>NC_139682.1:87988823-88588823 GCF_964106915.1 Podarcis gaigeae
TTTAGATCTGCCTACAAGGACAGCTTAAAAAAAACTCTGGTTGCCTAGTTGGTCCCAGGAAATACGTGTCTCTGTTTTGCAGAAATCACATTCATGGGTGGCTTCAACAGATGAAATTTGTGCTGCAAACATGGAAATGTGCTTCGGCTTGACCGACCAGTCCCTTTGTGGTTTGGACAGTCTGACTGGCAGCCTTCTTTCCTAATCAGCATAGAAAGATTCCAGGAAAATGATACCTGCTTAGTCTAGGGACTAATTCATGCTCCCAACTCTATACAGTACCCCAGTGTTTTTCAACCTTTTTTGGGCAAAGGCACACTTGTTTCATGAAAAAAATCACAAGGCACACCACCATTAGAAAATGTTAAAAAAATTAACTCTGTGCCTATATTGACTATATATAAAGTAATTCTCTTGAATAGGAATCAAATAAACACAAAGAATGTATTTTATAATTACTTTATTATGAAATAGTAAGTAAACAGAAATATGAAAAATTATAAAATACTTTATTTTTAAATCTTTCGAATTTTTCAATTTTTCCCACGGCACACCAGGCAACATCTCGCGGCACACTAGTGTGCCACGAAACAGGGGTTGAAAAACACTGCAGTACCCTATAGTACCAAACAGAGACCACAGAAAACTGTTACATGGCCATGGATCCTAAGACACAAAATAGGTAAGGTGATATTCTAAGATCAGGTATTAAAATCCAATAAACCGTGTTAACAACTGAATGTTCAAAGTCATCTCATGTTAAGTTCAGAACGAAATCTTTTTGCTCTCCACTCTAACGTGCACCCCACACAACACACACACACACCTTATGATGAGCACCACAGAACCAAAAAGGGAAAATAAGAGACTAAACTTAAGATGCCATGAATCTATCAAGTCAACCTCCTGCCTGCAAATAGAATATTCTTCATACAATTCCATCCCCAGTGGATGCCTGTTCATGCCGTTTTTGAAACCTTCTGGGATAGCTCAGTTGGTAGAGAATGAGACTCTTAATCTCAGGGTTGTGGATTCAAGCCCACATTGGGTGAAAAATTCCTGCATTGCAAGGGGCTGGACTAGATGAACCTTGTGGTCCCTTCCAACTCTACCATTCTATTCTGTGAAATCTTTCAGGTCACGAAGAGGGTCCTCTACGTGAACAAGGAACTGAGCTTGCTCCTTGCATCATGACACTAAGCTGAGGAGGTAGGGAAAAGCTGTGGGGCTTCACAATGTTGTCCTGTGTGCAAAGCTTAAGGTGTGCAAATGTTAGAGGAAGGCCCAAATAGGCAGAAAGCAAATTCCAGACACCTCGGGAAATGTTGAACAACATTGAAAAACAGGCTCTGCAAATAGCAAGAAGCAGCTGGGGAAGGGAGAGGAGAAAGCTTTGGTAGATACACCCATTCTTAATCCTCCCCGGATGCCTCAAGCGGGGTATTTGATCAAGAATTCATAGAATAAGAGTATGGGCAAGAAATTAGCAGAAGCCAAATGTCAGCTCCAGGGCTGGATCCCCAAACCATCCTGCAAGAATGAAAAGCACAAGACAAATACACAAGCACCCTTCTGTCTCTCCTTCCCCGTGTCCCACCCACCCCACCTTCATCCTCTTTTTTAAATCATTTAGATGTATCAAGCCAACATGGTGGCCACAATGAAACCAGTGAAAATGATGTCAATATGAAATCAATTTCACATAACATGCTGCAGTCCTGCAAATTTGCACCATTCCATCCCAATAATTAAGATTTCCCAGCAAACCTATCTCTAATTGGTCAAACCATCATACTGAAATAAACTCTGTTTCCAAAACTTTCCTGCAACAACCTATTATCTTGCAGCTACTACTCATTTCAATGAGGAATGTGCAGGAAAATGTGCAAGAATGTGCAAGTGGATTGCGCTCTGTGAGTCAAAGCTTCAGTCTACACCATGGGTAGGCAAACTAAGGCCCAGGGGCCAGATCCGGCCCAATCACCTTTTGAATCCAGCCTGCGGATGGTCTGGGAAGCAGCATGTTTTTACACGAGTAGAATGTGTGCTTTTATTTAAAATGCATCTCTGGGTTTTTTGTGGGGCATAGGAATTCGTTCATTTATTACTATTTTTCAAAATATAGTCTGCTCCCCCACAAGGTCTGAGGGACAGTGGACCGGCTCCCTGCTGAAAAAGTTTGCTGACCCCTGGTCTACATGTCTGCCGCTATTCGTAGCATCCAACACTCACCACCAACTAGAGATGGCCATGTAATCTTGCTTGACAGCAGAGCTACATTTGAATGTCCCCAACATCCCAGCACACTTCTTGTAATGGTTGCAGATTGGTGACTGGCAACTGCTAAGGATTACAGACCAGTATGCCCACGCCAGCACATTCAGTCTATATTAGCAATTCTTAGTCAATGTGAGCAGACGCATCACAACATGGAACATGCTTGAACATAAACATGCCCATGATTATATTAAGAAACATAAGTGTGAACTAAACTGTGTCCTGCAACAATTTCCATGATCACAGCAGCATTCTTTGCAACTGCCATGGTCACAGAAACTGATCTGCCTTATAACCATGTAAAGCAAAGTTTATGCTTCTGTTTCTCCATGAGGTCCTCTGCACACACGTGACTGGGAACAGGCTATTCGCGTGGAGAAGCAAATAACTGTGCGAACTGGCCCTTGGTGTGTAATTCTTCTTGTCGTCTGTTCCTTTGGGAGTATCTGATTAGGGCCATATTTTAAAATCCAGCTAATAATGTGAAAGGCAGACTGTCTAACCAAGCCTTATTCTGCATAGCGATTTTGTACCCAGTCTCTCACTAAATGCCTTACGGAGTTAAATAATTCGAGACAGCAGGCAGTATAAGGTATAAATTACAGAAAGCAGTGGAGTAAAGAGATTGTATGCTGAATAAATTAAAGCTTTCAGTTGTGAGACCAGTAATGGGTGGGGAGAGGAATTAGGAGCCATGGAAGCAGTGAGACAATGGAGGCATTTTTCCCCGATGGGCATTTTTGGAGTTTATTTGTTGATAATTTATTAATTTGTGAAGTCAGTTAAAATCATAATTAATTCAAGGTGCTGGTGCAATTTGGCCCTGGCTCTGGTTGACTCTCTAAATCCTCCTCCCTTCCTAAAAATAATCATCTGTTGAAGTTGGGGGGGGGGGGCTGTCTGGACCCCAAGCAGAGATGGGTGCAATCCATAGGCAAAGGTTGCAGGGCAACATAGATCTAATGGCAGAAAGCAGGAGCTCTGGCAAGCCAGACACAAAGGCTGCCAACTCCCAGCCAGAATGTCTATAATTAAAGCTATGCCAGTTTGTGGAAAGAAGTGTCAGGCTATCTAGACACTAGTCCAACAGAAGCTAGATCAGGAGTGGAACTACATGTTACACATGGAAATGCACGTAACAAAACCCTGACATGCAGGACTAAAAAGGGTGAGATACAGATTTTTATTTTCCAAACTGGCTAGCAGAAAACCCCTCTCCCTTGCACAAAATCCACACATGTTCATTGGGCAGGCAAGAAAAGTCAACTCTTAGTGCAATCCTGAAAAGATTTTTTAAAAGCTCCATGAATCTGCCTCCAACCTCACCAATGAAAAGCACCCTCCCTGCAAGTTATCTAAAGGGCTGTCACATAGAAGAGGAAGCAAGTTTGTTTTCTCCTAGCTTCAAGTTACAAGAAAGGAGATTCCGACTAAACACCAGGAAGAAATTTAGGATGGCAAGAGCTGTTTGACAGTGGTATGCAGCAGCAGAATGGGAATTCCAGTGCCCAGTGTGGGAGGGAAGGCACGGGGGGGGGGGGGTGTATGCACACAACGGGGGGGGGGTCATGCACACTGGGATGGCAGTGCATGGCGGAAGGAACTGGTCGTGGCACTCCAGTCCTCATCACTCACACCGCTCGAGTGGCCCAGCACTCCTTTCCATGGGTGATGGTTCCTCCAATGCCAGGGAGGAGGGCCGGGCCGCCTGCATTGGCGCACCTATTTCATGCACCCTCAAAAATCTGTGTCCGGAGACACAGCCCCTACAGCACACACCACACTATGCCTCTGGTGGAACTGACTCCCAAGAGAGGTGGGGGACTCTCTGTCCTTGGACAGTTTTAAGCAGAGGTTGGATGGCCATCAGTCATGGATGCTTCAGTTGAGATTCCTAGGTTGTAGGGGGCTGGGCTAGATGACCCTTGGGATCCCTTCCAACTCTACGATTTTATTGGAAGAAAAAAAGAAAATATCACAGAGCAGGGCCTACCAAACCTTTTACTAAAAGAGCTCATTTGAGACAGCTGAAAATTAAGGAGGCCAAATCAAGTCACAAAATGCTAGGGATGCAGGCAAATTTTGGCACAATCTGCTGGCAATTTTTATTATTGACAGCAATTTCTACTGATACATAATATACTTTTTGAAACTGCTAAATTATGAACCACAGCATTTTCCTTGTGGCAAGGAGTTCCATAGCTGAGCTTTCCTTAAGATGGCATTTGCTATGGGGATACTAACTTTTGTGTGTGTTCAGCATGCGCACGACCACCAACGCGAACACAGTTTTCGGCCCTGGAAGGGGACGAACTAATGCTCACCCTGTCGATACATATGCTGTGTCAAAACGCAACCCCTGCACAAATGGAGAGTTCCCTGTATTATGAATCACCCTCATTTTATTCAGAAATTGTTTAGCCCAGAGGCCCTACGTGAAGGCTCTTTTAAAAAAAAATAATCTTCCTGCATGCCTCTCAAAATGTTTTAACCATCTCAAAGTGTTTTTAACCAAATGATGCAAGAACTATGGATTTCTTCACAAGTTTTTTCACACTCCAATTGAACACAGACACAACCCTAAGAAAAATGCATCCTTCCTCCCTGGTCCTTTTACATTGACTACTACTTCCTATAACAGCTTTCCTTTCTTATCCCTCTCCTTTCTATTCCCTGTAATAAAGACAGGAAATGCTAACATTTTATCTCTTTCCAGGCCCTTTTCCCTTAGAAGAGGGTGCCCTCCTTTCCTTCTGGAGCTGGTCTAACCAAAAGGCTCTAGCTTGGTAGGTGGGTTGGGCTGGCAAGCCAGGAGGCAGAGCCGGGGTATGTGGGGTATAGCCCTGAGGCCCACCTGAAAGTGACCACTGGTGGTCCAGCTCCACTCTTGAGAAACATTGTCACACATGCCAAGCTCTCCCTCATTCACCAATACCCCCTGAAGTATTAAACCAGCGAAGCCTAAAGCGGTGAGGGGTGGGGGGCTACTGTTCAAATGGAAAGCTCTTATCACACTGAGGTGGCTGCTATTCAGACAAGCAGTCGGATCTCATTGATTCAATTCCTTTGAGATACAAAGAAGTGGGAGGCCGTGAGGGTTAGCCAAGGTAAGGATTCCTTAACCAGCGTTGTTCCTTTCAAGTTTACTTAACTTCAGGACTAGAAAGTCCCAGTTTCTTTTTTTATTTTTATTTTTTAAAAAGTCTCTCTCTTTCCTTCCCAAACTGTTCTCGTCATCATTGCAGAATCAATGGCACAAGCAGAACAAACGCATTTGAACAAGGAAGAATAGTGAAGAGCGTGTTCAGTATCTTCCCTGGGACACCCTAGAGACAGGAAGCCTGCCTTGCTTAGTCCTCGCAAGAGTTCGGTTCCAAATGAAACAATTAGGTTTACTTACCCTAAGCACCCTCCACAAGGGAGGGAGGAAGGGAGAGCACATGGACGCCCAGTCCAAAATTAGCACTTTTGAACACAACCAACCAGGAGGGATGGGCAGTGGCGTAGCGTGGGGGTGCAGGGGGGCCCGGCCGCACCGGGCGCAACATCTGAGGGGGGGCATGCTAATCTAGTGGAAGAGACTCGAGTGCTAAAATCCACGGGTTAGGGGGCACAAATTACTTGCCTTGCCCCGGGTGCTGACAACCCACGCTACGCCACTGGGGATGGGATTGGGGATGTAGGACATCTTGACCTGGGTTTGTGAAGCAAGTGTACACCCCTTTCCCCACAACCGCGCAACTGCACCTCCAATAGCAGAGCCATCCCACTCCCAGCTCCCAGCCTCCCCATAACTGTAATGTCCTGCTCCCTGACTTTCCTCTCCGGCCAATTCATTGTGGCTCACCCTCAGCCAGCCGCCCTTCCCATCCTGTGGGAAGGAAAGCAGAGGGGGCTGCTTCAGCGGCTCACTCCTCCACTTTCCAACTCTCCACCCCAAGAGGAATTGCAGTTGGGCTGCTTCTTCTTTCTTCCTTTTTCTGTCTAGGGAGGAGTGGAAGGAGGCACAGAGGAGGAGAGGAGTGGGCCCCTGTGTGGCCCCCCTAACCTGATTTCCACACTCCTTCGCCCACCCACATGCCCAACCTCCATGCCCCCTACCTGTGTGATCTCTGTGGCTGCTCCTTCCCTCATCTGAACACCCAATTTCCAATGGCAATATATCATAATATTGTGATGTTTTAACTGCTGATATATTACAGTGTTGAAAATCAGACATTGCACAGCCCTGGTCCACACTTACTAACATACTTTCAGTTCTACTTTATGGTGTGGCAATGTGGGTGTGGGTAAAAGTTGTAAGCCCCTGCCAAATTCAAACTGAATATTTTGAAGCTACACCTGCACACTACAAATTTGGTGGTGTGTGTCAGTCATATCACCATACACATCAATGAATGCACATCAAAAACAAAGTATATGAGCTCTATTTGACTTCTCCCCTCCCTTCAGCCCTGTTTCTGTGTTAATTTCAGTACCGGACATTTTCTGCACCTAACGGCTGCACACAGATATGGAGACAGGAAATCTGGGATTTGCTGCCTGAGATGGCTCGGCTCTTTCAATTCATTAAAAATGCCAAGTCCCAACTAATTTAATCATGTTCCACCTGGCAACATGACTGGCTCTACCATTAGGCTGAGTAAGGAGGTTGCCTCAGGCAGCAGACACTGAGGGAAAGGGAACCGTCAGAGCAACCTATGCTACAAAGCCTGTCCTGCACCCACTAAGCTAGCAAGTTGCCTTCATGTGCTGTGGAAGGCACTGCCATTGCCTGTGCAAAATTTGACAGCTAGGTTGCTCACTGGGGAAAGATGGTTTGAGCATATTACATGGATCCTGGCTGCCAGTTTGTTTCCAGGCCCCATTCAAAGTGCTGTTTTTTACCTATAAAGCCTTAAACAACTCAGGACCTCAAGTACCAACTCTCCCCATTTGAACCAATCTGAAGCCTGCAATCATCATCTGAGGCACATCTTTGTATGCCTCCTCCATGAGAGGTCCAAAGGGCGGCAACATGAAAATAGGCCTTTTCTGCAGTGGCTCCCCACTTGTGGAATGTTCTCCCCAGGGAGGCTCCTCTAGCACCTTCATTACATATCTTCTGGCACCAGGCAAAAAAGGTAAGAGGTACAGTTCAAAACACCAGGTGCATAAAAGGCAAGGTTCTCCCTTCTATGCATTTGTACAGCTCCCGACACAAATAAGTCTTCATTTTTTCTTGGGCTACCACAGTGTAAGCCTCTGCTGTTAACAGAATTAGTTCCATGGCTCCCACGAAAGTATAATGAGACTTAGATGCTTAATTTTAGCAAGATCATCATATCATTTTAAAGAGAACATCAACACAAAGCTCAACAGCAAAGCTCAAGAAGGTTGGACATAAGACAAAGGTTGGACACTAGAGGAAAAAAGAGTGCAGCCAGGAAGCATTTGATTTCTGTATATAGCTAAATCTGTAACCAAAAAAAAAAAATTTCAAAATCATTATGTATTTTAAGTGACAGGCAGAAACAACAACAAAGGTGTCAGAAGTGAAATCCAACCTAAGAATTTATAAAGAAAATAAAGAATGTAGTATTGTGGTGGGATACAGAAAGAAAGGAAGAACCTGTTCCTCCTCAAAATATCTGTTAACTTTGCAGCAGATATAATTGTACAGGATGAGAGCAGAAGATATTTGTAGTGTGAACCAGCATATTGGTGATGAGCATGAGAGAGCAATAAACTATATCTTAACAGTTAAAGAACTGGTCAAGGCTGCCTATAAATATTTTTAGTATGTTTTACTGTATAGGAATAAATAGTATCTTAATGCTGAAAACATGAATAAAGTGTACACATTTTAACCACTTAAACATGGATGGGGTAAGCAATTAAATGAAATTAAATACACATAATCAGGATTTCAAAACTCAAGATTATCTTCAGGTTTCCTCAAATTCTAAACTCTGAACTCAGATCCTCATGTTTAAAAACTGTACATTTGTTTCCATTTTATTAATATAGTATTGTAGTGCAACAATTCCATTTTCCTTTTGGAAAGTTTAACAGATTTTTCCTTTAAAAAACACTAGGGAAGATCATTATATCCCAAAACTGATCTTGGAAAGCAAAATTAAATAATAAAGACAGTTCACAAGAAGGAATGAATGAGGCATCAAAACTGGGTAATGATCCTGTGTTGCCCTTCTACATCAGAGAAAGAAACCTATGCTAAATGACAGACTGAAGTCTAATTTTTAACACCTACTATGCAATTAAAGGACACCAGCTCTCATTCCTTCTCAGAAATTCTGATTATGCAGATAGTTGACTTTTAAGCTACACACTCACCATGCTCTACAAAACAATCCCCAAGTTAAAATTACAATAACTATGAAATCTGTCACATTTTGCAAATAAAATATTAAATAGTCAATTAATCACTATAAGCTGGCCTCACAATTCAATTCTTCATTACGCAACAGTACTCTCTTCCTGCCAAAAAAGTACATATTAAATCCAGAGAAACAAAATTTGTTTCCCTCCCATTACTTCAAAATTAAATCTTGCCTTCTATCTTCTTTTTAAATAAACATGCTCAGATTTCATACATCTCAACGTATTATACTTCAAGCTTACATAAAAAGCATCCATAAATCCTTTCCTTTAAAATAAATTGAAACATCAGCAGACAAGGGGGATCTCTTTGGCCAGTAAAGATGACCTCTTTTTACAACAAGTTTATAGACACTTTAGGTTTGTTCCGGCAATGTTAACACTGTGAAATATTAGCCGCACTGTTGCGAGGGATGGTGGTAAAGTCTCCAGCAGACTCTGGAGTCACTTAAATCAAGTAGTAGAAAAGTGAATGCCCATTTCAGAACACTGGAACACCAGGAGTGAAAAGAGATGAACAAAAAACACAGAGACACCAAGTAGAAGCTGCAAATGATTTCAGCAGAGTGAGATTTTGATCTATCAGTACATTTCCCCTTTCAATCTTTGTTGGAAGAAGATTCTGACAGAATCAGTTGTATTACTCTCCTCTGTTGCCCTGCTTCTTTCCTTTCTGACCGGCAGCTTATGGAATTTCTTCCCCCAAAATAATTGCATCTACTTATTTAGCATGACAGTTTGGTTTTAAATTACAAAACGTAAAGTAAACCCGTAACCAGAGATTTTGCCATGGGGCACTAGCATTATGAATGCACAAGGCGGGAACTATCCTTTCACACAGAAAATAATTTCAATAAGCTAAATATTGTTAAAATATTAAAAAGTGCCCAGATGCCTGTCAAACAATCCAGGAGAAGGTTTACTTTGAATTAAGCAACGGCATAGAATGTATCCAGAATGCAAATGTCAGCCTGGAATATTCCTGAGGCCAGAACCCACAACCCCCCTCCCTTGGGCCACATTGCTTTATGCTGAAAGTGCTAAAGAGCGCAACCACAACCACTCACACCTCGATTCTCAATGCTATGGATATAGGTGTGTGAACGCATGGCTGTCTCAGTATACCCAGCAGGAGTAAGCCTGGTTAAAACACACAAACACTTCTAACAGCACAACAATAAGCATTAAGAAAAAGAAAACCCTACATATGACTTGTTTTTTGTATGCAACCTCGCGCACAGTGCATCGGAGTGGCAGGTCAGGTGGACAATTTACAATCTACAATCAACATGCAGTCCGTCCCTATCTCCCCAAACACTACTGAACAGCCAGCATTATTATAAAACTGAGAATTATAGGGTCTCCCCCCACCCCACCCGCTTCCTGTTCCCGTGTATGCAGAGATGATTTTTGAAAACGTAATGGCAAAAATGCAAAAGTATCAGGTACAAACGGAGAGAGAAATTCAACACAAAATTTACGATTCCAAAGACTCCAGGCATCTCCCTATTTGGCAATGATCCATTCAAATGTTCCCCATTTGTACGTGCAAAAATGTCTTAGCAAGAATAAGTCTAAGAGATATTTCAACTGCAGGTGCTGATTATGCAAGGTTCAAATGGTACAGAGATTATAACAATGACATGCAAATAGTATGCAAATTAGTTGCACCCCTCCAGCTGACAATATTTCTAATGTGGCCCTCTGTGCTGAACAAGCTGCTGCTCACTGGTTGTGCCAGTAATACAACCAGAATTAGCCCACTGGTAGTGAAAGTCAGATTTTCTCACCTTCCTCCAAATCCCAGCCTCTCCAAATATTAGACTGGGAAGAGGGGTTCTAAAGAGGTTCAGTTTTCACTAACCATCTGCTACCACTTCATAAGCACTTCAATTTCAGATCAGGGCAGAAATCAATTAAGAAGATTGCCACACAAGAGACAAAAAATCCCAAATAAGAGAATATGAAAACAGGGGACAATGTAAAGTATTTTTTTTAAGAGAGAGAGAAAACACACATAGAGTAACAGAAAAGATTAGAAGATTCAGATGTTCTTGTTATTAAACTTATATATTCAAGCAGCATTACATCGCATTATAGAAAGACCTCAGAGACCCCTTTACATTATATTATAAGAGCCACATAATGAATGGCTTCTAAAGAAGGTCAGCATTCGGCTTCGCAGCCTTAAGGGCTTTAGAGGCTTGAATGCCAATGCTAGGTGCTTTGTCTAGGTTACAAGCTGCACAAACAAGATTTAACAAAGGACCTCCTTAGTCATCTTATATAGATTGCTGGAGTCAAATAATCCCATTTCACTCAGCTGTTCACACGATGAAACATAGTCACCCATAGTTTAAAGGCACATAGACATTTCCTGAAAGCTGCTTTCCCTTTTATGCATTACTTTTCAATGTATATCAAGTGAGTTTGCAATCATATTTGTTGTCACTTTCATTCATGTCATACCCCTTACTTATATGATTGAGATCTGAATTACTGACTGTTACATCCTTGTTAGGAAAAAAGTGGGGGGGGGGGAGGCGTGTGGAGTAGTAGATAGTTTGCAACGCACATCAACTGAGCAGCCGACTCAAGAGCTGAAACTCCGCAGTGGCCTTCCCAGCTACCTTTTCCTGTGGGCTAAGGTGTAAGCCAGGATTTCCCCTACCGAAGACCATTCGAAAATTGAAATAAATAAGTGTTGCATGTCACTGAACACTCTTCTCTGAGCATCTGCTGTTTAAGATCACCCTTGATTGATGACAGCTATTTTTAATTGTTGCTTTTAAAATTTAAATGCCCCCCTGAGACATTTTATAAGTGTATTAGTGCACGGCAGGAGGCCTGCGAAGTGGGAAACAGAGACAGAATCAACAACCTCATGCCATTAGCACCTTTGTAACCAAAAAAACCACTGTTTGATATAAAAGTAACAAGATCCTTAAACAGCCAACAATCTCATAACTATAGGTGTGTGTGTGTGTGTGTGTGTGTGTGTGTGTACACACACACACTGCCCTCTTTTGAGTGTCTATGTGTGCATTACCTGGACTCAATGTATGCCAAATGAAGGCTTTTCCGTGTGTTTTCTACATTAGGAGCCATGTATTTGACAGTAGCACTTAAAATCTTAAGACAAATATTCCCTTTTTAAAAAAGATTTAAGTATTGCAGCTGAATTAATCCAGTTATGGGTTGTTTTCAACTAATGTAATATTTAAAAAAGTGCCCGGCATATAGTGCCCGGAAAAAAATATTCCCTGAATTGTAGGCACACAAATGACTTCATTGTGCTATTTAGACATTTATATGATAGGAGAATGCATTCTCCAAAGAATAAAATAGCTGCTTTCCCCTTTAAATAAAATATTTAAACCAAAACAAGTTTTCTTTTGTTTTTGTTTTTTTAGAAATACATGAAATGTGAAAGGCAGCAAAAGAGGAAAAAGGTGCAAGACGATACGTTTCTCCTTACCTGTTTTTTCTTTGATTTCACACAAAACATTAAAAAGTGCTGGCTTCATTCTGTGGCAGTTTAAAGCATGTTTTCTGCAACAAGATCAAAATAGTTTATATTTAGAGTGTGCCACAGAGGCCTCAAGAATAGATGTTTTAGGCAGAAATATTGAAGGTTAAGTCATCACTGAAAATTATGCAAGGGTGAAAAACAGCTTACAGTTTTATATTGACGGGACACCAGTTTGGTGATTGTCCAACGCATATGGCAATACAAATACCATCCGCTTAGGGAACTGTCTGATAGCAGTATTTCAGTAGCTTTCATAAACCATGTTTACTGGCCAAGCTATGAGTAGGTCAATGATAGGAGTATGTATAAGCCATTCATAAGTCCAATGAAGATCTTTTTCAGATAGTATTGTTATTATTATTACACTCAATTTATTAATCCCCTTCTGAACCACCATCTCGTGGCAGTGTAGGGAACGTTGTTATTTTATTCACCCATGTGGTTCAATTCATTGTGCAGATGCCAGAGTATAAACAAGGTCCTTCAACACGGAAAGCCGATGTACAGAAATTTTAGCCACTGAGTTGAAAAGAGCACAGAAATGCAGTAATGCACTGCCAGGAGGAGGGAGGGAAAATAATGCAATGGGGAGGGAGGGAAAATAATCACTTCCATGCTCTTATTACCTTTATGCTCTACTTGCTTATTTGAAGGTGTTAGAATCAGTCGGCTTCCCAAAAGAAATCTCATAAACACTCTGATACATGAATCAGAATGACAAAAAAACCTTGCTAATTTAGCATTTACACAAGTGGTCAGAATGCGAATGGATCTTTCTGAGTCTCCTCTTTTATGGAGGTTCAGCAAGTTGTTGTTTATAAGGCGGATCAGTTTCATGTCCTAGCAGGTGCTCAGATTGTTTATGTCTAAGAAATAGAATTTCTTAAATATTAGAAACAATCACTTTGTAAAGATTTGTTGTCATGTACAAAAGGACTAATTTCATCCAGCATCTGTTGCAAAATGGGTTTTTGAATGAAGCTTACATAAGTCTGTGAGTGTTTTGGTGCCTCAGGCAGAAAAATCCTTCCACTGATTAATATGGGACACAACTCACTAGGAAAGTCTCCTTCACAAGGCTTGTGAAGACTTTGGACAGCTCCTGTCATTTTAAGGGGCCTGCCCCTTAAATGGCACCCCATATCACTACCTAAGGTTCCTGCCTCTCTTCTTCTCACAGTTGGGCTCCCTCTGTATGAGCATCTGCTACACAAAACCTTCTTTCTGCCTCCAAAATATTTTTTGGCCAAGCACAAACATGGGTAAAAGGACATTGAAAAGATCACAGCCACATTTTCACAGCCTTGCCATCACCACAACATTTCTACAGTTCCTTATAAAGAGATATATAATTAAAAATCATAGGAAAAACTGAAATGCACAAACTGCTTTCTACGGCTGCATTACTAAAGGGACCCGCTAGCAGAGCGGCTAAAGGAGTGTGTAAAGAGTAACTGGCTATAAAAAGAATCCTTACATTTGTATTGATTTCCAATTTAATTAGTGCAGTATATAGATCTTTACACACAAAAAACATTTCACCAAACATAAACTTAAACTTTCAGAAGCAGCTTCTTTCCCCTTTGTCTAACAGCAGTACTGGGAAGCATCGTTCAACAGAAGCTATTCCTCATCAAGGCCAAGTGTTTTACGAAAAGCGTTATATACAACTGGCATTTTTCATTCTAGGTGTTATTTTGTTTTTAAGGCCTTTTGGATTAAGTACCAAGATAGCAGCTGCAAAGCTATTTAGTAATGTGTGTAGCTTTTGAGGGACACACGGACACTGTCTACTCCAGTTGAGAATGAAAATATCTGTGGTAAGTGCAAGATACAAAATGCAGGTGAAGTGCTAGAAGCTTTTCTTCAGTGGTCACTGGGCAACTTCTCCTTCTTTTGTTTTGCTATTTTTCCTTCTTATCCATTCTTCTCTTCTGTAAATCCATGTATTCATTTCCAACTTCAATAATGATTTTGTAGATTTATGTTATGAGTGTTGTGCAGCATTCCAGGCTATTTATCTGGCATGTTTCTTTTTAAGAAGCATTGTATTTAAAATTTAAAATGTGCACACAATATTGACCAATGAGACCATTTAATCATCCAAATAAAAAATATTATATATTTCAAAACTTGTGTAACAATAATAATTATTATTTTAAAATACTACACCCTGCCCCAAAATTCAGCTGTGTGAGGCACAAAACAGCTTCTATGATAAAATCAACAATTGAAACATACTTGTTATGGGTAACATGAAATATAAGTGCCAAATGTTCCAATATGTGTGATTAATGATAAATATTCATGTGCAATTGTCACACACATACATAGATTTCATGCCATTTCCAACATGGAAAGCACGATCTGTGAATGAAATCTGTATGTTTGTATGTGAAGCGGCATTTAGTGGCTAGAGTCTACAAGCCTCTGTACTCAGCTAATATGTTCAACTCATTATTTTAGCAACAAAAAACCTGTTTGTGTCTTTACACACAAACAAACGGCCACAAGGCTCCAGTTGCAGCACAACATTCACCAATTCAAGAGGGCAGGAAAATGTGCCCTTTTCGTACACAAGGGCCACAATCCTAGAAGCATCGTCTATGAATAAGCCTTCCCATTTAAATGGAATTAAGTGAGTTTAACTTCCTTGGATTGCGGTTAAAGAACGGTAGTGGCAATGAACTCGGAGTAACCAAGTTTGCAGGACAGCAAACAAGGCCTTTTATGGCTGCTCCTTTTCCCTAATTCAAAAACAGAGTTCAGGTCACCAGATCCCTTCAAAACGGATCTATAAAACTAAGGATTAAAAAGTTTAAAAGGTCTTCCAGATAATTTTTGGTGTGACGTTCACGGATATGTTCCATTCAGTGCCCCACTCAACAGACAGGAATGGAGGAGCCCAGCATATAAGACCCTAAATATCGCAAAGCTCAGCTAAAAGGAGGACAAGATTTCAGTCTTTTGGCCAAAGAAAGTGGCTGCTCCAGCCTTTCAGCTCTTGAGGTGTCACAAAACACAGATGGGAAGGTGCAGCTGCACAAGGCGACCAAAGCAGCCAATTCAGCCCTACCTAACTTAGCAAAAAAAGAGAGAAAATAACTTAGCAAAAAAAGAGAGAAAAGAGCAGAAGAGCAGCAGCCTTCTCTCTCTAAACATTTGCACGTACCCGCACGCCACTAGAAATCACACCTATATACTGTACACTTAAATATGCCATTCTGGCATGTTGCTCCACAGAAGACACCCAGTCGGGATGTTGTTTTTCCTGAAGAGCTATACTTTTTGTTTGCTGCACTGAGAGAGAGAGCTCGGCTGCGAGTCAGGCTTGTAAAGGACCAGGATCCTGCCGCGGAAAGAAATGTGGTGCGATAATAATAATAATAATAATGACGATCATAATGATAATGGGATGTTGTTTTTCCTGGAGAGCTATACTTTTTGTTTGCTGCACTGAGAGAGAGAGCTCGGCTGCGAGTCAGGCTTTTAAAGGACCAGGATCCTGCCGCGGAAAGAAATGTGGTGCGATAATAATAATAATAATAATGACGATCATAATGATAATGGGATGTTGTTTTTCCTGGAGAGCTATACTTTTTGTTTGCTGCACTGAGAGAGAGAGAGCTCGGCTGCGAGTCAGGCTTTTAGAGGACCAGGATCCTGCCGCGGAAAGAAATGTAGTGCAATAATAATAATAATAATGACAATTATAATGATAATGGTGGCGACGAGAGGGGGGAGGAAGGGAAGGGGGCTCACCTGGCCTGCGCCTCGTCCAAACTCTGGTCGGTGATGGTCATGATCTGCTGCAAAATGTCCCCGATGTCTTGTTTGCGGCCCCCCTCGCCTTCGGCGCCCCCGGCCCCGTCCTGCATGTGCTGGGACAGGCCCGGGTGGCCGGCCATGCCCACGCCGGCGTGCGAGTGCATCAGACGGGGCTGGTCATCCATCGCGCCCCGCTCCCGAGAGGCGCGGCCGGCGGCCCCTGCCCGCCCGCCCGCCTGCCTTCGCCCCCTTCTCGGCGAAGGGGACCCCCGAGCAACCGCTCGGCTTCTCCGCTTCTTTTGCGGGATGGGGAAAGAAAGAGCGCGGTTCTCCGGCGGCGGTGCCCGCGGAGCCGCCTTCCGGAAGCGGCTGAGGCGGCTGAGGCGAGCCCTCCTCCCGGGCGCCCTGGAGCCGGAGGCCGGTCCGGCTGCCTCGCCTCCCGCCGACGGAGCCTCCGCGTGAGGAGAAAGGAAGCGCGGAGAAAGTTTCCCTCACGGACGCTCCTCTCTCTCGGACGACGACGCCGCCGCCGCTCGCGCGCCTCCCCGCCTTCTCCGCGCCTCAGCCGGGCGAACTCGCAGGAGCCAACGCCGCCGCCGCCGCCGCCGCCGCCTCCCGCTTTTGTTTCAGGCTCCGGCTCCGGACTCCGCCAACTGACACGGGGAAGGCGCCGCCAGGCGAGCGAGGGAAGGAGGGAGGGAGGGAGCCGGGAGGGGGAGGAGCCACGGGAGGAGCCACAGGGGGAAGGCCCGCCCGCTGAGCCCTCATTGGCCGGCGGACGAAAGCGGCGGCGCCTCCCACCGCTCGCTTCGGCGTCGCAGGCCCCGCCCACCCGCTTGCCTGTCACTCAGAGGTGGGCCCCGCGCGCGCGGGAGGCGCCGGCCCTTAAAGAGGCAAGCGGGGGAAGGCGCCGCGAGAGGGAGGGAGCGTGGGCGGGGCCAAGGAGGGGGCCCGGGCTGGGCTGCTGCCGTGCGAGGCTTCCCTGGACAGGGGCAGAGCGCAGAGGGCGATGCAGGGGCAGCCCTTTCCAGGGGATGCTGCTGCTGCTGCTATTGAAGTGCAGAGTGTTTGAGGACCCGGACATTCGCAGAGAAACCAAAATTCTTGTTTGCAAAGCTGTTGTACTACCAACTTTACTGTATGCTTGTGAAATACGGACCACTCATAAACGTCACCTCCAACTCCTCGAAAGATGATGAAAGCAGTGGCGTAGCGTGGGTTGTCAGCACCCGGGGCAAGGCAAGTAATTTGCACCCACTAACCCGTGGATTTGCGCCCCCTAACCCGTGGATTTGCGCCCCCTAACCCCCAGATGTTGCGCCCAGTGTGGCCGCCCCCCCCTGCACCCCCCGCGCTATGCCGCTGGATGAAAGGCTGCAATAGTAAGGGTCAATATCAGTGTAGGCGTGAAATACAGTACAGTGGTACCTCAGGTTAAAGATGCTTCAAGTTACATATGCTTCAGGTTACAGACTCCGCTAACCCAGAAATATTACCTCGGCTTAAGAACTTTGCTTCAGGATTAGAACAGAAATCTTGCTGCGGTAGTGGGAGACCCCATTAACTAAAATTGTGCTACGGGTTAAGAACAGTTTCAGGTTAAGTACGGACCTCTGGAACAAATTAAGTACTTAACCCGAGGTACCACTGTACTGTATGCCTGTGAAACATGGACCACTTATAAACACCATCTCCAACTCTTCAAAAGATTCCATCAAGGGTGTCTCCGGAAAATTTGAAACATCACCAGGGAAGACAGGTGAACTACTGCCAGTGTAGCAAAGATCACCAGTGTCAAAGCAATGATTCTTCAACATCAACTTCGTTCGATTGGTCATGTTGTTCGGATGCCTGATTATCATCTTCCAAAGCAACCACTCTATTCCCAACTTAAAAATGGAAAGACTCGAGGCAAATCTAAAGAAAAGTAATATAAACACCGACAGCTGGGAAACACTGGCCTGTGAGCGCTCCAGTTGGAGAACAGCCTTTACCAAAAGTGTCATGGGCTTTGAAGATGCTCAAACTCAGGACAAAAGGGAGAAAGCTGCTAGGAGGAAGGCATGCCTGGCAAACCCCCACCATGATCAACTCCCGCCAGGAAACCAATGTCCCCACTGTGGAAGGACGTGGGGATCCAGAATTGGCCTCCACAGTCACTTACAGACTCACTGTTAAATCGTGTTCATGGAAGACAATCTTACTCGGCTGCGAGTGATCACCAAAGGAAAAAGCAGCTGCTGGTGATCTCTTGGCCGTCATTAGTGCAGCCCATCACAGAGCTGCCTTACCCACACCTTCCTGCTCACCTACTCACCTTCGGGTGGCTGGACGTGGCATGGAGAGGGTGCTAGAAATCTGCCAGGTTCTTCTCCATCTCCATCCCTGCCCACAGACTCCGGGCAGGTGCCAGGCCATCTGCTATGAGCATCTTTGGGCAAACCGATCCCTTGTTACTTCTTCACTCCTGAATTTTGCTGCTTTTTTAGTGTATAAAACTGCTTGTTTCTAAGTATTCTGAATTATCATTCGACTACTGCTTGTGAAACTGCTTGGGGTTTTTTTTGTTGTTGTTTCGGTCCAGTGGTATATAAGTTTTGTTAAAGGACTTAAGTAAGTAAAGGACTAAAGTACTAAAATATATGCATCTGGCAAGAGAGGGGAATGAGCAGAACATCATTACCGCCTGCCGGTATTGTTGTTTATCTTTAAAAAGCTATAACTATAACAACTATTGTTAATTATTCAAAATAATAATTAGACGGTGATATTGTGCATGCTTAGTTGGAAATAAGGCCTGCTAAACTCACTGGAACTTACTTCTGTGCAAAAATTCAGGGGATTGTGCTGCACATAGTAACAGGGTTTATTCTCAAGTGATTGTGCAAGATTAGGACCTGGTCCTGCCATGTCATCTGTGGCTACAATCCTGCGTCCATTTACATGACAGTAAATTTCACTGAAAAAGAGAAGAAGAGTTTGGATTTGATATCCCACTTTATCACTACCCGAAGGAGTCTCAAAGCGGCTAACAATCTCCTTTCCCTTCCTCCCCCACAACAAACACTCTGTGAGGTGAGTGGTGGAGTCTCCTTCTTTGGAGGTCTTTAAGCAGAGGCTTGACAACCATATGTCAGGAGTGCTCTGATGGTGTTTCCTGCTTGGCAGGGGGTTGGACTCGATGGCCCTTGTGGTCTCTTCCAACTCTATGATTCTATGATTCTAGGAGAGTGGGGCTGAGAGACTTCAGAGAAGTGTGACTAGCCCAAGGTCACCCAGCAGCTGCATGTGGAGGAGCGGGGAAGTGAACCCAGTTCACCAGATTACGAGTCTAGCACTCTTAACCACTACACCACACTGGCTCTCTCTGAATTCAGTGAGAGGTTTTGTTCTTGTATAGGGGTATACAACAATACTGTGCAGTATTTAAAAAGCTGGAAAAGAGCTGGCATGCAGTACTTTTCCTCAGGCCAGAGTTTCTGGGTGGCAGTAGAAAATAGGTGCTCCAGTTTTAGGCAGTGGCAGAGGAAGAGAAGTACAGGGGGAGCGCACCACCCTCGGCAGCGCGATCCCAGTGGGGTGCCATCTCTGCTGGCTCCCCACCCACACTGGGTGCCACGCCCCCCAGGTGTGCACCACGCACCCAGAATGCCCGCCACGCCCCTGTGGGTCATGCCAGCCCCGCCCCCGCTTGTTCTCTGCCCCCTGGTTCCAGAGCATGAAGCGCTGCCACTGGTTCTAGGATGCATTATTTACCTAATATGAATAAATGGATAAATATGGATAAATAAGAATGCGAGCTTAGCACACCTGCAACTTTCCCCACTGCTCCCAGAATTTTTTTTGAAAACTTGCTTCCAGCATTTTAAGCATGAGTGATTCAATACTAGCATTGTTTTATTTTCTCTTAATATTAGCCATTATAATAAGAGTTTGATACTTTATAGAGGAACGTTTATAGCTGCTGTCCAATGCCAATGCATGTTCACTGAACAGGAAGTATCGCTCAGCACGGTGGGAACTTGCTTTGTCTATGACAAATATAAGAACGAGCTGAGTGATGCTTTGCCATCTACTACTTCTGGGTGGCACTGTGGGTTAAACCACAGAGCCTAGGAGTTGCTGATCAGAAGGTTGGTGGTTCAAATCCCCATGAGGGGGTGAGCTCCTGTTGCTCAGTCCCTGCTCCTGCCAACCTAGCAGTTCGAAAGCACATCAAAGTGCAAGTAGATAAGTAGGTACCGCTCCGGTGGGAAGGTAAATGTGTTTCCTTGCACTGCTCTGGTTCGCCAGAACCGGCTTAGTCATGCTGGCCACATCATCCGGAAGCTGTACGCCGGCTCCCTCGGCCAGTAAAGCGAGATGAGCGCTGCAACCCCAGAGTCGTCTGCTATTGGACCTAACGGTCAGGGGTCCTTTACTGTACCTTTACTTCTGGGATAGCCAACGTGGTATCCTCCAGTTATTGCTGAATTAAAATGCCCTTCAGCCCCAGGTGGTACAGCCAAGGGGCAGGAATGGTGGAAGTTATAGTCCCAGCAGCATCTGAAGGACTTCCCATTGGTTACTCCTCTTAGTGCTGTGCACATTTATTGCGGCGAATGGCAAAATTCCAGGTTTGATTTATTTTTGAATGGCGTCACTGGAGGCTCATTTGCATTTTGTAATATTTGCATTTATTCACAAATGTAAAGGTTGAGCATAGATGCAGGCACAGCTTAAACATTCCCTTCGCATCAGATCTCAAGAGAGACACAACCAGAAGCCCCAAATACTGACATTGCCCAAACTGAGCTCTTTCTCTCTCCTCCTGTATCCCACTTGAAAACTGCAGTCTGTCCTCTTGACTTCCTTTCAAAGATACCTCTCTCCCCCTGAAGACATAAGGAACGATTCAGTTTATGCATAGCAACAAGCCAGAAATCATCCTAACAACTACTACTAACAACTACTACCACCAACTACTAAAGGGGTCTCCATCAGTACTTTTTATTCCATTAACTTCTCACATTACAGCCGTACCTTGGTTTTTGAACAGCTTAGTTCTCGTACGTTTTGGCTCCCGAACGCCGCAAACCCACAAGTGACTGTTCTGCTTTGCGAACTATTTTTGGAAGCTGAACGTCCGACAGGGCTTCCACGGCTTCCGATTGGCTGCAGGAGCTTCCTGCATCCAATCAGAAGCCATGCTTTGGTTTTCAAACGTTTCTGTTTGACTTCCAAGGTACGGCTGTATTAATTATTCTGTTGTTGTGCAAGGTGCTTTACAAATCCAGTATCACTAAGCTCTTTGTCACCACAGCCTTAGGAAATGTGTCAGTAAGCATTCTTTCCATTTTAGATAACAGAAGGCTAAAATAAACTTGTCAACTTTACCTCTCTAGGGGATTTACTGCTATCCTAGGGAGAAGTATATTATTATTACTATTAATAATATTAATATTAATATTAATACCCCGTTCATCTTGGCAAATAAGTCAAGACTTATTTTTTTAAAAATGAAGTATTCGGTTTATTTTAAAAAACAATGCTTTAAAAAAAGTTACAACCGTGCAGGATCCATATTACTTTATGCAAATTACTAGGAACCAGAATTTCTTAGCTATAGTATAGTGCCAGAGAATGCTAGGCACAGAGAATTCCTGTGATCTTTTGCAGAGGCACGTTTAAGTGTAAAGTCGCAAAAGATGTATCGAGCTCAAACCATACCTTCTTGTTCTGGATACCATTGCTCTGTAGATAGAAATCAGGGTGGTCTAATTTAAGGCCAAGTGGACCGCAAGAGTTTTTCAACACAGAACCTTTGGGCCACACACGGAATTAAATTTCCATATCATTAATTAAAGTGTTCACAACATAGTTAATATCGTTATCATTTAATATACACTGCACACACACTTTAAATACACAATTAATGGATTTAATTGGTTATTTATTTATTAAACAAATTTAATACACAACCCCAGGATGAGTCCCTTACAGACAGATAGATGTACAGCACAGAAATGTGGAAGAATCTGGGTTCAGCAATGGGTAGGTAGGTATGTGAATCCGCTCCCCAAAATCTTGCTTGGAAAAATCCAAGTACACAGAACTGGAATCAAAGTGACAGGGCAGGTTTACCTGGCTTTGGAAAGGACGTTTGAGGGCTCTGGCAGGGTCCTAGAGCCCTCCCACCACTTTGAGGAGAAGGAGGACTCTAGGACCCTGTCAAAGTTCTCATGCCTCCTTCTCAATACTGCAGCTTTCACAACATTCAACATATTTTTGACTTTTCTTCCACGCAATAAGGAATGTGTGCCTCTCTCTTCTCTACAATTGCCCTCCATTATTCACTCAATTGTGAGGGAGAATCCAGATGAGTTCTTTGCTACCCTGTTGAATTCCAGTGTTTTCAATGCTGCCCTCACATGTTTCTCCATACCTGATCTGTGGTGGTATTTGTTGCAAAGCACACTTGCAGCAGTAAAGGTAAAGGGACCCCTGACCATTAGGTCCAGTCATGGCCGACTCTGGGGTTACGGCGCTCATCTCGCTTTATTGGCCGAGGGAGCCGGCGTACAGCTTCTGCGTAATGGCTAGCATGACTAAGCTGCTTCTGGTGAATCAGAGCAGCGCACGGAAATGCCGTTTACCTTCCCGCTGGAGCAGTACCTATTTATCTACTTGCATTTTTGATGTGCTTTCGAACTGCTAGGTTGGCAAGAGCAGGGACCGAGCAACGGGTGCTCACGAGATTCGAACCACCGACCTTCTGATCAGCAAGTCCTAGGCTCTGTGGTTTAACCCACAGCGCCACCCGCATCCCTACTTGCAGCAGTACCAATAGGCAAAATGCTATTGAGACTAAAAGTCTCCTGTATCTTTACTTCAGAGGTGGAGAATCTGTGGCCTTCTTGCCTCCAACTCATATGACCATTGGTTAAGCTGGCTGAGGCTGATAGGAGCTGGAGCCCAGCAAGGTTGAGAGCGCTACAGGTTCCCATCCCTGATTTATTCAAACACCTTTGTTTGCATGTTCTATACAATGAAAGGAAAATAAAAATAATGATGAAAGGAACACTAAGTTGGGTTGCTTTGATCTCCCCTCTCCTTTGCAGACCCATCTGCAGGCTGCAAAAGTAAGGGTCAAGATCAGAGTAGGCATGAAATACAGTACTGTATGCTTGTGAAACATGGACCACTTATAAACGCCATCTCCAACCCCTGAAAAGATTCCTTCAACGGTGTCTCCAAAAAATTGTACACATCACCTGGGAAGACAGGGGAACTAATATTTTGTTGGGAGCCGCCCAGAGTGGCTGGGCAAACCCAGCCAGAGGGGCAGGGTATAAATATATCATTATCATTATCATTATTATGACTTCATCCAGCCTGCGCTGTATTTGTACTACTTTTTAGCTGTTTATATATGTTTTACACTTGTTTTACGCTTGTAACTGTTGTATTTATTTTGTCATTGTAGATTTTATTGTAACCTTGGGGTGAAGGGTGAATAAAAAATACAAACCAACCATCCAACCAACGAGCCTTGATTCACCTCCCACCTTTCATTGGGACCATCTTTGATGCCGAGGGGCAAGGGGAGAGAATCCAAAGGTCCTTTCTTTCCCTTTCTGATATATTGTGCCTCCTCACAAACTCCAGCCCAGCATAGCAGTGCAATATCCCAACCTCATGAAGGCAGGGAGATAATCCTGCAACAAAGGGTAGCTTGTTTCTTATGTTAGGAGAAATCTGTAGCACTCTGCCACACATAGCATTGAAATTCAAAAGAGCACCTCCTCCCTCGCTGCACTACTACAGTATTTAAATCGCATATGACATTCTCATTGGAAGGGGTAGAAAATATCTCCTGCAGGTTCTGCAAAGGAGAAAGTACTGCTTTCTATTTCGGTCTTATATATGCAGGAGACTGCAGCAAATGGAGACAATTAATTCTGTAAATATGCTAGTATGGTGAAGCTATACCCGTTAAAAAGGTGTGGCACTTTCCTGAAGAGACTCATGAATAGGGCAATGTAGTTCAAATAGGTAAATATACCAACATCCCATTGACCCAAGCAATTAATGTGGAACCAAATAATTAATCTCTCCGTTCTTCCATTGGCAGAAGCTGAGTGACATAACAGCATGTCAGGAACTATTCGCAATTTATTGAACAATGCGGACCGTTTCATTTCATGAATTGCTTCTTTCCACTTGTTAAATCAACTTCCATACATAACGTCCTTGATTTTTTATGTGTGAGTCTCTCAACCAGGACATTCCTTGTTTTTATACAAAGTGATGCGCGTATTGTGACTTTGTTACCTTATTTTTGGAATGCACTGAGAATACGGTTGGTGTAATTCATCTGATTATATGGACATTTTGAAATAATGAGGCTGATTGGTTGCCTTGTGGGATTTTTTTTGGGAGGGGGTTCCTTCTTCTCCTGCGGCCATTTTCCTCCTTACTGCTTCCCTTCCTTTTTCTTCCTTCAGGGCCTTTATCAAGACAAATCCTCTGTCTGTTCCTGCTTGCCCTTTTGCCACCATCAGTGGCGGCCATTTTGCCACTTGCTCTCTGAGGGCAGGCACACAACATGCCATTGGGCATGCGGTCAACGTTCTGTGTTGAAAAAGCAGCAGATGTGCAACACCAGAGTGGCTGGAACATGGCCTTGCTGTGAGCAAGCCTGGTCTTCTTTCTTGTGCACATCATGGATGCTCTGTGCACTTCATAAAATAAGGGATGGCTTAGATGTTTCTTCTGGTTCTGGACATGACATCCTTGTTATTTTCACAAAACAGATTGCTTTGCCAAAGAAGAAAGCAAGCTGTGTGTGTGTGTGTGTGGAACTAACCCTAAACAGTATAAAATATCAACTGTCAGCAACTAAATTGGATCCTGAAAGGCAAACTAGGGTCTCGCCCACACTTCTGCTTGTCCCTGTCAGGAGCTCGTCCTACACTTAAGTAGGACCCTGGCAGAGACATATGTCCAACTGGCATGTTCTCTCCCTCCTGGTCAACCGTTCGGGAGCTTCAAAAGCTTTCTTCAGCCCGAACATCACAGCGACCGATGCCAACAGACATTGGCACACTTAGGGATCCACAGAGTCTGTGCAGTTCACGTGACAGAACTCAGCATTTTGGCTAATCTACTTTATTTACATATAAACACACACAGAGCACTGCAACATGGCTCCCTCTCTTTCTAGCATCAGACAGCAAAGAGAAAAAGAACAAAGGACAATAGTCCCACTTCATGGAACACAGTAACACAAACATCCTGTCTCCGTCACTTCCCACTCTGTGGAGTCAAAACATACATCGTCATGTGGTAGACAAAAATCCCATGACTGCAATCATGGAGCAGGAATTCTAACAGTCCTGTGTCTAGAAAGCAAGGGCTGGAGCGGTTTCCCAATTGTTCTGTGCACAGGTCTGAGTAGTTTTGCATCTGCCCTGCCACTTCTCCCAGAAAACCAGGTCTTCAGCACTAATGCAAAGCAAATGTCAATCCAGATAAAACCCGGTTGGAAGTCTGGATGAGTCCCTAGGAGAGCTGAGGGCGAGTGGCGCCCCTGTGCCTTCTTAAGGTTGCTTCTGCTTGGTGAGTCTACCCAGTTCCAGCTTCTGGATTGACCCTTGGCCTGTTCTGCCATGCTGTGCCCCACAGTTCTTACCTGCTCCTGCCTCAGACTGTCGCCAACAACACCCACAGCCTGGTGTGACATACAGGGCAGATCAGAAGAGGAAGCTTGGTAGCATAAGGGTGAGTTCTAGTGATACCAGAAAGGGGCAAAGGGTGGCAGCTTGCCAGTCTGAGGCAGTCAAACCGTGTCCCAGGAGTGCAGCAGATAGCAACTGCTCAGCAAAAAACGCCTCCCCAGCCCTGTTGTCTCAGACCCTTCGGCCTCATATTTTACTCCTGCCTCTGGAGATCCAGAAGAGAAGGGGGCTCAAAAAGTTCAGGTCAAAACCTGAAACCAGGCAAATCTCCTCCGGAGCTCAGCATAGGGAGGGCCTCTCTTCTAGCGTTGCTGGAAGCAGCACTTCTGGGATCTAGCAATAAATGGGATATTATTCTTAACTGTGTAGATGAGGAAGAGGCTGCCCTTCTCATAGGTGACTGGATGTAGCAGAGGACAGGGCCTCTGTGTACACTGAACAGCAGAGGATGCTCAGGAATCTAAGTGCAGTTTTGCTGATCACAACAAAGGCCCAACAACAACAATAATAATTTATTATTTATGCCCCGCCCATCTGGCTGAGTTTCCCCAGCCACTCTGGGCGGCTCCCAATCAAGTGTTAAAAACAATACAGCATTATTGTTATCAAGTGTTAAAAACTAATCCAGTATTAGGTCTCTGTGATGCCTCTGGGGGGCATAAAGGCTACAACTATTTCTTCAATAAATCACAGCATTTGTATATTGCTTAACCATAAACACCTATAAGCAGTTTAAGATTTCTAAGCAGTTAAGAGAAGTGGTTAGGAGACTATGACCTATTGCCCCCACCCCACCCCAGTGTTTAAGAGATGGAGATGTTTTCAGAGGCAGTGTATGTTCTGCTGCAGCCAGATATCTGTTGGTATACCTGTACTCCAGGAATTTTCTCTTAATCTTTTCATTCCCATGCTTTATGGCAACGAATTCCATATGTTACAGATGGCATGCAATTCATTTTGAAGTGCTTCATCTTGACCTGCCAATCAGCTGAATAGAATGGTATTATTTACTTCTGTTTACTTACTGTTTACTTCTCTCCCTTATGAAGCCTGACTACTCCAGTCCCCTGCTCCTTGTTTTTGATCCAGTTACCAATTCAGGAGAAGTCTGTAGAATTGCAGTGTAAAGTTGATGCAGCTGAGAAGTTAAGCTGCTGTGTATGTAATTTCCTGGCTCCCTCCCGGATCCTTTTCTTTAAAATGTGATGTTTTCAATCCGCTAATAAGGAATGAGTGATGTTGCATGCTTTATTTGGGCAATTTCACATATGAATGAAGTTTTGGAAAAAAAAAACCTCTGGCACTTTTCCATGCGATCTAAAAACAGGCTTCTTCACTGAGGCATTTACAGGATGTCATAGTGTCTGACTGGGTGCTAAGATAGGGGCTGCAAGTTGCCTTTGTCAGGAGAACTTCACAAATCTTCAGAATTTCTGATTCCTGTGATGAATCTTAGCACTGGACAATGAAGACATTTATGTTGATGATCATAGAGCATTCTGTTGCATACTTTTTATTCTCTGTCTTTCACCCTTATATGCATCATAAAAGGTAAAGGGTAAAGGGATACCTGACCATTAGGTCCAGTCGCGGACGACTCTGAGGTTGCGTGCTTATCTCGCTCTATAGGCCGAGGGAGCCGGTGTTTGTCCGCAGACTACTTCCGGGTCACATGACCAGCATGACTAAGCCGCTTCTGGCAAACCAGAGCAGTGCACGGAAACGCCGTTTACCTTTCTGCTGGAGCGGTACCTATTTATTTACTTGCACTTTGACGTGCTTTTGAACTGCTGGGTTGGCAGGAGCTGGGACCAAATAATGGGAGCTCATCCCGTCGTGGGGATTCGAACCGCCGACCTTCTGATCAGCAAGCCCTAGGCTCTGTGGTTCAGACCACAGCGCCACCTGTGTCCCTCTATATGCATCATAAAGGTAACAGTAAAGGTAAAGGGACCCTTGACCATTAGGTCCAGTCGTGGCCGACTCTGGGGTTGCAGCATAAAAAGGTAAAAGGTAAAGGTACCCCTGCCCGTATGGGCCAGTCTTGACAGACTCTGGGGTTGTGCGCTCATCTCACTCTAGAGGCCGGGAGCCAGCGCTGTCCGCAGACACTTCCGGGTCACGTGGCCAGCGTGACGAAGCTGCTCTGACGAGCCAGCGCAGCACACGGAAGCACCGTTTACCTTCCCGCTAGTAAGCGGTCCCTATTTATCTACTTGCACCCGGGGGTGCTTTCGAACTGCTAGGTTGGCAGGCACTGGGACCGAGCAACGGGAGCTCACCCCGCTGCGGGATTCGAACCACCGAACATGCGATCGGCAAGTCCTAGGCACTGAGGTTTTACCCACAGCGCCACCCGCGTCCCAAAACACTGGCACAATACTGCCTGTCTGAAAGGTGAGTTACTCCCATTTAGGGGGGATAAAGGGAGCCCAAATGAGAATGTTGGCAATCCATGTGCAATGAAGTGATGGATTCAAGCCTACAAACAAGCCAGTTTGATCATTTTATGGAGAGGAGGTTTACCACCCTTGTGGGCAGTGGGGTTTGGACATGTTTTCCGTGACTGCAGCCCAGCCCACAAGAAGCCCATGCCTTAAATGAAGAGCCGGCTGTTACCCCCTATACAAATTTGCTACACGTGCCATATGACAGTCACACATACTGTGGCATCATTTAATTACCATATTTTTGCTCTATAAGACTCACTTTTTCCCTCCTAAAAAGTAAGGGGAAATGTGTGTGCGCCTTATGGAATGAATGGAGGCCGCGCAGCTATCCCAGAAGCCAGAACAGCAAGAGGGATCACTGCTTTCACTGCGCAACGATCCCTCTTGCTGTTCTGGCTTCTGAGATTCAGAATATTTTTTTCTTGTTTTCCTCCTCCAAAATTTGGTGCGTCTTGTGATCTGGTGCGTCTTATAGAGCGAAAAATACGGTAATTGGTGTGCAATCTACACCTAATCTGCCCTCGCTACCATTATGCTCCTAGGGATGACAGTGACTCAATGCAGGAGCCAAAGAACGCAACCTAAGAAACAAGAATCAAAAGCAGTAGCCAATCTGAGACATCATTATGAGAGCTGCACAGTGTTTTAAGCGAAGTTGTTCTGTTTCACACTCAGGTTTCGCATTGACCTCATTTGCAATCTTTGCAGCAGCAAATATTACACTTCTTGCTGCCTGAATCCTGGAAGGAGCTGCTAGTGAACATTACATTTCCTTCTTCCCCTCTCTGTGAAAGGAAAGAAAAGGCAAGCTAAGCTGCTGTTCCTTTCTTAACCATGGGGTTGGGTAAGTCACAGTTTCCTTGAATCCAGGACCCCCTCCCCCTCCCCTTCAACATTTGAGGAATCCTGAAGACAGGCTCACAGATAGGATTGGGGGAGAAATCAAATTTGGTTTGCATATCTGCTTCGCAATTCTCAAACCAAGACACCAGCCAAAACACAGCTATGCTTCAACATTTGAAACTTATCCAGTTTTTTAAATGCCATTCTCTAACCCGATGTTTACAAAAGTGCATATATTAGGGGCAAGTCTCCATTTAAAAAAATGAATATTATTGAAAGAAGCATTCAGGTTGCATTATATTAGGGGAAACCGCTTGCAAAAACATCTACGTAGTTCAAAACTGCATGCGAGAATATGTTTATTAGGGTTAGGCTTCTGAACTTGGAAACAAGAAAGGTCAGCCCAAGTCCAGTCCCTTCCAACTCTTAAGCTTCTATGATTCAAACCACACTAGAAAATCTAGTTGAGGGAATGCGGGGTAGACAATGGAAATGTCACCGTTTTTTATTTTATAGCACCCTGTGGGGAGAGGGAAGGGAGTACTATATTACATTCACAGTGCAATGTAATGAAGTATAAAAACCATTTGATAGAAAAATAGTTGGAATGTTCTAAACTAAGGGTGTTCTTGCATTGCTTCACTGGTCCTGGGTCAAAATGACCCGGCCAGATCGCCTCCTGCAGCTGGGAGTCTTCCTTGGGGGAGTGGCATTTTCTAGGAGCCCTGCCAACACAGATCTATTTCACCTTAGAAGGAATACGCAACTGGGCCAGTCGCAGAGTTGATGGAAGGGTGACGCTGTCTGGGCACCCTGTATACTGTAGATTATACACCAGTGTTACAGGAAGGGAGTTGGATAAGAGAAGGAATAACTCGATTGGTTTAGGCCACCCACCAGACTGAACGGCAGCAACGCCAAAAATCTACAAGGCTTCACCCTGTGGCAGACTCAGCATCACATCACCTCTGAAGGGAAATGGTCCTTTGTTGTTGTTTGTTGTTTAGTCGTGTCCAACTCTTTGTGACCCCATGGACCAGAGCACGCCAGGCACTCCTGTCTTCCACTGCCTCCTGCAGTTTAGTCAAACTCATGTTGTTAGCTTCGAGAACACTGTCCAACCATCTCGTCCTCTGTCGTCCCCTTCTCCTTGTGCCCTCCATCTTTCCCAACATCAGGGTCTTTTCCAGGGAGTCTTCTCTTCTCATGAGGTGGCCAAAGTATTGGAGTCTCAGCTTCAGGATCTGTCCTTCCAGTGAGCACTCAGGGCTGATTTCCTTCAGAATGGAGAGGGTTGATCTTCTTGCAGTCCATGGGACTCTCAAGAGTCTTCTTCAGCACCATAATTCAAAAGCATCAATTCTTCGGCGATCAGCCTTCTTTATGGTCCAGCTCTCACTTCCATACATCACTACTGGGAAAATGGTCCTTTAACCTGACTCTAAATACAGTGGTACCTCGGGTTAAGTACTTAATTCGTTCCGGAGGTCCATTCTTAACCTGAAACTGTTCTTAACCTGAAGCACCACTTTAGCTAATGGGGCCTCCCGCTGCTGCTGTGCCACTAGAGCACGATTTCTGTTCTCATCCTGAAGCAAAGTTCTTAACCTGAAGCACTATTTCTGGGTTAGTGGAGTCTGTAACCTGAAGCGTATGTAACCCAAAGTACCACTGTAATTGGATTTAAACTGGGGGAAGGGGGGATGAAGCTCACAACAGATAATTGGTGACAAAATAAGGACCAACATAGACTTTTCCATTCTGCACGATAAACCAGCACCTCTTTCCCTTTTTCTGGCCCGTTTCTGCAAGTAAGAAGCTGAAAGGAGGCATAGTGTGATTTTAATGCATATTTCCAGGTGCCGATTCCTGAGCTGTGCAAAGTGAAATCAGCTGTATGGTGTATCTTTAAAAGCCAGAGAAGTGCACAGTGCAGCCGCAGCTCTTGCAGTCAATAGCAATTTCCACACGTGGATCGATACCCTCTGATGGCTGCATAGCTGGCTGCAAAGATCATTTCACATACATTCTGGGAGGAGGGCTTGGGCAGGAAAGGAAAGGGAATTGGTTTAACGGTTGCAGAATTCAAAGGGCTTCATTCTTGCTGGCTTGCTTTTATGAAGAAGCAGCCAGTCTGTATAATTGAAAATTTTCAAGTGTCATCTTACATCATGACACCCATTTCCTCACAGAGAAAACCCCCAGCAGCAGGAAAGAGAAAAGATCTGATCTAGGGTTGCCATATGTCTGGACATACCTGGAATACTGTAGCTGGAAGCAGCGTCCAGGCAGAACAGCAAAATCCCTGGGAAATCCCAGGCGTATGGCAAGTTGCGTTGGCAGTGTTGCTTTGCAGAATTTCCTGTAGAATAGCTCATAAACAGCATTGTTTCTTTTGCAGAATTGCAAAAAAAGCTCAACAACTTTTGCGTCCACTTTTGAAATATGGCAACCCTAGTAAAGGCAGCGTTGGAAAATGAGAAGTTTGCGCTCTGAAAGTATGTCTTTGTGAAACCAAAGGGCCTTTTCACAAAATGCACAGCAACGTGGCTTGCTATGAATGATGCTGCTGATTTAATATACCGCTTAATTGCTAAAATGGCTTTTAAGCGGTTTACATGTATAAAACTGAATATACATCCATATATATACACCGTATTTTTTGCTCTATATGACTCACTTTTTCCCTCCTAAAAAGTAAGGGGAAATGTGTGTGCGTCTTACGGAGCGAATGCAGGCTGCGCAGCTATCCCAGAAGCCAGAACAGCAAGAGGGATTGCTGCTTTCGCTGCGCAGCGATCCCTCTTGCTGTTCTGGCTTCTGAGATTCAGAATATTTTTTTCTTGTTTTCCTCCTCCAAAAACTAGGTGCGTCTTGTGGTCTAGTGCGTCTTATAGAGCGAAAAATACGGTATATATATTTATATATATATATGACTGAATATAAATATATCTCCACACATAATTAAATTACATAATAAAACAATTCCAACAAAACATTAAAATAAACACCCGCAATTAAAATACACAATAAAATAAGCCAATTAAAACAGCATAACAATTAAAGCAATGAGCAGTTAAAACAGGAGGTTCAAGTCAGGAGATCAGGGGAATTCTTGTTTAAACAGGTGTGATTTCAAGAGCTGGCAGAATACCAGTTTTGATGGAGCTACTTGTATTTCGGTGGGGGGGGGGGGCATCCCGTAATGCTGGGCCTACTAGTAAAAAAAGCCAACTCGGTGTGAGCACAAACCAATAATTGCCAGTATCCATTTGTTGATCTTATCGCCCTTACTGAAAGGGAAGATGGTGTTTCAGGTAACTTGGTCCAGGTCCAGGTTATGTGTTCAGTTGTGAGCTGAAGTCAACCCCATTACTCTAACTGAACCTGGAGGATATGTGTGCTCTGAAATACCTCCTTTTCCTATTTACACTTTATACTTTTAGAAGTACACTTTTAAAAGCAACATGTGGCATACACCAGCAAAATGCAATGTGGAAGCGGTCTGGACACATTTGTCTTTTAAGAATGTTGTTTTATATCTTCCAAGCTAATAATGCTCACTCTAATAATAATAATAATAATAATTTATTTATACCCCACCCATCTGGCTGGGTTTCCCCAGCCACTCTGGGTGGCGTCCAACAAAAGTTTAAAATATAATTAATCAAATATTAAAAGCTTCTCTAAACAAATGTCTTCTAAAAGTCAGATAGTTGTTTATTTCCTTGACATCTGATGGGAGGGAGTTTCACAGGGCGGGTGCCACTACCGAGAAGGCCCTCTGCCTGGTTACCTGTAACCACACTTCTTGCAGTGAGGGAACCACCAGAAGGTCCTCAGAGCTGGACCTCAGTGTCTGGGATGAACAATGGGGGTGGAGACGCTCCTTCAGGTATACTGGGCCGAGGCCATTTAGGGCTTTAAAGGTCAGCACCAACACTTTAAACATCATAAAGAGCTCATACCCCACCTACTCTCAGCAGCCAGAAACGTCATAGCCAGACACTGGAGTAAGAATGGACCAATGGTATCAAATAGTATGGGAAGCAGCCTTAAAGTGGTACCTCGTGTTACATACACTTCAGGTTACAGACTCCGCTAACCCAGAAATAGTACCTCGGGTTAAGAACTTTGCTTCAGGATGAGAACAGAAATCGCATGGCGGCGGCAGCAGCGGGAGGCCCCATTAGCTAAAGCGGTGCTTCAGGTTAAGAACAGTTTTAAGTTAAGAGCGGACCTCCAGAATGAATTAAGTACTTAACCCGAGGTACCACTGTATTAGAAAAACTAACCAACAAACTGAAACTGACATGGGGAAAAATAGAATAAGATGCCTTCACCCCGGTATGGTTCCCCTTTATCACATATACAGCCCAACAAGACAATGACAAGAATCCACTGACAGCATATGAATCAATCTGGCTAACCTGATCCAAAAACATACATACCCCACTTACACACAAAACAAATCTCACTACAGCCAACCAAAGACAACCAACCACACCCTAGGCCACCCCTAACCTCTCTCACCACCAAGGAAATACAACAAGTGAATAGTAAGAGAACCCACACAAGTGACGCTGACACAAAATCCCACATGATTGGGTGGTTCCTGCCAACCAATCATACTGCTGCATTGTTCTAGGACCAATCAGACTGCTGCATTCTGAATCCTATTGTTCTAGGACCAATCAGACTGCTGCATTCTGAATCCTATTGTTCTAGGACCAATCAGACTGCTGCATTTTGGATTCTATTGTTCTAGGACCAATCAGACTGCTGCAGTTTGGATCCTATTCAACTCAGTACATAACACATACAATAAATAGAATAATAGAAGCATAACCACTCAACCCCACCCCACTACATTCCCCTCTTCCCCCCTCTTTTTTTCCTAACCTAACACTGCATGCAACACTAATATCTCACAACGAATGAAACTGATCTGTAGAAGACACAACTCGAAAAAGAGACAACGCACGTATTTTTGTAAACTAAGAAACCTTCGATAAAAATATATATGTTTTAAAAAAGAACGTTGTCTTATGATACTGTTTGCCCCCTGAGCTCCTTTTAGAGACAGGGCGGGTTGTAAGTTGAATTAATAATAATAAAAAATAATGCAAATAGCAATTTCTACAGAAGCATCCACCCTGCACATAATACCAAGCTCTCAGTATCGAGGGCCAGGGGTGATCTAATGTGGCAGAACAGGAATTCTGCTCCCCCATCACAATGCCTCCTAAAGGAAGCTTCTTCCCCAGCAACTTGGGCTATTTAAGTGGGTGGTCGCCCTGCTGGAACATGCAGCAAGAGAGCTCCCATCCTCTCCGCTTTGAGCAGTAACTGGTGCACAACCGAGAGCAGGTGTTTGTCTTGGAGGGAGGTGATTTACGCTCCCATTCTTTTTAGTGCTGATAAAACATGGCTATGGCTGACCGAACCTCTCACTGCATGCGTTTGCCAGGCCACAAAGTTTTGTTGCAGTTGTCGTTGGTGTACTGCCCAGTCCCGGCCAACGAGAACAGAGAGCCATTACGGCCTCTGTTGATAATGTCATTCACTGCCCCATAAGATGGCCACAGGACAGCCAGAAACAACCAGTGATGGCCTGTTTTTCCTCTGTCCTGCTAGTCCAGTGCAGAGGGAAATGAGTGAACGAAGAATTGCCAAAGCTTTAGCCTTTAATTTTATATACTGTAATAATAATAATAATAATAATAATAATAATAATAATAATAATAATAATAATAAATTATTTATACCCAACCCTCCCCAGCCAAGGCAAGGCTCAGGGCGGCTAACGAGCAACAATAAAAAGAAGTTGAATGACTACAACTTAAAAACAAGATTAAAATACAACAATAAAACATGAAAACATTAAAATGCAGCCTCATCACAGGAGGAGAAAGGAAAAAGAAAGAGGGGGAGGGATTCAAATTGACTCCAAGCCAAAGGCCAGGTGGAACAACTCTGTCTTACAGGCCCTGCGGAAAGAAATCAGATCCTGCAGGGCCCTGGTCTCATGAGACAGAGCGTTCCTCCAGGCCAGATCCAATGTTGAAAAAGCCCTGGCTCTGGTTAAGGCTAATCTAACTTCCTTAGCGCCCGGGACCTCTAGGGTGTTGCTAATTTAGGGACCTTAAGGTCCTCCGTGGGGCATACCGGGAGAGGCGGTCCCGTAGGTATGAGGGTCTTAGGCCGTGAAGGGCTTTAAAGGTCAAAAGCAGCACCTTAAATCTGACCCTGTACTCCACCGGGAGCCAATGCAGCTGGAAAAGCACTGGGTGAATATGCTCCCATGGCAGAGACCCCGTGAGGAGCCTCGCTGCTGCATTCTGCACCCGCTGGAGTTTCTGGAACAGCTTCAAGGGCAGCCCCGCATAGAGCGAATTACAGTAGTCAAGCCTGGAGATTACCGTCGCATGAATCACTGTGGCCAGGTCGGGGCGGGAAAGGTAAGGGACCAACTGCTTGATGCGGCGAAGGTGGAAAAATGTCGCCTTGGCTGTTGCTGTAACTGTAAGATGAGAAAGCATCTTTTCCTAACCATCTAATTAATCCTGTCAGCAACTTCTGCATTCCGTGATTCAAAAACAGCAAATTTTGCCAGAAGAATTAGAATAATCTCTGTTCAGCAGATAGCAAAATCTCGATGGAGCCTCCATCTTCAGAAAACTTTACTTAGACAAAACAAGACTTTTCCTTCCACATTCTGGGAATGAGGGGGCCAAATGTGCCCCCCTAGTCCTCTTACAGGCCACCCCCTATCTGCTCTTCCCAGCACCTTCTTTCAGTGCTTTCCCCCACTAAAAACGTGTCTCTCTAATCCAGAATAAGACTAATCCAGAATGCGGCCGCTAGACTGGTGACTGGGAGTGGCCACCAAAACCACATAACACCTGTCTTGAAAGATCTACATTGGCTCCCAGTACGTTTCCGAGCACAGTTCAAAGTGTTGGTGCTGACTTTTAAAGCCCTAAACAGCCTTGGCCCAGTATACCTGAAGGAGCATCTCTACCCCCATTGTTCTGCCTGGACACTGAGGTCCAGTGCAGAGGGCCTTCTGACGGTTCCCTCACTGCGAGAAGCCAAGTTACAGGGAACCAGGCAGAGGGCCTTCTCGGTAGTGGCACCCGCCCTGTGGAATGCCCTCCCACCAGATGTCAAAGAGAACAACTACTACCAGAATTTTAGAAGACATCTTATGGAAGCTTTTAATGTTTGATGCATTACTGTATTTTAATATTTTGTTGGAAGCTGCCCAGAGTGGCTGGGGAAGCCCAGCCAGATAGGAGGGGTATTATTATTATTATTATTATTATTATTATTATTATTATTATTATTATCATTATTATCTCAACTGTGGCAATGCTGCTTTCTTGTCTGGATTGAAAGATATGTGTAGGGTGTGTGTGTGTGCAAACCTTTTGTGGGGCTGGAATGTAGCCCCCTCTACAAAGGTTCGAGTTGCAAACACAGAAAGAGACCCATGCTGTACCTCTAGCCCCATAGAAAGAGAAGGCTATTTCCATGTATAGATGTAAATTTAGAAATAGTGGCTGTAGAAATACAAGACAGTCCACTCTTGTGGGGAAAGCTGTGGCTCAAAACCAAACAGCCCTTCAGATGACAGGGGACTCCTTCAAACAGAGGGCTGTCCACTGTCAGGTACGGCATATGGCAAGGGCAAAACTAGGTTTTATTTCACTTGGGTCAAAGACCCAGTCTGGCACACACACCCCAAACACATCTGTGTACACACACTCACAGGCTGCGAGCCTCAATGACGCTCCTCTGGAGGCTTCACCTAGGACAATAACCCAACTAGCACCCCCTCCCTCCATAGTGATGTAGAAAAATAGCTAAAGAAGCTGAAAACCAAGATGAAGACAACCTAAGATATATTTATATAAACCTTTTCCTCAATTTGCCTTTTTTAATTCGCTTCTCCCATTATTCCCCTTCTTCAAATCCTTTCTTTCCTTTCTGTCAAATAAAGCATTTTTCCCCTTTCCTCCCTGCACTGCCCATTACCCTATTTCCTCAATTTATTTTTGTAATTGTATCCATGTATTCTTTTGTAATTGTAACCAAGTGTGGTTTTTTATAATCGTATCTAGGTAATTTTAAATCGTATCTAGTTTTGGGTTTGTTTTTTCTCTTGTAATTGTGTCTTTACTCCTTGTAAATGTGAATCCTTACTGTGACCCTCATGCAATTGCTACATTTGGTGCTTTTGCAAATGGCATTGACCCCTTTGTATCCTTGTGCCTTATCAGTGTTTGTTCAATTTCTCAATGACTGCAACTACTTTTAGGAAAATAAGAAATGGAACCTATGTATTCAAATTGCATCACTTTATTGTAACAATGAAAGTATAAATGTTATTTTTAGCCTCAGCCTAATCACTTCCACTCAGCTCCGCTTCCTCCTTTCGTAAAGTGCCAGACAACGAGATCCATCTCATTTGCCATCCCTTCCTGGATTTCTAGCCATGACCTTACTCATGTAGCTAGGATTTGCCCCCCACTTTGTATCTTGCACCCGAACCTCCCTTTTGCACCTTGCACCCCTGTACCTCGCCTTTGTAAATTGACAAATCTGTGACGAATAAGACCACCCACAATTGTGACTGTATAAAATTCTGGACTTACCTTTGGGCGGGGTTCCTCATACCTTTTGTCACCTTTGCGTTGGGAACCTGGTTGCAACCAAATAAAGGGTCTTTGCTCTTAAAAAGCCGCTTGCTTCTTTCTCTCCTTGGTTGGACATCGGCCGTCATCTTCAACCTTGTTGTTGTTGCTTAGTCGTTTAGTCGTGTCCAACTCTTCGTGACCCCCTGGACCAGAGCACGCCAGGCACTCCTGTCTTCCACTGCCTCCCACAGTTTGGTCAGACTCATGCTGGTATCTTCGAGAACACTGTCCAACCATCTCGTCCTCTGTCGTCCCCTTCTCCTTGTGCCCTCCATCTTTCCCAACATCAGGGTCTTTTCCAGGGAGTCTTCTCTTCTCATGAGGTGGCCAAAGTATTGGAGCTTCAGCTTCAGGATCTGTCCTTCCAATGAGCACTCAGGGCTGATTTCCTTAAGAATGGAGAGGTTTGATCTTCTTGCAGTCCATGGGACTCTCAAGAGTCTCCTCCAGCACCAGAATTCAAAAGCATCAATTCTTCAGCGATCAGCCTTCTTTATGGTCCAGCTCTCACTTCCATACATCTTCAACCTTAGTGGACCCTTTTGGGGTCCCGAACCCAAATTCTAAGCCTTTTACATTAATAGCTATGGCACTGTTATGGTTGCCTTTACCTGCTGCTACAGTCTGGAACAATGCAGAGCTGGCACTGGAGCAAACTTTTCAGAAGCACCATGTGCAATTAGAGTGTTTTTATAGTGGTTGTATGAGATGTATGTTCTTGTAAAACACAATATCTGGGCAAATTTGTTTATTTTTATTTATTCGATACATTTTTTCTACTGCTTATTTGTGCTTCTAAGTGATTACTAAGACATACCATATTTTCCTGTCTATAAGACGCCCCCATGTATAAGACGCCCCCCCAGTTTTTGAGCCCCAAATTAAGAAATAAATATTTTAAACATTCCGTGTATAAGACTCCTAATTTTAAACTTAAAAATTTTTGTGAAAAAACATAGTCTTATACATGGAAAAATACGGTAACTATTGAATGTGTCTTCAGGTTGGTGTATAAAGACACAGCAGTGATACAAACTTAGTATTGAGTTACAGATAGGTAGCCGTGTTGGTCTGCCATAGTCAAAACAAAAAAAAAAATTCCTTCCAGTAGCACCTTAAAGACCAACTAAGTCAGTTCTTGGTATGAGCTTTCGTGTGCATGCACACTTCTTCAGATACACAGTGTATCTGAAGTGTATCTGAGTGTATCTGAAGAAGTGTGCATGCACACGAAAGCTCATACCAAGAACTGACTTAGTTGGTCTTTAAGGTGCTACTGGAAGGAATTCTTTTTTGTTTTTAGTATTGAGTATCAGTGTAATGCAGGAGCCCACAGAAGTTTTATGAAAAAAATATGAATGCTTAAGCTGGAAAATGTATACAACATAGTGTGTAAAATGAGACTGGGCAAGGAAGAACATATTGCTCAGGCTGATCAAATTCCTGTTTACAGGTGGATTAATGAGTTGCAGTGGTCTCTCTTGTCTTTATCCGGGTAGCCAAACAAATGTCAGGTCAACAGCTCCCTCTGCCTGAGAGCTGTCCTGGTGGCACAGGGAGCCCAAATTCCTGCAGTCAGTCTCCAGAAGGCTTACAAAGAGAACAATCATAGCACTTGCAAAAGTGTTCTTCTGTGCTCATTGAGGATCAAAGGCCTGGTTCCTAGTAAGGTGGTAAACTTTTATCTGGTTTGTTCCACTTCAGACTACTACTCTATAGAGGTAAAGGGCCGTTAAGTCCAGTCGTGGATGACTCTGGCGTTGCAGCTGGTGTTTGTCCGCAGACAGTTTTTCCGGGTCATGTGGCCAGCATGACTAAGCCACTTCTGGCGAAACCAGAGCAGTGCATGGAAACACCATTTACCTTCCCAGCGGAGTGGTACCTATTTATCTACTTGCAATTTGATGTGCTTTAGAACTGCTAGGTTGGTAAGAGCAGGGACCGAGCAACGGCAGCTCACCCCGTCACAGGGATTCGAACCACCGACCTTCTGATTGGCAAGCCCTAGGCTCTGTGGTTTAGACCACAGTGCCACACGCGCCACACACGTCCCTAAACTCTTTAGAACCCCTTTAAATAGTGCTGGCATATATCTGTATTTTGCCAGACATTATTGGGATTTCAAAGGCAGAATTGACGTGCAAGGGGAATTTCCGAAGTGCGGTGCTTTGTCCTGGACCTTAGGCGAGTCAATCGGAAAATCGCTCAACTGGAAATGTAAAGAAAAAGAAGGAACATTTTATTATATGTAGTGGGAATGTAAAAAAGTAAAGAACTTCTGGGAAATGATATATAATGAGATGAAAAAGATGTTGAAATACACATTTTTTAAAAACCAGAAGCATTTTTACTTGATATTATAGGTCAGGACATTAATAGGGAATATGTTAAATTGTTTTTATATGCAACAACTGTGGCAAGAGTATTGTTAGCCCAGAAATGGAAACAAGAAGAAATTCCAATGAAAGAAGAATGGCAGACGAAAATAATGGACTATGCAGAATTGGACAAAATGACAGGAAGGATTCAAATCCTGCAGGACCAGAGATTTACAGAAGATTGGAAGAAGTATATGAACTATTTGAAAAGCAATTGTAACCAACAAATTATGCTAGTAGGACTACAAGAGGTTTTGTAAGGAGGAATATATGAAGTGCTACAAAGTAGATAAAGAATAGAGATATTGCTTATGAGTTTTAAATGTAACAGGGAAAATAAGAAATGTATACTAAGAGATTAGATTGGAAATTTTTCAGACAGGACTAATGGAAGTCAAAAAAGTTGAATAAGATGTAAAAATATGTTTAATTACTGTTGAAAATGGTATATTAAAAAAAACTAATAAAAATTTATATATATATAAAAAACGGAAAATCACTCAACAACTTTCGGAGTTTGCTAAAAAAAAAAAAGGTAAACAACGGGGTGTGCTGGTTTTTACTTTTTGAACTAAGGCAACCCTACCTTAAACCCTCGCCCACCCCAAACATACACACACTCCATGCTAAAATAAATGTTCACTGTGGTCGGGAAGTTTTTACACAGAAGAACAATTATTTGTGTGATTCCACCACCTGCATTCTGAATTGCCAAAGACCAGACAGCACAGTCAAGCTTTCTTTCCTTTTACAGTGAGGGCCAGAGAGCACTGAGAATGCAAACGGTTTGCTCGCACGTTCCAGCAGAATTGGGGTCTTCCAGCTACTTGGCATTCTTTGTCCCAACAAACTGAATGAAGACTAGGATTTTGGGGGCAGGCAGGCGAGAGAAAGGGGGAACTGGAAGAAAGCTTTATGTGCGCCCATTTTCCTCTTTAGCTTTCTTGCCTGCCCCAGATTCTTCAGCAGCAAATGGGAGCTGCATGACAAGATAAAGTCAGTTGCTTTTGGACAGCATCCTGGACTGGCAGTGATGTCACCGCTGTGGTGTTTATGTTCTCCCTTCTGTTACGGTAAAATCTGGGTGCGAAGCTGCTCTGCCACCCAGCTCGTCGGACTAAGTCTGTGGATCCCTGCGGAGGAAAATGAGCTCAGCCGGAGACAGGAGCAAGCTGCAGAAGATCCAAGTTTATTGCGCAACAGGTTCAAGGCGAGATTGAACAGCGAGAAAGGGGTGACATGAACTTTTGAAACTTCCCTCCATGCCCCAGAATACAGTGCAAAACACATCCCAGTTACATCATGAATACATTAAGAAGAGGTTGGGTTACACAGATTACATCATGAATACATTAAGAAGAGGTTGGGTTACACAGATTACATCATGAATACATTAAGAAGAGGTTGGGTTACACAGGATTAACATATGGAGGAGGGAGGGGGGAATATGCAGAGCTGGAGATATGCGCAGATAAGCACATCCTGAGTACCGGTGATGAGAAGACAATGGTCCATGTACTGGCATTGCCTGGAGGAAAGGCTTGGCAGAGTGATTTGACAGGATTAGGGTCTTGACACCTTGCTTGAGGGATTATGGAGGACAGGGGAGGTGTCATGGAGGCCTAGAGAAATTGAGCAAATTGGTACGTTGATTTTCTATGAATTTTATAGATTTTAGTCCCTTTTGACATTGACAATTGGAAATAAATGGATATATTGTAGCGAAGAAGAAGGCGAAGAAGACATGCCTCCCCTTCTGTATCACTTCCATTTTGTTCTTTTCCTAATGCAGTTTCTACAGCTGCTTGTTCTTCCTGCCCTTGAAAACTATCCTCACTGTCTTAGTAAACTGCCAAGTTTTGAACAGCTTTCAAATGTCCTGGCATGACCCAGTAGAGACAGAGTGAGGAATGCCTGATAATGCAAAAATCCCAAGAGAAATATTCGGACCCTAAGGGCTTATCCACACTCACCTTTTGCCCTGCTCCTTCCAAGCACAGGTCCTCACTTTAAAGATCCATGTCTGAGTGTTCTTTCTTTCTTTCTTTCTGTCTTTCTTTCTTTCTTTCTTTCTTTCTTTTGCCCTAAATGGCCTGGGCCCAGTATACCTGAAGGAGCGTCTCCACACCCATCATCCAGCCTTCTGGCGGTTCCCTCACTGTGAGAAGTGAGGATACAGGGAACCAGGCAAAGGACCTTCTCGGTGGTGGCACTGCCCTATGGAACGGCCTCCCATCAGATGTCAAGGAAATAAACAACTATCTGATTTTTAGAAGACATCTGAAGGCAGCCCTGTTTAGGGAAGTTTTCAATGTTTGATGTTCTATCGCATCATCATCATCATCATCATCATCATCACTATTATTATTATTCTGTTGGGAGTGGCCCAGAGTGGCTGGGGAAACCCAGCCAGATGGGCGGGGTATAAACAAAGAAACAAATAATTATTACCCTGGAGTTTTCTTCGCAAAAACCCACTCTTTAGTGTTCAATCAGAACAAACATCAATTCAGGTTTTCCACAGACGGTTGTTTGCTCTGACTGAGCTTTAAAGAGCAGGTTTTTGTGCTGAAATCTCCAGAGCAATGAAATGGGTGCTTGGACATGAAGTTTTAAAGCACAAACTATGTCTGGAAAGAGCGGAGGAAAGGTGTATGTGGATAAGCCCTAAAACAAAGAAAGTGAGAGCACAGTATAAACACCCTGGACCTTCTCCTGCACTTTTCACATTACTTTAAATGGATTTGGTGCAGAAGTAATTCCTGGTGTATTGTATGTGAGTGTATTAGCCGCTTTGAAGGGAGAGTGGATATGTTCTAGTCCAAAATCTAAAGCTTAAAATGTGTTGAATCCATGATGGAAAATTATTATTTCCACACAGCAAAAATGCTTCCTCCCACTTGAGTCTTCCTGTCCTTTAAAGTTGTGTACACAGAGGGCAGTTTAAGGTGAATTCAATGCATCCCACATGTGCACTTTTTCTTGCACTGGCCACACAAGAGTTTTTGTTTGTTTTACGTTTATTTATTAATTTATATACCGCTTAGAAGCCAAAATGGGGCTGTGGAGGACATTATTTTATTAAACAGTTGACTATATGCAGAAAACATAGTAGCTCCAGTAGCTCATTTTTTTTGAGAGGCACAGTATTAAATACCCCCCCTCAAATGAAGGACAGTGATTTAAGCAAGCTGTTAAAAATCTGAAGTAATAGTGTGCAGTTCTAAGCATCCTATTTTTGAACCTGAAATAGTAGAGGTTTTTTTATTTTAATGTTTGGCGTGTTAATAATAAGAATGCGTTGCCCAAACCCTAAGATGTTTCAGGCACGTCCAACAGGTAGATTGTGATCTACTGGTAGATCACTGGACCTCTGTGGTAGATCACTGGTATATCACTGGCTCCCCCGAAAGAAGCTCAGCAACTTTGGCTTCCCTAAGAAAAGCTCAAAAACTTTGACCTGAACCCCTAAAAATGGAGTAGATCACTGCCAGTTTTTAAACTCTGTGAGTAGATCGCAGTCTCTTGGGAGTTGGCCCTGTTTTATTTGAAAGCACAACCAATGGTTAAAAAGTATCCCACAGTGTATTTTTTTCGGGGGGCAGTGAACTAGAGATTCAGGATGCCCTTTGCTTCCAAGAATGTGCTTGATAGCAGTGGCGTAGTGTGGGGGGTGCAGGGGGGGCCGGCCACACCGGGCGCAACATTTGGGGGTTAGGGGGCGCAAATCCATAGGTTAGGGGGCGCAAATCCACGGGTTAGGGGGCACAAATTACCCCGGGTGCTGACAACCCACGCTACACCACTGCTTGATAGAACTGGCAAAATGGCTTTCACACAGAGCAAGCACATCTTCTGAAGCACCACTAGTTAAGGCCTCTGGCATGCAGCTGGGTTCAAGGACAGCTTCTGCCTGGATGTGCCCACAGAAAACGTTCCATATATTTCTCTTGGGAGTCCTGCCCATGAGGTGGAATTTCTGACTTGTGGTACAATTACTCCTGGTTATAGCAGCTATAAGATTTGGTTGCTGATACAGCAGCACGAGAGGGCTCCCGTACTGATACAGCTGAACTGCTGCTTTAGCCCTGTGTCAGCTGTCCAAAGACATATGTAGCTGGTTCCGCTTGCTTCGAGATATACAGCTTGGCCAGTGTTTATTGCTCACTCCTGTAGGTTGTTGTTATATAACTTCCATTGTGTCGCGTGGACCAACCTCTGCTCTGCTGGCAAGGTCTATGGCTCCGGCGGGAGTCTTGCGGAAGCATATATTGATTGTAAATAATGTTTCAATATCCTATAGTAGGTCATAAATCAAAAAGGGATTGAAAACTCTTTCCTCCGAGGAACTTTTTAAAAGAAGGATCTATCTTTTGTTTGCAGTTTCCATTTTAGAGTGACTACGTTGCCCTTTCACCTCTGGGGTTTTTTCTGCTACAGGACTGCAGAGCTCTGGGTGCCTAGTCTTGAGTAAGATGGACCCCATTAGCAGCCGGCTTGCTCATCCACCTAGACTGATCTTCTATCACAACTGAAAAGGCCAAACAGCTGTGGCCCTGTAGAGGGACGTTTTTGATGTTTGATGGAGTAGGTGGGGCAATCCAGTCAGATAGGCAAAATAATAATAATAATAATAATAATAATAATAATAATAATAATACAGCTTGAGTGAGGCAATCAATGTGCTTTTGCAAGTGATCTTGTACAGTTTGTAGTTTGACCCACTAAATCATGGGTAGGCAAACTAAGGCCTGGGGGCTGAATCCGGCCCAATCACCTTCTAAATCCGGCTCACGGATGGTCCGGGAATCAGCGTGTTTTTACATGAGTAGAATGTGTTGTTTCATTTAAAATGCATCTCTGGGTTATTTGTGGGGCCTGCCTGGTGTTTTTACATGAGTAGAATGTGTGCTTTTATTTAAAATGAATCTTTGGGTTATTTGTGGGGCCTGCCTGGTATTTTTACATGAATAGAATGTGTGCTTTTATTTAAAATGCATCTCTGGGTTATTTGTGGAGCATTGAATTCATTATATTTTTTTTCAAAATATAGTCTGGCCCCCACAAGGTCTGAGGGATAGTGGACCGGCCGCCTGCTGAGAAAATTTGCTGAATCATCTCCAAGGCAGATATTCTCCTCGTTCCTGGTCTTTTGAGCTGCAAAGTATAAATTATCCTTTGGAGAGGCAAAAAAGGGCTCAGTAAACAGACGTCTGAGGGTATCCATTATCTGAAGTGAGCTCCACCTGCCCACTTGCAGCCCTTTAACCTATGAAAAGTCATCACTTCCCCCGTTCAGGTTTTCAGAAAACGTGCAACCTCAGGTGATTCCTCTCCACTCCTGTGCCCCTCCCCCCAAAAAAACCTGCTCTCCATTTTGCATGGGAAAGACAAGCACAAACTCCAACCAGCTCCTGAATCCACAAACCCGGAATAGCTTGTTTCTGACGGGAAGCTGGAGAAATCCTGTGGCAGCAATTTCCACCAGCAATAACCATCTTCACTTGCCCCTGAAGGTGTCTACCATCTTCCCAACTCCCTGCAAGATCTCACACTTGCTTCCTAATAGGCATGATCTGACTGGCTGGATCACCTGATCCCAAGTGGTCGCTCCATGTAGGCAGGAAACCTTTTAAAATGGGCATGCAGCCTTTGGGCCCTCACTTCCCATCATGGGGTCCTCCATCCCAGGGCCCATTGCCATTGTACGTCATGTGAAAGCCCTGCTACTCATGAGGAGACCAGCTGTCAGTACTGTAATTAGGGGTCCACCACCACTTCATTGGTCCTTTGCCTAGAAAGCATGGGACGGAGAGGTTTTCCACTTGTCATACCACTTTCCTAGGAAATAATCGCTTTTTATTGCTGAATTGCAGCAAACATCACTCTGTGGAAAACCCAATTAATGTCTGTGCTGATTTGGCAGCAATGAGCAGGTTTTCCCAGGGGGAAGCGATAGGGGAAATAGAAGTGTGAAAGAGTCCTAGGGCAGCCTTGTTAAATAATCCTCAGTGTAGAAAAGCCCCTAATTTTTGGTTTTTTGGTTACCATATTTTTTGCACCATAACACTCACTTTTTTCCTCCTAGAAAGTAAGGGGAAATGTCTGTGCGTGTTATGGAGCGAATGCCTACGGATGGCGGGGGGATCTGCTGCAGTCGTGAGCAGAGGATCCATGGTTCCCCTTCCTTCCCTCCTCCGCTTTGAAACAGCAAAGCGGGAGAAGAGCCGCTGAGTGGGGAGGAGAGAGGGACGGAGAGCCTGCTTGCTTTAAAGGAGCAAAGCGGGAGAGGAGAGGAGCCGCTTACACGAGGGGTAGTGATAAAGCGGGATATCAAATCCAAACTCCTCTTCTTCTATCTCCACAACAACCCCGAGAGATACTGCTGGCTGAAAGACTGATGTGGTGAGAAATCATGGCTGAAAAGGAATTTGGACTCAAGTCTTCCTAATCTCCATCAGGTCTCTGAAGTGCACAGGGAGATGCCATGAGTACAAGAGGACCCAGCATGTTGGCTGGGACATGTTTCCTTAACCCCAGTGCAGAACACTTGAAGATAAGTGGACTTAAAACAACACTCAGTGGGAACTTACAGATGCCATCTAATAAATAAATAAATAAATAATAAATAATAATAATATATTTATACCCCGCCCTCCTTGGCAAGAGGCTCAGGGTGGCTAACACCAGTAAAATTACGATCACTCAATCAATAAAAACCAATTTAAAATACAGGTTAAAATATAATTTAAAATGCAGCCTTATTTTAATAGTAGCCCATAGATCAAAACCATAAGGGGAGGGAAACATAAGGTCAGACTGAGTCCAAACCAAGGGCCAGGCGGAACAGCTCTGTCTTGCAGGCCCTGCGGAAAGAAATCAAGTCTAGGGAGCGATGCATCGGTTCTTTACAACCTCTGTGGATTTGTGGGCCTTGCTTCTTCTCAGGTCAAGAAGGCCTGACTGGAAGTGGTTCTAACCCAGAAGACGCCGCGTAAGTGCTGTGAAAGACAACTGGGTATGTTGATGCTGGTTTTATTAAATGAATAAATGGCAATGGGGAGGCAGCATATGGGGAGTCTGAGCTTACTCAGAGGTCTCCAGAGAGCGTGTCAAGATTACATTCAAGTCAAGAACTTGCCTGAGACTTTGCAGAGGGGGCGGCCAGGAATTAAACTGCCAGGAGCTAAAACAACGTCTCAGCATTGACTAATAATTTCTAGGCTAGGAGTAGATGCCATTAATGACCCTTTTTATTCATGCAGAAGTTCCCAAAGAGTAACATAATGTTCCATTAGTAATAATTGGGAGAGTCTTTCTTCTCAAGGTTGTCAAAACCTAGAGATGAGGCTTCTGCCAAAACATTTTGGTGACAAATGGTGACGCCTTTGACAGGAGGGGTGCCACAGAAGGTTGAGAAGGTTTCATGCGGGAATTGGAGAGCAGGAGGAGGAGTGGGGGGGGGGGTGGAAGAGGAAGGAGGCAGACAGGCAGTGTGCACATGTCAGAGTGGGGTCCAGAATAAGCTCGTATTTCCCCTGGCATTACCTCTCTCAGACTTCTCTTCCCCACATCCCCATCCTAAACTGGAGAAAACACTTTCGCTTCATTTTCAATGCACCCTTCTGGTTTGCAGAAGCAGATAGAATCAACAGGAACTGTACAATTTAAAACCAGTAATCTATGGCTGTGTACATACTGGCTTAAAGCATGGCAAGGCCATTTATTTGCACCGTGTTTCAGACTGATTATACGCTCCTCTGTACACCTCAGCATGGTTTGATGTGCACCAAAGTCTCTTGCTGTAGGTCCACACCAGGGGTTGGAGACAGGGCAGGAATGTCTTCACACAAAGTGCATTGCCAGGATAGATTCCCTGCCCTCCCAGAAACCGTCTTCTTTTCAATTGTACACATCTTGGATTCACTGTGAGCTGAGTAAGCCTAGAAGGTAAAGGTAAAGGGACCCCTGACCATTAGGTCCAGTCGTGGCCGACTCTGGGGTTGCGGCACTCATCTCGCTTTATTGGCCAAGGGAGCCAGCATATAGCTTCCGGGTCATGTGGCCAGCATGACTAAGCTGCTTCTGGCGAACCAGAGCAGCACACGGAAATACCGTTTACCTTCCCGCCGGAGCGGTACCTATTTATCTACTTGCACTGTGATGTGCTTTCGAACTGCTAGGTTGGCAGGAGCAGGGACCGAGCAACAGGAGCTCACCCCGTCGCGAGGATTCGAACCGCCGACCTTCTGATCGGCAAGCCCTAGGTTCTGTGGTTTAACCCACAGCGCCACCCGTGTCCCTTAGTAAGCCTACAGCTCTCCAATTTGAGCAAACCTGGCTTTGGGGAAACTGCATCAAAACACTATTTCAGAAGAAACTATGAGATACTTGCAGATAACATCCTGTTTTCCCCTTTATGCCTCCTCACATGCTTCACATGGGCTCTCCTGGTTTCCCCCCAAAACACATTGCAAATTTATTTCATTAATTTTTCCTTCAACCTTTCCTTTCTTTTCTCTCTCTCTCTTTTTAAAAAAATTATAAATCTTTGGCTTTTTTGCTCAAAAAATACTCTGGGAGGTGCAGGTGGAAGTGATTTTATGATGTCACATTGGCTACCCAATTAGTGCTTTTTTAAAAAAATATTTTTTATTGAAAATTTAAACAAAACATATTATCCAAAAACATATCATCCTTACTCCCCCCCCCCCATTTTCTCTGTAAATGCTGTTCTCTGCATGTTACAAAGTTGTATAGATCCTTAAATTGTTTAACTGATTATTGTCAATAAAAAGTTTGTGAATGTTTATTCAAAACCTGCCAAGGAGTCCAATTCACTTTGTTGCCTCTTCAAATACTTCAAATACAAAGGGTTCCCATTCATCTTTAAAGTCACAGTTATCCTTGTCCCGTAGCTTGTATGTCAGTTTTGCCAGTTCTGCATAGTCCATCAGTTTTTCTTGGCATGATCCTTTAGTTGGAATTTCTTCAGTCTTCCATCCTTGTGCTATTAGGACTCTCGCGGTCACACCCAAACAGTGCTTTGCACAAGCAACCTGCTGGAAACTAGGAGAATTGGTTTTTCCTGGGCTCAGTTCTGCAGGGAAGAACCTACATCTGAACAAAACATGGGGTGGGATTCAATGTCATACTGTCATCCATAGCTGTCAACTTTTCCCTTTTCTTGCAAGGAATCCTATTCGGAATAAGGGAATTTCCCTTAAAAAAGGGGAGACATTGACAGCTATGGTGTTATCTGCACAAGCATTGCAGTTCCCCTGATGGAACTATCCTCCCGCTCATCCCCAGCCCAATTTCTCCTGACCACCACCTCTGAACCAATTTCAGGGAGTGTGGAGAGGGGGTGGGAATCCCATTGTACAAGCAGAAATCCTTGCACAGGGTTTCCTCTGATGGGGTGTGTAGAGTGAATCACAAAGTGATAGTTGCAGAGTTCAAATAATGGTTCAAATGGTTCAAATAATAATATGTTTGGATACAACCTACATCTTCCAGTATTGGTTCTTGGGAGCTGGAAGTAATAACTGATTTATCACTGGACTAATCAATGAATGAATTTATTGCAAAATGAAGAGTAAAGAGTAAAATAAAAACAGGACTATCAGTATGAAAGCTACAGTGGTACCTTGGTTCTCAAACACCTTGGTACTCAAACAACTTAGAACCCAAACACTGCAAACCCAGAATTATGTGTTCCGGTTTGGGTACTTTTTTCAGAAGCCAAACGTGCTGTGTTTTGAGAGTTACGCTTCCATTTTGAGGGCCACACTTTCATTTTGAGTGTTATGCTGTGGTCTGTCTGTTTATGGTATTTATTTTGCATTTTTTGTTTTTGCGGCTCCTTTTGTTTTGTTTTTGTAACTGCGCGGAACCCAGTTCAACTACTGATTGATTGACTGTGTGACTGCAGTTCATTGTTTATTGCTTTCATTTTATGGATCCATGGTCTCGTTAGATAGTAAAACTCATGTTAAATTGCTGTTTGAGGGGCTGTTTTTAAAAATCTGGAACGGATTTCTATGGGAAAGCATGCCTGGTTTTGGAACGCTTTGGTTTTGGAACGGTCTTCTGGAACGGATTAAGTTTGAGAACCAAGGTACCACTGTACCAAAAAATTTCAAAACCAACATTTGAAATAGAATGGAATCACAGACATATGCACTTACAGTAGAATATATTTCAGTTGTACGAAAGAAGATATTTCAGCAATGGAAATATCAGTGAATTGCGTTGTATAAAGCTGTGTAACATCTTTGTGGCATTTTAGTATTTAATTGATGAATTGACCAATTAATCAGTTAAAAGCAACACAGTTAATCAGCTCAGCATTTTAATTAGTTGGCAGACCAGCGGTTCAGTAAAATAAGCTGTGTGGTTGATGAACTGTTTTTTTCATTAGGGTCACCACCACAAGAACTAAACTTAGCACTGAAAAAGGTGAATGTTGCTTTGGAATACTGCAGCTGAAGCATTGTAGTACGACATTTGAAGAAACTCAACCCATTTTGCAAGGAACTTTGCCTGGCCTCAGCTGGCATGTTCTCGGGTTGCCGTGGCTAAAAAGAAAGCCATAGAAAATCTGGGAAAGTCAGACAACGAAGACTATGATGCAAGGCTTCAAAAGCAAGGCAGGCAAGAAGCTTGTCTGAGCAAGAGATTTGGCAAGAAACCAAAGTACAGAGAGGTGAGGAATGTTGCAAAACTGAGGCTTTTCCTCCTGCAAGACTTAAGCGTTGTGTGAGGTTCCCTGAGCTCAGTCAAGTTCCCTGCCAAGGCTCCAAATGAGACACCATAACTTCCCTGAGTTGCACCCCTGGGCTTTGCTAATGATGGCAATAATGATAATAATAATTAATTTTACCTGCACAGGACCTGCAGCAGCAATAGGCCGGGTCAGAGGGGAGCTATTTCTGGGGTTGCCAGAACACAACATCCTTCAGCTGCTTGTCTCTCTCTGCATCCCTCAATTCTTTGTTCTTCCCTTTTCTGTCCCTTCTTCTCTGCCCTCTCTTCCTCAGCTTTGCTTATCTCCATTCATAGTCCTGTTCCCTCCTTTTAATACTGGACTCACCATCTGAAAAATACTCATGTAGTGATTTCATGCTCTTTATTGCAGCTTGTAAAACAGTGATTGAATTGCCCCCCCCCCCACCTCAGGCTTTTATATACATTATTTACACAATGAGTCCCGTCTGATTGGCTGATCCTGCTTCCCTCCTGGAGCCTGATTGGTCTTTTCCTGCAGGCCAATCAGTTGTTGCATTCTACGATCCTACCAGCCTAATAGGCTGATTAACTTCCTCCTGGAGCCTGATTGGTCTTTTCCTGCAAGCCAATCCGTTGTTGCATTCTAGGATCCTACCAGCCTAATAGGCAGATTAACTTCCTCCTGGAGCCTGATTGGTCTTTTCCTGCAAGCCAATCAGTTGTTGCATTCTAGGATCCTACCTGCCTATTGTTCTAGGATGCAAGCTTAGTACATAACACCATCACTCACACTTAATGCACATGTGACGGTGAGCTGCATATAGCTTCTCTTTCTGTTGGAACATGACCCAGGTATCCATTGTTCCTTCCTGAAGCTTTGCCAGAGCCCCCTTCAAACTTCTGTGAGGGCCCTCAGGTGTAAACGCTGATGACCCACAGTGTAATTTCCTCAGAAAATTTTTGATAATAAAAGGTTGTGGATAATCCTTTTTTGCCTTGCAAAAATGAGGATTCTGTCTTGAATATAGAAGAATCAGGTAGCCGCCATCAAAATTTCAGCTCTTTCATTTCCCCCCAAACAAGCTAAAGGAGGAAATACACAAGACAAAAGTTAATACAAAATCAAGAGGGAATGCAGTATTGATATGTACCAGAGTTGCGATATGTCCAGAATTTCCCGGACATACCCAGAATACTGCTGTTGGAAGCAGTGTTTGGGCAGAAATTGGCAAAATGTCTGGGGAAAAATCAACAACCTTTGTGTCCGGATTTTCACTTTTTGAAATATGGCAACTCTACAAGAACTAAATAGATTCCTTTTTAATGTAAAAAACAACAACACCAGAATGTTTTAAGGAGATGAGATTTGGACAAAAATATTCACTGTGAAAGGCATCTATTTCCCTAACTCAGCATTACTCATTTTTTTAAATTCCCTGTTTAAGGAGAGTGAAAATTTCTTGCTTCAGAGGAAGGAAGATTTAATAATAGGAGTATATATGAATGTGGAGTTTAGTCTCAAAGGAGATCGTAAGTAATCCACACAGAATGCTGAAGTAAATACTAAATGCTTTAATAATGGAATTGCAAATGGAATTTGATGGATGTCTGGAGGCTCCAATCTCAGCACTCCTGCCCACATGGTCCCACCCAGTTGTGTTCTAAGGGTCTTCAACCTTTCTCCAGCCTAAACTGGACAATCCAACTGTGCTATATTTAAATGGTTGTTTGCGAGAAGTTTCAGGAATGCCATATTTCCTTTTTCAGTCACCATTGTGCAACCTTTTTCTTTTCTTTTTAGCAGTCAGACACTTCTCTTCTTGTGCCACGCAATGAAGTTAGGAGCTGGCCCCTATTGTTGAAGGTATTGAGAACTGAATAAACCGTAGCTGACTTAGAAGCTTTTTAATATTTTATTTATGATTTTCAGGTTTATACATTTCACTAATTTTACAGTCATTTTAACATTTCAGAACTTGACTTCCTTCCCCTTCTTTCTGTGAAATAAAATAAAATAAAAATAAAAACGTTATTTTTAATATTTACTGCATATTCCAAATTAACTTGTTCATTTATTCATCTATTTTAAATATATACTCTTATGAAACTGCAGGTTATTACAATAATCCTGCCGATGTTCTTATCCTTTTACAGTTTATTTGTAAATATTAAATAAACCATTTCCATTCTTTTATAAAAAGTTTGTTATCTTGTTTTCTCATTTTTCCGGTAAGTTTTTGCATATTCCATAAGTTTTTTGTATCCATTCTAATTTTGTCGGGACTTCTTCTTTCCATTTTTGGGCAAGAAGAAGAAGGAGAAGAGTTTGGATTTGATATCCCGCCTTTCACTCCCTTTAAGGAGTCTCAAAGCAGCTGACATTCTCCTTTCCCTTCCTTCAGAGAAGTGTGACTGGCCCAGAGTCACCCAGCAGCTGCATGTGGAGGAGCGGGGAAGCGAACCCGGTTCACCAGATTACGAGTCCACCGCTCTTAACCACTACACCATACTGGCTCTCAGTGCAAGGAACATTCTTGCTGCTTTAGTCGCATACATGAATAAATTTCTATACAATTTGGGTAGTTCTGTCCCTATAATTCCCAAAAGGAAAGCTTCTGGGTGGTGGTTGTTGTTTGTTTTTACAAACATTGCCTTAAACATCTTTTTCAATTCATTATATATCAGTACTCCGGCTTCTCCTCAGATTGTAGAAATCTTTCGACATAGAGGCATTTGCTGCATGAATCAATCAATTCCTGTTTGCTTTGCAAATTCATTCCGATGTCCTCGAATGGCAAACCGTACAGTTGTACCTTGGTTCTCAAACAAAATGCATTCTGGAGGTCCGTTCGACTTCCGGAACTGTTCAAAAACTAAGCCACAGCTTCCGATTGGCTGCAGGAGCATCTTGCAGCCAATCGGAAGCCACAGAAGCCACTCTGGACATTCGGCTCCCAAAAATTGTTCGAAAACTGGAACACTCACTTCCGGTTTTTGATTGGGAGCTGAAATGTATGAGTTCAGAGGCACTGGGCAACTGTACTGACATTTGCCTATGTCGGATTAAATTTCACAGCATCTTTTTCTTGGTAGCAACCTCTTTTTATCACCTGTTGGGTAATAGTCCTCTTCATTACGGCTACATATTTACTACTTTTCATAGGCTTTCCTTTATTTCCTTACTGCAGCTTCTCCCTCACCGTCGCCCTTAACTAGGCTGTCTTCTGCTAGATATGATCTCATAAATCTACAATGCTGCCTTAAAAGTGGATGTCCCCTTTTATTTTTATGAGATTTTATGATAAAGCCAGATTGCATTTGATTTGTTGTTCAGTATTGCTTTCAAAAGCCTTAGCACTCTTGCTGGACTCAGTAGCTGGCAGGACAAGGGCTGTGGGCCTGTCCTGACTGAGGCTTATTCTCCAAAGGGCAGCTGAACCATGATATATAGAAACACCTGAATGAACAGCTTCCTGTTCGAGGCAGGGAATGGCTCACTGGGTTCCACAAAACTGCTTTCACAGGAAGGCAGTCCCGCCCTGTCGAACACCCTCCCATTGGATGCCAAGGAAATAAGGAGCTACAGTGGAACCTCGGTTCTCAAATGTCTCTGTTGACGAATGTTTCGGAACCCGAACACCAAAAACCCGGAAGTAAATGCTTCCGTTTTCAAATGTGCCTCAGAAGTCGAATGGCTTCCGCTGCGGGTTTTTCGTTTTTCACCAGCTTCCAGGTCATGTGGCCAGCATGACTAAGCCACTTTTGGTGAACCGCAGCAGCACACGGAAACGCCGTTTACCTTCCCGCCAGAGTGGTACCTATTTATCTACTTGCACTTTGAGGTGCTTTCGAACTGCTAGGTTGGCAGGAGCAGGGACCGAACAATGGGAGCTCACCCCGTCGCAGGGATTCAAACTGCCGACCTTCTGATTGGCAAGTCCTAGGCTCTGTAGTTTAACCTACAGTGCCACCCGTGTCCCTCAAGCTGTTGTACCTGTTATCTAATATTAAAGTGCTTGTAGACTGATGATCAGGCAGCATAGACTAAGGGTATGAGTCTTATGCCAACTGATTGATTTCATGTAATACATAACTTATTTACCGTATTTTGATCCCATTATGGCTTTGGATCCCTATTAGGTCCATAAATTACCATATAGCATATATTCAACACAAAAAACAGCGACAATTTGTTGTTGACATAGGACAGCTGGACATATAAAGGGCCCCATTACCTTCAGTAGCTTAGGGCCTCATCAAACCTAAATCTGGCCCTGATCCACACCCTTTCCTGCTGTTTACATGGCGCTCTACAGCTTTGTTTTTCTGGGATACATTCCTCCCAGGAGAAAGGGCAGCACTGAACACATTATAACATGTGTTATAATTGCTACTTGTTATTATAATGCATGTGCTTCTGACGCCTCATTGGATGTTCGGCAGGTAAGAACAGGAAGATTCAATAATCTCTATAGAATCTGTTTTAGGCACCAGGTGAAAGCATTCCTCTACTCTCAGGCCTTTGGCTAATTAAATAACCCATCGCCTTTTAAAATGGTGGGGGTGTTGTTATTATTATTTTTATATTATCTTTTGTGTTTTTCTGTTGTAAACTGCCCTGTGATCCTTAAATGAAGATACAGAAATTTAATAAATAATAAATAATATTCCTCCCCCCCCAGCCCTCACTGTAAATTTGGAACCAAAGCACTTTTCATCTATGTAGTACACATTGAGTTCGGGACAGAGTGATGGAATTGTTCCAACTTCAGGAACTGGGAAGTGTGTGTGTGTGTTGTTGTTGTTGTTGTTATTGTTTTTTGCCTTCCAAAGGTAGCAGGAGGAAGCCAAAAAAACACCGCAGAGCAACATAAATGATTTAAGACCCAAGCCTTTTGCTAGGGAAATGTTAAAGATGGAGTCTAATCCTTTAATCTAACTCTGGCCCTTCTAAAAGCTCTGCGCTAGGAGTTGACTCAGCACGTCACTGCCAAGAAGATCCATTGACCCGGAGTTCAGTGCTGAGAAATTGAGAAATGTTCTTTTTAATGTCTATTCAATAAATACAGCATCTTCCTCTCCATGGGCTGAGCAATCCACTTCAAATCCATTACCGTCCGTTCTCACAGACTGACAAGTTGTCCTGAGACAACAGTGCCATGAGATGAGGTTAACCCTTAGCAGAGGGGGGGGTGTATAAATCTTGCCAACTGCAACATTTTTGCTCCCTGAAGTCCTTGAAAAAAACAACCAGGGGGATATTTGAATTGATGGCAGATGCGTGTGCTCCATCTCGACCAAGGTGATTTGTGTCAACGGAACACAAGCAACTCGTCCCCATGCCCATTTCTGGCTCTCTGACTGTCCCTCGGATCAGGAAAAGCAGAATTGCATTGGCCTGTGGAGTGGTAGATTTTTTGTCATTCTGGCAGTTAGTGGGAACCTCAGAATACGGGCCATTTCAGCTATGCATGCTCATTTCTTGATGCCTGCAAAAGAGCCAGCACCAAAGAACCATCGGAGGACCAACATGCCTAGACAGAGCTCACACATCTTCTGATATCTTCTTACACCCATCTTTTCCCAGTGGAATCAGTTAACCCAGTCAACTGCCACTCATTCGGTATTGAGTAATCATATAAGCACTCATCAGGCATTTGATGGACATGCAAGTAGGGATCAATGTGCTGGATCTACACCCAGCCTCGGCCCAGGTATACCTGGAGGAGCGTCTCCTCCACCCCTATTGTTCTGCCTGGACACTGAGGTCCAGCACCGAGGGCCTTCTGGCGGTTCTCTCACTGTGAGAATACAGGTGAAATAAAAAAATTAAGGTCTTGTGTGTGTGTGTGTGTGTGTGTAAAGGTAAAGGTAAAGGTACCCCTGCCCATACGGGCCAGTCTTGACAGACTCTGGGGTTGTGCGCCCATCTCACTTAAGAGGCCAGGGGCCAGCGCTGTCCGGAGACACTTCCGGGTCATGTGGCCAGCGTGACATCGCTGCTCTGGCGAGCCAGAGCCGCACACGGAAACGCCGTTTACCTTCCCGCTGGTAAGCGGTCCCTATTTATCTACTTGCACCCGGAGGTGCTTTCGAACTGCTAGGTTGGCAGGCGCTGGGACCGAGCAGCGGGAGCGCACCCCGCCGCAGGGATTCGAACCGCCGACCTTTCGATCGGCAAGTCCTAGGCGCTGAGGCTTTAACCCACAGCGCCACCTGCGTCCCTGTGCGTGTGTGTGTACAAGACCTTAAATTTGTGTGTGTGTGTGTGTGTGTTGGGAGCTGCCCAGAGTGGCTGGGGAGACCCAGCCAGATGGGCAGGGTATAAATAATAAATTATTATTATTCTCATTGCCACCCCTTAGATGCAGCAGGAAGCCTTCTGTACTTGCAGTGGCTCCTCACGCAACATAGAAGAAGCCTGCTTTTTATGAGGTTCTCCAACGCCACTTGGATGCCGCCCTCTGTGAGACCATTAGATGCCCTCCTCCCAGCCCTTGCAGCTGCCGTCCCAAGCTGGGCTTTAGGAAGGGCGTGTGAGGCTGTGGCAGGGCCCAGGAGCCCTCACACCTCCTTCTCAAAGCCCAGTAAGTGCTTGCCTGGCTTTGGGAAGGAGGCAGGAGGACTTCGCAACCCTGCCAGAGCCCTCACACCTCCTTCCTGAAGCTGCGAAAGCTCTGACAGGGCTCTGAGAAGGCGCCTTTCTTAGCTGCATGTGTGAGTTGTTACTGGAAATTGGAAGATGGGTGACCCCCCCCACTAGCCTTGCCTCTCCACACTACAGGTGTAATCCCTGAAGCATGAGACCAAGTACTCAACAGCCCCACTGTCTGGGTGATAATCTCTGGCATCCTGGCACCTGAGTGCCAGACAGGTAGTCATTCCGGAAACAAGAGCAACTGAAAGACAACTGAAAGCGGCCCTGTTTAAGGAAGTTTTTAATGTCTGACGCTGTATTGTTTTTTAATATTTGGTTGGAAGCTGCCCAGAGTGGCTGGGGAAACCCAGCCAGATGGGTGGGGTATAAATGAATTATTATTATTATTATTATTATTATTATTATTATTATTATTATTACAGCAAACCCAACTTCAGTGGATTGGGGTCTCAGTCAAGTCAAAGGTTGTGCTTAACTTGGCTGGGAAATATTTACCTAGTGGGTGTGAGGTGGAGTCAGGAGAGGGACTGGACAAGCCTGACACTCAGGTTTCTGCCAGATGACCCCTCTCAATTTATGAAATAGTTATGACAAATGTATGACGTTTTACTAAGGGTGTTGTGGGTAACTTTGGGAAACTGATAAAAAGAGGAGCTTCTTTCTGCTTCTTCCACGTGGTAGATGGAAGTCTTGTTGCAACAATAAAGATCAGGCCTACAGGCTGCTGTTTAGTTCCTATACTCTTGGCTGGTGTCTTTGTTTGGCAATACAAGTGAGCCAGGAAATTACCATTAACAGAGGCAGTCTCAGTGAGGGCCATCTTTCAGCAAAAGGGCAGTTGCCTACTCACAGGATGTTGGTCGCATTCACTAGACATCATGGGGTGGGGGAATGTGGCTCCTCTTGCAAAGGAGCCTCACCTCGTGCTGCTAATTGCTGTCGTGCTGCTAACCAGACTCCTTGCATCCATATTGCATCTCCCTAGTATACGGTTTTCGGCTAAATTCCTTCAGTTGCACTTTCTTAACACAAGGATTCTGCAGCCGCATTCAGAAAACGCTTCCCTTGTTTGGTGATTTCTCAAGCATTCCTTGAGAAATGTTCACTTATTCATTTGCGCTGCCCTCGCTTTCCCTCAGGGATACATCTGGATCTGACTGGGTACAAATCACTTGGATTGTGCAAGCGCTTACCTTTTTAAATTCAATTTGGCAACCTTTTCTCTCCTGGACTGCCGCTGCTTCAGCGCTGCTGGATAAGGCATATTGGCGACTCAACCAAATCATGAAATGAATGGGATGATGCCATAATGTTACGTAGCCAGTCAGATTTGGGCGCATGACGACATTGCCAGGGGCAGATGAGCTCCATTGGAAATGGGAGCTAGTCAGGGTGAAAAAATGAATAGGCAAACATTTTTAAAAGGAAGTGCCAGTAAATTGTTGGAAAAGTCATTCAATCTGATTTTAAAAAGTATAAACATAAAACAGAAAAGAGTTCCAACTCCAAATAACGAGATTACCCTGAATCTCCTGACTTCCCTCCATCCCTTCCATGGGTCCTAATGATATTATTTACAATTGCATATCAATATCCAAATTAATAATAATAATAATAATAATAATAATAATAATAATAATAATAATTTCTACCCTGCCCATCTGGCTGGGTTTCCCCAGCCACTCTTGGTGGCTTCCAACAGAAGGTTTAAAATACTTTAAAACATCAGTCATTAAAAACTTCCCTAAACAGGGCTGCCTTCACTTGTCTTTTAAAAGTAAAATAGTTGTTTATTGTCTTAATATCTGGTGGGAGGGTGCAGTGGCATAGCGTGGGGGATGCAGGGGGGGCCGGCCGCACCGGGCGCAACATCTGGGGGTTAGGGTTAGGGGGCGCAAATCCACGGGTTAGGGGGTGCAAATCCACGGGTCAGGGGGCGCAAATTACTTGCCTTGCCCCGGGTGCTGACAACCCACGCTACGCCACTGGGAGGGTGTGCCACAGGGCGGGCTCCACTACCAAGAAGGCCCTCTGCCTGGTTCCCTGTAACTTCGCTTCTCGCAGTGAGGGAACCGCCAGAAGGCCCTCGGAGCTGGACCTCAGTGTCTGGGTTGAACGCTGGGGGAGGAGACGCTCTTTCAGGTATACAGGTCCTTCTGTATTATCCATATTTTCCATTCGTTTACAAGTGTGGTTAAAATCCTGGTAATGTTTTCACCTGCTTACAATGGTTTCGCAAGTAAATTATAAATCAAATAAAAAATTATTCAAAAAAGAAAAGAAAAGTCATTCAATCTGGATACTTGCTGGGGGAGAGGAGAGATAAATGGCAAGTGATTTCCACTCAACTCCGGTGGTCCCTCCTCATATCTCTCGCTTCTTTCCAATTTATGAGCCTCATGAAGAACAATAATAGCAAGGTGCCTCTGCGTACATGCTGAGTCTAAGAATTTGTTTTTGGTACCAGAACTGAACAAAGTTCACATTCCTTTCGCACAATGAAAGTCCACTCCTGCTTAGCTCTTCATTTCAGCAACCTAATTTAAGTGGGAAGAAGTCATTTTGTTGTTGCTGGTGTTGAGCAATAGGGAGTCAGAAACCTTTGCTGATAGACTGCAAATCCCGCAGAGAACTATCAGCAGATACCAATCTTCCTTCTGCCCATCCTTTCACTAAACCCACAAGGAAGCCAGTTTTGAGAGTTTGGTTTGCTGAGAAATCACATGCACTCCAACATTTCTCCGTTGAAAATAGGGACATCCCATTCCATCATGATAATTTTACTATTTATACCCTACACATCTTACTGGATTGCCCCAGCCACTCTAGGCACCTTCAACATATATAAAAACATAATAAAACATTAAACATTAAAAAACTTCCTTATACAGGATTGTCTTCAGACAGCTCGGGGGTCGGATAACTCCATACCCTCCAACATTTTTCCAGTGAAAATAGGGATATCCTAAGGAAAAGTGGGACATTATGGGATCAAATCAGAAACCAGGACCAGTATATAACAAAACAAGAAATAAAACACATCAAAAAGTACACAACCAAATTGAACAATTTACACATAAACCATGTGTCATTTTGTATCATTGATACAATTTTTTAAAATATCAATAACAACAACGACCTCCCCACAAACAACCCCACCCTAAGCAACACCACAGCCCAAGGATCTGTCCAGCAGCCTCAGCTTCTGTAGCTGGAGTCAGTCTGTCAGTCAGGGCCCCAGCTCCCAGGCCAGGTACAAAAAGGCCTGCAAGGCAGGGAGCAAGACTTCCAGGATTCACAGCTAAGATGCCATAAAACTCAAGTTATTTTTCTATGCTTGATCACAGTGTACTTCAGGATGGTTTGCACATGCATGTGCGTTACAGTACTTGACCAAATCACTGAATGAAGACTTGAATGTGTGAAATGTATCACGGCAGCTATAGCACCACGGCCCTCATGGAAGCAAAGATCCCCAGGGTCAAAGCCATGATTCTTCAACATCAACTTCAGTGGACTGGGCCATGTTGTTGAGATGCCTGATTATTGCCTTCCAAAGCAACTATTCTAGCCCCAACTTAATAATGGAAAGCAAAATGCTGGTGGTCAACAAAAGAGGCTCAAAGACTCTCTCAAGGCAAATCTTTAAAAATGTAGTATAAACACCAACAATTGAGAAACACTGGCCCGTGAGTGCTTAAAATGGAGAACTGCCTTTACCAAAGGTGTCATGGGCTTTGAAGACACTCAAACTCAGGATCCAAGGGAGAAACGTGCTAAGAGGAAGGCACGGTGGCAAACCCTCACCGTGATCAACTCCTGCCCAGAAACCTATGTCCCCACTGTGGAAGGATGTGTGGATCCTGAATTGGCCTCCACAGTCACTTACGGACTCACTGTTAAGACTGTTCATGGAAGACAATCTTACTCGGCATCAAGGGATTGCCAGAGAAGAAGAAGAAGATATCAGTGTGGACTTTTCCATAAGTTCAGTTCACACACTTGCCGGAAACAAGTCACGAAGTGTGCATTAATCAAATGCAGAGAAATGAAGGGATGCGAAGGCATAAATAAAACCGGCCTTGATGACTGGCAGCCGAATGTGTGAACCGATTCCACTGAAAAGCGTGAACGGATGTGAAAGCTGCTGCCAAAGCTTGAAGAACTGTGACGGCCCATTCACACATGCAAACCACCCTCTGATGTTCAAGCCTTCAAGCGATGAACATACATGTACAAACCAAGCAGTTTCTCATTTATTATGGGAGAGGCATGGAATGAAATTTATCTCTGTTCTCCGACCTAACTGCTCCCTTAGCTGTGCAGTTAAAGAACTCCTTTTGGGAGGGTTTGGTTTGGGTCCATGGAAAAGAGGGCACAAGATCTTTTGTTTGGGTTTGGTTTTTGTTTTTCCCCGTGTCTGGCCCGATGTCCAGACTAGCTGAGCAGCTGAAATGAATCCTCTCCAGTCTATTTACTTGATAGTTACCAAAGTCTGCAATCAACAAGAAAACACATCTCAGCAGCTCGCCTGGCAAGAGAAAGAATTGAGGCAGCACCACAGCTGTCATATTTATTTCAGTGGCAAAGCAGGTCAGGAAAATTGATAAAATTAATCATACAAACTAGGAAGCACCAGGAGTGAAGGAGCGGAGACAGAGGGAGGAAACGAGAGTTTGCTGCACCTGCCTTTATTTCTTTTAATGGATTTTCTTGCTATGTGGCTGATAAAATCCAAGCAATAGACATTATTTTGTAAGTAGAGGCATGTGCTTGTGTGCCTGTGTTGAGGGTGGAGTTTAAAAATAGGAAAAGCCTGTCTTAGTTTGCTCTGTCCACAGTCTTACAATGGAATTAGTAGGTGAGAGAGACAGAGGCAGTCAAGCACCCAGTTTGAGCCTCCCAGAGTCAAAAGGCAAATTCTATTTCCATCAGTAATGATTGAAATAAGCTAATTTCTCAGTCGGGTCCGACCATTTCAGTAGGTTCCTCAGAAAACAAACCACTGGGACCACAATGCAGCCAGCTAATCAAGTAGAGCAATAGGTTTTTAAAGCTTTTGATTGGTTAAAAGGGTGCCCTAATTATTTGGAGTGATATTATTATTATTATTATTATTATTATTATTAAAGTACATGCTATTTTGCTCCCTCAGTCTGAGTTCTCCCCCATTAGGCACTGGAGGTAGCAATCAGGAAGGTTTGAGATCTTTGAACCAGCCAGAGTGACTTCTGTGGCTACAGGGAGAGGCTGTCGAGATGGGCAAATCCAGCTCCCAACCGAAAAAACAAAAGTGAGCAATATCTTTTCTTTGACATCCTGGTTTCAGAACCACTGCTAAATATTCCAGCTCCTTTGGTTTCTAAAGTAAAAAATCATACATCTTTCTTCAGAACAGTGATTTTATTCATATGCAAATGTGACCAAATATAATCAGTTGGTTATTCATTTAAAATGGATGTGGTTAATTGATGAAGATTGAATTTTTCATAAAGTGACGGCCCTCAAAGTGAGTTATATGCAGTCCTTTTTTCTGGGGGAACCCAGGGGTAAGGGTACCCCTAAACATTTTATGAATCTAACAGAAGAAGAAGCTAATTTTTTAAATTTTTTTAGTTTCTTCTCTAGAACAGTGAATCGTCAGTTCCGTGGCTACCCCCGATGGCTGCCTCATTTGCTGTCATGCTGTTTCCTGAGTCTCAGACAGAAGCGAGCGTTTAATGTGTGAAGTAGGAGTTGGAATCTGTCCGCTGTGTAATATGAGGTAATGCAAGTTCTTTGTTCTTTTGTCCATTTGCTGGATTTATTTTTCCAGATTTGAACTATAAAATGGTGATTTTCTTGAGTCAAAATGAGAGTACCCCTAAACATTTTTTTAAAGAAAAAAAGCACTGGGTAAAGGTAAAGGACCCTGGATGGTTAACTCCAGTCAAAGGCGACTATGGGGTGCGGCGCTCACCTCACTTTCAGGCTGAGGGAGATGGCGTTTGTCCACTGACAGCCTTCCGGGTCATGTGGGCAGCAGAACTAAACCGCTTCTGGCGCAACGGGACACCGTGACGGAAACCAGAGCGCACGGGAACGCCGTTTACCTTCCCGCCGCAGCGGTACCTATTTATCTACTTGTGCTGGTGTGCTTTCAAACTGCTAAGTTGGCAGTTCAAAATACAGTGGTGCCTCGGGTTAAGAACTTAATTCATTCCGGAGGTCCGTTCTTAACCTGAAACTGTTCTTAACCTGAGGTACCACTTTAGCTCATCCTGAAGCAAAGTTCTTAACCCGAGGTACTATTTCTGGGTTAGCGGAGTCTGTAAACTGAAGCGTCAGTAACCCGAGGTACCACTGTATACTACATGCTGTTGGAAGGGGTCGAGATTAGCCAGAGGTGTTACTCTGCTGGGCTGTCCATGGACTCACAGCTGTCCATGGAGGCACAGGTCAAATCTGTGTCCAGGGCAGCTGTTTACCAACTCCATCTTGTACCCTACCTGCCCACAGACTGCCTCGCCAGAGTGGTGCATGCTCTGGTTATCTCCCGCTTGGACTACTGCAATGCACTCTACGTGGGGCTACCTTTGAAGGTGACCCAGAAACTACAACTAATCCAGAATGCAGCAGCCAGACTGGTGATTGGGAGCGGCCGCCGAGACCATATAATACAGGTCTTGAAACACCTACATTGGCTCCCAGTACATTTCCAAGCACAATTCAAAGTGTTGGTGCTGACCTTTAAAGCCTTAAACAGCCTTGGTCCAGTATATCTGAAGGAGCGTCTCCACCCCCATCGTTCTGCCTGGACACTGAGGTCCAGCTCTGAGGGCCTTCTGGCAGTTCCCTCACTGTGAGAAGCCAAAGAGGGCCTTCTCGGTAGTGGCGCCCTCCTGTGGAATGCCCTCACACCAGATGTCAAAGAGAACAACAACTACCAGACTTTTAGAAGACATTGGAAGCTGCCCAGAGTGACTGGGGAAGTCCAGCCAGATGGGTGGGGTATAAATAATAAATTATTATTATTATTATTATTATTATTATTATTATTATTGACAGTGGGGCAGCCCTATGACACCAAGGAGCTTCCCCTGTGCCCATTAGAAACAGTGCTGGCAGTGGAGAAGTGACAGCTGTCAGTTCCCCCTCCAGCATCAGTCGTAGTAGCCATTTTTTTGTTTATTTAAATTATTTTTAACCTCTACCAACAGTGAACAAGTGTGAATAAAGCTATTCACATATATACAGACAGTGCCATTTTTTAGCCAACCAAATAGCACAAAATAAAGCGAACAAAAGGCTTAAAACATAAAACTAATGAACCAAAAAGACAGCTCCCTGGCTGTGAATTCTTCAGCGCCTAAACACGACTTGGAAAAGAAGAAACCTGGAAACAAACCTTAAGGAACCCAGCTCAAGTTGCAAATCTGAAGACAAAATCTGGGCATCTTCGCTTCTGCCCTGGCTTTTATTTTTTAAAAGCCCTTTACAACTTCAGAAATCGTGTGTCAGGGAGGTGAAAAGTGTCAGCGGCCCATAAATAAGGAAGAGAATTCAGGGGAAAGCTGCCCATTAGGACGTCAGCTGTTTGTTCAGGAAGACCATCAAACTTGGCAGTTCAAGAGGACATGAACAGGAAGGGGAGAATGGGCAGCACTTGGGCGCATTTTAAATATTTCATTTGAGTTCTAAAGCAGAGAGCAGAAGGGAGGTGACGTTTCAAGTTCATTATGAGTCCTGCTCAGGTAGGACGTTGTCAGACCGTAAGGCCAGGGTCAGCCCAAAGTCTACTTGCCACAACCCTCTGCTGGGATAACTATCAAAACTGGAAAGCTGATTCCTACCAACATCAAACTTTGTCTTATTCCTGCAGGTGAATATGCACAGTACAGATCATAGGGTGACAAGAGAAGAGCAGGGATGAGTATTATTATTATTATTTATTATCCATTTTTTGGATTTATATACCGCCCTATACCCAGAGGTCTCAGGGCGGTTCACAGAACAAAATCAAAATATAAAACCACAATATATATTCAGTGGTACCTTGGTTTATGAACTTAATCCGTTTCGGAAGTCCGTTCTTAAACCAAAGTGTTCTTAAACCAAGGCGTGCTTTCCCATAGCAGCGGAGGACTCAATTTACAAATAGAACACACTCAACAGGAAGCGGAACATGTTCTGCTTCCAAGGCAAAGTTCACAAACCAAGACACCTACTTCCGGGTTTGCAGCGTTCTTAACCCAAGTTGTTCATAAACTAAGCTGTTCTTAAACCAAGGTACCACTGTAATCAAAATAAAAACAACAACCCAATAACACAGATATACCCATAACAGTAAGTAGGTGCCTGAGATACAAATGTATCTCAGACCTTTCAAGAATCCCTATTTTCCAGGGACATCCCTGATTTAGAGAAGCCATTCTGGTTTCTGATTTCATCCTGGAATGTCCCATTTTTCCTTAGGATGTCTATATTTTCATCAGAGAAATATTGGAGGGTATGGAGTTATCTGATCCCCAAGTCATATAGGAAAGGTTTTATTAAAAGGGGCTGGACTGAGGAGGAATGGTGGGGACCACTCCCCTTCTTCCTGAGCCTTTCCGAGAAGAGGAGGACAGTATAGATTTAGAACAGTGGTTTGCGGAAGGTCATAGTTCAGATTCTGCAGAGGGGAGAAGCTAGGAAATATTGGGAGAAGAGCAGCAGGGAGAAGAAGCACCAGGGGAGATACAGCTAACAGCCTCAGTGTCTCTGGAAAGCATTCCTGACCCCTCTCTCCCAGGACCCGGCGTGCATTGAGAGTAGTAGAACAGAAAGCTCAGAGGCAGAAAGCACAGGTCAGCTGACACAGGGATGACGTAGAATAGGAGAGACGGAAGGGGTGGGACTTTACTTGGAGCAACGCCATTATTGGAGAGTCTGCATCATCCGTCTCTCTCTGTGAATAGTGAATAAAATACTATGGTAAGAGCTGCTTCTTTTTTTTTTTTTTTAAATATTTTATTAAACAATTTTAGCAAACAAATTATCAATCAACAAAACCATTTACATTCCCCCCCTTCCTCCCCCAAGGACTTCCCTCAGCTCCCCTCCCTTGTTTCTTTACACATATTATTCTCTGCATATTATAAAATTGTACATATTGTTGCCTTTTCTATCTTATATTCAACTAATAACTTTGTGGATGCTTATTCAAAACCTGCCAAGGAGTCCAAATCCTTTTGCTGTCTTTTTAGATAATTTGTAAAAAGGTCCCATTCTTCCTTGAAGTCACGGTTGTCCTTGTTACGCAGTTTGTATGTCAACTTATCCAATTCCGCATAGCTCATCAATGTTTCTTGCCACTGTTCTTCCGTTGGGATTTCTTGTTTCCCTATTTTTGGCTGCGAGCCATGAGCGAGCGGGATCTTATTCCCTGAAGCCTGACAGCTATAAATAGTAAAATTATCATGATGGAATGGGATGTCCCTACTTTCATCAGAGAAATGTTGGCGGGCATGGTATCTGGATGACTTGAGCAGGTGGGCAAAAATGTAGATATGAAAATGGCAATCATTGCAGGGTTCCCAGGCGAGTTTGGAGTCACCCAGTGATCACGCACATCGTACATGCAAGGTGAAAATGTCTTGTCTCTCTGGCAGAAGAGTCAACTCAGCCGATCCTTCTCCACCCATGGCAACACCTGTCATCCCACAGAAGAGCACAAAATCAAGAGCTAGCAGAGTTAAAGAGCCTTGGGTGTGTTTTGCTCCCGACTTTCCTAGCAGATAAGCACACAGAGCTTGCCAATCAATGTTGCCTTAAGCAAAATTCAATTTTATTTATTTATGTATTGTTGACATTTATAGTCCTCTAACTGGTCTATAAAACAATTAAAAAAATTATAGTCAAATCATATCACACCAAATGTATGTTAAAAACCAAGTCAGTGCAGCTGGAAATAAAAGAGGAAAGGCACATTGGGAAGAATTTATCGCACGAGCTCAACGCACCTTCAAGACAAAATTGGTGAAACATTCATAGGAGTTTCTTGGGGAGCTAAAATGAATTTTGATCAGTGCTACCAAGTTGTGCTTCGTCAACTTTTCGTGGAATTGTGAAATAATCCCATCCTGACAGAACTCGAGAAAGGGTTCTGCAAGCCACAGTGGTGTGTGCAAGGCCTCTGAGGCAAAGGCTTGTTAAAATGTTAAAATGATGTTGGATTGAAATGAAATGGCTTTAGCAACAAAGCTAAAAAGAATATGTAAAAATGGATTGATAATCAGATGAAGGTACGAAGTTTTAATATCTTAAGATATAGAATTAAGATAAAAACAAAGAGAGAAAGGATTTGCTGAATTAACTATGTGAACTGGAATACAAAAAAGGGAGGTGTGAGGAGGTCAGGAAACAAGTAAATGAAATATAAGACACGAAAAGATTGATCTGTTTTTAACTGTTTTTTTAATTTTTCATGTATTTTGTATTTTTCTTTGTATTTTCGTATTTTTTTCCCTTTTTATTCTTATCTTTCTTTTTTTTTATTCTGTAATTCTCTTTTGTCTGTAAAATTTCAATAAATATTTTAAAAAAGTTGTGCTTCGTCAACTTTTCGTGGAATTGTGAAATAATCCCATCCTGACAGAACTCGAGAAAGGGTTCTGCAAGCCACAGTGGTGTGTGCAAGGCCTCTGAGGCAAAGGCATGTGCCCAGAATGTTCCAGAAAACAGAGTTCTGGGTCTGCTCATGACATGCTTCTGTCTTCAGCAGAAGTTGTGGTTCAGGCCTGTGTTACGGTGTGGGTGGAACCCCTTTCCTATCCCTAATTTGGAGAGGATGGGTAAACTGCTCCTCTTCTTTTCAGGTATAATCCCCCCACTTTCTGGATGGTAAAACATTAGGAGCAGAGGGGCTACTTTCAGGGCTGCTATGCAGCAGCGGAGGAGACAAGGAAGTCCTACAAGGATAGCTTTGATTTGTGTGAAATGCCAATACAAACACACACTCGCATCTGTGCGATGCCCCCTGGCACCCTTAAGGCTAAAATAATGCAAATATGCTTTATTAGGGAGCATCTCAGCAGGTGCGTCAAACATTAAACTAGGATGGCTGTGGAAGCCACAAGAGTGAACACATTCTGCAAAAAAGAAAGCCCTTTATAAGATCTTGCTGACAAGCACTATTAAATATTCATTCTATAGACTGTGGAGACATCATTAGATGCGCACATTCAGCGCCTCTCTTTTTCTATGGAACAGGACTTGGCATTTGTTTTACACAGTAGGGGTGAGACAAAAGAGTCTCGCAGGACCTCCTATGTCCTCTTGTTAACAGGCCCCAAGACCCTGGGATGGAAAAGATGGAATCCCAGCCTGCATTATGAGTTTGTTTTGAAGAAAAAGGAGAGCTTGAAGCCATGTGAGCATAGCCGCAATATTAAACCAGGCTCCGATGTAGCCCTGAAGGAGACACAAAGTTGGTGGTGCCAAGTCTCAGAGCTGATCCAAAAGGCCAGACTTCATTCCCCTTTCTTTCCAGGGCCTCCAGTGGAAAAAGTAACATCTCTGGGCACAGAGACAGAAACAAATGGGGGCTATTTTCTGTTTGGCAGGAGTTTTTTTGGCCATTGTTGTTGTTTAGTCGTTTAGTCGTGTCCGACTCTTCGTGACCCCATGGACCAGAGCACGCCAGGCACTCCTGTCTTCCACTGCCTCCCACAGTTTGGTCAAACTCCTGATGGTAGCTTCCAGAACACTGTCCAACCATCTCATTCTCTGTCATCCCCTTCTCCTTGTGCCCTCCATCCTTCCCAGCATCAGGGTCTTTTCCAGGGAGTCTTCTCTTCTCATGAGGTGGCCAAAGTACTGGAGCCTCAGCTTCAGGATCTGTCCTTCCAGTGAGCACTCAGGGCTGATTTCCTTCAGAATGGAGAGGTTTGATCTTCTTGCAGTCCATGGGACTCTCAAGAGTCTCCTCCAGCACCATAATTCAAAAGCATCAATTCTTTGGTGATGAGCCTTCTTTATGGTCCAGCTCTCACTTCCATACATCACTACGGGGAAAACCATAGCTTTAACTATATGGACCTTTGTTGGCAAGGTGATGTCTCTGCTTTTTAAGATGCTGTCTAGGTTTGTCATTGCTTTTCTCCCAAGAAGCAGGCGTCTTTTAATTTTGTGACTGCTGTCACCATCTGCAGTGATCATGGAGCCCAAGAAAGTAAAATCTCTCACTGCCTCCATTTCTTCCCCTTCTTTTTTTGCCATACACATCCCAATAAGCATCAGGTTCCACTCATGAGGCACCAAGCACAGCAAGTCTCTTCTTCTGTGGACCAGAAGGGCAAAATCTCCTACCAAAAGGGACGCAGGTGGTGCTGTGGTCTAAACCACTGAACCTCTTGGGCTTGCCAGTCAGAAGGTTGGCAGTTCAAATCCCCATGACAGGGTGAGCTCCCGTTGCTCAGTCCCAGCTCCTGCCAACCTAGCAGTTTGAAAGGACACCAGTGCAAGTAAGATAAATAGGTACCACTGTGGTGGGAAGGTAAACTTGGCCTGAAAGTGAGATGAGCACCGCAACCCCATAGTCCCCTTTGACTGGACTTAAATGTCCAGGGGCCCTTTAGCTTTACCTTACCACCTTACCCTTTAAATCTTCTGCCCTTACTGGACACTACTAGGATCCAATCCTACATACCACCCAACTGCCCTGAAAATCCCAGGTCCGTCCACAAAACACTCTCTAGCCACTGCAGCTTCTCATGGTGCCACAGGGAGTCCTGATTTTGCAAAGTGACTTCCCTTCAGTAGTGTTTCAATGTGCTACTGGGAGTTCAGATCCATGTGTCCCTCTAACACATTTCTTAGATCTATGGCTCCCCCCCAATAAGCATCACTTCATGTTTTTATGAAAACAACATCCAGGTTAAGAACAATTTCAGGTTAAGAACGGACCTCCGGAACGAATTAAGTACTTAACCCGAGGTACCACTGTATATCCTTTCCCCTGATATATGCATTTTTATGCACAATCGTTGGAGAACTGCACCACAAAATTCAGATACAGTGGTCCCTCAGGTTATGTACTTAATTCGTTCCGGAGTTCCGTCCTTAACCTGAAACTGTTCTTAACCTGAAGCACCACTTTAGCTATTGGGGCTTCCTGCTGCTGCCGCACCGCCGGAGCACAATTTCTGTTCTCATCCTGAAGCAAAGTTCTTAACCTGAAGCACTATTTCTGGGTTAGCGGAGTCTGTAACCTGAAGTGTATGTAACCTGAAGCTTATGTAACCTGAGGTACCACTGTAACTGCAACTTTCCAATGCTAGCTGTGTTTCGGTTTGTATATTGTTTTGGAACGCGTCGATTTGACACATTCTCCGTTAAATGTGACCTTCGTGAGGAGCGGGTGCCGTAGGGGCACCGCAAAGTCTGCCTGTTACCTCCTGCGTGACTCCCGCAAGGAGGATAGGGGGCTCACCTTGCCCCGGGCTCTGCCAACACATGCTATGCCACTGTGCTGTTGGTCAGCAATGCCCATTTGCTTCTCAGCCTCCAGCAGTGGCCATGCCACACTCTGTTAGAGGCAAACACCACTTGTGGGTCACCAAGCCAGACACAGGCCACAGACTTGTGTTGTTTTCCTGCCAGCTACTTCACAACAGCCACCCCAGACAAGGAGCAGAGACGAGATGTATTCCATCCCCTCTTGGACCACAACACTTCACTGGTGATCTTCCAGTAATATACAAGAAGGTTGGAAAAAAGTATCAAAGGTTGGATTTCCACTCCAGCTGTTTCATTCTATGCTCCTGGGTGAAGCGAGGGCAGTGGGATTTCTCATCATTATTCCACCAGGGAGGGGCAATTAATGCTGGATTTAATTAACACAAAGTACAAAGGAGAATATTACGTGTGTGTGTGTCTGTGTGCAGATACACACACGCAATGCTGAAGGACTTAGCAGGCCACAACGCCAGACTAAAACTGGAATTATAGGGGTGTATCTCTCTAGTTGAGCCGTAAGGCTAATGTAAAAGATATACCCCTCTCATAGCAGTGGATGTCAGCTGTTCTGTTTGTATGTGCACATGCATTACTTTCTTACACACACACGCACCCAACCACACCATTTGCCGTGATGGCATCATTTTTTAAAACAAACTGTCCATAAATGTCACTGGAAATCCAGGTCTCCTTTTATTAAAACTGAAAAATGTGTATAAATGTAAATAACAAATGACTGGTATGCGGAGAGCAACCAGAACGGCTGCTGGCATCACATGTTCCCGCTCTCTCTTCCCCTCTCCGTGTAATTTGCATTAATAAAGAGGCTGTTCCTTGTCGGAATGCGTTTCATCCGGTTTAAAATCCCAGGGCACTCCACCAGGAAGTGCTTTGGGAGAATCCGACTGTCAGAGCCGACAAGACAAATGAATCCCGGTGTCAGGAGCGTGTGGTTCAACGATGACAGATTGAGAAGAACTGTCCCCCTCTCGACAGGCGGGCTTCATTTTCAAATTAATAAATCTGAATAAAATATTTTTCCTTTCATTACAAGCCGGGCCTGGCTGACAGTTCCCATGACAGGGGGGAGTAGCAGTGTTGATGAGAAGAGTTTGCATCAATTCCACCTGGGCTTCTGTTGCTTCATTTTTACCTGCAATTGCATCCCTGTTTGCCTCCTTTCCACCTCCCTCTCAGACTCTCTCCCCAGCCTGTTCCCTTTCTCTGTCACTCACCCCCTCCTCCTGCCCCCACCCTCACCCATCTGCACTTGCTGTTATTCAGTCCCCCCTCTCTCTCTCTCATCAGCCGCCTGAATTAGAAGTCTTGAATTAAAATCCAGAGTGATATTTATTTCCTGAACACACACACACACCCCTCACCTACAGCCTGGAGCCTTTCTATGGGCCATTCCAACAAACACAAGCACAGAGGCATAAATATGTTCCAGGCACACACAATCCTTTTTACCCGCACATCAATTTTCTTGCGACTCACACGCATACATGTTGACTCTCGGTGTCTTTCGCACGCTAAGTTCTCTTCGAAATGCACACAATTGCACTTGATTGGGCCCCCTGTAGTTGCTCCCCCCAACCTAAAAAAAACACCTAACGCAATATTATTGTTATGACTTTTTTTTGTGTGTGTTTGTGTTTAGGGGGGAGGAAGTATGCTGTATATGAGATCCTGCTAAACCGTGGATCCAGCAAGTGTTAAAACTGCAGGCTAGCTTCCTGCGCTGAGGTGATCGCCTGGGTGATGGGCCATGAAGGGAAACAAAGGGAAGGGGCTGTGTGCGAGATGGGCAATGGGTGGGGTTGCAGTTAGTTAGAAGGATGAAGCAAAGTTTAAAGTTGAGTTGCAGTGACCTAGAAGTAAAGCAGCAAGCTGGGGTGAGAGTCAGAGCAAAGTCTGATTTCTGTTTGAATGCAATGCTGCGACTATGGCAGAAACAAGAACCCCTCCATCACAGGCTCAGGTTGTATATATATGTAAAGGTAAAGGTACCCCTGATCACTATGTCCAGTCGTGACCAACTCTGGGGTTGCGGCTCTCATCTCGCTTTGTTGGCCGAGGGAGCCGCAGTACAGCTTCCGGGTCATGTGGCCAGCATGACTAAGCCGCTTCTGGTGAACCAGAGCAGCACACAGAAACGGCGTTCACCTTCCCGCTGGAGTGGTACCTATTTATCTACTTGCACTTTGACATGCTTTCAAACTGCTAGGTTGGCAGGAGCAGGGACCGAGCAATGGGAGCTCACCCCGTCGCAGGGATTCGAACCGCTGACCTTCTGATCGGCAAGTCCTAGGCTCTGTGGTTTAAAACACAGTGCCACCCGCATCCCGTATATATGTGTACATATCATAAACACACCACAGACTCCACTGTGCCTCATTTCAAAAAGAAAACCCAACCCCTGCGTAATTGCCTGGAACTCTTGGAATCTTGCACCCCTCAGAGATATGAGTGGTATGCAACAATACAGTGGTACCTTGGTTTAAGAACAGCTTAGTTTATGAACAACTTGGGTTAAGAACGCTGCAAACCTGGAAGTAGGTGTTTTGGTTTGTGAACTTTGCCTTGGAAGCAGAACATGTTCTGCTTCCTGTTTGAGTGTGCTCCATGTAAACTGAGTCCCCCCGCTGCTATGGAAAAGCATGCCTTGGTTTAAGAACGCTTTGGTTTAAGAATGGACTTCCGGAACAGATTAAGTTTGTAAACCAAGGTACCACTGTATGCTGAATGTAACATGCAGCCTGGCCCAAAAATTATCCTTGGATGAAGGTGCCGTGGAACTGGCAGAAACCCTGCAGGTTCTAAGTACAGTGGTACCTCGGGTTAAGTACTTAATTTGTTCCGGAGGTCCGTACTTAACCTGAAACTGTTCTTAACCTGAAGCACCACTTTAGCTAATGGGGCCTCCTGCTGCTGCCACGCCGCTGAAGCATGATTTCTGATCTCATCCTGAAGCAAAGTTCTTAACCTGAAGCACTATTTCTGGGTTAGCGGAATCTGTAACCTGAAGCGTCTGTAACCTGAAGCATATGTAACCCGAGGTACCACTGTATAGTTTGCTGCAGTCCAGAGCACTATTCTGATTTAATGCACAAACTGAATTATTCTACTGGCAAAACCTATTGGAAGCGTCAACGTGAGTAGCAGTGTATGACTGCAATGAATAGAGAAGGATCTTCTGTAACAGAAGAAACCCATTGTGATATTTCCACAGCGTGTATTTCAGGACTGAGCCCGGGCACTGGAAACAGGTGAGGACTCAGATCAGTTGGGTTTCCTTTAGTAAGAGAGAGAGAACGAAAAAGAGAAACAGCACCCGTGTAGAACGGAAAGTAAAGGGGGCAGGAACCCCCCCCCCAAAAAACCCCTGTATATTTTACAAGGTTGTTATTGTACTTCACCAGATCTTAACTTATTACAGTATTTGTAAGAATAGATTCCAAATAACATTGAATTTGTCCATGGCAAGTCTGCCTTTATATGCAAGTTATTCATATGTTGCGAGTTTGTATAAGTCTTCAATCCAATTGTAGAAAGAGAGCTGCACTTTTATTTTTCCAATTTATCAGTATCAGTCTTTTTGCTGTGGTAAGGGCACAGAGAGTCCACTCACATTGTCCTTTTGTAAGGTTCCATGTGCTGGGTATATAATTCAAAAGGATATTTTGCTCTGTAAGTGTAAGGTTGTTCCGTACAGTTCTGTTGATAGCTTCAGTTACCTTCTGCAAAAATCTTTTGATATAGGACAATGAAAAAGCATATGTTTTACAGAACTGTTGCATCTCCATCAGTTATACCTTAGATAGCCCTTTTAAAATGTTTAGTGTGCATATAATTATGTCCTTTTTAACTTTCAATAAAGATGTCTGGAGGAAAAAACAAAAATGCCATGCCCAATTTAGGCTTTGCCTCCCTGTACAGTGGTACCTCAGGTTACATACGCTTCAGGTTACAGACGCTTCAGGTTACAGACGCTTCAGGTTACAGACTCCACTAACCCAGAAATATTACCTTGGGTTAAGAACTTTGCTTCAGGATGAGAACAGAAATCGGGCTCCGGCGGCGCGGCGGCAGCAGGAGGCCCCATTAGCTAAAGTGGTGCTTTAGGTTAAGAATGGACCTCTGGAACGAATTAAGTACTTAACCTGAGATACCACTGTAATCTATTCCTTTTCCTCCTGTGAAGGAGGGCCCAGGAACTTGTGCTGCTTATCCACTACCCCTCCCACGGTCCCTCCAAGGCAAAGAAAAACACCCTACAAGCTCAGTTTATTCCAGATACTAAATGTGATGAGCTCAGCGGCCGTGTTAATGATATAGAGGGGTATGTGGATTTTGCTGTAAAGAATGTGGAAGAGACAGATGAGAAAATGAGAAAGCAGGGGAGTAAATTTTAAGCAGCTCGAAGCTTTAACAACTGGTGGATAAATCCAACACAGCTTTAATCTTTAAAACCTGGTTACTGGGAAACTGAGGCTTTGAGACCCCTCCAGAAAAAGGGACAGTAATGATCACCAGACCCTTGATTTGCCAAACCTATGACCTCTGAGCTCGACCCAGGCTGCCTTCGAAAGGGGTTGCAGGAAAAGGCACCCAAAATAATGAAGGGAAAATAGCACCCACCTGACCGAGAAAGATTGCGGCATTGGGGCCCTTGTTATTTTAGGTTGTGGAAAAGATGAGTTGATAAAATTACCCGTGGCATAAAATAAGTAGCTAGTAAATAAGGGACTTGTAGGGACACGGGTGGCGTCCCTACAGGGCCTAGGATTTGCCGATCAGAAGGTCGGCGGTTTGAATCCCCATGACGGAGTGAGCTCCCGTTGCTTGGTCCCTGCTCCTGCCAACCTAGCAGTTCGAAAGCACGTCAAAGTGCAAGTAGATAAATAGGTACCGCTCCGGAGGAAGGTAAACAGCGTTTCCGTGCACAGCTCTGGTTCACCAGAAGCAGCTTAGTCCTGCTGGCCACATGACCCGGAAGCTGTATGCCGGCTCCCTCGACCAATAAAGCGAGATGAGCGCCGCAACCCCAGAGTCGGCCACGACTGGACCTAATGGTCAGGGGTCCCTTTACCTTTACCTTTTAAATAAGGGACTTATTGATTATAGCCTCCTTTTCTGTAGCCACACTCGGAGTGGCTCGCAACATGTAAGTTTACATATTATTATTTTACACACACACAAGTGACCTACGCCGGCCACTTTTTGCTAGTTTCCTACTGGAAATGGCTCCTGTTGCCATTTAACTGCCAAGGCACGATTTACTGCAAACAGCACCTTTGTGGGAAGATAGCAGCTGGGAAAGATTTGAAGGAGGAAAATGGTGCTAGACTCCAGTTTGGGTCTACTCTTCCAACAGCATAAAAATGCCCAGCTTATGAACACTTCTTTAAAAGCATGTGTAAAGTAACGTGTAGTTTGACCCATAGATTATTCCTAAAATATAATTAAAAGCATTCACTCAAAAAATAATATTAACTATTATTATCCAATATATAAAACCAGTTAAAAAGTAGGAAGTAGCAACAGAGTTGAGATGGAAAAGGCTGAAAATAGTGAGCAAATTCTAGAATAATTCACGAACAGGTTTTTTATATATATACTATGGCTGGGATTCCTTTTGAATTTGATTTTCAGGTCAATCTTGGACCACCATGCATCTCCAACCTTAAAGAACAGTTCTGGACCCCCAGATTATGGGTAAAAAAAGATCTTGATGCAACTGAAGTGATAAGTGTAAAATAAATGAATCTTGCAATCCTTTGCTCCACTTCCACCAGTTAAGGAACCTAAGGGAGCTCAGCGAATCCCCTGTAAACTCTCGAGGCAGCAGCTCCTGCCATTGTTCGTTGCCACATATTAATTCATTGAAATGCATGCAAATGCAATGCGCTGATTGCTACTGCTACATCAAAGCTTTAAAATGATATTGATTGTAATTGCTGGATAGCTGTAAGAATTCGCAGCATTAATAGCAGTGGCATCACATAAAAGTATTTGATCCAGGCCTAATCACTCTCCGTTTGAGGCCCTCCATAATAAGCTGCTGCTCTCAGCCTGCTGCTGCTGCTGTCTGCCCCCCCCTTCTGCCCAAAACCATCAAGGGCGGCTTAAGTAGTCCCTGCCACTCTCCCCTCGCCACCCCCTCCCCCAACCCATTTCTTGCCATTTGCCTTTAGAAACGCCACACTCTGTCTGAATTGAGCTGTAAAGAACGAAGGTGAAGCTCTAAGCCAACGAGATTCATGGCTTGGGTTTTTATACCCACATAAAATATGAATCTCAGTTGTATACAAAGCTGAGCCCATCGTGCCAAAAGGATCCAAGTCAAGCAGACCCGTAAAATGAAATCCTCTTGGACTAATTTAAAGAGACCTGAGTGATATAAATTCCACTCGGCTCAATGCTGGAGGGGTGAGGGTGGGGAGCGGAGACGACTTTCGTGCAGGCTTCTCTGTGCATTCGGATGGGATAGAGGGAAACTCAGCGGAAGAGAAATGAGCTCCCTAGCAGAGGACGAGACAGAGGAAGAGCCCAGTGGAGCTCCATGTTTACGCTGGTCAGATGGGGCTAGTGAGATTTCCCTTGAAGGTATAGTAATAATAATAATAATAATAATAATAATAATAATAATAATAATAATAATAATTTATTATTTATTATTTATACCCTGCCCATCTGGCTGGGTTTCCCCAGCCACTCTGGGTGGCTTCCAACAGAATATTAAAATACAATGACCTATTAAAAAAAGCTTCCCTAAACAGGGCTCCTTCAGATGTCTTCTAAAAGTCTGGTAGTTTTTCTCTTAGACATCTGGTGGGAGGGCGTTCCACAGGGCGGGCGCCACTACCAAGAAGGCCCTCTGCCTGGTTCCCTGTAACTTGGCTTCTTGCAGCAAGGGAACCGCCAGAAGGCCCTCGGCGCTGGACCTCAGTGCCCGTGCGGAACGATGGGGGTGGAGATGCTCCTTCAGGTCTACTGGGCCGAGGCTGTTTAGGGCTTTAAAGGTCAGCACCAACACTTTGAATTGTGCTCGGAAATGTACTGGGAGCCAATGTAGGTCTTCCAGGACTGGTGTTATGTGGTCTTGGCGGCCGCTCCCAGTCACCATTCTAGCTGCTGCATTCTGGATTAGTTGTAGTTTTTGGGCCATCTTCAAAGGTAGCCCCACACAGAGCGCATTGCAGTAGTCCAAGCAAGAGATAACTAGAGAGCACCTTCCCAACAAATAAGGGGGCTTGTATTTCCTGGATACCTACTTGTGGGCTCCACAATTTAAGAAGGTTAATGACAAGCTGGGAGTGTGCAGAGGAGGGCAACCAAGATGATCAGGGGTCTGGAAACTAAGCCTTATGAGGAACACTTGAGGGAGTTGGGTATGTTTAGCCTGGGAATGAGGAGACCAAGGGGAGATATGATAGCCATCTTCAAAGGTCTAAAGGGCTTTCATGTTGAAGACAGAGGAAGTTTGTTTTCTCGGGCTCTGGGAGGTAGGACCCCAACCAATGGATTCAAGTTACAGGAAAGGAGACTCCAACCAAACATCAGCAAGAACTTTCTGATAATAAGAGCTGTTCCTCAGTGGAACAAAAGACCTCGGAAGGTTGTAGTCTCTCCTTCCTTGGAGGTTGTAAAGCAGAGGTTGGGTTGCCATCTGTCATGGATGCTTTCGTTGGACTAGATGACACTTGCGGTCCCTTCCAACTCTACAATTCTAGGAGTCTAAGGACAGTGATGAGCAAATTCCCCTCAACTCATTTCAGAATTAGATCAATACTTATGAGCTTGCTGGGTGAGAATTTGGGCAAATCATCTATTTTGTGATCGCTCTCACCTAGCTTGTGATTTCAGTACACAGACATAGAACCAGCAGTGCCAGGACACTGGGAGGGAACTCTTGGAAAACAGGGATGCTTTTCCTGAACACTCACATTGTCCCTTTGGAATTGTTATTTGATTTCATTTGCCCTATGCTGGAATGTCAGAGGAATTATCACACAGACTCACGCCGCCCCGGCCCCCCGCCATTCAATCCCCATCACAGCGCAGACTCGTGTTTTCACCTTTGTTCTCTGCGTCAAAATGTTCTTAACATGCACACTTTACACATAGATAGATTCATGAGTTGCTCTTGTATATTATTTGATGTAAATTTATTGCCCTCCCAACAAGCACCTCATTGCTCCCCCCCAAAAAAAAATGTTTGTTGACACTGTGTGCAAGTTGTTCATTGCTACAGGCAGTCCACGTGCACCAAGTTTGCAGTCCTAACCATATCTACGCACCCCCACTGAATTCAATGGAGCTTACTCTCAAGAAAGAGCATCTAGGCCAGTTTTTCAGCAGGGGGCCGGTCCACTGTCCCTCAGACCTTGTGGGAGGCCAGAATATATTTTGAAGAAAAAAAAATGAACGGATTCCTATGACCCACAAATAACCCAGAGATGCATTTTAAATAAAAACATATATTCTACTCATGTAAAAACACCAGGCAGGCCCCACAAATAACCCAGAGATGCATTTTAAATAAAAGGACACGTGCTACTCATGTAAAAACACGCTGATTCCCGGACTGTCTGCAGGCCAGATTTAGAAGGTGATTGGGCCGGATCTGGCCCCCAGGCCTTAGTTTGCCTACCCATGATCTAGACTAGCATTCTGTTCTCTGTTACCAGCCAGATATCTACAGGAAGCAGCAATTTTCCCACCTGCGATTCGCAGCAATTGGTATATTCGGAGCCATACTGCCTCGCAGAGCAGTGCATAAATCCACTTTCTACTGCAAATTTTAAAATGCAATGGAATGCCTAGTTCATCGTTGTCCTTTTCCTATGGAAATAACTGATCTTTTTTCTGAAATGTAGACTTTTATCGAGCCTCTCTGTTAAAGTATTAAAAAACAATCTGAATTGACTTTAAAAAACCCCAAAAAACCATTTCTTTCAAAGTGTCTTTATTTCCTCCCAGCCAGATCCCAAATGAATTTTAAAATCAAAGGACCCCATCATTCATTATTACTCTTTTTCACATGGCAGGAACATGTAACTCCCCACCCCGAAAAGAAGGATTTAAAGCTGTCAAACGTAAAATCTTATTTACTATAAACATTGAAAACATAAAAGAACTTGAGTGCTGTTTACACACACACACACACACACACACAGAGAGAGAGAGAGAGAGAGAGAGAGAGAGAGAGATATTTCTGTGTAAAATGAACATCTGTGAAATAAAAAGTTGGAATAATTAAAAAAAGACATACAGTATATGTGGCTAAGTGAGTGAGATACATTGCAATCCTATTTGGTAAAGCTAGTGAGATAGGTTGCAATTCTACCCCGCTTACCCGGGAGTAAGCTCCACTCCAAAGAAAAGCCACACATTGGGGCTTTTCTTCCGAGTAGACATGGTTCTAAGCCCAGCGTTCATTGGCTTTGTGAAGGGCCATTAGCTTTGCCTTTCAGCTGCCACAAGACACTTTGGGTTTTGCATTTTTTTCCCTACAAAAAAAACCTACAGGGCTACCTCTCTGGAAACCCAGGAACCTTGAAAAGAGGCACGCTGTCTATGTCCGCTATCATAATTGTTGTTTTTACTGTGTAATTGTATATTTATAATTATGCATGTTATTTATAGCCTTTTAAAGCTGCCCTTGGAGCATGTTTGAAGTGTGGGGGTAAAAATACCTTAAAAATATGTGGGGGCTGTAGGGCTTCAGGCTGCTGCTGGGAGGTCACATAATGGAATGCTTCTTTCTTTCTACCTTTCTTTTTTTCTTGCTTGCTTTTGTAAGAAACACAAATCTGCCCTTATTCCCTTATGGGGAACACAAGAGCCCTTATAGAGTCCTTTGTAGGTTCTCCATCGGTCGGAGAAAATAACAGAGGCCAGCCAGAGAATATTGAGAAGCAAAGCAGCTAGTAAGCCTGATCTTTATTGAACTGTTCCAACAGGGTGCTCCCCTCACATGCAGGAAAAGGACCCCAAACAAAGGCGTGCCCGCCCTTATATAGACATTTTAAATTGCCCACCCTGAAGTCCAAGACCACCCCCAGAAACATCATACATCACAGAAGGGGTGTAGCACAAGACCACCCCGCAGATACATCATACCTGCATCACAGAAAGGGCGGTCTACAACAGAAATCTGAGTGCATTGTTCATCTCCTGTCTGGCAGTTTACCTGTTAATGGTCACTTGATTGGATGCCCTGGGGAGCCTGGCCAGTCTTTTGTAATGGCAAATACTTAGTTCCTGAGGCAGGTCACAGGCTCACACTATTCATACACAAGATTTCTGAAGGAGGAGACAATGGGGAGGCTTTTCCATTTCCCTTCGACCTTGCAGAGAAATGTTTGAGGTCAATCTGGGAGGGACAAAATGGTTTCAGGACTTTCTGTGGGGTTTCTGTGTGGTTTATATATCAATGTACATGCTTGGTTGGTGCATTTATTAAATATATATATATATGAGAGCCTTAAAAATTTTTATTTCACCTTCTACCTTAAAATCTACCATATACAGAAAACTAGAAGACAGGAAGATGGCAAGAGCCCTTTCCTTCAACACCTAGTTTACTGTTTGCAGTGGGTTTGTTTGGTATCGGAGTCCCCACCAGCAGTCTGAGGTGGTACAGCCCTGACACTATTTACCATATCAGGGAAAAGCTGGCCTCCATCTGTATGGAAGAGGAATCAACCCTGCTCCTCTCACAGGTGCTGCTGGTGTATGGAGGGTGGGATAAGAAGCAGTCGGATAACTGGATGATATCTTTGTCCCTACTGACCAAGAGGGTAAGGCAAGGCTGTTGATACAGTGGCAAAGTTAATGGGATCACCTCCTTTCCATTCAGTCACAGCAAAGGCAGGATTTATAGCAACCTTAAAACCCCAACCTCTCTCTGTTTTATGCTGATCATTAACCAAGATTATCTCACACTAGAGATTTGTTATACCAAAGAGCACTGACATCACTAACTGCTATTAAGTGTATTATACTTAAATTCCATAAAGGGGAGCAAAATGCCCTTGTCAGCAGCATGAGGGGAGAAAGACACATTATCAGGCTCTCTCCAGTGAAAAAGAGCAGCTGCCTGCAGCTTTTTGCCCGAGATGGAGATCTCATGATGTCCTCAGAGACACCAAAATCCTCTGCCTGAGCCAAGTGCCTGCTTTCACTAGACCAGGAGAAAATATTTCCAGGAGTGTCCGGGGGGTGGGGGTGGGGCAGGATAGAGCCAACCAGATGCCGATGACAAAGGTTTTCTCAAAACTTTCTTCTCTGGGCCACACTTGTAGAATAAAAATCTGCTCGCGCCACAACACATTTTTTATTGGTAGGAAATGCATTGGAAAACATTCTGCAAATAATAATAATAAAATTAATACCATGCTATTGTCATGGAATTCTACTCCATGTTGATCCAGAGCAGATTCCAATGTATAGTTAGCAGAGTAAAAACTTAAAACACATTGCAGGATTCTCCAAAAAACAGACAATTGTATTTCATCCAGCAGAGCTTTCTGCTCCTGAAGGCAAATGAGCATAATGGTCACAAATTCAATACAGTGGTACCTCGGGTTACATACGCTTCAGGTTACATACGCTTCAGGCTATAGACTCTGCTAATGTAGAAATAGTACCTCAGGTTAAGAACTTTGCTTCAGGATGAGAACAGAAATTGTGCTCTGGTAGCACGGCGGCATCAGGCGGCCTCATTAGCTAAAGTGGTGCTTCAGGTTAAGAACAGTTTCAGGTTAAGAACAGACCTCCGGAACGAATTAAATACTTAACCCGAGGTACCACTGTCCAGTCAGGATTGGCCCTGTCCCTAAGAAATCCAGTTGCAGCAGACTTAACTTAAAACTTAAAATAACTTATAATCAGTCTAACCTTAACACTAAGAATTACAGAACACCACACCAGAAGGAAAAGAGATAGAAAGAGAGAGTGAAACCCAGGCTCCTTCTGGTCCTGCTTTTATAGTTAGCATGACCTTGACCGAAGAGATAACAGAGCCAGTTTAAGCCACCTGTACTCAGCATCTCTGGAGGAATAACTCAAACATCATGAACCTTCTGCTTGTTTCTTTCGCACAGAGAAGATTCCAGAACCCTCTTGAATTAAGTAGAATAGGAAAGATCTCCACACATCAGATCAATACTTTCTGCACTAAGAAATGCAAACTGCCAGCTGTGCCATACTACACTGAAATGTTTAAATGTTTCTTTGGTTGTCCTTTTATCTTCCCACTACACTTCCCCCCCTCTCCTGCCACACCTTTATATGTCCAGCTGTCCTTTGTCAACAACAAATTGTCGCTGTTTTTTGTGTTGAATATATGCTATACGGAAGTGAGAGCTGGACCGTAAAGAAGGCTGATCGCCGAAGAATTGATGCTTTTGAATTCTGGTGCTGGAGGAGACTCTTGAGAGTCCCACGGACTGCAAGAAGGTGAAACCTATCTATTCTGAAGGAAATCAGCCCTGAGTGCTCACTGGAAGGACAGATCCTGAAGCTGAGGCTCCAATACTTTGAGAAGAGACGACTCCCTGGAAAAGACCCTGATGTTGGGAAAGATGGAGGGCCCAGGGAGAAGGGGGCGACAGAGGACGAGATGGTTGGACAGTGTTCTCGAAGCTATGAACATGAGTTTGACCAAACTGCTGGAGGCAGTGGAAGACAGGAGTGCCTGGCGTGCTCTGGTCCATGGGGTCACGAAGAGTCGGACATGACTAAACAACATCAACAACATATGCTATATGGTAATATATGGGCCTAATATATGGTAATATATGGGTGTAATAGGTATCTAAAGCCACTTGCACATAGCAAAATATGTATTTTACCAAAGTAATTGTTGAACTTAAATACAATTAAGAAGAAGTATATTAATAGTGAAATACAATTAAGAAGAAGTATATTAATAGTGAAATAATTATTAAGCTCTAACTTAAAATGATTTTTTATTCATAACAAACTTAATAATGCAAACACATTGGCGTTTGGCAATAACAAAAGTTCCTTTAGAAACATAATTTACAAAGACTCATAATCTAGTCTCTAGAAACTTGCTATAACATGAAATAATAATAGGTGTAAGTATATGATGCAAACCTATATATAGAAATGAGCAAACCAGTGATATTTTAGGGAGCAGGCTAGCAGGCGGGGCCCATTACTTACACCATAGGAGCCGACACAACACAAAACACAGTTGCTGTATGTAGGTTTTATTTTATTTGTTTTTCATTTTATATTTTGGAAATGTACATCCAGTTTTTTCCCCAAGACAGTGGGGCCCTAAGCTATAGCTTGTTTAGCTTATACGTAAATTTGGCAATGTGCATGCTTGCCAGTCTTGAAACCTGCCCTTGTATTTTTAATCTTTGTTGGAAGCCTCCCAGAGTGGCTGGGAAATCCCAGCCAGATGGGCGGGGAACAAATAATAAATTATTGTTATTGTTATTGTTATTGTTATGCTTTTGACCGTACAGCTCTAATTCCTTCCTATCATGTTGCTGCTAAAGGCAGAAGAGCAGAGGTAGGTCCATTTGGTACTCTTGCACTTTTGACCGGATTTCCCACAAATGCAACAGTTCTTGCAAGACTACAGTCTTGAAAAGCAGAGGGTTTTCGGAAGACACAGGATCTACCCACTCTGGAAGAATGGCAGATGAAGGTGATGGACTATATGGGACTGGCAGAAATGACCGGCAGAATCCGAGACCAGGGAGAAGAATCGGCGGAAAGACTGAAAGACTGAAAGAAATTTAAAGACTATTTACAGAAATATTGTAAAATTAATGAATGTTAGAACGATGTCGGATAGAAATTAAGTGGTTTCCAGCTGTAATGTTTTAAGAGAATATGAAAAAAAAGGTTTAGAAGCAGGTTAAAACTTATTGATAAGGATTTGCTGAACTAACAATCTGAATTGGAATACAAAAAAGGGAGGTATGAGGAGGTCTGGGAAATAGGTTAATGGAAAATAAGTTATGGAAACTTTGTGTGTTTTTAATTATTTTTATTTTTGTATTTTTGTTATTTTTTCTTTTTGATTTTTACTGTATTAATACTGAAAACTTTAATAAATATCTTTAAAAAAAAAAAAAGCAGAGGGTTTTCAATACATTCCTGACCTTCTCTACCCACGTCAGCTGATGATGGCAGTCTGCATTGGACTCTTTCTTTTTTCCTTTCCTTTTCTATCCAAATGATTTTTATTGGTTTTCGTGTGAATAGAAGGACAATGTATAAATACATTAACTTGTCCAGTGGTACATTCTTATGGCTTCCAGTTCATTTCTGGGCTCAATTCCAAGGGCCATTTTACCCATAGGTGCTAGGGATGCGGGGCACCCAGGCGCCGGGCTCTCAGGTGAACTAGGCCGAGAGTCCAGGGCCCAAGAGTTGAGTCCGGGAAAGAGCCCGCCCGTCGGTCAGAGTGCCGTGGCAGGCTCTTCTGCTGTGGGCGGCTCTGCACCACCAGTTTGGGGGCAACCGAGCCAGCAAGATGCTGAGGCAGCTGGCTGGCTCCACCCTCCTACATGCCTGCGGTGGGGGCCGGTTGCCAGATGGATCTTTGCACCCTGGCGCCGCATATACTTAAGACAGCTCTCGTGATTGAAGCCCTTCAGCCTGGAGCTAGGATATTCGAAGGACCACTTGCCTTTGGGCCTGCCTGAACGCTAGGATCCTTAATATAGGTTCTCCACCTGAGATCCAGCAGGTGGTGGGCCCAGGGAAAAGGGCTTCCCTGGTGGTGGGATGTTCTTCCCGGAGAGGCTTGCCTGAGGTCATTCCTCTGGGCTTTCGAGTCCTCTGTGCTTTGCTTTTATGCTGCTTGGGCACTTGTTCTTAATCCCACTGGCTGCTTTTGTCGTGCTCTTTTATAGCACAGCATTGTAATGTTTTTGTTTTAATGAGGGGGGTTGTTTATTGGGGGGGTTCTTTGGCAGTTTTATACTTTGTTGGTAATCTAACCTGGGAATCTATCCGAGGGTGGGCATCAAAACACAACATCAATAAAACAAAACCAACACAATTCCACCCACATAGAAAACTAGCTGACAAAGGAGAAGGCTCACAGCTTCTCACGTGCTAGCTTTCCATCTGACATGCTAGTGAAGCAAATCAGAATTGGATATGAGCAGCAACAGCTCACACGAAGAGATAGAAGGAGCGTCTCCGCCCCCATCATTCAGCCCGGACACTGAGGTCCAGCACTGAGGACCTTCTGGCGGTTCCCTCACTGTGAGAAGTGAGGTTACAGGGAAACAGACAGAGGGCCTTCTCGGTAGTGGCACCTGCCCTGTGGAACACCCTCCCATCAGATGTCAAGGAAATAAGCAACTTTCTGACTTTTAGAAGACATCTGAAGGCAGCCCTGTTTAGGGAAGTTGTTAATGTTTGATGTTTTATCATGTTTTCAATATTCTGTTGGGAGCTGCCCTGAGTGGCTGGGGAAACCCAGCCAGATGATTGGGGTATAAGTAATAAATTATTATTATTATTATTATTATTATTATTATTATTATTATTATTGATGTTTTGGCTGTACTTTTTATTGCTGTTTGTTTGTTTGCTGCGTCTTTGCTGAGGTCGTTCTTCCAGTGTGGGCTGGTGACATTCTGATATAACTCTTATCCGTAGAAGAGGCTTTACCCTACAGAACTGTTACGGTAACTTTCAACTAAACCTTTGCCTTTCGCGGAGATCTGTGGATCTGTGGATAGGAAGTAGTTATCCTTCATTTTCATTCCCATCATGACCTTTTGGGCAACGATTCAGCTTTAATTCACATCAGCATAGCTGTGAATAATCTGTACGTTTAATAAATTACATTCTTCCCCAAGTGCAACTGCATTGCTGCACAGCTGTGAACTACCTTGGAAGGAGCCCCCCCCCCATTTATTTATTAAAAAAAAGATTTTTAAAAAATCCCCTAATGTCAACTCAGAAAACGAACATGTGCTTGGAATTATGCTGAGTTGTGGATTCAAAAACATTTTCCTGCACTGATACTATCTGTGCAGGTGTGGATTATACTTATGGGATGCAAAAAGGGGAGTCTGAAATAGTCACAGGAGGCAAACTAATAAACAAACACAAAAAACCCCACCACCCATTTATAAGGCACATCCCACTGTAACTGTGGCAAGGAATCCCCATATAAGAAATAGGGAATTCTGTTTCAGAAAAGGGTGGAACAGGCTTGCCACAAATTAAAGGGCTCCCTGTGAATATTGCCTCCCAGACGTGAGGCTAATGGCCCCTGACAGGCAACCCAGATTACAAAACAGACTGATATGCTTCGAACTCTTCACAGAAATCTTCCTTTCTGGGTTCCCCTTCATCTGGCAACCTCTGCCCCCAGCCCCTCCAGTTCTGCTCCTTTGCTCTGCCTGCCTTCTTCCCTTCCAGTATTCTGCTGCCTTTTTTTCTAAGCAGCGTCCGATTTGTTGACTTGCCCTTTTGGTGGCGTTGCCTTCTAATAAGGAAATCTGTCTTTTAGCTGCGTCCTGCCCACGGCAATGCTTGGCTGTAGCGCAAAATGTCAGGCTCCGGGAGGGACCCTGGTAAGGGAGAATCGGCCGTCAGATGATCAGCGACAGGGACTCAGAAGCGGTGGCAGGAGAATTCTGAGTTGAAAGGGAGGTGCACTTTGTGAACGTTTTTGCTCCCACCCAAAAAATGATCTCCTTTTGCAATATTCGTTCCAAACCAGTCACAATGCACTTGATTCGTTGGGGCAAAATAGAGATGGAGAGGCACATAAATTTATACCTCTGGGTACTTTACCAGAGGGACGTGGGTGGCGCTGTGGGTTAAACCACAGAGCCTAGGACTTGCCAATCAGAAGGTTGGTGGTTCGAATCCCCGCGACGGAGTGAGCTCCCGTTGCTCGGTCCCAGCTCCTGCCAACTTAGCAGTTTGAAAGCACATCAAAGTGCAAGTAGATAAATAGGTGGGAAGGTAAATGGCGTTTCCGTGTACTGCTCTGGTTCGCCAGAAGCGGCTTAGTCATGCTGGCCACATGACCCGGAAACTGTATGCCACCTCCCGCGGCCAATAAAGCGAGATGAGCGCCACAAACCCAGTCGGTCACGACTGGACCTAATGGTCAGGGGTCCCTTTACCTTTACTTTACCCATTGAAAATAATGCAGTGAAGATGGACAACATCAGTGGGAAGGGCCCAAACTAGATGTGCCCTAAAAGGTAAAGGTAATGAACCCCTGGACGGTTAAGTCCAGTCAACGGCGACTATGGGGTTGTAGTTACAGGTAGGTAGCTGTGTTGGTCTGCTGTGGAATATGCAGAAATGGCCAAACTTACCGGAAGCATAAGAAATCAAGATAACATCCACTGTAAAGTGGATGTGTAAATATAATTATATGGTTAGCAAGTATAGATTAAATATGTAAGTATGTAAAGTAAAGGAGAAAATAAAATCAGAAATGGTTGTAAGAGATGAAGATGAAGATTTTTAGAAATGCAATGAAATAATTAAATTAAAAATTAAGGACACCGTGCTGTGGTGGAGGGAGGTCACGGAGGTGGGTCAGGTGTTCTGTTTTAGTTTGTATATGTAGCATTTGTGTTTCTATGTGTATTTGTGGTATCTGTATGTCTTTGTTCATGTATTCCCCCCCTCAATTAAAAAAAAAAAGAAATCAAGATAACAAACTTTTTATAAAAGAATGGCAATTGTTTATTGAATATTTACAGATAAATTGTAAGCAGATAAGAACATTGGCAGGATTATTGTAATAACCTGCAGTTTTATAAGAGTATATACTGAAAGTAGACGAATAAACGAGCAAATTAAGTTAGTTTGGGAATGCAGAAGATATTAAAAATAAATCGAAGGAACTGCAGAAAGAAGGGGAAGGAAGTCAAGTTTTGAAATGTTAAAATGGTTGTAAAATTAGTGTAATGTATAAACCTGAAAAGCATAAATTGAAAGAGAGAAAGAGGGGGTTTGCATGGGCCTAGTTCTTTCATCTAGTAGAGACTGATGGGGGGGGGGTGCATTGGGAAAGAGAGTTATGTTTCATCTTGGTTTGTGTCAAACCAATTAGCATTACAAAACCCAGCCAAACATGTAGTGTGCAATGTTTTTCTTACGGTTGTAAATCATAGCGCTTTTGTTGTTTTATCCGTTGAATAAATTGGTGTCGTGCTTAAAGTGTTGGACTATGATACGGCAGAGCAAGGTTCGACTCTCCACTCGCTGTGAAGCTCACTGGGTGACCTTGGGCCTGTCACCGTTTCTTATCCTAACCCAAGGAATATTTAAGAACTTGACGGACAGGTTGCAAGACTACTTGAGAACTGAGATCAAGATCAGCGGCTCAAGAAAATCAGTGGGATCTTCCCACTGGTTCGACAAAGACTGCAATTAGGCTAAAAGCCAGCCGAAGAGAGTTTACCGTAAATATAGGAACTCTAATTTACCCCTCTTAATTAATGAAAATGTCTCCCTCAGACAGAAATATAGACTTCTGCTAAGATGGAAAAAACAGAAAGCAGAAAAACATGTTTGGCATATCTAAATAAATCGGGTCCTCCCTTAAAGAGGGCACGTATTGCGTTGAGACCTGGAAAACCGACACCGAGTGTTGTGGGTGGGTATGATTGGTCAGCCACAACACCCAATTGGTAGGTCCTTCATAGCTGGGTACAATCTGGCCAATGGGGTACAGTCCAAATGGTTCGAGGGCCCATGCATGTAACCCAGAGCTTCCTCTTTTGGCACGTTCATTGGAACACCCGCCCACCTCTCCCTACTTTTAGGGCTTTTTGCTTGACCTTGGTATGCCGCCGTGTGTCGTCTGCCGTTGGGACAGGGGCACGGCAGGAATTTCCCCCACTTGGCTGATTGGCTGTTGCCATTTGGGTTTCGCCTGCAGCGTAGCAAATCATCACAACTTGTAAGGTTGCGGATAGGCACTGGTTCAGGGGATAGGAATGGGAGAACGCTCTCGCCATCCCTATGTGAAGGGTATTCCGTTAAAGGAATCCAGGGACTCGATGGTTTGGTCAACCCCAGAGAGGGGGTTGTGCCCGTGCTAGAGTCCAGGGGGACATTTGGGTGGCGGAGATAGCCTGCTCCTGGCTTTCCGCTTATCCAGGTGTTCACCCTTGGCTGACCTATGCTGGAACCCTGGGTCAGCGCCACCTGCATGGCAGGGAGCTAGTCGAACCAGAGCCTATGCAACCACTCACTTTCTGTAATCAATAAAGTTGTGGGCTAAATTCTGCCAAAAACCAAACTTTGAGTCAAGTGTGAATTTTTTTAGGGGGGAGGTTTCTACGTCTGAACATGCAACTGCCGGAGGTGTAGGGGGAAGGTTAAGGTGTCCATTAAAAAAAGAGCAACCATGTAACATGGTAAAACGGAATGGATGTGTTAGATCTGGGACAATTCTATTTTCAACTCAAATATTAGCGGAAATGCAACCTTAGCATGAGAGCAACCAAAAACTATCAGGGCAGGAAGAGCCCTGCAAATTATGGTAGCTCTTCGGATTACATCTGCCAAAGAAAAATATCCTAATTGATTTTCTTTTCCCTCCTGGAGTTGGAAATCTGTGAAATTCACTGGAAAGAGAAGTTACTGAATTGCAGCTTATTACCAAACTGAAAACCATGGAGAGACCTGGTCTGAATAGAGACATTGGATTTTTATCCCATTATACATGATAAAGCCATTTTTAGCCACCTCACCCCTTGCTTTTTCCTGTAAGACCAATTGCTGTTGTTAACAGTCGTCAACAGGTTTACCACTCCTATTGGCCAATCACCCATTCCCATCACCCCTCTGTGTAATACCCCTCCCAACCCTCTCACTATATATAAGGGTCTGTGATTTCTGTTTCAGTGTATCTGAAGAAGTGTGCATGCACACGAAAACTCATACCAATAACAAACTTAGTTGGTCTGCTACTGGAAGAAAACTTTTTATTGTGAAATTCACTGCAAGTCCAGTAGCCAATGCAAAAACCCCTTCTTTTTGCCCCATTTTGTGCTGCCATTCCCCCCCCCCCCAAAAAAATCCCATTCTGCATTACATAACATTAAAGATGAAAAAGGGATGGGCGAGTTGTGTCTGTGAGTTGTGTTTTCCCAGCTAACACTTGTCAAGATCTGTTTGAGCCTCTCCCGGCGCTCAAATGTCACCCTGCCAGAATTCATTACATCCCGTTTATTAATTAATTAAAATATATTTATACAGAGCAGGCTTTGTTAGATGGCGTTAAAAATAACGTTTGGAGAGCTACCCCTGGATGGAAAGAGGAGTCTCTGGTGGCAGAAGCTAATCCTGGTCCCCCAGAAGCCTGCAAGTCAGGAATGAATGGGTCGCCCTGCATTGATAATCTGGAAGGAGCAACTATGGGGTGGAGATAATTAGCAGTCAGGTGGCCTGAAGTGGGATTGGTGATTGCACAAGGAGCAGGCGGAATAAAATGGCAGAGGCAGTTTCAAGGTCAGAAAAAATCAGAGGGCCTTCTGAAAAATCTAAGGAAAAAATTGTGCGACTGTAAACCCGAAAAGGACATTGCAAGATATCTTGCATTTTATTTAAATTTATTCACACCTATATTTATATTCTGAAAGGAACGAAAGAGCACTGTAAACAAGTCGGCTCTGGCACAGAGATGGGATGCTGAACAGTAGATTCTAAGTGAAAGTCAAAGATTTTGGTTTTATTTTTTGATATATATAATTTTTATTAAATTTTCTGTTTTACAATTTGAAGTAATCATTGTTACATCCTTAAGATATCAATGACTTCCCTTCTTTTCTTTCCACGGTTCATTTTATAAATATCCCTACATACTTTACAAAAATCCCTAAATCCCTACATACTTTACAAAAACTATACCATTCAGCCTTCCATTATGACATCCATCAAAACTTATTTACACTGCTGAATTTATCTTAATGCTGCCAGCATTTTCAGTTGTACAAAATTATTTCCCATATATTCAATAAACGTTTTCCAATCTTCTTGAAATGTATTTTCTTCTTGTTCTCTTATTCTATATGTTAGGTCTGCAAGTTGTGCATATTCTGTCAACTTAAGTTGCCATTCTTCTTTGGTTGGGACCTCGCTCATTTTCCATTTTGGGGCAAACAAAACACAGGCTGCAGTTGCTGCATTCACAATTTTTTTTTTAATGCCTGGGGATTTTTTGACAGATTTTTTGATGCCTGGGGGTTTCAAAAAGATTTTGGTTTTAAGTCTTTCTACTTCAACAACTTGCCTTCAATGTTATGTGACCTCTCCCCATCCCAGACACATACACACACACACACAAACATCACAGTAACCCTAATTCCATGTATTCATAATGAGCACAACTGATGGTAGGGATAGAATGTCAGGTATACCAGGTGGCGATGAAATCAAAACAATAGTCATGATCGTAAGAAGTATTCATATAATTTCCTTCTATTAACAATTCAGGTTTTTCTGGGCTCCCCCAAATGTCTCCAAAAGGACACCACCCACGCAGAAGAGAGAGGTATAAGGAGACTCGGGGTTACCCCAGGGTTTGCAGGTTTGGGGAACCCCTCACACACACCCCAAAGGCCCAATCAGTATTCAACAGCCACAGGATGTCGACTGATTTGAAGAAGAAACAGTGAATTGGGTAGGAGTGTCTGGAAAAGGAAGGAAGAGAGAGACAGAGATAGAGACAGGGATAGAGAAATCCATCTAATCTTCTGGGGAGTTGAAAAAAAGTCCCTAGAGATTGAAGTAAGAGCTGCCCATAGAAACCAGCGGGAAAATTCAAGATTATAATGTTCTTTTTTTTAAAAAAAAAAATTATGACTTTCAGTTTTATACATTTTGATAATTTCACAATCATTTTAACATTTCAAAACTCCACTTCCTTTCCCCTCTTTCTGCGGTTCCTAAAAATCCAAATTAACCTAATTAGCTCATTTATTCATCTACTTTAAATATATATTCTCTTACAAAACTGCAGGTTATTACAACAATCCTGCCAATGTTTTTATCTGTTTACAGTTTATTTGTAAATATTCAATGAACCATTTCCATTCTTTTATAAAAAGTTTCTTATCTTGATTTCTTATTCTTCTGGTAGGTTTCACCATTTCTGCATATTCCATAAGTTTTTGTATCCATTCTTCTTTTGCTGGGACTCCTTCTGTCCATTTTTGGGCAAGAAACATTCTTGCTGCTGTAGTCGCATACATGAATAAATTTCTGTCCCTATAATTCCCAAAATGAAGGCTTCTCTTTTTTTTTACAAACGTCATTTTAAACATCTTTTCCAATCCATTATATATCATTTCCCAGTAAGCTTTAACCTTACTACAAGACCACCACACAAAAAGAACCTTCTTTCTCTTTACATTTCCAACACTTATTTGATGTTGATTTTTACCTTTTTGCCAATTTACTCGCTGTTTCATTATAATGTGGTGCTGTGGTCTAAACCACAGAGCCTAGGACTTGCTGATCAGAAGGTTGGCGGTTCAAATCCCCGCGACGGGGTGAGCTCCCGTTGTTCAGTCCCGGCTCCTGCCAACCTAGCAGTTTGAAAGCACATCAAAGTACAAGTAGATAAATAGGTACCGCTCCAGTGGGAAGGTAAATGGCGTTTCCATGTGCTGCTCTGTATTCGCCAGAAGTGAGTCATGCTGGCCACATGACTCGGAAGCTGTACGCCGGCTCCCTCGGCCAATAAAGCGAGATGAGCGCCGCAACCCCAGAGTCGTCCGCGACTGGACCTAACAGTCAGGGGTCCGTTTGCCTTTACCTTTACCTTATAATGTAGTTTGTACAGGGTACCAAAGTGTCCCTCAGCACAGAGGGGCATGGAAATATGTGGCTGGAATCTTTAACACAAACAGGTCTTGTTGCAAGGGTCCAGCAGTGAATTCAATTTCAGTCTCTCTCTCTTTTTTGCCAGTTCCAAGTTCATATACATTATTGTTCGTCAACAGCAATCACTGTTGTTGTTAATCTACCACATTTGGCATGTTCCTTTACAGAGCAGCTCCCTGCCCCATGGAACCCCCTGCTTTTCAGTCCGGTTTTCTCCAACGCCGTGGTCCGTAAGCCGCAAGTTGTTGTGGCTGTACTGGCAGTTGCACTATTCATGAATCTTCAGCTAACAATTGTAACTAATATGGAATAAATATCATTCTTTCACTCAAGATCAAATGAGATGATACCACAATAACTCAGCTGTCTCCAGTCGTGTGCTCATGTGAGCTTAAAATCCAAATAGAAATTATTATTATTTTGCCTCTGCTGCTTTGCTTTACAAAACTGCAAGCCATTTAGATGCCTGTAATGCCTCAAACAAACAGTTTTTCTGACACAATGTCTTTTTTCACTTGTTCTTGAAGTCCTTTAGATTGTAATCCTGACTGCCCACTCTTCAGCACCAGAAGCATCTGCTGACACCTAGTGGTGGGCAGCTGAAATGATTGAGAGGCTTCCTGCCTCCGTCTTAAGGATTTATTCCTCCTTTGCTAAACTGGAGGTGGCTTGGCTGAAGAAGAAGAACTTAATGCACTGTATTTTAAAAGTGCACTTCTCCGACCTGAGCAGTTATCTTTCCACAAGGATGCCAAAATCCAGCTCTGCGAGTGCGGCTTTCTGCCGATTGAAGGGCAGAGTGTTTGAGGATTGGGACATTCACAAGGAAGGCAAAATACTTGTTTACAAAGCTATTGTACTACCAACCTTACTGTATGCTTGTGAAACATGGACCACTTATAAACACCACCTCCATCTCCCTGAAAGATTCCATCATTGGTGTCTCTGAAAATTTTTACACATCACTTGGGAAGAAAGGAGAACTAATGCCATTGTACTGGAAGAAGCAAAGATCACCAGTGTTGAAGCAATGATTCTTCAACATCAACTTTGTTGGACTGGTCATGTTGTGTGGATGCCTGAAGATCGTCTTCCAAAGCAACTGCTCTATTCCAAACTTAAAAATGGAAAGCGTAATGCTGGTGGTCAAAAAAAGAGGTTTAAGGACTCTCTCAAGGCAAATTGAAAAAAATGTAGTATAAACACTGACAACTGGGAAACACTGGCCTGTGAGTGCTCCAGTTGGAGAACAGCCTTTACCAGAGGTGTCATGGGCTTTGAAGACTCTCAAACTCAGGACGAAAGGGAGAAACATGCTAAGAGGAATGCACACTTGGCAAACCCTCACCGTGATCAACTCCCACCCGGAAACCTATGTCCCCGCTGTGGAAGGACATGTGGATCCAGAATTGGCCTCCACAGTCACTTACGAACTCACTGTTAAGACTGTGTTCATAGAAGACAATCTTACTCGGCTACGAGGGATCGTCAAAGAAGAAGATCAGGGGAAGAAGAAGAACTTAATGTATTGTATTTTAAAAGTGCATTTTCCGGAGCTTATCCATGCTATCTGTTTTCCCTTGACTCTGCTTGGCAAATGTCACCTTACAGACAACAGCAAGAGTCCTGCCAGATCAGGAGAAAGGATTCTTCTCCCCACAGTGACCAGTCAATTGCTTCCAGGAAGGGCACAAGCTGCTTCTGCCTACCTAGGCAGAACTGGGGCCTGTGAACCTGAACTTTCCATTTTACTGCCTTGGCCAATCCTCCGTTAGTTTGTCAAATCCCTGCTTCAAGTCATCAAGGGCAGCAGCTCTCGCTCTATCTCGGGGTGGCGAAATCAATACAGTCGTGCCCCGCAAGACGGACGCCTGGCAAGACGAAAAACCCGCTAGACAAAAGGGTTTTCCGTTTTGGAGGCGCTTCGCAAAACGAATTTCCCTATGGGGTTGCTTCGCAAGACGAAAAAAATCTTGCATCCCCCCGCGGGTTTTTTCCGCTTTTCCCGCCCTTTTCTTAAGCCGCTTATCAGCTGTTCCGCTGATAAGCCGCTTAACAGCTGATCGCTGGAAGCCGCTTGACAGCTGTAGCGCTAATCCGCTAAGCTGTCAATGGGCTTGCTTCGCAAGACGAAAAAACCGCTAGACGAAGAGAATCGCGGAACGGATTCTTTTCGTCTAGCGAGGCACCACTGTAAGTAAATAATTATGAATCTTGTAGGGGGGGTTAGGACTTGGTTGGATTGTCTGATGGTCCTGGTGTTGAACGTCAGCTTCTACCACCCCAAGATGCCATTGTTCAGTCTTAATATATAACCACAGCAACTAAGTTCTTGAGGAATAAAGAACAAGGACTGAATGTTTCTTGATACTGAAGGTGAAGTTGGGACGTTGGAATGGAGGAAGACTATTGTTGACTGTCATCCATAACGGCATAATAACAATTGGAGAACCACTTTTGGACTTCTTGTATCGAAAGAAAAATGAATGAACTTTAGATTCCTGGATTGAAGACTGGGAAAACATTGCTGAGTGGAGGGGTGAGCAGCTGGATATGACTCTGGATTGTACATTTGATGATGATAATGGTGGTGATGGTGATGATGAATGATGATAATAATAATAATAATAATAATAATAATAATAATAATAATAATAATAATAATAATAATTTGTTATTTATACCCCACCCATCTGGTTGGGTTTTCCCAGCCACTCTGGGTGACTCCCAACAGAATATTAATAATAATATTCTTTTATTTTGAAGAACTCTTGTGTCTGTAACTGACAGATGGATAGTTGGAAGTCCTTTTTACTATTTCTTTTTTCTCTTTCTTTTCCTTTTTATTCTTTTATTATTTCCTTTAATATTCCTATCTCTTTGTTCTCTTATCTTTCCCCTTTATGTCTGCTTTGTTTTTGTTTTTGCTCTGTTCTGGTCTTTTGTATTTTTTTGCAGTCCTCTGCTCAGGGTTGAGGAGGGGTTTGCATGCAGATGAAAGTGGTGCAGAGCTGACGAAGGACCCTGCGTGAGAGGCAGGGCAGAGAAGATCTCCCACGGTGGGAGGCTGGGACAAGAAAGGGAAGCTCCCAGGTGAGACCTGGAGCTTTCGCCTTTCTTTGTGGGGGACACGTTAAGATTTAGCTGTAAAAGAGGACTTTTCTTCTTTCTTTGCTTTTGTTCAATTAGTTTGCTTTTTTATTGTTCTAATAAAGGTTTTTATAAAACCTTATTAAAAAAAAGAAAAGAAATCCCTTTCAACGGCAAAAGGAGTTGGCTGGAGGCAACAAATTATCCAAAGGCTTATAAACTCTTGCCTTTCCTCCGGTCTTTTCATGATTTAAAGACTTGTGTCCGAGCGCCTTTAGTTTCCTCCAGAGCTTTCCCTGAGAAAACCCGCTCTTTAAAGCTCAATTGGAGCAAACATCAATCCACAGAAAACCCAAACTGATGTTTGCTCCGATTCAACTTTAAAGAGTAGGGGAAACCCGAGAATTGCCGTTTGCTCCGACTGAGCACTGAGAGCAGTTTTCTCCAGGGGAAAGCAGTGCGACAAGAGGAAGCATAGATAAGCAAACAGGTAAGCTGGGAGGGGCCGTGAGATGACAGGGGCGGGGCTAGAGGCATTGCCTCCCCCCACCCTTTTCTACTCACGATGCCCCTTTGTGGCTGCCATGCTCTGTTTCAGCCTGGCTTGCATTGGTCCCACCACTGCCCAGCCAGACCCCACTGCTGTCTACATCCACTAATGCACCAGATTATTTCAATTTTCATCTGTGAACTATAGGAGGGTACAGGGACGCGGGCAAACAGAACTGTGGGGATTCTTGGGGGGTCGGACTTAATGACGCTCAGGGTCCTTTCCAACCCTACAATTCTATGAGTCAACGTGTAGTGACTGGCAATATTTTATTTTTTAAATTTTATTTTAATGGGACTGCAGTTGATAGGAGGCATCACGAAATGGGCTTGTCACTCTGGGCTAACCGAAGGCACCCAATGATGCAGCTGGGAAAACACAGAGCTATAAACAAACATAGTAGCAAGGTTATTTTTTAATTCTTGCTCTTGCACCATTAAGCGTCCTTAGAATTTGACTGGAGTGAAAAACAGAAATACCCTAATTTAAAATAACGAAATAGCTGCCATGGCATGCATAGTGCAAATAAGTGATCGAGAAAAGTAGCTGTGGAAAATGGGAGTGTTTGGAGGGCTGTACAGTCTTCTCTAAGGGATGTGGGTGGTGCTGTGGGTTAAACCACAGAGTCTAGGACTTGCCGATCAGAAGGTCAGTGGTTCGAATCCCCGCGACGGGGTGAGCTCCCGTTGCTTGGTCCCTGCTCCTGTCAACCTAGCAGTTCGAAAGCACATCAAAGTGCAAGTAGATAAATAGGTATCACTCTGGCGGAAAGGTAAACGGTATTTCCGTATGCTGCTCTGGTTCGCCAGAAGCGGCTTAGTCATGCTAGCCACATGACCCGGAAGCTGTACGCCGGCTCCCTCAGCCAATAAAGCGAGATGAGCGTGCAACCCCAGAGTCAGTCACAACTGGACCTAATGGTGAGTGGTCCCTTTACTTTTACAGTCTTCTCTTGGGCCAGAACCATCACCGAAGACTGTTGCTTGTTTGAAAGGATCCTCTCCGCATGTGGAAACCTAGCGCACCAGGGTTTGTGCGTGGCTAAGCTTTCTTTCTCTTTCTCTCCTAGAGAAAATTCACCTTTTGAAACTTCCCACAACCACGAGAGCAAGAATCTGTTAGGGGGTTTTAGGACTTGGCTGGATTGTCTGATGGGCCTGGTCTTGAACGTCGGCTTCTACCACCCCCAGATGCCATTGTTCAGTTTCCTGATCGCATCGGGTCGTAATCGCCCACGAAAGCCTTTCCGCAGTGCACCCAGACAGCTGTGAACTCACAACCTGATTGAAACAACAACGCTCAAGGCCAAGGCGCGGGCAACCGGAGGCCTCTGTAATTCATGCTACTTAGTCAAAGCTCCCCGCACCCTCCTGTCTTTCCTCTCCTCTTTCTCTTTCTCAGCCCCAGTCTCAAGCTGCTTGATCACCTGCCAGCCAGTATTGATTTTTGCTTCCCAATCCCCAAGCTGGATGGAAGGAAAAGATTAAAAACAGTTTGTCAGTTCGAAGTTGAATAAGAATTCAGCACCAGGGACGTCTTAGAAGTGGGAGATTGGAAGGGGGGGGGGGAGAGAGGGGCCAAGGCCAGAGTCGGCGTTCTTCCAGGTTAACCCTTTCCCTCCCCAAACACTGCTCTGGGAGGCAGCCTGGCAGGTCCTTGATAGAGGCCCTTACTTCCCAAGTGCTGGCCTCCAAGACCTGCAGCTGATCGGAGTTTCTTCCTGGTCAGCTGGTCGGTCACATGCTTAGAAGCACATGCTTACTTTCTCATGCATGACCCTCCTATAGGTAAAAGGTAAAGGACCCTGACAGTAAGAGCTGTTCGACAGTGGAATTTGCTGCCAAGGAGTGTGGTGGAGTCTCCTTCTTTGGAGGTCTTTAAGCAGAGGCTTGACAACCATATGTCAGGAGTGCTCTGATGGTGTTTCCTGCTTGGCAGGGGGTTGGACTCGATGGCCCTTGTGGTCTCTTCCAACTCTATGATTCTGTGATTCTATTCTATTCTACGACCCCTGGATGGTTAAGTCCAGTCAAAGGCGACTATGGGGTTGCGGCGCTCATCTTGCTTTCAGGCCGAGGGAGCCGGCATTTGGCCTTGCGATTTCCATCCCTGCAGCACTGCATCATTGCATCCTTTGTGTGCATGTGCAGGGCACACACACACACACACACACACAGGTAAAGGTAAAGTTAATAGACCCCTGGACGGTTACATCCAGTCAAAGACAACTATGGGGTTCTGGCGCTCATCTCGCTTTCAGGCTGAGGGAGCCGGTGTTTGTCCACAGACAGCTTTCTGGGTCATGTGGCCAGCAGGACTAAACCGCTTCTGGCATAACGGGACACTGTGATGAGTGCCAGAGTGCAGAGAAACGCCATTTACTTTCCCGCTGCAGCAGTACCTAATTATCTACTTGCACTGACGTGCTTTCGAACTGCTAGGTTGGCAGAAGCTGGGACAGAGCAATGGGAGCTCACCCCATCGCGGGGATTCGAACCACCAAACTTACCATCGGCAAGCCCAAGAGGCTCAGTGGTTTAGACCACAGCGCCACCTGTGTCTGTTTTTACCTTTAGGCGCATCTAAGGCCCTGTGCCACCTAGTGCCACAACTTTAGTGCCACCTAGTGCCTCAGTAAAATGGATGCCCCGAGTTTTAGCTAGATCGAAGAAAGACGGTATCCTACAAGTTGCAGCAACTGAATAGCATTTCTGCAAGGTGGGGGAAAACATCAACGAAAAAGGCATTCCAGGGATAACCACATGTTGGATTGGCCGTTCCCCTCCCTAGGGACATTAAAGGAGTTTTTTCTCCTGCCTGAGTAGAAAGTACCGTATTTTTTGCTCTATAAGACTCACTTTTGCCCTCCTAAAAAGTAAGGGGAAATGTGTGTGCGTCTTATGGAGTGAATGCAGGCTGCACAGCTATCCCAGAAGCCAGAACAGCAAGAGGGATTGCTGCTTTCATTGCACAGCGATCCCTCTTGCTGTTCTGGCTTCTGAGATTCATAATATTTTTTTTCTTGTTTTCCTCCTCCAAAAACTAGGTGCGTCTTGTGGTCTGGTGCGTCTTATAGAGCGAAAAATACGGTAGTTTGGACAAAAGCCCTGCGAGAGAGTTGCCTCTCCCTCGGTGTGACTCCATCACAAGGCTTTCCCTGACTCCATTTGTTTATACGGCTCTCTGTGTATTGACTGAAAAAAGCTGCTTCCGGGGCTGTACCCTTGCCCCCAAGAACTCAGATGACATTTGAACATGATCTGTTTGGGAACCTTTTCCTAAAGCCCGTGATTCTATTGTTCTCCCTCCCCAGAGCCTTCCTCCTCTAACAGGGTAAGATCTGGAGGAAGCATGCCTGTGTTTCTGTTGTCACTTCTGATCAGAGGGATGCCAGCGGGGGGAGGAGGGCAGGGACAGGGGGGGCATTGCCCTGGGCCCCACATACAGCTAGCAAGCATGCAAATGAATGCCAGCTCTGTAAAAATAGCCCCGGCAGTCACATTTCATTATAGACAAGTTATTGGGCTTGGCTTACTGGAAACTGGCAAAAGGAGAAATGATGGGGAGGGGGCACAAAAAAGGCATAATTTATTCAAAGTAACTGAATTTTGCAAAGGACTAGGGGTATCCAGCTGTATCTCCTCTGAGGCATACTTCACATCATTGGTCAAAGTGCACACTTTGGGCACAATCCACCTGGAATTTCCCTCTATCAGCTCCACTGAAATGAATCTGAGATGCGCCAAAGTACGCCAAGTTGTATTTGTGTGTGTGCTGCTTGCTTTGATTCATCTTGGTGCTACATTCCCCCCCTCCCGATTTTCTGAGTCCCCCCCCCCCCTTTTGCATTCTTGGCGCTGCAGATATGCGTTGGCTTGACCCACTTAAATCAAGATCAGATTTGCATTCGGCGGAGAATACAAATGCAGCCACCCAAATACTTTCCCCATGTTGAACGTACTAAGAAGCAGGAAAGTGCGGGTTAAAGAGAAAATGTTGTTGTTGTTTAGTCGTTTAGTCATGTCCGACATTTCGTGACCCCATGGACCAGAGCACGCCAGGCACTCCTGTCTTCCACTGCCTCCCGCAGTTTGGTCAAACTCATTTTAGTAGCTTCGAAAACACTGTCCAACCATCTCGTCCTCTGTCGTCCCCTTCTCCTTGTGCCCTCCATCTTTCCCAACATCAGGGTCTTTTCCAGGGAGTCTTCTCTTCTCATGAGGTGGCCAAAGTATTGGAGCCTCAGCTTCAGGACCCGTCCTTCCAGTGAGCACTCAGGGCTGATTTGCTTCAGAATGGAGAGCTTTGATCTTCTTGCAGTCCATGGGACTCTCAAGAGTCTCCTCCAGCACCATAATTCAAAAGCATCAATTCTTTGGCGATCAGCCTTCTTTATGGTCCAGCTCTCACTTCCATACATCACTACTAGGAAAACCATAGCTTTTACTATATGGACCTTTGTTGGCAAGGTGATGTTTCTACTTTTTAAGATGCTGTCTTAGAGAAAATAGAAAATAAGTAGGCAAAAAGACAGCTCTGCCCAGCAGGGAGAGCTCTGCACATTTTGAAGGTCCTACAAGACTCCGTGGCACACTCAGATGGTCTATGGGCAATTCCTGTTTCAAATATCTCAGGGAGTGCACCAGAACTATTTTCAACCCCAAACATCAGTCCTTGCTGCAGGCTTCTCCACGCACTTCCTACCAAAAGCATAAATGTGCACCAGCTGCTAGCTTTGGAGTAACCCTCTAGATCTCTAGAATTGAGGTTTTTCTGCTGCACCAACTTGCTTTTGTTGTTGCTGTTCCTAACCCCTCCTCCTTCTCCTTATTAATATGCAAACATCAAGTTGTGCTTAATATAGCAATTTTAAAGCAAGGAGATTTACAATAAGGGAGCGGTCCCTCAGATCAGCCTACATGCCTAAGGACTGGAATTAGCCAATGAAACACATTTTTTTTTAAAAAAAGGGTCTGGGGGGATCCTGGAATTTGCAGGCTGATTAGCTTAATTTCTCTCTGGGGGAAACTGGTGGAAAGTATCATGATGGATAACATAACGAAACATATAGAAGGACAAGCTTGCAGAAGCAGGGCAAGTCCTGTGTCACAAATCTATTTGAGTTCTTTGAGAGAACTCAAAGATCTGGTTAACATAGTGTACTTTGACTTTCTAAAAAGCTTCCACCCAAGTACCTTACCAAAGACCCCTTGAGTAAGCTTAGCAGATGTGGAATAAGAGGAGATGTCCTCTCGTGAATCAGGAATTGATAAAGTAGCAGGAAGCAGAATGTCGGAATAGATAGACAGTTCTCTGAATGGAGAGGTGCGGAAAATGGACCCCCTCAAGGATCAGTTTTGTGACCCATTAATTGAGATCCTTGAGGCCCTTGAGACTGACCAAGAAACTTCAGCGGGTGCAGAATGCCACGGCGAGACTCCTTACGGGGTCCTCGCTGTGAGATCACATTCACCTGGTGCTATACCAGCTGCACTGGCTCCCGGTGGAGTACAGGATCAGGTTTAAGGTGCTGGTTTTAACCTTTAAAGCCCTATACAGCCTAGGACCCTTGTACCTACGGAACCACCTCTCCTGGTATGTCCCACGGAGGACCTTACGGTCTTCAAACAAAAACATCTTGGAGGTCCCAGGCCCCAGAGAGGTTAGACTGGCCTCAACCAGAGCCAGGGCTTTTTCGGCCGTGGCCCCGATCTGGTAGAACGCTCTGTCACAAGAGACTAGGGCCCTGCAGGACTTGACATCTTTCCACAGGGCCTGCAAGACAGAGCTGTTCCACCAGGCCTTTGGCCAAGGCACAGTCTGACCCCCTCCTTTGGTAATCCTTAAAGAACTCTAGCCCAATGATTGCCATTAATTTGATTTTGAATTGATTTTAGAATGAATTGATTTTAGAATGTTGTATTATTTTATTGTTGTTAGCCGCCCTGAGCCTGGCTTCGGCTGGGGAGGGCGGGATATAAATAAATTTTTATTTTATTTTTATTTATTAATTTGTTCATCAAAAATCTAGAGCATGGGTAGGCAAACTAAGGCCCGGGGACCAGATCCGGCCCAATCGCCTTCTAAATCCAGCCCGTGTATGGTCCAGGAATCAGTGTGTTTTTACATTGGTAGAATGTGTGCTTTTATTTAAAATGCATCTCTGGGTTATTTGTGGGGCATAGGAATTTGTTCATATTTTTTCTTTTCAAAATATAGTCCACCCCCCCCAAAAAAAGGTCTGAGGGACAGTAGACCAGCCCCCTGCTGAAAAAGTTTGCTGACCCCTGATCTAGAGTTAGGGGTGAGCAGTGGGGTGGCCAGGTTTGTGGATGATAATGAATTTTTCAGGGTCATTAAAACGAAAAGGGATTGTGAAGAGCTTGAAAGGAGTATCTCCAAACTGAGTGAAATTTTCTGATTCCCCTACTTTCTCTGGATTGTTGCCAAATGGTTAGCTCTTTTTAAGACTCCAATGCCTCCCTCCTGGAGCAGTTCTTGGTTACCTAGGCAATGAGTGGCGATACCTTGTGCTGTAGTGATGCTAGGCTTGCACAGGCCTTTGGGAAGTTCCTCCAGAGTGCAGATGGCAGTAGCAGGATCAATGGTGGAGCAACGCAATTGAGGCTGTCATGGGGGTTGCAGCAGCGCAGGCCATTTCCTGTCTCTTGATGGGTAAAGAAGCAAATGGAGAGACTCAGGATCTAGAAAGGGACGCACGACTCTGCCTGTTAGCCAACTGCCAGAAAGCACAGAAGCCTCTGGCTGTGTAAGATAGTGTTGTGGCATCATCATCATCATCATCATCATCATCATTTATTATTTATACCCTGCCCATTTGGCTGGGTTTCCCCAGACACTCTGGGCAGCTCCCAACAGAATATTAAAAACACGATAAAACATCAAACATTTCCTAAACAGGGCTGCCTTCAGATGTCTTCTAAAAGTCAGACAGTTGTTTATTTCCTTGACATCTGATGGGAGAGCATTTCAGAAGGTGGGCGCCACTACCGAGAAGGCCCTCTGCCTGGTTCCCTGTAACCTCACTTCTCACAGCGAGGGAACCACCAGAAGGCCCTTGGCACTGGATCTCAGTGTCCAGGCTGAATGATGAGGGTGGAGACGCTCCTTCAGGTATACTGGGCCAAGGCCATTTAGGACTTTAAAGGTCAGCACCAACACTTTGTGCTCGGAAACGTACTGGCAAAATGTCGCAATGGTTTTCTTCTGCCAAAAGAGTCTTCCATTGTGCTGCCTCATTCTCAGAACACCTGAAGCTTTCTTTGGAATTATAGTGCGTGTTGCGGGAGCGGTGTTGCACACGTCCCTTATTTGCAAGGGTGCGAGAGCATTTTCCTTTTGCATAAACATTTCACCAGCGCTCCGCAGCCTCCCTGGGTGCCTGAACTTCCAGGTCTTAAAAAAAAAAAGGCCGAATGGGAGGAGTTCCCTCATGTGGTGTCTTCTTCCCTCAGACTTGAACTGATGCGTGGGCCCCTGTGTGTGGTGGCAGAGCTAGCTGCTCGGGCACTTGGAGTGGCACGCATGCTGTGCACTCGGGGGCGGGGATAGCCACCTACAGGGGTGCCACCAGTGGCGAGCGGAGAGCATCCCGGGGGGTGGCGTGGCAATGTCACCCCTCAAGGGATGACACCTGGATCAGACCACACCCACCGCACCCCCTTCCTCTTCCATTGCCTGTGTGGCATGCAGAGAGCTGGGGAAATAATTTGCAAGATGAACAACAACAACAACAACAACAACAACAACAACAATTTATTATTTATACCCCACCCATCTGGCTGAGTTTCCCCAGCCACTCTGGGCGGCTCCCAATTGAGTGTTAAAACAATACAGCATAAAATATTAAAAACTTCCCTGGTATTTTAATATACCTTCCTGAAGAAACCAGAGGCCTTTCTCCTGGGCATGGTTGGCCATTTGATGTCAAAGAAGGATAGAACTTTTTTTATGTATGCAACAACAGCAGCAAGAATACTTATAGCGAAGTATTGGAAGACACAAGATCTACCCACCCGGGAAGAATGGCAGATGAAGGTGATGGAGTGCATGGAACTGGCGGAAATGACTGGCAGAATCCGAGACCAGGGAGAAGAATTGGTAGAAGAAGATTGGAAGAAATTTAAAGACTATCTACAGAAACACTGTAAAATTAAGGAATGCTAAAAGGATGTTGGAATGATGTAATGTGGTTTTTGCAGTAATGCTATATAGGGTTAAGGAAGAATGGATTGTTAACAGGTCAGAATGTAAAGTTACAATATATTAAGATAAACTAGTAAGATAAAAACAAGAATGGAAAGGATCTGCTGAAATAATCAATTGAACTAGAATACAAAAAAGGGAGGTGTGAGGAGGTCAAGGAAACAAGTAAATGAAAGACAAGACACGGAAAGATGGATTTCTTTTTAATTGTTTTTACTTTTTCTGTATTTTGTATTTTCTGTTTTTTTCCTTTATTTTTGTATTTTTTTTGAAACTTTAATAAATATTATATATATATATATATATATATATATATATATATATATATATATATATAACTTCCCTAAACAGGGCTGCCTTCAGATGTCTTTTAAAGATAGGATAGCTGCTTATTTCCTTCACATCTGAAGGGAGGGCATTCCACAGGGCAGGGGCCACTACTGAGAAGTCCCTCTGTCTAGTTCCCTATAACCTTACTTCTCACAATGAGGGAACCGCCAGAAGGCCCTTGGCGCTGGACCTCAGTGTCTGGGCTGAACAATGGGGGTGGAGATGCTCCTTCAGGTATACAGGTATACAGGATGAAAGGAAGGAAACTCATCAAACGCCCCTCCATCACCTCAAAAGCAAGGTAAGTTCAAGGAAAGCACTTGATCCTGCCTAAGAGAGGAATGTAATGTAAAAGTGCTGTCTAAAATGTATGAAATATTATTGGAATGGGAGACAAAGGATGAGTAAGTAAAATCCTCAATGAAACATTGGGCAATAGATATTGGTTATGATATAGACATGGAAGCATGGGAACGATTGTGGAATGGGGATATAAAATTGACAGCATGTTATGATTTAAGAGAAAATTATATGAAAATGATATATCGATGGTACAGTGGTGCTCCGCAAGATGAATGCCTCGCAAAACGAAAAATGCGCAAGACGAAAGGGTTTTTCGTTTTTTGCGTCGGTTCGCTAGACGAATTTCCGTATGGGCTTGCTTCTTGCAAGTTTTTTTCCTTTTTCTTAAAGCCGCTAAGCCGTTAATAGCCGCTAAGCCGCTAAGCTGTTAATAGCCGCTAATAGCCATGCTTCGCAAGACGAAAAACCGCAAGACAAAGAGACTCGCAGAACGGATTAATTTCGTCTTGCGAGGCACCACTGTACTTAACACCGAGTAAATGGCAAAAATGTATAAATCTGAATCAAATAAGTGTTGGAAATGTAAAGAGAAAGAAGGTTCTTTTTATCACATGCAGTGGTCTTGTAGCAAGGTTAAAGCTTACTGGGAAATGATATATAATGAAATGAGAAGGATGTTTAAAATAACATTTCTAAAACAAACAAACCCAGAAGCTTTCCTTTTGGGAATTATAGGTACAGAACTACCTAAATTGTATAGAAACTTATTCATGTCTGCAGCTACAGCGGCAAGAATGCTACTTCTCCCAAAATGGAAAGAAAAAGAAGTCCCAGCAAGGGAAGAATGGATACAAAAACTTATGGAATATGCTGAAATGGCAAAACTTACTGGAAAAATAAGAAATCAAGATAACAAATCTTTGACAAAGGAATGGAAATGGTTTGTTGAATATTTAAGGATAAATTATAAACAGATAATATCATTGGCAGGATTATTGTAAACCTGCAGTTTTGTAAGAGTATATATATTTAAAGTAGATGAATAAATGAGTAAAATAAGTTAATTTGGATATGCAGAAGATACTAAAAATAAATTTAAGGAATTGCCGAAAGAGGGGGAAGGAAGTAAAGTTTTGAAATGTCAAAATGATGGCAAAACTAGTGAAATGTATAAATCTGAAACATATGTATAAAGAAATATCAATAAATCAATAAATCAATATTCTGCCTGGACGCTGCTTAAGTGGGTTGAAAAGTATTTTGTTTTAAAAGAAGATCCTACCCAAGAAAAGCTCACTGACTTTTCCCTCTCCTCGTCGAGTAATTTCCTAATGCAATTCTTCTTCGTTTTTTCGTTATTTGGTGAAGAATGGTTGGGAGGAAAATCAGAAGGACCTTTTTTCCATGCACATCAGTAGCACAAGCCGCTACAGGAGAATGGAGCCATTCTCAAGGGGCTCCTTCTTTTGCTCTCTCCTGTTCACTGCCAGCCATGCTCACCTGCTTGCCAGTTCAGCTGACTTCATGGGGACTAACTCAACTGCAAAACTAAACAGCATCTTAAAAAGCAGACACATCACCTTGCCGACAAAGGCCTGTGTAAAAACAAAAAAAAATCCTTCCAGTAGCACCTTAAAGACCAACTAAGTCAGTTCTTGGTATGAGCTTTCGTGTGCATGCACACTTCTTCAGATACACTGAAACAGAAGTTTGCATGCACACGAAAGCTCATACCAAGAACTGACTTAGTTGGTCTTTAAGGTGCTACTGGAAGGAATTTTTTTTGTTTTGACTATGGCAGACCAACACGGCTACCTATCTGTAAAAGGCCTGTGTAGTTAAAGCTATGGCTTTCCCAGTAGCAATGTATGGAAGTGAGAGCTGGACCATAAAGAAGGCTGATCACCGAAGAATTGATGCTTTTGAATTATGGTGCTGGAGGAGACTCTTGAGAGTCCCATGGACTGCAAGAAGATCAAACCTCTCCATTCTGAAGCAAATCAGCCCTGAGTGCTCACTGGAAGGACGGGTCCTGAAGCTGAGGCTCCAATACTTTGGCCACCTCATGAGAAGAGAAGACTCCCTGGAAAAGACCCTGATGTTGGGAAAGATGGAGGACACAAGGAGAAGGGGACGACAGAGGACAAGATGGTTGGACAGTGTTCTTGAAGCACCAGCATGAGTTTGACCAAACTGCGGGAGGCAGTGGAAGACAGGAGTGCCTGGCGTGCTCTGGTCCATGGGGTCACCAAAAGTCGGACACGACTAAACAACAACAACTCAAGTGTGCACAAAAGTGCTGCCTTGAAGGCAGACGATGATGCCAGATTAATTGTTCGTCTGGTGAGCCCCTCTTCCTTTTACCGTGGTAGGAGCTCAGCTGCTGGGAGGTGCCGGGAGCCCAGCTACCCCACCGTGCCCTCTGCTGCCGCTTTGTAGATAGCTGGGAAGTAAAGAAGCAACAGAATCTGTGAACCACATTTTACAATCCCAGGAAGCAAAAATCGGGGATATATTGAGCCCCTGGCAGACCACGATACATAGATCGCGGCTCATGTTTGGTTTGATGGGTCACAAGTGACACAGGCTCAAATGGTGCCAACCATCAATGAGGTGGCATCTCATCCAGTTCTCTGCCCCCCCCATAGAAGGCATTTCAGTTGGGTAACAGGCATGGCATGGCTACAGCTATGTCAAAGGGAAAAGGAGTTGGGGGGGGGGTTTGCTTGGAAAATCAGTAACCAAAGTCAGGAAATGAATTAACTCTCCTAACTTTGGCAGACAGTTGAGTTTGTTTATCTTTTAAAAATATGTTTCCGGGAGAAAAGTCGACATGAAAGGGAGCCAAGATCAAGGAAATGCAATTGGGTATTTTGGTCTGAAGCACCATGACCGCTCCCCTCATTAAATGGGGGGCGCCCTTTGTGTGGTCGCGTACAGCCCCTGGACCCTATGCGGCCATTAGCACAGGCTTGGCTTCGCCTTCCCCAGGTGGGATACCTGGAGGTCTCCGCCTACCTCAGCCAGTTGCCCAATCCCACCTAGGGAGGTGTTGCCAAGGTGATCAGGCCAGGTAGGGGGAGGGACCACCTGCCCACACAATAGGGGGAGGATCTTACCTGGGAATCTTCAGTTGGCTCCAGAGCTTCTGCCACCCTCCTCTCCCTCAGTTGAGACTTCTTTTGCAGGTTAACCTTTTCTCCACAGGTACGCGGGCGCTGCTACATCAAGGTCGCTGTTGAAGGGCCAGAAAGGAATTCTCCTGCATTGACAGGTTTGCTTTTCCTGTAGCAAAACGTCACAACTTTGGTGGTATCAGGCCTTGGGCGGAATCCTTTAGTTTATCTTCCCTGAATGGGGGGGGGGTGTGCAGCAGTGACCCCCACCCCCTCCTCTTTGTGGCAGTGATACCAGGGTTCCCTGGTTTTTTTGAGGGGAGGCTTTGACCGTATGCCGAGAAGTTGTCATTGCTCTCCCCTGCGACGGTGACATAATGGGGGGGGGGGCTCTCTCTGCTTTAGCATATGTTCTCCAGAGCCAGCCCATCTCTCACACACACTGGCTAACCCTGATGTTCCCCAGATCCCCGGCGGGGGGACTGGGAGGGATAAACGCCCAATGCCTGAGCCAAGGTCTACCCACATCTGAAATATAATAAAGTTGTGGCCAATTTTAATCCCATAGCACGTTGTCTGGAGTCGTTATTCCACACGGGGGCCGTCCAGGGTTTGGGGGACTCTGCTTTTGACCTTCATTGCTGAACATGTATTGATTCAAGTGGATGAAGCCAGGTGATGTTTTCCTTTCCTGTTTTTGTTTTGGTTTTAATTTCACATCTATTTTTAAAACTTGGTTACAGAGCAAAGGTTTGCATTTGTCCTTGTGCTCTGTATTTCGGGACCTTACGTTTCATGTTGCTCCACATCTGCTGCTCTTTAAATCAATTAATTACATAGAGACTAAGGTTGTCAGATTGAGTATATGTCGTACCCTTTACTCTCCCAATGGGGCTGCCCCTCTTGCTTCATTTCCCATCACCCTGTTCTGCTTCCTGTGTGGCAGAAGAACTGCACTTCTAGAAAGGAGCTGTGACTGTTTTCCCCCCTGCTTCACCAGGAGATGCAGAAGTACAGTGGTACAGTGGCATAGCATGGGGGGTGCAGGGGGGGCTGGCAACATCTGGGGGTTAGGTTAGAGGGCGCAAATCCACGGGTTAGGTGGGCACAAATTACTTGCCTTGCCCCGGGTGCTGACAAACCACGCTATGCCACTGCAGTGGTACCTTGGTAGTCAAACGGCTTGGCTCCCAAACAAATCAGCTCCTGAACACCTGAGTATTCTGGCTTGTGAATGTTTTTCGGGAGCCAAATGTCCAACATGGCTTCTACAGCTTCCGATTGGCTGCAGGAAGCTCCTGCAGCCAATCGGAAGCTTCACCTTGGTTTTCAAACTGTTTCGGGAGTTGAACGGACTCCCAGAACGAATTAAATTCAAGAACCAAGGTACCACTGTATATGAATGTGCTCTGGCTCTGGCCATCCTCACTATTTTTTAAAAAAACATTTATTTAGTTTTTCAGATTTTAACAATTTACAAACAATTATCAAACAACCAACATAGAAAGAGAATTCTAAAGAATCTCCTGAACTTCCCTCCTCCCCTTTGTGGGTCCTTATATTAACCTTTTCCTCCTACATCTTGTCTATTAATACTGTATTTATAGTTTGTATGTTGAAATTATATCTATCTCTCTGTATATCTATCTATCTATATATATATTTTAAAAAAGCTTTTTACAAATTATCTAAAAAGACAACAGAATGAACTGGACTCCTTGGCAGGGTTTGAATAAACATACACAAATTTATTGGTTGATAACATGATTGATAGATAGATAGATAGATAGATAACGTAAGGATATGTACAATTTTATATTATGCAGAGAATAACATGTGCTGAGAAATCAGAGACAGGAGCTGAGGGAAGTCTTGGGGGGGAGGGTTTGAAGGGGGCAAAGGGGGCAAAATAATGAATATGATATGTTTTGATAGTTTGTATGTTGAAATTATTAATAATTTTTTTTTAAAAAAAAAGTACTGTATTTGAGGGCTCTGCATCCTTTCTCTCTCTCACACATAAGGTAACTGAGGAATAGATGGCGGAGAAGTTTGAATACAGTGAGAAGGTCGGAACATTGAAAAGAAAAAAAGGGCCTTTTTAAACAAAGACAGGTGTCTGAGTTAAGCAAGGGTGGAGGACCAATGGGAGGAAAATGGCAGTTTAAAGCAATGGCAGACATTTGAGTAAAGAGGGAGGGAGGGAAAACCGAGTGGGGGGGGGGGAAATGGTGATTTCAAACTATGGCAGAGGTTTAAGTAGAGTGAGCAGGGAGTGACACCGAGGAGTGTTCAGATCCGCCGAAGGAGCTCTCTTGGAAGTCAAAGCAAGCTAAAAAAATACAGTGGTACCTCGGGTTAAGAACTTAATTCGTTCTGGAGGTCCGTTCTTAACCTGAAACTGTTCTTAACCTGAAGCACCACTTTAGCTAATGGGGCCTCCTGCTGCTGCCACGCCACTGGAGCACGATTTCTGTTCTCATCCTGAAGTAAAGTTCTTAACCTGAGCTACTATTTATGGGTTAGCGGAGTCTGTAACCTGAAGCATCTGTAACCTGAAGCATCTGTAACCCAAGGTACCAGTGTATGGGGAATGGTGTGGTCCACAAGGGGGCATTTTCTGTGACAGCCCCTAAATTGGGGGGGGGGGTGCCCTCTGCCAGCACCTTCTGTCATGGCTAAAGTCTGAGGGCAGAAACTGGAAAATGCTGGAAGATTCTAGTTCATTCTAGAAGGTTCATTTCTGTTGGAAATGTTATGTTTTATGTTTTGACTATCTGAAGGTCACGCTGAGCCAGGAGAGATAGATTTGTGCACTCAGCGAGCTGGTCATTCTCTCTCTTACTTTCATTTTGACCCTCCCATCTTTGCAGTTTTTTTATCTGAATGGGTTTTTGGGGTATGTTTTTTCTTTTTTTTATAAATAATTTTTATTATTTTCCAACACAGATATACAATTCTATCAGATTTTCACAAATTTAGTTCTTTTTAGACTTCCTTCGGCTTCTCTGACAATCATCCTTACAGTATTTACTTCTCAGTTTATGCATTCCTCTGTTTATATTGCCATTAAACGTCCCTCCCACTCCTATTTCTTTTTAACAATATATCTCGACTTTCACAGTGCTTCTTGAAATCCCACCAGTGTTGTTTGCACATCACATATTCTTTTCAGATATTCAACAAATTTCCCCCAGTCCTCGATGAACTTTTGGTCTTGAAGATATCTAAATTTCCCAGTTAATCTGTCCAATTCTGCAATTCTGGGGTGTTTTTTTCTGTAATGAAGCCTTTTGCCTTTAGTAAAAGTTTCTCTTTTACTGATGAACCTTTGACTCTGCATGTTTTATTGCTCCACGACGCACCCACTCCAAATATACCCTTGTGGGACTCTGCTATTCATCAGGACATGGAGTGCCTAGGAATTTAGGACCCATCCTGTTGCCTTCGCTGCATAGCTTTCACTGTACACTGCAGATGCACCTCTTTACCCTGACCTTTGACAGTTAAGCTATTTTGTTTAGCGGGCCCACCTTGTTTGAAACGGGAATGGTTTTACTTTTTATGATTTGTATCTGTTTTATCTGCTTTCATAACTGTGTCTTATATTGTAAGCCACACTGGGGACCTTAAGGTGAAGGGCGGGTAAGAAATCTGATAGACAGGGCAGATTTCAATGGGTTTTTCTCTTGTCCAAAAGCCATTCAGAGGAACAGAAAATGCCTGATATTGTGCATTTCTCATTCATCGGATGAGGCTTGCGCAGGAGAGCTCCCGGATAATTGGTACTGAAAAATAACAAGGCAAAAAACTTTTCTTATGGAATTTCTCTCTCTCTCTCTCTCTCTCTCTCTCACACACACACACACACGCAACTAATTGAAACGTTCCCTCAATGTGTGCTGCTGCACTCTGACAAGGGCGGCACCCTTTGTCATAAAATCAATGGCCTTCTCCTTTCCCCTCCCTCGCAGACTCTTCTGTGACTATAGGGTCTGATTTTCCCACTCAAGTCTTCCTCCGATCATCGAGGTTAAGTGATCTTTTCATACCGCCTGGTTGGACTGTCAAAAGGCGTTGAGTGGCTTTTGAAAACGAGCCATGCTAAGTGGACTTGATGGGGGTTACAGCCACCATTATTGCTATCACCACCATAATAAAATGGAGAAGTAATGATGGGGAAGGTACTTATCGCTGGTTTTCTCTCTCTCTCTCTCTCTCTCTCTCTCTTTTTTTTTAGATCACTCAAGATAGTTTTGGTCCGGTGCTTTTTGCCGGAGATAAATGGGATGTATACAAGATAAACGGTACTCGCCGTGTATGCGTGTGCATGCAGTTTTCTAGGTGAGATGTGGGGTGGAGGGCGGCACCGGCAACCCCATCCACGAGCTGAAAGCACAACCTTTTGTTCAATTGGACACAACTTCTTTGTGTTCACACACAATGGCTTTGCTCAGACATACAGGATCACGCTGAAGAGAAACTGGTCCAGCAGGTGATGGCTTTGCACAGGTCTTTGTGACGTTAAAAAGCCATCCTCCCAGAATTCACCACAGCAGTTTTTCGAGCAAAATAAAATAAAATTTAAAGATGCTGGACAAACATGTCATCAAATAGGTTTGTGTGGAGATGTGTGGAGAGCTTGGCTAAACGTGGGTGGGGAGAAGGAAGAGGAATTCATTGCTGAATTTCAAGGCAAGCATGTATGTTGTCCCTACTGCAGTGGCAGACATCCTGAATGGGAAAGTGGTTGCTCAGGGTTTTCCAGAAAAGCATTGTGCAGAGTGAAGTGAGCATCTCAGGCAACAGGTGGGCAGGGAGATGTTAGAAGATAGTCAGTCCTGTTTGTGTGGCTCTTGGCCTGGCCTGCCTCTGCTAAAGTACCCTCAGGTGTCATGGAAGACAACAGGGTCAGCAGACATTTTCAGCAGAGGGCCAGTCCACTGTCCCTCAGACCTTGTGCGGGGCCAGACTATACTTTTTTGGGGAGGGGGGAAATGAGCGAATTCCTATGCCCCACAAATATCCCAGAGATGCATTTTAAATAAAAAGACACATTCTGCTCAAGTAAAAACACGCTGATTCCTGGACCATCTGCGAGCTGGATTTAGAAGGTGTCAGGGAACTGCCATCAGAGCTAGAGGCGGAGGCAAGGCTCCAAAGCGATGCTGGAGAAGGGCCCAGCAGGGAGAGAGGGAGCTCATCGGCTGGGGAAGGAAATCAGCGTAACACCAGGGGTAAAGGGGGGCAGATGGGGGAATTGGCGAGGGGGCTCCAGGACTCCTCGCCGGAGACCAGCGGGGAGAGCACGGGTCCTCCGCTGCCCACACCCACCCCGCGCAGAAGACTTCCGCGCAGGGAGAGTAGGCGGAGACTTGGCATCAAAGAACTTATTTGCTGGAAGAAGTTCAAGAAATGCCCACTGACGGATTCTGCCAGCGACTGAAACAGCCATGGAGTGAAGGGCTGTCCAGACAGAAAGGGTTTAACCAGGTAACCTAGCCAGGAGCGGTGGCAACGTACGCACGAGCAACCCCTATAACCATTACAGAAGGCAATTAGGCCAGATCCGGCCCCCGGGCCTTAGTTTGCCTACCCATAGAAGACACCGTCGCTTCTCCAGTGTTGAAGTAAGATTTCAGTTTCTGTACATGGAATGAATGGAGCAGGTGGACAGGCACCATCTTGCCATTTATCTGAGGCAGCAAAATGTCTTGGGCTCTCCCTGGCCAGAGGAATCTTTGGCTTGTGTCAAAGGCAACCAAGGTAACTGGAGAGTGTTTGTGTCAATCGCGGTCTGTAGTCTGAGGGTGAGAAAGGGAGGCAGAGTTGACTGTGTCAGGGAGGAAGAATGCCTCCAAGCTGCCAAAATTGGAACCATTTTTTTAGTCTTCAAAATATAATTATTTCCCACTTGGACTACTGCAATGCGCTCTATGTGGGGCTACCTTTGAAGGTGACTTGGAAACTGCAATTAATCCAGAATGCGGCAGCTAGACTGGTGACTGGGAGTGGCTGCCGAGACCATATAACACCAGTCCTGAAAGATCTTCATTGGCTCCCAGTACATTTTCGAGCACACTTCAAAGTGTTGGTGCTGAGCTTTCAAGCCCTAAATGGCCTTGGTCCTGTATACCTGAAGGAGCATCTCCACCCCCTTTGTTCAGCCCGGACACTGAGGTCCAGCTCTGAGGGCCTTCTGGTGGTTCCCTCGCTGCGAGAAGTGAGGTTACAGGGAACCAGGCAGAGGGCCTTCTCGGTAGTGACGCCTGCCCTGTGGAACACCCTCCCAGCAGATGTCAAGGCAATAAACAACTATTTTACTTTTAAAAGACACCTGAAGGCAGCCCTGTTTAGGGAAGTTTTTAATGTCTGACTCTGTATTGCTTTTCATATTTGGTTGGAAGCCACCCAGAGTGTCTGGGGAGACCCAGTCAGATGGGCGGGGTATGAATAATAAATAATAATAATAATAATAATAATAATAATAATAATAATTAATTTTTAATGAAAACCATAAGCATTACACCACCACCATTATTATTTTTTAGCCAAACCATGTCCCTCCCTGTAGTTGTTCAAATAGCTCAGACTGACCAGGTACTCTCTGCCCCCTGATATGGCCAACATACGAACGACAACATAATTTAAGACTTGCCACCTCCCGTTATGCTGCTGCTGCACTACAAGGCTTGTAAGAGCAGAAGTCTTGCTGTCTGGGTCAACAGCACATGCTCACCTTTCAAAGGAACCTCTTCACTCCTGGGGGAGCCCTACAGTTGGAAGGTCTTACCAGCCAGAGCAACTGTGCCATACCAGAGGGAGAAGAGGCACCTTAGCAAAGAGAAGAGATGCTCAATTTTGCTGGGAGGTTAGCAGGCCACTGGCAGGAGCTTGGGAGGTCAGATCCAGCCTCCGTGTCCCAGGTTCATCACCCTGGGTTTAACCAAACAAAACTATTTCCTTAATATATTTCCTAGAAGCCCCTTGCATTTTACACATTGCTGTTATATTTTATATGCTTCTCCATCATGAGGTCAGGATTGTAATGTTAAACAATGGAGAAAGAAGCTGGTCTCAAGAGGGAAAGGTGTTTAATGATAAACCCTATAATACTGTGGGCTATTAGACTGCTAGGGCTAGCTCTGTATATTGCTCAGTACTCATTATACCCTTGTGGCACTGTGGTCTAAACCACAGAGACTAGGGCTTGCCAATCAGAAGATTGGCGGTTCGAATCCCTGCAAAAGGGTGAGCTCCCGTTGTTCGGTCCCAGCTCCTGCCCACCTAGCAGTTCAAAAGCACATCAAGTGAAGTAGATAAATAGGTACCGCTCTGGTGGGACGGTAAACGACATTTCTGTGTGCAGCTCTGGTTTCGCCAGAAGCGGCTTAGTCATGCTAGCCACATGACTTGGAAGCTGTCTGAGGACAAACACCGACTCCCTCGGCCAGTAAAGCGAGATGAGCGTTGCAACCCCAGCGTCGTCCGGAACTGGACCTAATGGTCAGGAGTACCTTTAAAGGTAAAGGGACACCTGACCATTAGGTCCAGTTGTGACCAACTTTGGGGTTGTGGCACTCATCTCACTTTATTGGCCGAGGGAGCCGGTGTACAGCTTCCGGGTCATGTGGCCAGCATGACTAAGCCACTTCTGGCAAACCAGAGCAGCGCATGGCAACGCCGTTCACCTTCCTGCCAGAGTGGTACCTATTTATGTACTTGCACTTTGACGTGTTTTCGAGCTGCTAGGTTGGCAGGAGCAGGGACCGAGCAACGGGAGCTTACCCCGTCACGGGGATTTGAACCGCCGACCTTCTGATCGGCAAGTCCTAGGCTCAGAGGTTTAACCCACAGCGCTACCTGCGTCCCTTTCCCTTTAGCATGTTATTTCAGGTAGGCTTGCATAAGGGGACTGGAGCACAGATACAGCTTCTTCTATCTCAGACAGTTCCATTTCGCACTTTCTTCAGGAGGTCCTGTTGCTATAGCTGCTGCTGTGAAAATACAGGAGGGCTGCTCACTTCCCACAGCTCCAGAAGGAAATTTTAGAAAAATAAAAATAAAAAAGGAAGGAAGGAAGGAAGGAAGAGAAAAGTCAAAGTTATTTCTGGCTATACTTGCACTTGGGGAGTCCCTACTCAATGCATCTTGGTTACTCACAGAAGATGCTTATTAATAAGCGAGGAAGGCACAGTTAGTTCAGCAGGCTTCGGGGTCGCCCAGTTAGGGGATAATTTACTTTGCAAACGCAGTACCGTATTGGATTCCTGTAACTCTGCAGACACCAGACAGCTGGCACCCTGGCAACAAGCTCTGTGCCTCGTACACATGAAGAAACAGGAGGAAAGCAGCTTTGTGCTACCTCCAGGCTTCCTGTAATTAATCAGCAGCCTAAAGAAGTCAGTGCAGGAGGTGGAGGGGCTAAACGAAAAAGTTGCAAGGCTAGTGGAGATAAGAAGGATGTGTCTCTCCTCCGGGCTAGGGGACCGGGGAAGGGGGGAGGAGGATGCAAGCAGGGTGACCAGCTTGGTGGACCTGGCGAATGCTAGCTAGCAGATCCAGCCTTGACACACCACGGGACGGATCGCTGACCTACAGTGGTGGTCTAAAGAGGCAGATGGAGGATTTGTTGTTGTTGTTGTTGTTGTTGTCTAGTTGTTTAGTCATGTCCGACTCTTCGTGACCCCATGGACCAGAGCACGCCAGGCACTCCTGTCTTCCACTGCCTCCCACAATTTGGTCAAACTCATGCTGGTAGTTTCAAGAACACTGTCCAACCATCTCGTCCTCTGTCGTCCCCTTCCCCTTGTGCCCTCCATCTTTCCCAACATCAGGGTCTTTTCCAGGGAGTCTTCTCTTCTCATGAGGTGGCCAAAGTATTGGAGCCTCAACTTCAGGATCTGTCCTTCCAGTGAGCACTCAGGGCTGATTTCCTTCAGAATGGAGAGGTTTGATCATCTTGCAGTCCATGGGACTCTCAAGAGTCTCCTCCAGCACCATAATTCAAAAGCATCAATTCTTTGGCGATCAGCCATCTTTATGGTCCAGCTCTCACTTCCATAAATCACTACTGGGAAAACCATAGCTTTAACTATATAGACCTTTGTTGGCAAGGTGATGTGTCTGCTTTTTAAGATGCTGTCTAGGTTTGTCATTGCCTTTCTCCCAAGAAGCAGGCATCTTTTAATTTTGTGACTGCTGTCACCATCTGCAGTGATCGATGGGGGATCATCATCATCATCATCATCATCATATATTGTTTAAACCCCAGCCACTCTGGGCAGCTCCCAACAGAATATTAAAAACACAATTAATAACAACAACAACAACAACAACAATTTCTTATTTATACCCTGTCCATCTGGCTGAGTCTCCCCAGCCACTCAAATGTTAAAAACAGTACAGCATTAAATATTAAAAACTTCCCTAAACAGGGCTGCCTTCAGGTGTCTTTTAAAGATAGGATAGCTGCTTATTTCCTTCACATCTGCTGGGAGGGTGTTCCATAGGGCAGGCGCCACTACCGAGAAGGCCCTCTGTCTGGTTCCCTGTAACCTCACTTCTCGCAATGAGGGAACCGCCAGAAGTCATCAAATGTCAAGGAAATAAATAACTATCTGACTTTTAGAAGTCATCTGAAAGCAGCCCTGTTTAGGGAAGTTTTTAATGTTTGATGTTTTATTCTTCTTTTATATCCCCCTTTAGAAGGTTACACAGACATCTCCCTCGTAATTTCAGTCACCTATGTAATTCCTGCACTAGACTCCAAAATGCCACAGGTTTCCCACCACCACTGGTTTTTTTTGCGCAAATGGAGCCTAAAACGTCACACGGTTTCACTTTAGGAATTGACAGTGTGGGCAGCAATGGCTGTGAGCAAAGGGCACAAGTTCCTTACAGATCAGGCGGAGAGAAACAAACCAGCTTGGCAGGCGTAGTTATGTGCAAGATCCAATTCCTGACTTCAGTGCTCGTGTGGGGACAAAAACAATAACCAAAAAGCTCGTTTCTGGTGTGAGCTTGCTTTGTTTGTTGGCAACTACACCTAAAACCTGCCCTCTCATCTAATGCTTCCAACTCTTTTCCCCCACCCCACCCCCTAAAACAAGACCTCGGATTTTCATATGGTGATGGAAAATGAGTAATTTAAAACAATTAAGTAGGAGCTAATTAAAATCAGCTTGGTGTCCCTGAATGGCAGCTGGCCAGGTACCCAGCACTTGCTTTTGACTGTGGGGGCCTTCTTCAGCCAAGCAGACCTCCCCCATTTTTCCTGGGTGCATGGAGAGCTGCTGATCTGCTTCACAGCACCTGCCCTGTTCTGCTTACTCTTTCTTGCCTAGCTCAGAACTGCAACTACCTGAAATGCCCGGCTGTGCTTTATGGAGTCTGAAATTTTCTGGAGGTTGTGTCTTTCCGTGCAAACTCATTAGGCACTATTTATACCCAGTGCAGCTGTGAAGAGAGAGGTTCTGAACTCTGGCTTTTGACGGTAGGCTTTGTTTCTCATTTACATTTGCATATTAAAGTGTTTGCCTGAAATAGGCTATTGAAATTAATTCAGGATTAATTGGTGTCTTTATCTCATTAGGACAATCTAATTTAAGGATGATGAAATTGTTTAGCCTCCCGTTTGTATAATTAGATTGCTTTGAATTGCTGTCATTATTGGCTCTTTAGCATCATCTGTAGGCCTCAGACAGACAAGAGCTCCAACCTCATAAAGACCAATCATGTGTTACAGCAGAGTACCATTAACCCTTCTGAGTCCAAACTCAAACAACGGAAGGCACAATGGAAGGCATGGCGAAAACTCCCTAGTCTGCTCGGACTCTAGAGATGTACTCTTCTGCTGCTGGAAACAGAATCTGCCATGACAATGGCAAGGTGCATGGTTTGTTAAGAGGCACAAGGTGACGACTGTGGCCCTTTTGCTCAGACAAGCAAAGAGAGGGCAGTGAGGTCAGGAGAGTTCAGTCCCCCAGTTTCCTGGCCTCTTTTTGGTGGTGGTGGTGACACAGAAAACCCCACTGATGCAGCATCTATGGTTTGGAATGGCTGGTGCTCCTACTGAAGCCCTAGGGACTCAGTGGGCTACAGAGCTGGCAACTGTAGACAGGATTGTTCCTATGCACTCTCTCTAGTTTTAGCTTGGTTACAAATATGAACCAGTAGTGATGTATGGAAGTGAGAGCTGGACCATAAAGAAGGCTGATCGCCGAAGAATTGATGCTTTTGAATTATGGTGCTGGAGGAGACTCTTGAGAGTCCCATGGGCTGCAAGAAGATCAAACCTATCCATTCTAAAGGAAATCAGTCCTGAGTGCTCATTGGAAGGGCAGATCTTAGAGCCGAGGCTCCAATACTCTCATGAGAAGAGAAGACTCCCTGGAAAAGACCCTGATGTTGGGAAAGATGGAGGGCACAAGGAGAAGGGGACGACAGAGGACGAGATAGTTGGACAGTGTTCTTGAAGCTACCAGAATGAGTTTGACCAAACTGCGGGAGACAGTGGAAGACAGGAGTGCCTGGCGTGCTCTGGTCCATGGGGTCACGAAGAGTCGGACACAACTAAATAACTAAACAACAACAACACAAATATGAAGTATCTGAGAGCAATGAAGCCGATGGGAGGCCGGGGGCCAGCGCTGTCCAGAGACACTTCCGGGTCACGTGGCCAGCGTGACGAAGCTGCTCTGGCGAGCCGGCGCCAGCGCAGCACACGGAAACGCCGTTTACCTTCCCATTATAAAGCGGTATCTGTTTATCTACTTGCACTTAGGAGTGCTTTCGAACTGCTAGGTGGGCAGGAGCTGGGACCGAAAGATGGGAGCTCACCCCGCCGCGGGGATTCGAATCGCCGACCATGCGATCGGCAAGCCCTAGGCGCTGAGGTTTTACCCACAGCGCCACCCGCGTCCAACAGGGAGCTTTAGATGTCTTCTAAAAGCCAGGTAGTTGTTTATTTCCTTGACGTCTGATGGGAGGGCGTTCCACAGGGCCACTACCAAGAAGGCCCTCTGCCTGGTTCCCTGTAACCTCACTTCTCGAAGGGAGGGAACTGGCAGAAGGCCCTTGGAGCTGGACCTCAGTGTCCGGGCTGAACTTGGTGGTCAACACATGCTTACATACATAAGGTCAGCCCCTGGTCCTTGGGCGGCGTGGCCAGAAAGAGCTCTTTCTTCCTGCAACCCTGGAGAGCCACTGTCAAATAGAGTGGGTGATAATTATATATGTAGTTTTCACATGCAAAGGGGGAGGATTTCCAGGTTTTTCCGCTAGGTTCTAGTAGCCGTGTGGTTTTCCATGAAGGCCCTCCTCCATTTTGGCATCCCGGAAGTAGAGCCCTCACATGAACAGCTGAATGCATAACTTACGGCCATGTCATAATACAAGTCTTGGCCTGAGAGTAGCCTCTGTCTCAGCAAGGAAAGGCAATACAGCAGCAAGGGAGTCTACCTGAGCATCCATGTCACGTCTAGCAACAGCTGGTTGTGCCTCATCACGCTGCTAATTTATAGCCCGGGAAACTGCATGTCCATGTAGAAACCTATGGCCAGAGCAAGGGCGAGGGGATGCTCCCAACTCTTTTGCCGGAGTATTTTGACCCTCCGACCTAGCAAACCAAGGCTACCTGGAAGCAGCATCGGTGCAGGGAATCCTTAGACTGCTTCTGAAAGCAGCTGGGCTCCCTCTGCAGGTTTTCTTTCTATCCTGCTAATTCCCCTCATCTCCATGGAAGAGGATAAGACACATCCTACATTCCAGCAACTATACTGGGGCATTTTCCTCTGGCACTAGTAGCAATTGGGAGAGTGAGACAGTTTTGAGGAGCGCTTGCATTTTCTTCTGTGTACTGTGTAACTGGAAATGACACAACTGAGGATGAATTGAGATGATTCTTCATACACTGCTGATGTTTGTGCATACACTGAAATATCTGCAAAGGTGCTCCTGCAGCTTCTGGATGTGCAAGCAGTCTGAGGACTAATAATAATAATAACAACAATTTTCCTGTTTATCCCACTGCTTATCCCCAGGAAAACCCACTCTTTAGCACTGAATCAGAGTAAACATCAATTGGGTTTTCTTTGGAGTGGCATTTGATCCGATTTAGTGCTGGTATACCCTGGAGAAATTGTGGGGCAAGCAGAAAACCACTCAGACCCATGCTTTCGAGGCATGGCACAGGCAGAAGTGTGGATGAGCCCCAAGGGAGAACCACGTTGACTTCCTTGAGCTCCTTTGCGAATCTTCTTCTTTGGTGATCACTTGTAGCCAAGTACGATTGTCTTCCATAAACACAGTTTTAACAATGAGTCCATAAGTGACTGTGGAGGTCAATTCTGGATCCACACGGCCTTCCACAGTGGGGACATTGGTTTCCGGGAGGGAGCTGATCACGGTGTGGATTTGCCAAGTGTGCCTTCCTCCTAGCATGTTTCTCCCTTGCGTCCTGAGTTCGAGCGTCTTCAAAGCCCACGACACCTTTGGTAAAGGCTGTTCTCCAACTGGAGCGCTCGCAGGCCAGTGTTTCCCAGTTTCAGTGTTTATACTACATTTTTTTTTAGATTTGCCTTGAGGCAGTCTTTAAACCTCTTTTGTTGACCACCAGCATTACACTTACCATTTTTAAGTTTGGAAGACAGTAGTTACTTTGGAAGATGATCATCAGGCATCTGCACAACGTGACCAGTCCAACGAAGTTGATGTTGAAGAAACATTGCTTCAACACTGGTGATCTTTGCTTCTTCTAGTACACTGATATTAGTTCGCCTGTCTTCCCGAGTGATGTGTAAAATTTTCTGATGAGCTTGTGAAGTTGTTGTGTAAGTTCAATTCCTCCCACTTTGAAGATTTCAGCAGGTATCCCATCAGGTCCACTGGCTTTGTTGTTTTTCATTTGTTTAATAGCTGTACACAACTCTCCCAGATTTGGAGATACTGCAAGCTCATCTCTAATTTGTTTTTGCAGGATTTGTGAGAGGACTTCAGCGGCTACAGGGGAGTTGGGTTAAGGAGATGTTGGTAATGTCAGGCAGTCGGTCGGGTGGCTAGGCGCTCTCACTCCCGACTCGATTTGGGTCGGGGGGGTCAGTGGTTCCCCCAATTGACGCGCCAGGCGTCCCCTGTTCCCCCTCAGCAGTGGTGGCAGTAGTGGCAGTCTCAGCAGCCCAGAGCCAGCCTGGTAGCGCAGTTGGCTCTGGCTGGCTTCAGGAGCTGCTCGCCCCCGTGGCGCCCGCCACTTTGTCTCACCGTAAGTCCTCATATGATGTGTCTTGTGCCGTTGAACCCATCACACATAATTCATTCCCTACTAATAAATCTACAACACTTAAAATATAAATCCGGGGACATTAAATGGAATCTGGGGACATTCTGGGGACGGATTTTGTCCGGGGACAGATTTGTAAATCCAGGGACGTCTGGTAACCATATCTTAGAGCTTTGGTCCATGATTTCTGAGCCAGAGAGGTCACTGGCCTCATGCTCCGAATCCCAGTCTGGTTCCCCCCTCAACCAGTATGGAAGAGATACAGCTTGAACGATGAAGTTATAACAGTTGACGGCACCATCCCTGTTCCTGTAATCCGGCAGCACTTTGCAATAAGTGGCAGGTCCTCACTAATTCCTTTTGCCTTTGCTCCATGGGCAGTGGCGGCAGGAGCAGTGTTAATCATGTGCAATGAACTTCGCATATTCACGGGGTTGTAATAGCACTTCCCTGGGACTGACACTGTAATTTAGCTATAACCTAATGGCCACTGATTGTAACAATAAGTAATTATGTCAGCTAAATGCAGTGTTGATGGCAATTGATGATAGCGGTCAAAGCCAACTGAGCTTGGAGTAGCCATTTCTAGAAGGCAACGATGACTGAGAAGCGTGAACAGTGAGCTCCGAATATCTTCTCCTGTCAGCTTCTTTACAGAGCATGGCGGCCCAGTTCACTGGAAAGGTCTCCCGGGTGAGCTCCATTGAAATGAATGGGAACAGTGCAAGACTACAACCCCTGAACTACAGCCCTCCACCAACCACCCAAATCTTTTTCCACTGGTGACTCAACTGATCATGAGTTTGTAGTGAAACCTTACTGGTTGTGAAACATGACGCCAATGGAGTTTTAGTTTCTGAGGTTTTTTTATGCTGTCTCTGTGCTCATCTACAAGGTCACTCTGTTTGTGGCTGGGTGGCAATCTTTGGGGTGTTTTGCATTGTCCACCTAAGTCCCCAGTTTTGCATTATGTGTAGGAAAGTGTGTTTTGACAACACCGGCTTGTGCTCATGCAGAATGATTTAGAATAATAATAATAATAATAATAATAATAATAATAATATACCCCGCCCATCTGGCTGAGTCTCCCCAGCCACTCGGGGCGGCTTCCAATCAAGTGTTAAAAACAATACAGCATTAAATATTAAAAAATTCCCTAAACAGGGCTGCCTTCAGATGTCTTTTAAAGATAGGATAACTGCTTATTTCCTTCACATCTGAAGGGAGGGTGTTCCACAGGGCGGGCGCCACTATCAAGAAGGCCCTCTGTTTATTTATTTGGTTTTTCAAATTAAAATTTTACAGAGGAGAAATGCACGCTAAAATTAATTTTAACTCTGTTGTATTTGCTGAGCTGGTTGTACACTGCTGTCAGATGAGTGAACCCCCTGGAGCTTGATCCAGGCCTGAGCCTGGTGAGCTTTGCTAGTATCTTTAAGAAAAATGACAACACACCAATTTTCACATTCTGTAAAAACCTTCTGAAACTTGCCTGGTTTTGATCATTGGTCTTCATCACCAGCGCGCACATAACAATTAAGCTACATATTTAGAGTACCCTCTTGGGAATCTTCCTTGGCACAAAGACTGACTAGCTTGTTTCAAAAGCCTCCAATATGAATCTTCCATATGAAGATCACTTCCTTCCCCACATTACGACTTCGGTAGAATTGCAGCCTTCAACACGTTAATTCGCTTCCATTATTTTAAAAGCTGTCAAGAGATTGCAGTGCAAAGAGTGTCCTTACAAACTTGAGAAAGTGATTGTATTTTAAAGTTCAGTAATGCGGCAAAACGAAACTGAGGGACAGACCAGGAAATAAGTCTCAGTAGGTGTTCAACAGAATTTACTTGCAATTAGGTGTGCATAGGGACGCAGGTGGCGCTGTGGGTTAAAGCCTCAGCGCCTAGGACTTGCCGATTGAAAGGTCGGCGGTTCGAATCCCTGCGGCAGGGTGCGCTCCCGCTGCTCGGTCCCAGCGCCTGCCAACTAGCAGTTCGAAAGCACCTCCGGGTGCAAGTAGATAAATAGGGACCGCTTACCAGCGGGAAGGTAAACGGCGTTTCCGTGTGCGGCTCTGGCTTGCCAGATGCAGCTTTGTCACGCTGGCCACGTGACCCGGAAGTGTCTCCGGACAGCGCTGGCCCCTGGCCTCTTGAGTAAGATGGGCGCACAACCCCAGAGTCTGTCAAGACTGGCCCGTACGGGCAGGGGTACCTTTACCTTTTACCTTTTTAGGTGTGCATAGGGCAATTGATTGATTGAATTTATATACTGCCCTATACACGGAGGTCTCAAGGTGATTCACAGAACAAGATCAACATAAAAACCTCAATATATATATATAATCAAAATAAAAAACAACAACCCAATAACACTGCCCCCCCCAAGAGAGCCACATTTTAAAAGGGTATAGGATGTCAATCAGGTAAACCAAAGGCCTGATTAAAAAGGAATGTTTTTGCCTGGTGCCTAAAGGTGTGTAATGAAGGCACCAGGCAAACTTCCCTGGGGAGAGCATTCCACAGACGGGGAGCCACTGCAGAGAAGGCCCTGTTCTTGTGTTGCCACCCTCCGGACCTCTCAAGGAGGAGGCACACGAAGGAGGGCCTCAGAAGATGATCTCAGGGTCTGGGTAGGTTCATATGGAAAGAGGTGGTCCTTGAGGTGTTGTGGTCCTGAAGGTTTTATAGGTCAAAACCAGCACTTTGAATTGGGCCCGGAAACTCATTGGTAGCCAGTCGGACCAGGATTGGTGTAATATGCTCAAACCGTCATGCTACGGTGAGCAACCTGGCCTCTAAATTCTGCACTAGCTGAAGTTTCTGAACCGTCTTCAGAGGCAGCCCTACATATAACGCATTGCAGTAATCTAACCTTGAGGTTACCAGAGCATAGACAACAGTAGTTAGGCTATCCCTGTCCAGATAGGGGCGTGGCTGGGCCACCAGCTGAAGCTGATGGAAGGCGCTCTGGGCCACTGAGGCTATACTGAGCCCAGTCTCTCGTCTCCAAGGTAGGACCATTTGTAGGTAGGACCTCTCAAAACTAAGGCATCCTAATGTAGACTTGAGAGTACCATACAAAGAAGCACCGCAGGAAGACTGTTTTGGTTTTTTTTAGGGGCATAGCTGGGCCACCAGCCGAAGCTGATGGAAGGCACTCCTGGCCACTGAGGCCCCCTGACTAAGTCTCTCCCCCAGCGTTCACCTTCACGAATGACCAACTTGGAAGGAGAAGCAAGGTCTTCTCCTCTGCTGCACTGAGTCCTTAGACTGAATTTCACATCAGCACTCTGCAAGTGGCTCATGAGAGAAGTAGAGAACTACTCTTGTTGTGTCTCTATCTTCACCATGTTTTAAATGTACCTGGCATTTCAGGAGAAAAGAGAGCCCAATTTAATGATAGAAAAGGAATGGCTAGGGCAACCCAGTCAGATGGACAGAGTACAAATAGTAAAATTATTATTAGCATTATTATGATAGCCAATATGAAATCACATGGTGCATTGACAAACACACAAAATGCACTGAGGAAAGCAGGTGCGACATTTTCTCCTCTTCCTCTGAAAGCAATTGCCAACACTGGAGAAATAAAGCTGCCTTTAACTTCCAGGTTTCTCAGCTTGTCAATTCGTCTCTTTCAGTAGCGCTGCATTCCCTTTCGATATTTCCAAATACAGGTGGCATGGGAGACAACAATCGACAAAAGATGCTGCATTTGCATTTTTGAAATTCCTTGTTTTCCGTTGCCAGCCAGCATGTCCAACAATTGACAGAACTCCTCATGAGAGCAGACATTGCAGAGGTAACGCAAGGTTTGCAAATAAGGACTGTTTTTGTTTTTGAGCACGAGACACTGGAAAGACCACGTGCACGAAACCTACCAGGAGGGAGAAGGCACCTGGAAAACTTGAGAAATGTCTCCCGTTATTTGGAGAGTGACATAGGAAAACTTCTCAGACTGAAACAAGAAAGGCAATTAGTCTCCTCTATGAAAACAAAGAGACATCTGGGCCAAGTCTGCTAACATATACTCAGGGGGCAGGTATTGTACATGAGGAATATCCTCCTGCTGCAAATCCGCCCCCAAATTCTCAAGTTAATCTCAAGTACCACAGTTCTCAGCAATCCCTTTTAAAGCAGCCAGATGCTGTAATGACTCATTCCCCACCCTTCTCAGAAACAGGTTTCTGTTTAACTCCCGAAGCACTGAATCAGGGCTAAGTGGCTGTGGTAATGCTGTGCGGTAGCCCAGGAGTGAAAGTGCAAAATTCAAATTAAGGCTCTCGAGGGACAAATTGGGCTGTCACTCACGGCTGGGGCTCAGAGAGCATAGCTGTCAGCGGAAGGTTTGACAGCAGATGTATATCTTTTAAAAATGTGGTATAAACACCAACAACTGGGAAACACTGGCCCGCGAGCGCTCCAATTGGAGAACAGCCTTTACCAAACGTGTCATGGACTTTGAAGTTGTTCAAACTCAGGACGAAAGGGAGAAATGTGCTAAGAGGAAGGCACGCTTGGCAAACCCTCACCTTGATCAACTCCTGCCCAGAAACCTATGTCCCCACTGTGGAAGGACATGTGGATCCAGAATTGGCCTCCACAGTCACTTACGGACTCACTGTTAAGACTGTGGTCATGGAAGACAATCTTACTCGGCTACGAGTGGTCGCCAAAGAAGATCTAGTGCTGCTTTGTTCCTGATGCTGCATGTACCTCAGTAGACCAGTACAATTGCACCCCACTAAGAAACCCTAATAGGATAGGCCACCAGGACTTCGCGAACTTCATGCTTTTGCTGACGGGCAAAGCAGGGGCAGAGGGAAGGACACAGATGCTGCCAACTGTGGGGCACCAGCAGTAGGTGACTGGTGGACCACATGCTGCTGTGTGGCTCCCAGGTTGGGTAGGCCTGATGCAATAAGTCTGTCGGACCTGTATGCCACAGGCCGTACATTGCAGACTCAGTTAGGGATGCGAGTGGTGCTGTGGTCTAAACCACTGAACCTCTTGGGCTTGCCGATCAGAAGGTCAGCGGTTCATATCTGCACAACAGGGTGAGCTCCCGTTGCTCTGTCTCAGCTCCTGACAACCTAGCAGTTCAAAAGCACACAAGTGCGAGTAGATAAACAGGTACTGCTGCAGCGGGAAGGTAAACAGTGTTTCCGTGCACACTGGTTTCCGTCATGGTGTTTTGTTGCGCCAGAAGCGGTTTAGTTCTGCTGGCCACATGACCCAGAAAGCTGTCTGTGGACAAACGCCGGCTTCCTCGGCCTGAAAGCAAGATGAGTGCCACAACCCCATAGTCGCCTTTGTCTGGACTTAACTTTCCAGGGGTCCTTGTCTTTTCCCTTAACTTACACTGCAGAGTTTGTGACGTAACAAAATGGGTATCTGTTGGGCAGCACAGCATGTCTGGTTTACAGCAAGCTCAGCAGGCTTGGAGGACCCCAAGGCTCCTGCAAAACTGCACTGTGGGGGCTCCTAATTATGGAGAGAGTCTTTTTTTAAAACCTCCAAAGTTCTAAAATCGGCCAACAAAAGCAAAAAGCTCACAGAATTTCAAATTCCATCCAGGTCAATATTTGGACATTTTTAAAGGTGCAGAAATCATTGTCCGTTTTGTGGAAATAACAGCAATTGGCAGTCTGTCTGACAAGGAAGGAAGGAAGGAAGAAAGGAAGGAAGGAAGGAAGGAAGGAAGGAAGGAAGGAAGGAAGGAAGGAAGGAAGGAAGGATTTGAATTCAAATTGGGAAATTCCCCCTCAAACACTGGTTTCTACTCTAGTTAGAAATGAAGCATTTGATAACACAAGCTTGAATTCAACAGCAATGCTCTGTTCTCTGTCGGGATGGAAGATATAAAAATATCTCACAAAGCAAGCCTATTTCTTCCAGGAAGATTTCAAACACTATTTTTGGCAATGCTATTCAAATCTTCATGTGAGATATGAGCACTTAACATGGTGACTGGAAACCAAATAATAAAATTGTACTCAAAATGCAAAACTAAACTACTAACACTCCTTATTCAGATTTTAATTCATTTATTTTTAAGGTAAACTTTGCAACATAGAAACTGAAAATGAAGATTTCCTCCTGTCCAGCACTGATTCAGCTTCCCCACTAGAAGATCACAATGCAGGGCTGTCTGTCAAAGCTCAGACCCTGAGATACAAGGGGCATAGTCTGGGAATCCGTGGGGAACTTGGCAGAACAGCTCAGAAACCTGTAGCTTTCAAAGCATGGAATTCAGCCACAGAAATTGATAAAATGCTTTTTGCTCTCAGTAAAAATAAAAGAAAATGCCAGGAAACAGGGACTTATGTTCACATGTGGTGGGAGTGTAAATATGTACAATTTTTCTGGCAAAGGGTGTTTAAGGAGATAACAGAAATCACTGGGTTAAAGCTGACCAAAAGTCCAGAGGTAGCATTCTTATCAATTTACGATGGGGTGGAAGGTTCGCAGGTGATGAAGGACTTGCTCACAAATTTATTGACAGCTGCATGACTTATGATAGCTAGGAAGCGGAAGGGGCAAGCAGAATATAAAATGGAAGAATGGTATAAAGAGGTGTGGGATATAGCTATTAATGATAAATTAACATGTGCCATTAAGGTAAGACGGGGAATACACAGGAAAAATGGTTTTGAGGAGATATGGAGGGTGTTTGTAGAATATGTACTGTTAAAATGGAAAGGGGTCAAAGTCCAATCATCACAAGAGGTGTTGAAATTGGTGGGGACATTATACCATATGTGGTGGGGATGTAAGGTGTTAAGACAATTCTGGAATGAGATACATGAGGAGATCAAAAAGATCCTCAGGAGCTCTATTTCAAAAAACCCTGGAGTCATACTTATTAAGTTTATTAACAAACGACATACCCAAGGACAAAAGGAATATATTTTTGTATATAACTGCAGCCGCAAGAATACTTATGGCAAAATATTGGAAAACAGAAAAAGTACCACAAATGACCGAATGACCAGTTAAGATTTGTGAGTTTGCCGAGATGGCAAAAATGACGGCATCAATCAGGGACTGCTCCAACCAAAAATTCTATACAGAATGGGAATGCATAGGGGAATACATGAAGAAATATGGGGATAAAGCAGAACTCTTAATAGGCAATTGTTAAGTGTGTAAGGACAAAAGAAGTAATCATAATAGTTTTCATGTTGTTCTATTTGTTTAAAGCAACTAGAAAAAAATATTATGATGGGAAGATCTCACACAAGTGAAGGGAGGAGGGGAGGGTTAGGTTGAATTTGGGAAATAAAATAATATATGGGACAGCAAAGGATATAATAGATTGTTATAGAATAGTAATATATTGTAACCAGAATAGAAGTTCAAAAGGGGAAGTAAATGTATTTTTAGTATTTTCATTATTGTAATAATTATTATTATTTCTTATCGGTAGAAGGCTTCTTAGGCTTCTTTGTTTTGCTGTCTGTATAATTTTCTTAAGTCAATAAAAAAACAGAAGAGATGTTGAAATTCTGGGAAGTCGGATAGTTAAAATGGAATGGTATCAGGGTGGGGTGCACATTTTTATTCTTATTTATTTATGAGTATCAGTTTGTCAAAATGAAATCAAATGAAAAAAGAAGAAAATGCAAAGCAGAGATTATTTTTCAAAAAAAATTATTGCAACATAAGCCAGGTAAGAGCTGTTTGACAGTGGAACACACTCCAACAAGAGTGGGGGTGGGACTCTCCTTCCTTGAAGGTTTTAAAGCAGAGACTGGATGACCACCTGCCATGTGTGATCTAGTTGAGGTTCCTGCATTGTAGGAGGTTGGACTAGACAACCCTAGGGAACCTTTCAACTCTAAGATTCTGCGATTCTGAATTCAGCTGTTTCAATATCTCTTCCCCCCACTTTAGACATGGAAAAACTATCTCACTGCTTTTGTAAGTGAAGTTGAGTGGGGGGCAGAATATGGCAGCACTTTAATAGCCGGCTGCCTCCGTTTTTATGTATTCTTCAGAGCAATTGTTCCTAACATGCTTTTAAAGTGCAGGGCTTGGGTTAAGCAAATGCACACTTTATTCTAGCGAAAGGCTTGGTTTTATAATGGGCTTTATTTCTAACTGCTTGAGAGACTATCTTCCATTAGGTTTTCTTTGCTAATGCACTGCACTGTGTAACATACCATGTATTGTGCTTCAGAATGCCTAGAAATTCAGAAATAATGGCATTTTGAACAAGTCTGCTTCTAAGGGGTTGCCGGTGCGTGAGCAATTAAACTTACTATTTCGGAGAACATCCACCACTGTTTGAAGGCCCGAACTGAAGCCTAGTGACGTCAGGGGACAGATGGCGGTCTCAACTTTTGCTTTTGTGGATGCTGGAATTACCTGTAGATGGAGATCCACTACACTTGGAAGGCCCAATAAAGGCTTTCTGTTTCTCAGGAGTAAGCTTCATGGAACGGAGTACACAGGTGGACTTTGGCAGTGTGACACATCATGAGAAATCACACCTCAATGTCTAGCTATCGTAGGTGTTATGTACTGAAGTTCTCACCCTGGGCCAGCAGGGGGATACTGTAGATAGTTATGCAAATGAAGGATCGAAAAGTGACGTTCAGTGATTGGATAGTTTTGTATTCAAATGAAGGATCGAAAAGTGATGTTCAGTGATTGGATAGTTTTAGAAAATGGCAACAGTTACATTGTTCTGGAGCTCTATATAAGCAGGCTGACTGACCTCCTCAGCTTAGTTCTGTTCCAGCTTACAAAATAAAGAGCTGCTTTGGAGAAATCGCTGTGTTGTCTTGTTGTCTGCTATGTCAACCCACAACTTAACAGTAGGGTTTCCATATGTCTGGAATTTTCCAGACATAGCTGGTATTCAACCTGCTTAGGCAGCGTCCAGGGAGAATTTATTTATTTATTTATTTACATATTTCAGATTTATACATCTCACTGATTTTACAATCATTTTGACATTTCAAAACTTGACTTCCTTCCCCCTCTTTCTGCAGCTCCTTAAATTTATTTTTAACATCTTCTGCATACCCAAATGAACTTAATTTGCTCATTTATTCATCTTCTTTAAATATATACTCTTATGAAACTGCAGGTTGTTACAATACTCCTGCCAATGTTCCTATCTGTTTGCAATTTATCTGTAAACATTCAATAAACCATTTCCATTCTTTAATTTAAAAAAGTTTGTTATCTTGATTTATTATTCTTCCGGTAAGTTTCACCATTTTTGCATATTCCATAAGTTTTTGTATCCATTTTTCCTTTGCTAGGACTTCTGCTTCTTTCCATTTTGGGGCGAGTAACATTCTTGCCGCTGTAGCAGCATACAAGAATAAATTTCTGTACAGTTTAGGTAGTTCTGTCCCTATAATTCCCAAAAGAAAAGCTTCTGGGTTTTTTTTTTTTAAACAAACATTAAACATCCTTTTCATTTCATTATATATCATTTCCAGCGTCTAGGCAGAAATTGCTGAGATGTCCGGGAAAAGCCCATCAGTAGTGTTGACTTTTGCAATTTTCATTTGAAAAAAAGCTCAAAAACTTTGGCCAGGCCAAAAGAAACCTCAACAGCATATGTATCCAGATTTTCACTTTTTGAAAACCCTAAGCTATCACCCCACTCTTTCCCTGGCAGCAGACATAGTTCCTGCCCTTTGTGCAACTCATCTGCCGAAATCAGCACTGTGGATGCTTTGGGGACATATATAATGCATATATATATATATATATATATATATATATATATATATTAAAGGAAAGGCTAGTTTGTGGGTCTGTGACCAGAGGCAGGAAAAGCAGGTCAGAAAACAAGAAAAGAAAGGAAAGAGCAATCTTTGGTTCTGCAAGAGAGACACTCGATGAGGCTGCAGGCGGAGATTGCTAAGGACCTCAAGGGAACCAGCTATGACAGAAATTCAATGGCAGCTGCTCAGCAAACCCCATGGATGCCTGTAAAAGCTCCTGGCTGTGTTTGCTTTATTGGAGGAGGTGAGCCAGGCGATATTAACACTGAACAAGCGGAGATGAGATGTGCAAGAGAAGGAGAAGGCAGGAGCCCATTGCTCCCCTGCGGTGTGTGTCACAGGCAGGAGCCTTTCTTCTCCGGAAAGCAGGAGGGAGGGGGGTGGAAAGCAGGGCCCACCCACCAGTCCATCGCTCTCACCAGAAACCGGCTGGGAGTCAGCCACATTTTCACAAACTGGTTGGCCACAAAGAAGCACGTGGGGAATTCAGGGTCAGCCTGTTTCCCTCCAAGCAGGAAAACTTTCCATCTGGGTTGAACCAGTCCCAGAGCAGTAGCATATAACACCGGGACCATACAAGAAGAAGAAGAAGAGTTTGGATTCGATATCCCGCTTTATCACTACCTGAAGGAGTCTCAAAGCAGCTAACATTCTCCTTTCCCTTCCTCCCCCACAACAAACACTCTGTGAGGTGAGGGGGCCTGAGAGACTTCAGAGAAGTGTGACTAGCCCAAGGTCACCCAGCAGCTGCATGTGGAGGAGCGGAGACGCGAACCCGGTTCACCTGATTACGAGTCTACTGCTCTTAACCACTTGAGTAGGGCCTTGGCAGAGACACACGCCCAACTGGCATGTTCTCTCCCTCCTGGTCGATTGTTCGGGAGCTTCAAAAGCTTTCTTCAGCCCGAACATCACAGTGACCGATACCAACAGACATTGGCACACTTAGGGATCCGCAGAGTTTGCCCAGCTTGCGTAACAGACCTCAGAAACTCAGCATTTTGGCTAATCTACTTTATTTACATATAAATACACATGGAACACCACAACAAAGAAAAAACAAAGAGTGAGAAAACAAAGGACAATAGTCCCACTTCACGGAACACAGTAAGACAAACATCCTGTCTCCATCACTTCTCACACTGCGGAGTCAAAACATATACCGACAACAATCCCATGACTGCAATCACGGAGCAGGAATTCTAACAATAACACCGGTCCCAAAAGATCGACACTGGCTCCCAGTCCATTTCTGAGCACAATTCAAAATGTTGGCACTGACCTTTAAAGTCCTCAGCCCTGTATATCTGAAAGAAGCGTCTCCACCCCCATCGTTCAGCCCAGACACTGAGGTCCAGCTCTGAGGGCCTTCTGGCGGTTCCCTCCCTGCGAGAAGTGAGGTAACAGGGAACCAGGCAGAGGGCCTTCTTGGTAGCGGTACCCTCCCTGTGGAACACCCTCCCGTCAGATGTCAACAATTATACAATTTCCCACAGACATCTGAAGGCAGCTCTGTAGAGGGAAGTTTTGAATGTTTGATGTTTTATTATGCTTTTTAATTGTTGGAAGAAGCCCGGAGTGGCTGGGGTGGTTCTTCTTCTTCTTCTTCTTCTTCTTCTTCTTCTTCTTCTTCTTCTTCTTCTTCCTATTATTATTCCTTGTTGTGCTATGAAATTACAGCTTTTTGATCAATATGCTGCCACGTCATGCTATGTTTAGTTCACTCCCAGTCATCCAAGGTTGCCCTGAGCCTTCAACCCTTTCCCTTCATTTGGAGCTGGATTTGTCAGCCAATCACACGCCTCCCGTTCCAGGCGGGATGAGTGGAGGAGAGAGGAGTTTGGGGCAGGTGGAGAGAGGGAAAGTGGGAAAGGAGGAAGGGGACAGGGGAACATGGAGTTTATGTTGTTTTCACCCTTTCCATTGAGGCACTTTGGCCTGGATTGTGAGGGGAGGGGTGTGACTCATGAAAGGATGAATGAAGGAATGTAATCCTGTGGAAGACAGGACAAATCTAAAAAAAGGAAGAACGTGGACACAAAATACCTACCTCCATTTCGACTAATTATCTGTGTAAAACAAAAGCAGGTTTTATATTATATTACCAAGAACCTGAGCTTTCTTTTCCTTTTCCCCACTTCCAAGGAAGTTCATAGCGCTCATTGTCATGGAAATACAGTTGAAAACATACGATATCTGTCAAGGCTGCAGTGTTTAGAAGCCAGGGGGCAAAAAATGCAATTTATTTCTCTCAACATACTCCCATTACTAATTCAGAATGTTCAAGAGGCCTCGTTTCAGGTATGACATTGGAGTATCTTTTGCATCTTTCCTCCCCTTGCCTTTAAAACGTGGGATTGAGTCAAGCTGGAATTCCAGCAGAGGGTTTACATATTGAGGTTCCTTGTGATAGCTCAGGGTGGTACCACATTGCATCACCCCTCACCCTACTGTGGCCTTGAAATATGTGGTGACTGAGTGGCTGTGCCCACGTGAAATGCAGAACCATGTCCTGAACTTGTGATCCAAACTTCATTCTGCCGCTTCCATTTGCATGAGAGATCTTGGGCCTTTTCAGATTATGTCTGGGCTATTGTGAGGAACACCTGCCCTCCCAACAGATCTTGGGTGCCCCCAACTTCCGCCAGCCTTGCATATTCATGTTCAGATGACTTCTAAGTTGGACTAGGCGTGTAAAATCCAATGTATGTAGGCCTCTCTAGCTCTCTCTTGCCACTTCTGGATTTGAATTGGATTATTTTATTATGTTTATGTAAGTAGAAGTCACATAAGTGATGCCTGTACCTCAAAGACTGCCTCTCCCCATATGAACCGATCCGGACCCCGTGATCATCATCTGAGATCCTTCTTTGTGTGGCCTTTGTTGGATATCTTCTCTCTGTGTGTGAGAATTATTTGCTTCAGAAATGACAGAAGAACAGAGAAGAAGTTTCAAGAAGCAGCAGAAGGCTGAGATTGTTTTGTCTATGCAAGGACGTTTTCTGTGGGAACTGTTCTTTGGACATGTGCCGTAGGACAGGAAGTACTGATAACAACTGAAATATATTTGTGGAGGTGGTCCCCGAACTCCTCTGGCATGGGCCCAGCAATCAACACATCATCGAAGAAGGGGGTGATGCCAGGAATTCTATATTAACACCATTTAATATTTTCAGAAAGAAGTTGGGAGAGGCAACCTTTGCTTAAAACACGGGGTCAGCAGAGATACCTTGGGGCAAAGTGAGCAGCTGTGTGTGGCCTCCCTATCACGGGGATCCCATATTGAGTCATGCGCATAATATTCAAATGTCAGGGACTGGGCAGAGGAGGAATGGTGGAGACCGCCTCCCCGTCCTGACTCTTCCAGGGAGGAGGAAGAGGAAGACAGTATAGATTTACAACAGGGGTCTGAGGGAGGTCACAGCTCAGAGGCAGATGAGGGGGAAAGCTGGGAAATCACGGGAGAGTCGGAACAACACCCAGCTGACACAGTGTCATTAGAAAGCATTCCAGACCCTCCATCTCCCAGAACTGGCAAGCCTTGAAAGTAGGAGAGCAAAGAGCTCAAAGACAGAGGCATGTAGCAGCACCTGTAGAAGTGATGAATGAGGAAGTGGGAGAGGCAGGTGGAGATTCACTCGGGACAACACCATTATCCAAGAGGCTGGGTTCTATAGCCTTTCTCTGTAATATTGAAATAGAAAAGGACAGTAAGAAACTTTTCCTTGTCTTTATAATTTCCTGGGCATCCAGGTGGGAGCCTCTGACAGCATTCTGACATCTGCACTTGTGGGCCTCAGTGTCGTGCTTGGTTCCCTGGCTATTTTCCATGCTGATGGCCACATGGTTGAGGACTATGGATTTGTAGGGCTGTAGAAATGGCAGTAGAAATGGAAAGGACAGGTGTGCCCTTATTCTGCTCTATGTGTTGGCCCAAGGGTACCACCCAAATTGATGCATTGCCCCTGATTTTATGTGTCTGTGGACAACACCCCACCCTGTTCCATCTCTCCTGAGCCAGGCGATGTGGCAAAAGCTTGCCGGGGATAACTTTCTAAGCTAAGAGGAGCCATGTGATGTTGAAAATACTCCTTTGCCCTTTCCCCCCACCCAATAATAATTGCCTTTCTCTTAGACTTCAGAGGTTCCCTTTTGTGTTTACGATAAGAGAGGGATGCTTTATTGCGTTTCACCAGGCCTGTTGTCATGGTGACCAGCAGTTGCTGTGCACTGTAAAAATAACCTCCTTCCTTGATAGATTTCACTTGAGTGAAAATAACCCTTAAAATAGGTTGAAATTTACATACAAACTCTTTCGAGAGGAGAAGAGAAAGGGTGAATTATAACACACCCCGGTAGTGTCATGGCAAGCAACATACTTGGCGATTTCCTGACAGGCTCCACCAGCCGCAGCTCTCGCAGCCTCCCTCACAAGCTCAGGGGATGGAGTTTAGAGACCCGTTTCCAAGGTAGTCGCTAGGCTCCCTTGCAAGGTGCGACTTCAAAAAAAAAAAAAATAAGAGGAAAAGCGGGGGCTTCTTAATCATCAACCAAAAATTCTACAACTCTGTCACCATGCCCAGGATGCCCGTAAAAAATTAGCATCGAAAGCACAGAACCTGAATAAGAATAGTGTTTATTTTTTACATTACTTGAATAGCTGTTTTTAGCTGCTTTTATTCATATTTTTATTCTTTCATTCTTTTTGTAAACCTCTTTGAGTGTTTTCCTTTACAATCAAAATCCACACATGGAGAGAGAGAGAGACTGAGCAATTCTTTCCTTAAGTTGTTCCTTGCTGCCTTTTCACGGTCAGTCCTGCGCTGGGGCTATTGCACTTCCTACCTTGCGTGTTGTTCTGACTCGGTTAATGTTTCAGGCTGCTGCCGGCTGAAAATGTTCGATAGAAATTGCTAGCTTGTACCAATGCAAATAGAGGGCAGCAGCAGACATCTTAGCTGGGCCAGAAGGCTAACATTAATGGGGAAGGAGGAAATAAACCTGGAAGATTTCGTCACAGAGATGCTTGTGGAGATGAGAAGGAAGCTTTAGGAAAGACATCCTGCGCCGTGAGCAACCTTGATTGCATGCACCTTAGCTTTCTGCCTCTGAGCTTCTGGAATTTTCACAGCTTTCCCACAGAGAAACGCCAAATTCCCAGTGAGGGAACAGCTTGCACATCTTCCTGGTGTGTGTGTGTATTTGTGTGTGTGTGGCGCTGTGGCTTGAACCACAGAGCCTAGGGCTTGCCGATCAGAAGGTCGGCAGTTCGAATCCCTGCAACAGGGTGAGCTCCTGTTGGTCGGTCCCTGCTCCTGCCAACCTAGCAGTTTGAAAGCACGTCAAAATGCAAGTAGATAAATAGGTATCATTCCAGCGGGAAGGTAAACGGCGTTTTCGTGCGCTGCTCTGGTCCGCCAGAAGCGGCTTAGTCATGCTGGCCACATGCTGTACACCGGCTCCCTCGGCCAGTAAAGCGAGATGAGCGCCGCAACCGCTGAGTTGTCAGCGACTGGACCTAATGGTCAGGGCTCCCTTTACCTTTATGCCTTGTTGTCATGTCCAAGGTTCTTGTAATTAGCTGAAGAACGAGGAGTCATGAGCTACAATTGTGGCTGGTGTGGCAGATTCTCAGATTTTCTTAGACTAGTTTCTATATTTGGGTGGGTGCTGGAAAGAAAGCTACATTTACATGAACTTATATGTGGGCGTGTTGACAACCACATCCGGCAACAATCCAGCAGCCTGAGTTTTCTTTCAGTTTCTCTAACCAGAGATGTGCAATTTGCTTTTACTTTGAATTCCCACAGCAAAGCCGTTGTTTAAACAAAGCAGAACATGGCTCACCAGGGTCACTGGGCGAGAGATTTGGGGCATAATATCCACTTTTCAGATTGGGAAAGGTTATGGGAAACTGATTTGAATTTCTCAGCATGTTGTACGTTGCAAGAAAATTATATTTGATCCCTAGTAAGTTAGCAAAAATGTATAAGACAAGTACAAATATTAGCTGGGAATGTAAAGAAAATGAAGGCACCTTTTATCATATGCGGTGGACGTGCAAAGTAATAAAAGCATTCTGGGAAATGATACTTAATGAGCTGAAAAATGTTTATAATAACTTTTATTTAAAAAAACACAGAAACTTTTAAATTAAGTACTGTAGGTACCAAGATTCCAAAGGAGCAGAAAATACTTTTTATGTATGCGACGACAGCTGCACAGATGCTACGAGCCCAGAGATGGAAAGGAGTCCCTAACAGAGGAATGGCAAACTAAGCTGTTGTTATGCTGAAATGGTAAAATTGACCGGAAAGCTCAGGAACCAAGAAGAAGACCAAAACTTTAATAAAGAATGGGGGAAATTTGTAATTTACCTGGGAGACCACTTGTAAGCAGATGAAAGCATTAGCAGGATTGCAGTGTAGCAAATATTATGGACAAAATGAAGAGATACAAAATGTGGATTACTGAATAATAGGCAGTTGAACAGGTTGACAATAGGACCCATGGAGGGGAAGATGGGAAGTCCAGAAATTCGGAGAAATCTCTAAATATGGATATGTATTTTGTATTGCTATAATTCTGTACTTGTAAAATCAAATAAAAATTATTGAAGAAGAAGAAGAAGAAGAGGAGGAAGAGGAGGAAGAAGAAGAAGAAGATGGGGCTGTGCTCAACCACTTGCAAATGAAACCAGTAGAGACCACTGTAAGCAGATGAAAACATTAGCAGGATTGCAATGTAGCAAATATTATGGACAAAATGGAGAGATACAAAATATGGATTACTGAATAATAGGCAGTTGAAAAGGTTGACAATAGGACCCATGGAGGGGAAGATGGGAAGTCCAGAAACTCAGAGAAATCTCTAAATATGGATATGTATTTCGTATTGTTATCATTCTATACTTGTAAAATCAAATAAAAATTATTTCAGAAGGAGGAGGAGGAGGAGGAGGAGCTGTGCTCAACCACTTGCAAATGGAACCAGTAGAGACATTGGGCACATAACAGGTACCTTTCAAGGCAGGAATTATAGGCACTTAGAGCTGTGAACTGTGGGTAATAACGGAAAGGTCAGATTGATGAAAGCGGCTGCAGAGATGCAGTTTCCACGACAGCTTGATGGATACTACACTATCAAGGTGTACTTTTAATCATAATCTTATTACTTCACTTCTTATTGTTTGACTCGCCTAGTCCTGTCAGATGTGCCTCACCTGCCTTTGAAGAGGGGAGAGAAGGGATTGCCTCAGAGCCCAAAGGCCTGCCCTCCACGTGTGTCTTCAGCACAGAGGGCCCAGGAAACAGAAGAGCCTTGGCTGCAGGTATAGTATCACTGGGGAGAGACAGGTAAGGAGTTAAGGAACGGGTGAGACATTGGGAGGGGCAGCTCGACTCAGGCGCTGAGTTGCTGCACAAAACCTGTGTCGGGGTCTGCAGGAGACTTTGTGGATATTTAAGTTATAATTAGGAAGATCTTGATAATTATTCATAAAGGAAACGGTTTATAAGAAGTAAATAAGGAGGCCAGATACAGGATAAAGGAAGTCTTTTATTTGGTTGTTTGTATTGTTGTATGTTATGCTCACTGTATGTTATGTTCACGTTTACTGAGGGTGGATTTGTGTATTGGGGGGTATGTTATGTTGTAAATAAAATTCCAATAAAATTAAAAAAGAAGAAGAATTACAGCGATAAATGATATGCAATGTAAATAAGAACTTAAATGACTCAAAGATGACAAGTGCTGATGGAAGGATGTCAAATAGGTGTGGTAGTTCATCCTTTTTTCTTTCTTACCCTTTCCCTTTACTCGCTTTGGTTTTTAGGGTTAAGTGTGTGTACCTTATTGTTTGTTTGTTTGTAAATATGATTAGGGTGGTGCTGTGGGTTAAACCACAGAGCCTAGGGTTTGCCAATCACAAGAATCCCCGCAATGGGGTGAGCTCCCGTTGCTCGGTCCCTGCTCCTGCAAACCTAGCAATTTGAAAGCACGTCAAAGTGCAAGTAGATAAATAGGTACCACTCCGGCGGGAAGGTAAATGGCATTTCCATGCACTGCTCTGGTTCGCCAGAAGCGGCTTAGTCATGCTGGCCACATGACCCGGAAGCTGTACGCCGGCTCCCTCGGCCAGTAAAGCGAGATGAGTGCCGCAACCCCAGAGTCGGCCACGACTGGACCTAACGGTCAGATGTCCCTTTACCTTTTATGGTGACAGGAAGATGTGTCTAGCAAAGTGTGTGCTTTGGCAACATAGCAAGAGTGTTTCCCCAATTTCAGATGAGCCTCATGACACTTTGGTTTGACAGCCTTAACTGCCCCTCCCCACCTCCTGCTCCAGCTGTGGGGCAAAAGAAATGGAAGCAATTGCTTAAGTGAGTAATTAGTTTCAAAATAGGTACCCAGAGATTCTTGATCTCAGCAAAGAATGGTGCCATTAACACCCAGGAGTTTTTTTTTGCCTAAGAGGACAAAATAAACCAAAATATTAGTGAGTCGAAAGTCTGATTGATCCTTGACTGAGCACTGGGGGTTAATCTCAGGACAGACAGGAAAGTTTGGTTATATTCATCCAACAGAAACAAAGCATATTTGAGAAAGGGATCACTATGCTGTAGAGAGTCAGGAAAAGAACAGGTAATTTATCTGGTCCTTTTTAACTTGCTAATTATAGTCATGTCCTGCCTACGTGTCAGTTTGATCTTTGTTGATGGGAGAGAGTGAGGATTTTACAGAAATACTTAAGCAGCCCTAAAGCAAAAAAAAGTTCACCTTCTCAATCTAAGAGAATCATGACCTTTCATGATAGCCACTGCCTTGAGATCTTGTTTGCCAGCTCAAAGTCAAGTAAGAATGATTCTGCAAGTTGCGGACCATTCATTGTGACATGAGTGTGACATTATTGTGACACCCAGGCAAATCTTGTGCCCCTCTTTTAAAATAATAAAAATTTTAAAAAATGTATTTTTCAGGTTTATACATTACACTGATTTTACAATCATTTTGACATTCAAAAACTCGACTTCCTTCCCCCTCTTTCTGCAGTTCCTTAAATTTATTTTTAATACCTGCTGCATATCCTAATTAACTTAATTTGCTCATTTGTTCATGTTCTTTAAATATATACTCTTATGAAACTGCAGGTTGTTACAATAATCCTGCCAATGTTTTTATCTATTTACAACTTATCTGTAAATATTCAATAAATCATTCCCATTCTTTTATAAAAAGTTTGTTACCTTGATACTTCCAGTAAGTTTTGCCATTTCTGCATGTTGTTGCTGCTGTTCAGTCGTTTAGTCGTGTCCGACTCTTTGTGACCCCATGGACCAGAGCACGCCAGGCACTCCTGTCTTCCACTGCCTCCCGCAGTTTGGTCAAACTCATGCTGGTAGCTTCAAGAACACTGTCCAACCATCTCATCCTCTGTCGCCCCCTTCTCCTTGTGCCCTCCATCTTTCCCAACATCAGGGTCTTTTCCAGGGAGTCTTCTCTTCTCATGAGGTGGCCAAAGTATTGGAGCCTCAGCTTCAGGATCTGTCCTTCCAGTGAGCACTCAGGGCTGATTTCCTTAAGAATGGATAGGTTTGATCTTCTTGCAGTCCATGGGACTCTCAAGAGTCTCCTCCAGCACCATAATTCAATAGCATCAAGGATCTTACCTGGGAATCGTCAGCTGGCTCCAGAGCTTCTCCCACCCTACCCACCCTCAGTTAAGACTTCTTTTTACAGGTACACAGGTGCTGCTACGTCAAGGTCACTGTTGCATAGCTCTCAACTTTCAGATTTGAAAATAAGGGATCAGCAACCTCGAAAATAAGGGATCAGCAGCCAAAATAAGGGATCAGCAGCCTCACCTGTCCCAGGCACTCCTGTCTTCTACTGCCTCCCACAGTTTGGTCAAACTCATGCTAGTAGCTTTGAGAACACTGTCCAACCATCTCATCCTCATGGTTCAATGTTACTAGTGAGCAAAGTTGCCCAGTCAGGATTTGCATCTTGGTCCTAACTTTTGGGGTTAAGTTTCTATTTAGCTGTCCATTAATACTGGCAAACTGTATCTCCCATTCATCTCTCAGATCCCCTTGTAAATCTAAAGTACTGACCTCACCACATCCTGCGGTAAAAAAATTCCCCAAGTTAATTACACATTGTGTGAAGGTAAGTGTGTGAAGCTGCAGCATTCCTACTGTCAGCTTAAGTGACACATTCTCTCTCTCTCTCTCTCTCTCTCTCTCTCTCTCTCTCTCTCTCTCACACACACACACACACACACACACACACACAGAGTAGAGTCCCTCCGAGCCAAAGGCCCAAAGGCAGAAAGCCCAGCCAGCAGCCAAACAAAGCCTCAAGCGATGGTTCCCACAGCGCAGCAACCCAGCAAAGGGGATGCAGCAAGGAAAACCACTGTCACCTCTCCACTGGGAAGCGCTGAGCAAAGGCGAGTCCCCAGGCAACGTGGCCGATTTGATCGGCACAAGGCATGCAAGCTCCACCCCCCAGTCGTTCTTAGACTCCTTATTGGGTGAGCAACGCAGCCAAGCAACGCAGCTGGAGCCTCTTTCCTCCCTGGACGGCAGGCAGGGAGGGAGAGGAGCTGCTTCCTTTGAAACCCGGGAAATTTACGGGATATAAACAATCAGGGATAGCAGCAGAAAATGGCAGAGTTTCCCACCAAATAAGGGAAGGTTGACAGCTGTGTGCTGTTGAAGGGCTGGAAAGGAATTCTCCTGCATTGGCAGGTTTGCCTTTCCTGTAGCAAAACGTCACAACTTTGGCGGTTTGAGGCCTTGGGTGGAACCCTTTAGTCTATCTTCCCTAAATGGGGGAGGGCGATACCAGGGTTCCCCATTAAAGAGGTTGTTTTGAGGGGAGGCTTTGGCCGTACGCCTAGAGGTCGTCATTGCTCTCCCCTGCGATGGCGGTGTAACGGGGGTGGGCTCTCTCTGCTTGAACATATGTTCTCCAGAGCCAGCCCATCCCCCCCCCCCCATGGATAACCCTGATGTTCCCCAGATCCCTAGCAGGGGACTGGGAGAGATAAACGCCCAGTGCCTGAGCCAAGGTTTACCCACATCTGAAACATAATAAAGTTGTGGCCAATTTTAATCCCATAGCACGTTGTCTTGAGTCGTTATTCCACACGGGGGCCGCCCAGGGTTTGGGGGACTCTGCCTGTCCATGCAATGGCGTCGTTCTTCACTCGGCCTGGAAGGCTGGCTCATTTCTGAACCTCAACAGCACCACTTGTTGTTGTTGTTGTTGTTGTTTAGTCGTTTAGTCATGTCCGACTCTTCTTGACCCCATGGACCAGAGCACGCCAGGCACTCCTGTCTTCCACTGCCTCCCACAGTTTGGTCAGACTCATGTTTGTAGCTTCGAGAACACTGTCCAACCATCTTGTCCTCAGTCGTCCCCTTCTCCTTGTGCCCTCCATCTTTCCCAACAGCAGGGTCTTTTCCAGGTAGTCTTCTCTTCTCATTAGGTGGCCAAAGTACTGGAGCCTCAGCTTCAGGATCTGTCCTTCCAGTGAGCACTCAGGGCTGATTTCCTTCAGAATGGATAGGTTTGATCATCTTGCAGTCTATGGGACTCTCAAGAGTCTCCTCCAGCACCATAATTCAAAAGCATCAATTCTTCAGTGATCAGCCTTCTTTATGGTCCAGCTCTCACTTCCATACATCACTACTGGGAAAACCATGGCTTTAACTATATGCAACAGCACCACTAGCAGGTAGGACTGACACGTGGACCCCTCCATGACCCTCTTGGCTCTGATTAGAACCATGCACACCACAGAGGCAGCTCAATAGAACTCTGCGGCTCTCCTGATGCTGTATACATAATTGCAGCATAATGTTTTCTTCCGAGCTGTTGCCTCGTAATGGATTTAAGGCACAGAGTAGCATTTTCTCAGAGTGATAAACAAGCATTGGCAAAGAGGGGGTTACAGTTAATTTTCAGATTTACCAGGAGGACTTATGCCTTACTGAAAAATATACAATTCACCTGTCAGGCATAGCTGTTTATTTAAATGTTATTGCTACCTCGTAGCTCCCAGCGGAGCTTGTCCCCCACATTTAAACACTGCATAACTTTGAGTGCTCCCCATACAGATTTAACACAATGAAACCATTCATTTCGTACCAACAATCCTGGAAATTTTGGTCGATAATGGATGCAGGCAGCTCACTAGCAATGCCATGTCACAAGCTTTGCAGTTCCCACATATTGACACGTGCCCTGTGCGTGCGGGTTTTCAGAAGGGCCGACCTCCCGCTCAAAGGCAAAAATAGGGAGCCAGTTTTCCGGCGTGCCAAGGAATGCTGCAGGCATCTGGCTGTGGCGGTCTCAGTGGGAGCAGTTGGGGTTTCAGCACTCAAGTCAGCCAAGCTCATGGGGCCACTTGCTGATTACTGGGAAATCAGAAAAAGCAGTTCAGTTCCAAGTAACTGACAATGAGAGTGAGGATTTTCCTCCCCAAAATAGTTTCAGTGCTACTAAGATTACTGAAGTGTAAGAGACGTTGGACCTCTTTATTCCTGATGATGTCGAAGGACTTGGAATGTTATGCAATTGTACTTTGAAATAGCAGTGGTACCTTGGTTCTCAAACTTAATCCATTCCGGAAGTCTGTTCCAAAACCAAAGCGTTCCAAAACCAAGGTGTGATTTCCCATAGAAAGTAATGCAAAACGGATTAATCCGTTCCAGACTTTTAAAAACAACCCCTAAAACAGCAATTTGACATGAATTTTACTATCTAAAGAGACCATGAGCCATAAAATGAAAGCAACAATCAATGTACTGTACTATAAAATAAATAAGACAGTATTATAGATGATAAAAATTTAAATTATTATTATTTTATTACCTGCACTGATGGTAGTCATTGTTTGGATGGGGGGCTTTTATCCATTTCCGCAATCTCACAATCAATCCGTCAGTAGCTGAACTGGGTTCCACACAGTATCAAAAACAAATTAACAAAAATGCAAAATAAATAGCAAAAACAAAAGCACCAAATTTAATCGGCCCCAGAAGTCCATTTGACTTCTGAAATGTTCGAAAACCAAGGTGCAGTTTCTGATTGGTGCAGGTGCCCCGGAAACAATAGCTGACAGCCGCATCGGATGTTCGGCTTCCAAAAAACGTTTGAAAACTGGAACACTTACTTCCAGGTTTTCAGAGTTTGGGAACAAAGGTGTTTGAGTACCAAGGCTTTTGAGAACCAAGGTACCGCTGTAAAAGGAAATCAATATGAGGTTTGGCATGAACTCTTCCCCTACCCCTCTTCCCGCCCCTTCTCTCCTGTACAGTGGTACCTCAGGTTACATATGCTTCAGGTTACAGACTCCGCTAACCCAGAAATATTACCTTGGGTTAAGAACTTTGCTTCAGGATGAGAACAGTAATTGTGCAGTGGCGGTGCAGCGGCAGCAGGAGGCCCCATTAGCTAAAGTGGTGTTTCAGGTTAAGAACAGTTTCAGGGTAAGAACGGACCTCCAGAACGAATTAAGTTCTTGACCCGAGGTACCACTGTAATCCAGTTTCATTTTCTCTTACTTACACCAGTCTGCTTACTGTCTTTCCCCCATTTCTCTGTTGGGTGGTCTATGGAGCTCTAAGGTCAGTGGGTGTGGGGGTTATGCAGCTATCTCAAATATTATTTGATTGTGTAAATATTTATGCAAACCAATAAAAATCTTTGTCGGGAAAGCTGAAGCTCATCCAAGGTTTTATGGAAATGGCAACCCATGCAACAGAAGGTTTAAAACTGGTATAAAGGTAAAGGGACCCCTGACAGTTAGATCCAGTCGTGGCCGACTCTGGGGTTGCGGTGCTCATCTCGCTTTATTGGCCGAGGGAGCCGGCGTACAGCTTCCAGGTCATGTGGCCACATGACTAAGCCACTCCTGGCGAACCAGAACAGCACACAGAAACGCTGTTTACTTTCCCGCCAGAACAGTACCTATTTATCTACTTGCACTTTGACGTGCTTTCGAACTGCTAGGTTGGCAGGAGCTGGGACCGAGCAACGGGAGCTCACCCCCTTGCGGGGATTCGAACCACCGACCTTCTGATCGGCAAGCCCTAGGCTCTGTGGTTTAACCCACAGTGCCACCCGCGTCCCTCTTTAATGTTTACTTGTTTCTTGATCATTTGTCCAACCCCCCCGCCCATGTTTCTAGCTTTTTCTATTTTATCTGCAAGCCCTACCCAGCCCCACCTGCTTCTGCAGCTGCCCCACTGCCAGGTCCCCTCCTAGCCATGCAGCCATGGGGAGTCCATGCATGGCTTCCCAGGTAGCTCTGGCACAACCATGTACCCCAGAGAAGCTGGCAATGCATTCTTAATGCATGTTTGAAAAGGTACCTTTAGGAGTAACTATTTGATTACCTTCCTGCCGGAGCGGTACCTATTTTTCTACTTGCACTTGGATGTGTTTTCGAACTGCTAGGTTGGCAGGAGCTGGGACCGAGCAACGGGAGCTCACCCCCCGTCGCGGGGATTCAAACCGGTGACCTTCCGATCGGCAAGCCCTAGGCTCTGTGGTTTAGACCACAGCGCCACCCGCGTCCCTTAGAACTGGTATAAAGAGATGCAAATGTTCTGTTGCCAGTTGGAGGGGTGGGGGGTTGGCTCCAAGTAGCTCAGGACGTCTTTTTTGGCTGAAATAAAACAGAATATTGGCCGGAATAAAAATGCTTCAAATTAATATTAATAGTAAGAAAACAAATAAGATCAAAACAGAGCTCAAACCATTATGGATTTATTTTCATTGATCCTTGTTTCAAACCCGTCCTTGAGAAGCTGTGGCAATCTGATGCCTTTCTCTCGTACCCTGTGGTGTCAAGCTGGCTGTTCTCGTTCTTTGCTCCTTTAGAACTCGGAGCCTGCAAAGCGGGACTTTCTTTCCCATTTTTGCACAGTGATTAGTATTTACGCTGAGATACTGGTGCTTAGTAGTTATCATTTATATTCGATTTTTGCAAAACGGCTATTATTATTAACTGCATCTGGATCATAATGCCTGTGTAATTGCCACCCTGTCTATATTGTGAGCTGCTTATGATAGGCCTTGCCGCGAAGGCTCATTTACTGGGCATCTACGGCTTGGCCTCCACTCCAGCTTCATTTTGCAATGCTATTTATTATTCAAATGCGGAACGAATTCACTACCACTTCATGAATTGCTATCATTAATTATTCACCGGGATTAAGGAATCAGTTAAAACCCTATCTCCCCATAATCCTACTTTATTAATTTTATATTCTTGCCAGAAAAGGCCTCTTTACAAATGGATCATGTGGTTTTCTGTTGGGATCCTAAGAACGGAACATCCCTGGTGTTCAGAGAATGCTGTACTTTTTAATTTGATAAAATAAATTAGCAGAGGATTAGCTAGGATATTAGCATGCAACGTGGTGCCATTGCTGTTACCACCATCTTAAGGGAGCTTTTAAAATGATTAGGTTATGTCTCGCTTGGTTCTTTTCTTCCCGAAGTCTCTTGGGTAGCAGAAAGCAACATGGCGGTATAGTGCTCAGCGAGAGAGTGGTACATGTGCATTAAATGAATTGGACGGCATTATTCATGCCACCTTCCTGGGCTTGCGTCTAGAGCAGGCATCCCCAAACTCGGCCCTCCAGATGTTTTGGGACTACAGTTCCCATCATCCCTGACCACTGGTCTTGTTAGCTAAGGATGATGGGAGTTGTAGTCCCAAGACATCTGGAGAGCTGAGTTTGGGGATGCCTGATCTAGAGCAAGCTTAGAGCTTCCAGGTGTGGAGCTACTTTATATCAATTCCAGCCATTGGTCCATGGAACTTGGGGTGTTCGACCCACAGGCTGATAAGTCCGGTCACTTTTTCCCGGTGGGCAGCGGTGTAGCCGGGCAGCCGGGTCACAACAGTACACCGGCTTAGGGGGCAGAGGGTTGCCGCCTCTTCCCTGTGTCATGCCAGCCACGTTATTGTTGCTGGGGTTCTGCCCCTGGGAGACAGCCCCAGCCAATCAGCTCTCAGTGTGGGTGTGGCCGCAGGCGATTTAACCGTGGTGCGGCCAGCCGGCACCGTCTCTCTGGCCCCATTGCCAGCTCACCCTAACCACCCGCCCTCTTTCCATGCTTTGCTCGGATATGACCTTGCTATGGACAATTGTCAGTCGCCATCTCGTTGGGGCCGGGTAGGAATTTCCCCACATGGCAAATTGCCACCGGCCATTTGGTTTTCACCTCCCTAGTAGCAATCATCACAACTTTTGTGAGGTTAGGCATTGGGTAAGCCTTTGTTTTGGGATGCGGGTGGCGCTGTGGGTTAAACCACAGAGCCTAGGACTTGCTGATCAGAAGGTTGGCGGTTTGAATCCCCGTGACGGGGTGAGCTCCCGTTGCTCGGTCCCTGCTCCTGCCAACCTAGCAGTTCGAAAGCACGTCAAAGTGCAAGTAGATAAATAGGTACCGCTCTGGCGGGAAGGTAAACGGCATTTCCGTGTGCTACTCTGGTTTCGCTCTGGCTTAGTCATGCTGGCCACATGACCCGGAAGCTGTACGCCGGCTCCCTTGGCCAATAAAGCGAGATGAGCACCACAACCCCAGAGTCAGCCACGACTGGACCTAATGGTCAGGGGTCCCTTTACCTTTACCTTTTAAGCCTTTGTTTGGATGGAGGGGAGGTTGTAGCCTTCGCCTGCCCCTCCTCAGTAAGGGTATCCTGTTACTTGCGCAGGCCTGGTCTGTGCACCACACTTTGATTGGAGAGTATTGGGCATTGTTACCTTGGATGCTGGGAAAGTGCCTGTTAGCTTTGCTGTGTACTTCAAAGTGCTTTATTTTGTCATCGTCTCGCTGCTAGGTGTCAGGATGCTGTCAGTGGCTCCCGCCTGGTTGCCCAAGAAAGTACAAAGACAAGGAAAAGTTTCTTACTGTCCTTTTTTATTTCAATCTTTACAGAGAGAGGCTATCCAAGAACCCTGCTTCTTGGATAATGGCCTTGTCCCGAGTGAATCTCCACCCCCCGTCTTTCCCACTTCCTCATTTGTCATTCTCATCATCTCCTCTAGGGGTGCTGTTACGTGCCCTCTGTCTTCAAGCTCTTTGCTCTCCTACTTTCAGGGCTCACCAGTTCTGGGAGATGGAGGGTCTGGAATGCTTTCTAATGACAACGTGTCAGCTGGGTGTTGTCCCGGCTGTCGCATGATTTCCCAGCTTCCCCCCTCATCTGCCTCTGAGCTGCGACCTCCCTCAAACCTCTTCCTCATCCCCGGAAGGGTCAGGATGGGGAGGCGGTCTCCACCATTCCTCCTCTGCCCTGTCCCTGACACTCGGGGTGCATGGGGTCCTATTTATTCAACTGAGACCTTATGCTGGGTCTGCTCATTGTATTTTAATTGTGCAAGTTCACTGATTTCTCAGACAACTTTTTGTGACTTGGTCACAACTTCAGTATGGAAAAAATGGGCCAGTCTGCATGGAGTGTCGGGCCAGCTTTGCTTTTGTATGGTGAAGGTGGGTGTTGTGCTGGGACTGCATCCTAAGTGACTTCTTCTTACGCAACCAAGTGGGAAGTGTTTTAGAGGGTAGTTTTATAGTAGTTTCTCAACACCTGCCAAGTGTGTAATTAAGGAAAAGCCAGTATTTAGGCAGGTACTTGTGGAGCAGGTTGCTTAATTTCAGCATCTGCAAGGTTGAGCCAATTTTGGTTATTGTTCTGCGAATCCACTCTTTTCCTATGCCACTTGGAGAATTTCTAAAAGTACTTTAAGAATTTGTGCATTCACAGTTTGCTGCAGATTTCAGATCACACATGCAGATTGATTAGGTCAGTACGAAAAGCAAATGACATGAGCATTTGATCAAAATTCCTTTTGGCTCTGTGGTTCAATTACTAAACATTTGTGTGCATCTGTAGTAGTCTAAACAATGTTTAGAAATCAATCAATCAATCAATCAATCAATACAACAAAAGAATTACACATTGCTAGAGCCACTTCATTAACTTGGTAATGCCAGAATTTGGGGACAAGTTTGGACAGGAAGCATTTCGTAAGCTTTCTTAGTTCCCTGATGCCGATGTGGCCTTTTGATTTCTTCTTTGCCGCCCAACCTGGATGTCAGAGGCTAAAACTGAATCCTGAATAAACACGACGTGCTTTTAGTCCATGCGCCTCATTCGAGACTTTGAACTCTTTCCTGATGACATGATTAGTGATTGTCATGTACACCATTTATTCCCCATCCTTTTTTTTTTTTTTACTCTCTCCTCCAGCAGTGCCAAGCAAGGTGATCATAACAAACACAGCCGTGATGCTTTATTAACATTAATCAGAGAGAACCTTTCTCTTATTGCTGCAGCCTGAGCATGTTTGCAATGGCAGAATGCCACTGACATTTCTTAGACAGGCTCTTCCCCTTTAATCTGGGTTAGCAGCTTCTTGTACAAACAGAGGAAATCGGAAAGCTGATTAAATAGCAGAGCTGGCCTGTAATGAAAGCAAAGCCCATAGCAAACATGTGTTGATTGCTTTACATGAAAAATACGCAAGGTGGGTTTCAGGTGATGCTATGCTGGCTTTTCTCCTAATCCTGCCTAAGGCTGAATTATAGCTTTTAATGTTGTATTCTTTTTATCCCTGAATCCACACGGTCTCTCCGGGTGGGAATGCAGGTCCAGGCCCTGAGGTGGTCCTAAGAGGAGGTGCATGACTTTGGGTGGTGGAGGGGAGGATCAGATTTTGCTCACCATTAAAGGAGGCAGCACACAGAGAGACCAAAACGGATGGAGGTTTGTGAGTTCTGAGTGGGTTGGGGCCTGCGTATATGGGTGACTGGGTGAGTGCCATTTAATTTCCTGCTTCAAGTAGACGTTCCGCCTTCCACGCTCAACCGTAGCGTTTTTTGAAGAACATTTTACTCCGGTCTCCTCCTCCACATAATACTTTTCTTCTTGGGTCTTCTCTATTTTAAAGCACTGCATGAACAGTAAATAGGTTGGCATCTCTGGGTGGCAGAAGAGCAGGTCTGCAGCTATCCCATCTACCGGATGATTGGCAGCTTTGATAAGAATAGTGAGCCAGTGTTTAATTGCTCCTTTGTTTTGTCAGGAGCCGAATATACCTTTTGCGTGTTCAGACCCAGACACCTCCCCCCTAAATAAACACACATTTGACTCAAATTTTAGTTTTGGTTTTTGGCAGAATTTAGGCCACAACTTTATTGATAACAGAAAGTGACTGGTTGCATAGGCTCTGGTTCGACTAGCTCCCTGCGCCCTTGCAGGTAGTGCTGACCCAGAGCTCCATCATAGGTCAGCCAAGGGTGAACACCTGAGGTAGGTAGAAAGCCCAGGAGCAGACTATGTCCACTCCCCAGATGCTCCCCTGGGCTCAGGCACGGGCACAACCCCCTCTCGGGGGTTGACCAAACCAAGTTGAGTCCCTGGATTCCTTTAACGGAATACCCTTCACATAGGGATGGCAAGAGCGTTCTCCCATCCCTATCACATGAACCAGTGCCTATCCTCAACCTTACAAGTTGTGACGATTTGCTACGCGGCAGGCGAAACCCAAATGGCACCAGCCAATCAGCAAAGTGGGGGAAATTTCTGCCGTGCCCCTGTCCCAACGACAGACAACACATGACGGCATAGCAAGGTCAATTGCAAAATGCCCTAAATATAGGGAGAGGTGGGCGGGTGTTCCGATGCACGAGCTGAAAGAGGAAGCTCTGGGTTATGTGCTTAGGTATATATAGGTAAAAAGAAAAGAAAAGAAGTAAAGGTAAAGAACCCCTGGACAGTTAAGTCCAGTTAACGGTGACTATGGGGTATGGCACTCATCTCGCTTTCAGGCCGAGGGAGCTGGCGTTTGTCCACAGACAGCTTTCCGGGTCATGTGGCCAGCAGGACTAAACCACTTCTGGTGCAATGGAACACTGTGATTGAAACCAGAGTGCATGGAAACACCGTTTACCTTCCCGCCGCAGTGGTACCTATTTATCTCCTTGCACTGGTGTGCTTTCGAACTGCTTGGTTGGCAGGAGCTGAGACAGAGCAATGGGAGCTCACCCCATCACGCAGATTCGAACCACCGACATTCTGATCCTTTGTAAGGGATGTTAGCAGAGCACCTCAGCAAGGCTCTCTGAGCATCCTTATTCTCATCTCCCTTCCTTGCTTGTTACATCATGGCAGGGGTGAATGTGAAACTAAAACATGTTTTTGATTAGAGTCATCACAACAGCAATGCAGACTGCAGTCGCAATGCCCTTCCCCACCGCCCTGCCTCACACACACAATTGAAACACAATGCAACCAATTGACTGCCACCAACTGGGTCCTCAGATCTCTCACTCCAACAAAAATAAGGCCCTTCTCCATGTGACAATGACAAAAAAAATCTCTTCACATATACTATGTGAATAATGAAAGTTTATGGTCTCCCCTACCTCTCCCCTTTTTTCTCTTTCTTTATATGCCCCCCCTCACCATTTCTCTTTCCTCCTCAAACTCATGTTTCATACAACGAAAATGTCTCAAACTGACTGCCATTGACCTGTATGTAGGATTCCACGATTTGAAAACAGAGAAACTGAATGCACCGTATTTTTCGCTCTATAAGACACACTTTTCCCTTCCTAAAAAGTAAGGGGAAATGTGTGTGCGTCTTATGGAGCGAATGCAAGCTGCACAGCTTTCGCTGAAGCCAGGAGAGCGAGAGGGATCGGTGCACAGCAATCCCTCTTGCTCTCCTGGCTTCAGGGATAGCCGCACAAAGTCTCTTCAGGGCAATAGGAGGAATGCCCCCCCCTGCCCTGAAGAGGCTTGACACAGCTATCCCAGAAGCCAGAACAGCAAGAGGGATTGCTGTTTTCGCTGCGCAGCAATCCCTCTTGCTGTTCTGACCTCGCTTCGCTGAAGATGCGCTGCGCAGAGAGGGAAAGCTGCTCAGCGTCCCTTCAGCAAAGCGGGAGGAGAAATGGAAGGGGATCCTTTTCTCCTGCCACTTCGCTGAAGGGGCACTGCACAGAGAGGGAGAGAATATTTTTTTTCTTGTTCTCCTCCTCTAAAACTAGGTGCGTCTTATATAGCGGAAAATACGGTACCTTTGTTACTTATGGAAAACCTTTTAATAAAAACATATTTTTTAAAAAATAAACCACCAGCTGCAATCCTGTACCCATTTAGCTGGCTGGGAGCAAAGCCCCATTAAATTCAACAGGACTTGCTTCCAAGGATTGTCCTGTTCGTCCTGCACTTACGCCTTTGCTAAGGCTCTGTTGAATCAGCAAATGGGAGCTCACTGTGGCAATGTGGAAAGGAGATTGAGATTGGCCTGGCAGATCTTCCTCGCTTCAGTCCTGATCTCACCCCGGGGCCAGGGACACGGCAAATACCTGCTGGAGTGGAACTAGCTCATTTGCGTGTCAAGAGGGTAAGAGCAGAGTGGACCCCAGCCCTATTAAACTTGTACCTTACACATGTCAGGGAGTTCCTGGGCAACAAGCATCTGTCTCCATGGCCGTGCCATCCTCCATCCACCCTTCCCTGGCACAGATTGATCAGTGCTCCTTCCTCCATCTGCCCATCCAACTCCCTTCTTCCCTGCGGGACTCCTCTTTCCAGAACCTGACCTGAACTTCCCGGGCTAATGTGCATTCCCACTGGCTTGTCAGCTTCCCAAAAAACTCTTGACGCAGTTCTAATGGGTATTGAAACAGATTAATAGGCATTTATTTATTTCAATTTGCACATTTAATTATTTAAATGCAATTTCTTTTTCGTGTAGGTTTAAAAAAATTCAGATTAACCTGGCAACAGGGTGGAACGGACTTTGGGGTGAACCTATGCAAAACCGACACCCAGCCCTGCGACTCATACCTTGCATTCCACATTCAAGAGATGCCACTTTTAGAAGCTGACAATAAGGCTAAAAAAAAACCCCATTTAACCCCTGAGCCGTATTCGCTCTTTCCAGCCCCTCCCTCCCTCTCTCTCTCCAGCCCCTCCTCCCTCTCCTACTCAAAACAAATAGACTTTCATTGAGATCAACATATCTCTCCGAATCGAAGAGGTTTTCATGGGACCAATAAATTTCTTCAAAACAATGCATTTTTATTACAGCATATTTTTGTTCAAACCAATACTTTTTGACAACCAGATATTAATGATCTGGCTGAGGTTATAAATTTACTCCAAACTATGTGGTTTTTCTCATAGAAGAAAATACGTTTTTTACAAATATATTTTATTTGAATCAATCCTTGCCCCCACCACAAAAACCCCACATCAGAATTGTTTGTTTGTTTTGCTTGAATTGGATAGGGAATGTAAAAGCTCTTTTCTTGTGCGGAAAAGAGATGAAGGAAGGGGTTTAAATAGGTCCAAATCAGATCATCTTACAACAGTTATTATGTAAGTATGCAATGCCTTCCAGTTCAAAATCAGAGCTGCTTTAATCTCCACTAACAAAGCATGCACAAAATAAACCAATCTGTGTAGCTGCTGCAGTAATAATGATTTGGGGAGCCATGTACTCCTTGTGATCTGGGGCAGCTTTTGCACAATCCAGCGCTATAGCTGCAACACAGAAGGAACGGGGGAGATTCCTCCACTTCTCTCTAGCAAGGCCTTTCCTAGGCAGAATCGGGAAGCCACTTAATACAGCCTTCGTTGTACATCCAGAGTGTGACAACAGGACCTCTAGTGGTTCTGCATAAAAACTGGCACTGAACGTACTTTGGAAATCTTCTACAGATTGGTGAAGATGCTGGTGTTTGGGCCGAGGCGAGAGGCTGACTCAGTTGGCTCCCTCTACAACAGCCTTTCTCATAATAATATTAATAATAATTTATTATTTATACCCCACCCATCTGGCTGGGTTTCCCCAGCCACTCTGCGTGGCTTCCAATAAAACACTAAAATACAATAACCTATTAAAACCTATTTAATAATCTATTAAACATTAAAAGCTTCCCTAAACAGGGCTGCCTTCAGATGTCTTCTAAATGTTTGGTTGTTATTTTTCTCTTTGACATCTGGTGAGAGAGTGTTCCACAGAGTGGGTGCCACTACTGAGAAGGCCCTCTGCCTGGTTCCCTGTAAGTTGGCTTCTTGCAGTGAGGGAACCGCCAGAAGGCCCTCGGCGCTGGACCTCAGTGTCTGGGTAGAACGATGGAGGTGGAGACGCTCCTTCAGGTATACTGGACCGAGGCCGTTTAGGGCTTTAAAGGTCAACACCAACACTTTGAATTATGCTTGGAAACGTACTGGGAGCCAATGTAGTTCTTTCAAGACCGGTGTTATATCGTCTCGGCAGCCGCTCCCAGTCACCAGTCTAGCTGCCGCATTCTGGATTAATTGTAGTTTCTGGGTCACCTTCAAAGGTAGCCCCACATAGAGCGCATTGCAGTAGTCCAAGCAAGAAATAACTAGAGCATGCACCACTCTGGCGAGACAGTCTGCGGGCAGGTAGGGTCTCAGCCTGTGTACCAGATGGATCTGATAAACAGCTGCCCTGGACACAGAATTGACCTGCACCTCCATGGACAGCTGTGGGTCCAGAATGACTCCCAGGCTGCACACCCGGTCCTTCAGGGGCACAGTTACCCCAGGGAGTCCTCCACACACTCCACTACAACTCCCATCGCTCCTAGCTAGCAAGGCCAGAGCTCAGGGATGATGGGAGTTGTAATCCAACAACATCTGGGGACCCACTGCAAAAGCAGTTCCTTCCCTGCTCCACTTAAAACAGACAAATTGTCTCCCCGCACCCCTACATTCGCTGTGCAAGGACTACTGCCTCTTAAATGCACCACAGAAGCATTCTTACATCAAGAGCAATGGCAAGGGTCAGCAAACCTTTTCAGCAGGGGGCCAGTCCACTGTCCCTCAGACCTTGTGGGGGGCCGGGCTATATTTTCAGGGGGAGGAAGAGCACCACAAGCCCTGGTGGCTGCTTACCTGTGTCTTGCGAGTGGCAGGGGCTGGCAACGGCGGTGGTGGAGGGACGATGAGCGGCAAACAAAATGGCTGCAGAGAGGGGCTGCTTAAAATGGCGGCTGCTCGAAAAACTTCTGGGAAATGATATATAACGAGATGAAAAAGATGTTAAAAAACCAGAAGCATTTTTACTGGGCATTGTAGGGGAGGACATTAACAGACAGGATTGTAAATTGTTTTTACATGCAATAACGGCAGCAAGAATACTACTGGCACAAAAATGGAAGCAAGGAGAATTACCGACGAAAGAAGAGTGGCTAATGAAATTAATGGACGGTGCAGAATTAGACAACAGGAAGGATTCGAAACCTGCGGGACCAGAGATTCTTAATAGACTGGAGTAAATATTTGAACTATTTAAAAAGCAATTGTAATGAACAGATTATGCTAGTACAGGGGTCGGCAACCTGCGGCTCCGGAGCCGCATGCGGCTCTTTAACGCCTTTGCCGCGGCTCCGGGGTGGAGGCGAGGGGAGGAGGCGCATTTTCCTTTGTTCCCGCCCCAAGCCTCGCGCGCCCGACGGGAGCTCCTGCCGGGCGCGCAAGGCTTGCAGACACTCGCCCGAAGCACGGGGAGCCCTCCGGAGGGCTCCCTGTGCTTCGGGCGGCAGGCTGCCGCCCCAAGCCTCGCGCGCCCGACGGGAGCTCCTGCCAGGCGCGCAAGGCTTGCAGACACTCGCCCGAAGCACGGGGAGCCCTCCGGAGGGCTCCCTGTGCTTCGGGCGGCAGGCTGCCGCCCCAAGCCTCGCGCGCCCGACGGGAGCTCCTGCCGGGCGCGCAAGGCTTGCAGACACTCGCCCGAAGCACGGGGAGCCCTCCGGAGGGCTCCCTGTGCTTCGGGCGGCAGGCTGCCGCCCCAAGCCTCGCGCGCCCGACGGGAGCTCCTGCCGGGCGCGCAAGGCTTGCAGACACTCGCCCGAAGCACGGGGAGCCCTCCGGAGGGCTCCCTGTGCTTCGGGCAGCAGGCTGCCGCCCCAAGCCTCGCGCGCCCGACGGGAGCTCCTGCCGGGCGCGCAAGGCTTGCAGACACTCGCCCGAAGCACGGGGAGCCCTCCGGAGGGCTCCCTGTGCTTCGGGCCGCCCCAAGCCTCGCGCGCCCGACGGGAGCTCCTGCCAGGTGCGCAAGGCTTGCAGACACTCGCCCGAAGCACGGGGAGCCCTCCGGAGGGCTCCGCGTGCTTCGGGCGGCAGGCTGCCGCCCCAAGCCTCGCGCGCCCGACGGGAGCTCCTGCCGGGCGCGCAAGGCTTGCAGACACTCGCCCGAAGCACGGGGAGCCCTCCGGAGGGCTCCCTGTGCTTCGGGCAACAGGCTGCCGCCCCAAGCCTTGCACGCCCGACGGGAGCTCCTGCCGGGCGCGCAAGGCTTGCAGACACTCGCCTGAAGCACGGGGAGCCCTCCGGAGGGCTCCCTGTGCTTCGGGCAACAGGCTGCCGCCCCAACAGGCTGCCGCTGGCTGATTTGCTGCTATTGCTTTGCAATTTGCAGCTACTGTTTTGAAGGGGAGTGAAGAACACACACTCAAAAAAAGGTAACTTGTTAATATAACGTTTATTTCTATGAGGAGGAGTAATTCTGAGGGGTCAAACAAAAAATAATTAAAAAGTGTCAAAAAAGTTATTTTTATAATGACGAGGATAACATTGGGCTAAGAAACAATGTATGCAGTGTTATATTTGTTTTAAATGTCGCAATGGTTTTGCGGCTCCCAGTTGTTGTTTTTTCTTCGGAAACGGGTCCAAGTGGCTCTTTTTGTCTTAAAGGTTGCAGACCCCTGTGCTAGTAGGACTGCACGAAGTTCTGTAAGGAGGATTATGTGAAATATTGCAAGGAAGACTATGTAGAGAACTGTTAGTTAAGGTTAACTAAAAGTTACTTGAAAGTACCAAACAGGCCTGGGATTAAATTAGGATTTATTTAAATAAATGGGATTTAGAACACTAAGAAAAGCGAAGAAATTTGATTACAACTGGAATATTGTTGTTTAATAATGATATTGGAAAGCTGTTACATTCAGATCCAAGGAAATTCGGAAGGGAGGGACTAGAGGAAGTCAAGTAACATGTTTATAAGGTTGGATTTTTAAATAATTAAGTTTGTTTGTGTTGTTTACTTGTTTGCTGTTATTTTTTATAGATGTATTTTTTGGGTTTTTTGTTTTGTTTTGGTTTTGGTTTGCAGTGGCGTAGCGTGGGGGGTACAGGGGGGCCGGACGCACCGGGCACAACATCTGGGGGGGGGGCGCGCTCGCCGCCTCCAGAGTCGCCGAAGAGCCTCGGGCGCAGGCTGTAGCAGAGCCCCATGTCTCACGGAACCGACGAGCTGTGCGCGCGTCTGGGCTGAAGGCATCCGGCAGGCAGCGGCTCTCAGCGCTCGCTGCGGACCCCGTGCGTCAGGGCCGCGGAGGGCGCGCCAGGCAGCCCCTCCTCACAGCCCCGCCGCTGCTGCAACTGCTGGGCCATGTTGCATTTTCCTCGCCTCTCTGCCCTCCTCTGGGCAAGCGGTGTTGTTTGGGCGGCAGCGCCAGCGGCAACTCGCCTCAGATCACCTGACACAGACCCGCCGCCGCCGTCGTGGCTACCTTACCGTAAATACCCCAGCCCAGGCAGCAGCAAGAAGAAGCTGGCAGCGGCGGCAGGTTAGGGGTTAGGGGGCGCAAATTACTTGCCTTGCCCTGGGTTAGGGGGCGCAAATTACTTGCCTTGCCCCGGGTGCTGACAACCCACGCTACGCCGCTGTTGGTTTGTTGTTTGGTTGAGCAACATTTGTTGCAGTATGCGTTATAATTGTATAAAACTTAATAAAATTATTACCAAAAAAAGTAATAGAGAAATTAAGAAATGCAGAATAAGTGATAAAGAATGGAAAATCTTCAGAGGCTGTTGATGGAAGTCTAAAATATTGTATCAGATAAAAATTTATGTTAAATGATTGTTGGAAATAATATGTTTTTAAAAAATCAATAAAAATCAATCAATCAATCAATAAAGTGGCAGCCGCTCAAGCACTACTGCTGCTGCTGGCACCAACAAAGCCCAGCCCCCTTCCTCCTCTAGGCAGGGCAGGGAGAAGCCAGGAGGAGGAAGGGAGGGAGGAGGCACCGCCGCCGCCGCCGTGTGAGAGGGAAATAACGCATGCATTGGCGATCCATGCGGTGATTCCCGGACTGTTCACGGGCCGGATCCAGAAGGCAGTTGCGCCTGATCCGGCCCGCGGCCCTTAGTTTGCAGACCCATGAGCATTAGCATGCAGTAAGTCAGCGTACAAGGGGAGAGCAGGAAGACATTTGGTGGCACTGCAGGGGGTTGGACTAAATGACTCTTGAGGTCCCTCAACTCGACAGTGCTTTGATTCTATGAACCTCCCACGAGATGTGTCCATGAGCTATGCCTTCCTGAGGTAACTCAGCCGTAGCGTCATTGGCCCAGTCCAATGCGATGCTCTGCCAACAGAGAATGCAGCCGTCAACTTCTGATTTAAACTTTGAATACCTGCTGAAACTGTTCTACGCTGCTGAGCTTCTGCAAGCAGTTAAGAAATAATTTTTCTGTAATAGTTTAAATTTTTATGTGTTTTTTTGGGGGGAGGGCGAAATATACACACACACACTTATACACACATATATATGTACACACACATATACAGTGCTTTTTTGGGGGGGGGGGTACGCCTAGCCCAAAACATTTTGTGAATCTTTGTACTTTTTCCATTTACTGTATTTATCTCCCCCAATTTGAACTATAAAATGGTGATTTTCTTGAGTCAAAATGAGAGTACCCCTAAACATTTTTTTTAGAAGAAAAGCACTACACACACACACACACACATATATTTGTAATTTTTTGTTGTTTTGATCATCAAGGTCCTATCAACCGCAGGAAGGAATAGTAAAAATATATACAATATTGAAGAACGGTGTTGACCAAACTATACCTTTACATTAACACACCAAAATACCGTGCTGCTACTAATGTACTATATACAAAAGACTAAAAGGGAATAAAACAATACAAACATTAAAATACAAATGGTTACAAGAACCAATATTGCTGCATGCTGCTTTGATATTTTTTAAAATTATATACAGTGGTGCCCCGCAAGACGAACGCCTCGCAAGACGAAAAACCCGCTAGACGAAAGGGTTTTCCGTTTTTGGAGGCGCTTCGCTAAACAAATTTCTCTATGGGGTTGCTTCGCAAGACGAAAAAATCTTGCAAGTTCCCGCGTTTTTTTCTCGCTTTTTTCCTGCCCTTTCCCTAAGCGCTAAGCCGCTTATCAGCTGTTCCGCTGATAAGCCGCTTCTCAGCTGATCGCTAAAAGCCGCTAGACCGCTAATAGCGCTAATCCGCTAAGCTGTCAATGGGCTTGCTTCGCAAGACGAAAAAACCGCTAGACGAAGAGAATCACGGAACGGATTTATTTCGTCTTGCGAGGCACCACTGTAGTGGTATAGAAATATTTTTACAAATAAATAAATAACAAATAAAATTGCCTCGCGCCCACCCAGACCAGTGATGAAAAAGCAGCCGGGGTTTTAGTTCTTTATTGGCAAAGTGCTTGGTTACACCTGGTCCTAATGTGCCAATGAAGGGAACAGTACTCCCCTACGACAGACAGCAGACCTGCTCTCCGTCCCGTACAGCTGGAGAAAAAGCATGGCCCCACGGCCCCTTAAACTCTCTTGCTGACAGCTCTTCCTCAAGAGAAGCTCAGGCTGCTCCTGGAACTTTCAGCCCCTCTTTGAGCACAGAGATTCGAACTGCCGACCTTCTGATTGGCAAGCCCAAGAGGCTCAGTGGTTTAGACCACAGCACCACCCGCCACAACCAACATACTTAAGTCTAATTAATGCACGAAGGGGTTAATGCCATAGAGTAAGCTGTCCTGCCAGGCTTAGCTAGGTCACTCCCACTCACTTTGGGAGGAAGGTAATCGAGCCTACCTGATTGTTGTACCTCAGTCTACCTGAGAAGCTCGGCGTTTAAAGAGGTCTGAGATGGTTGCTCCAAGCTCAGACTGCATGTTTCTAACAAGCCTCTCTTGAGTTCCTATACTAATAGTTTAGGAACTTTTACCACTGCCTGTGCAATGTTTCCTAAATGCTGCATAGAAAAGCACATGAATCTGACCTTTGGAAAGTTTGTAAGTAAACCATTTTTAACTTACCAAATGTGTGGTCTTCTTTCCTCTATACTAGGGGAAGAGGGGACTATTTGGAAAGGTGTATTTTAAAGGTCTTTCAGCCTATATTTCCATGCTTTGCTTTGCTGCATATTTTTGGGGTTCTCTCGTGAAAGAGCAATTGCCCCAAACCTGGATCTTTGCATCTAGGGAAGTCTCCTTTATATACCTAATTTTTCCTTGCCAACAACAAAAATTGTGTCCCTCCCTGCCTGGCAAATGCTAAAGTGGTCTAAGAGGTTAACGGAACGTCTGGAAGGAATGGGACAAAGCTAGGAGAAGTTTGTGAAGCGATCACATGGTTGGGAGTTGTGGCTTCTTCTGGGTTTCTGAGGCCAATAGGACAATTGGGGGAGAGCAGAATGTCAGGATGAGGCAGCAACCGAACAAGTCAATGGGCAGCATGTAAGTGGACTTGCAGTACACTGAAGACAGTGTCTGTGTCAGGGACCTCATCAAAGGTAGCATATTGTCTCCTGGGCAGAGGAACAAGGGCATCTTGAAGGCTGCTGCGAAGCCAAGTATTCAAGGACAAAACATCACCAGAGACTGACTGCTGGAGTTTCTTTTCCTAGGGCCCTGCAGGCCAACCTTTGTCATAGTGTGCTTGGCTCATGTAAATTTGCTAATTGCTTGAGCAAAAGGGGTGGCTGGGTGCCACTGTGTTTGTCTTCCCCTGAATGGGATTAGGGGCTCTGACACAAGTGATTAATCACCATGCCGCAGTCACAGAGAACATGTCACCTCCAAAGAGAGAGAGAGGCAGCCCACAATCTTCGCCAAACAGCTGCTGGTTCCTGATATCGAACTTTCCCCATCTCTGCCTCCTGCGCCTGCTCTTCCCTCGGAGCAAAAAGCTTTAACCTCATCAAGCCGGGCCGGAACCCCCACAGACAGGACCTCGCAGAGCAGTGGGGTGAACATGGGTGGCAACAGAACGCCGGCGAAACAGGAACCCATCGTTCATCAGGGCAACTTCGTACGTTTGGGGAAAATGGCGCTACAAATGGTGCTTCCAAACAGGGAACAATTCAGGACCAGAGCAGAATTTGGCAATATGGTTAGCCTGAGCGGGGACAAAAATTGGCAGCCCCCCAACTTTAAGTAGGTAACTGTATGAATACAGGCACTGTTATTATTATTACCACTACTATTTTGAACACCCTTGGCTAAGCGTTCCTCTGCCAGGGGAACTGCCCAAACCACTCTAAATTTGGTGCTGGCCATGTCTATGGCAGGGCGTGTTAGAGAGCAACATGGAGAGGCTCCCCTTCCAAACGGCCTCGGTCCTGTATACCTGAAGGAGCGTCTCCACCCCCATCGCTCAACCCGGACACTGAGATCCAGCGCCGAGGGCCTTCTGGCGGTTCCCTCATTGCGAGAAGTGAGGCTACAGGGAACCAGACAGAGGGCCTTCTCGGTAGTGGCGCCCGCCCTGTGGAACGCCCTCCCATCAGATGTCAAAGAGATAAAGAATTACCTGACGTTCAGAAGACATCTTAAGGCAGCCCTGTTCAGGGAAGTTTTTAATATGTAATGCTGTACTGTTTTTAACACTGATTGGGAGCCGCCTAGAGTGGCTGGGGAAACTCAGCCAGATGGGCGGGGTATAAATAATAAATTATTATTATTATTATTATTATTATTATTATTAAGTGGGTGGGGGCCACAGAAAGTGTAAAACCCCAGTAGCCCACTCCTCTTTGTCTCAATAATAATCAATACAGTGGTACCTCTGGATGCGAACGGGATCCGTTCCGGAGCCCCGTTTGCATCCAGAAGCGAACACAACCCACGTCCGCAGGTCGCGATTCGCCCCTTCCACGCATGCGGGTGAGGTCATTTTGACCATCTGCATATGCGCGAGCGGCGAAACCCAGAAGTAACGCACTCCGTTACTTCCAGGTCGCCGCAGCGCGCAACCCAAAAATACTTATCCCGAAGCTACTTCAACCGAAGGTATGACAACCACAACCACAACAACTTTTTATACCCCGTCCATCTGGCTGGGTTTTCCCACCCACTCAGGGTGCCTTCCAACAGAATACTGAAAACATGATAAAACATCAAACATTAAAAACTTCCCTAAACAGGACTACCTTCAGATGTCTTCTAAAAGTCAGATAGTTCTTTATGTCCTTGACATCTGAAGGGAGGGCATTCCACAGGGCAGGCACCACTACCAAAAAGGCCCTCTGTCGGGTTTCCTGTAACCTCACTTCTCACAGTGAAGGAACTGCCAGAAGGTCCTCAGAGCTGGACCTCAGTATCTGGGCTGAATGATGGGGATGAAGACACTCCTTCAGGCATACTGGGCTGAGGCCGTTTAGGGCTTTAAAGGTCAGCACCAACACTTTGAACTGTGCTGGGAAACACACTGGGAGCCAATGTAGATCTTTCAGGACTGGTGTTATATGGTCTCGGCGGCCACTCCCAGTTACCCAGTCATCTTGACACCCACTCAAGCTTTCAGGACAAGAACTGAGACTGAGTAGGGTTTTTATTTTATTCTGTTGCTTGTACATCAGGTTGGTGCAAGAGAAGTGGTTGTTTAACCTGCTGTGTACTGTTACATGGAAGGTATCGGCAGCTAGTGTGTCAAGGACCCCTGGACAACTAAGTTCAGTCCAAGGTGACTCTGGGGTGTGGCGCTCATCTCGCTTTTCAGGCCAAGGGAGATGGCGTTTGTCCGCAGACTGCTAATGTGTAGTGGACATCTAACTAGTAGAAGCAGATTTTGAGCAGAATCTCTGAGGAGCCCCTGGAAGTGCTACAATGGTGAAAGGGGCTTCCCTAGATAGGATTTTAGCGCCCACGGACAGGGGAAGAACCCTCTTGGGGGCTTGCTTGGGGCTTGAGATTGTGGGGTGGCAATGACTCAACAATGAAAGGTGTCGCCAGACAGAAGCACTCTGTAAGGCTGCTATGACGGGTTACACGGTCTTTGCCATGCCTTAAAGCATCCATGTAGCTGAACATTGTAGTTCAATAAAACTGAGTCCTAAGTTAACCTAACATACATCCTCCAAAGTGCTCTGGATGTGTGAACTTGTTTTGAGCATGGAACAACCTTTAAAATTATATTTTAAATTACTTTTTACAAGGAACCAGGCAGAGCTCCTTCTCAGTAGTGGCACCTGCCCTATGGAACACCGTCCCATCAGATGTCAAGGAAATAAACAACTATATGACTTTTAGAAGACATCTGAAGTGTTTTACAATTTTTTATGTGGTGTAAGCTGCCCAGAGTGGCTGGGGAAACCCAACCAGATGAGTGGGGTTATAATAATAATAATAATAATAATAATAATAATAATAAGTTTTTAATGATAATTTTAACATTTCTTGTAAGTGATTTAGCTGGTTCTGCCCTAAGGGAATTGGCCGCGTCCACCCTTATTTTCTTGCAGGGAGAAGAACCAAGTCAAACCTATCGATGGCTGTTACTTGGGACACCTGGAACTGGCTGCCTCCATCTTTTCCAGAGCAGCAGCTTTTATGTTCCTATTCTTTGACTTGTGCAGTTTCATCTCACTGAACCACTATCAATCTGCAGCACCAAAAGAACCAACTAAATCCAAAGAAAAATTTCATTTTGCTCTCGCGCCCGTTTATTTTTTATTTCCACAAATCCTTGTATTTGTAGGCAATCTTTGAATTTATTTTTTTGCATGTAAACTTTGCTTTCACTTTTAAAGTATGCCACCCAGAGCCTTTCCCAAGTAGGCAGGATTCAACAGATAAAATAAGTGAATGGCTTTCGCTTACCAAGTTCACGGGTCTGTTGCGGCAGCTGCGGGAGACGAGGTAGACCCAGAAAGGAAGTTGCTCCAGCTTTTCTTTATGAACTGTTAATACAATCATCGTTTGCTCCTGACCCCAAGAGGCAGAGGAAACCAAATTGTCTGCAGACGCCACATCCTGCACGGTGTCCTTTGTATGTTGAACTTCATATACTGAGCATTCTTGGCTAAACTTTAAAAACTGAACATTTCTGCCAACAGACTTCGCTTGCCAGGAGTCAGGGGAACCTGCTGTGTCAAGAAAAGGGCACACCAGGACAATGATTCTTCAACATCCACTTCGTTGGACTGGTCATGTTGTGCGGATGCCTGATGATCATCTTCCAAAGCAACTGCTCTATTCCAAACTTAAAAATGGAAAGCGTAATGCTGGTGGTCAACAAAAGAGATTTAAAGATGCTCTCAAGGCAAATCTTAAAAAAAAAATTCAGTATAAACACCGACAACTGGGAAACACTGGTCTGCAAGTGCTCCAGTTGGAGAACAGCCTTTACCAAAGGTGTCATGGGCTTTGAAGACGCTCAAACTCAGGACAAAAGGGAGAAATGTGCTAAGAGGAAGGCACGCTTGGCAAACCATCACCGTGATCAACTCCCACCTGACAACTTATGTCCCCACTGTGGAAGGACACATGGATCCAGAATTGGCCTCCACAGTCACTTACGAACTCACTGTTAAGACCATGTTCATGGAAGACAATCTTACTTGGCTATGAGTGATCATTAAAGAAGAAGAAGAAGAGGAAGATGACGAAGACGACGGCCCTGGGACCATATTCCGCAACAATAGCATTGGGAATGCACAAGAAAAAACAAAATTTATGTCTATGAAGATGGGGAGGGGGTAATAATTTTCAGCGAGGCATGCTCAATGGATTGTGCTCTTTTAAACGCACTCCAAAATTTAAAACCGTACAACTGACATACAAACTTCATTGTACAGCTTCCAGAGAAGGTGGTTTAAAGTTATTTTAAATTGTTGTTAATGTTCCGTTTTAGTTGTTGCAACCCACCACGGGGCCTTGGGTTGAAGGGCAAGTAATAAATTGTCACCGTCCTCATCGTCCATTGTACAGTGATACCTCTGGTTACGAACGCTTCGGGTTAAAAGCTCCACTAACCCGGAAGTAGTTGCTCCTGGTTGCGAACTTTGCCCCAGGATGTGAGTGGAAGTTGCGCACCAGAGGCATGCGCACAGTGGGAGGCGCCATTAGCGAAATCACACCGCAGGATAAGAACGGTTTGAGCTTAAGAATGGACCTCCAGAATGAATTAAGTTTGTAATCAGAGGTACCACTGTACAGTGGTACCTCGGGTTACATACGCTTCAGGTTACATACGCTTCAGCTTACATACGCTTCAGGTTACAGACTCTGCTAACCCAGAAATAATGCTTCAGGTTAAGAACTTTGCTTCAGGATAAGAACAGAAATCGTGCTCTGGCAGCACGGCGGCAGCAGGAGGCCCCATTAGCTAAAGTTGTGCTTCAGGTTAAGAACAGTTTCAGGTTAAGAATGGACCTCCGGAACGAATTAAGTACTTAACCAGAGGTACCACTGTACTGTGTTTACAGAAACTGCACCGTGTACAGGACCTGCTTCCTAAGGGAACTGCAAGCCCAGGAATGTTTTGCTCTGTGTTAGCGCAGCCTATGGGCTTGGCGCCATCTTGCTGCTTGCTCACAGCCTGTGAAAAGCTACTGGAAATCTGCCACCATCCTGTAAATCCAGCTACATGGGACACTTGTGGTACTCCGTGCTGAGGGAAAGGTATTCTGCACTTGCTCAAGGCGCTCTCCCTTCGTGTTTCAAGGCTGGGCCTTGATATTACAATTCATGCACATCCCTGGCTGTTATCACAAGTGATCTCTGCTTTATATTAAGCTTTGGAAATGGCTACTCTCAAATGTGGATTTATTATTTCCATCTGGCAAGTGGCATTTGATATGTGCAGGATTTCCTTCTTTTGGTTCCCTTGCAATCGGGCCTTGGGTTTTTCTCTCTAACTGCCTAACAGCTCAGCTCCTCGGAATAACTCGCAAGTGCTATTTTGAAGCACGAAGAGGGTCGTGGGTTTAGTGGGACCTAGCCTTGCCTCGGTTCCGCTTCCCTCTCTGCTCCTGAGCCTCCTGCAGGAGGAAATCGGGATCCATCGCTTGCTGAAGGTTGCAGCCTTTCGAAGTGAGCCATTGCCTTGACCTTGTGGAAGGAGCGCTGGAGGCAGGTCCCCCCCCCCATCCCTGCTGGTGCCTCGTGCAACATGCTGTCACTCAGACAAGCAACATTCTTAATGGGTTTGTGGGAAAGGTCTGTCCAGCCTTTCCATCTGCTGGCTCTCCTCACAAAGCACCGGCTCAACAGACGACATTGCCTTGAATTATTTAGCTAGCTAAATCTTCCTGCATCTCACATCTTGGGTCCATCTGTTAGCTGGGACCTTGCCTTTCTGTAGGAACTGTCCTTTATGCATGCCGGCATCTGTCAGCGGCGCAGTTGCCTCTTTTATTCATGATCTTCTCTGGGAGATGGTACAAGCTGCAGAAATGCCGCGTTCCTGGTATGCATTTCATTTTAATGGAAGATTACATGACTGGGGCCCGCTTTATTACCTCTCGCCCTGAACGTCCATCCATCACGGCCCCATTCGCTGAGCTTGCACTGGGATGTTGGCCCTCAGCAACTACTGTCGAGTCCTTTCGTGCAACCCTCCCCTCCCCCTGCGAGCCGGGAAGAAAATGCATTGCCTGTAAAAGGGAAAAAACGGAAAGGGAGAAAGGAGAAGGGAGTTGGGGGTTGGGAGAGAGAGAGATTGGATCAGACTACAGGGAAAGGAATATGTCTCCAACTCAGCCAAAACAGAACCAAGAGGAATTTGTCCTGGCTAGCTAGCATGTGGGAAAGTGCCCAGTGTCGAAGTCGGGGGCCAATCACAACGAGGAACAGGCGAATCTGACAATATCTGTTTCTCATTCTCAAATCTTCAGTTCAGTTTTCCGCATTTCTGCATCTTGTTCTGCTATTTTTTATTTTTACAGTGGTACCTCGGGTTACCGTACTTTTTGCTCTATTTCGTATTTGCAGAATATGGGTAGATATCTTTTCAAAATACAGTGGTACCTCAGGTTACATACGTTTCAGCTTACAGACTCTGCGAACCCAGAAATAGTGCTTCAGGTTAAGAACTTTGCTTCAGGATGAGAACAGAAATCGTGCTTCCGCGGCACAGTGGCAACAGGAGGATCCATTAGCTAATGTGGTGCTTCAGGTTAAGAACGGACCCCCGGAACGAATTAAGTCCTTAACCCGAGGTACCACTGTATTTTAAAGTGGTCCTGAAAATTCTGTGGAGGCCCCTGGGCAGTTGAAATTTCTGGTAATCCAGCATTACTCCCTGGGGAAGCCAGACCGGCTCCCTCCTTGCTGCCACCCCCCCCCCAGCAGGTGAAAAGAGGCTTTTGGGAACTAATTGCTTTTAATGAAAGGGCTGGTGTGATGCTGCCTTTACTGTAATTATCTGCATGTTGTGCGTCCGTGTGTGTTTATGTTTTAATTCTTTAAGGTTTACTTGTTTCTTAATCATTTGTCCAACCCCCCCCCATGTTTCTAGCTGTTTCTAGTTTATCTGCAAGCCCTACCCAGCCCTGCCTGCCCCACTGCCAAGTTCCCCTCCTAGCCATGCAGTCATGGGGAGTCCATGCATAGCTTCCCAGGTAGCTCTGGCGCAGCCATGTAGCCCAGAGAAGCTGGCAATGCATTCTTAGCGCATGTTTGAAAAGGTATTTTCAGGAGTAACTATTTGATCACGGAAACGGGAGACTCCTTCAGAACCCGCCCCGTCCCTACGGGAAAAGGACGACTCTTAATCCATTTGACCTCTGTCACAAAAATATCGTACAGGTACAATGTGTGCTTTGAAAGATGATCTGAACGATAACTGGCAACGTAGTTGAACCCAAGGGGAGCCGTGAGAGAAAAACTGAGCCGTCGTATATTCGCCTCCCGTGCATCAAAGCATCGCCTATTTGCATGCAAACTTCAAAGCCTCGTTCTGTGCCCCCATCGTGTGGCTCTCCAGAAGCAACAGACTTCTTTTTGATCCAGTCTTCCTGTCAAACAGGGATACAAACAAATTGCTGGGGAATAAGGCAGCTTTGGTTAAAAAGCCATCTCCTTTTCTTGAAACTCACCTAAGTCCCAAATTGGATCTGGCCTCCCACTTCCCATGGTTCCTGCATATTCGCTATGATACACTGTAGGGCAGGCTTGCAGCCAAGAGCTTGTTGTGTGTCAAGGCTGCAGCAAAATTTTATCATCTGTAGGGCTCTTCTTTCATGTGACATCCAGCCACACCAGGATACAAAATTCCTCCCCCAACCCGCCCCACAGACACTCAGCACTGAGCACGGGTGCCTTCCTGTTTAGGAGGGTTTTTTGTACTCCTGCAAACTTTGGGGGCAGGTGTGGAGGAGGGCAGGTGTTGAGGACTCCCTGGTCCTGAATGGGGTAACCCTGAAGGACCAGGTACGCAGCCTGGGAGTCATTCTGGACTCACAGCTGTCCATGGAGGCTCAGGTCAGTTCTGTGTCCAGGGCAGCTGTTTACGATCTCTATCTGGTACGCAGGATGAGACCCTACCTGCCCACAGACTGCCTCACCAGAGTGGTGCATGCTCTAGTTATCTCCCGCTTGGACTACTGCAATGCGCTCTATGTGGGGCTACCTTTGAAGGTGACCCGGAAACTACAACTAATCCAGAATGCAGCAGCTAGACTGGTGGCTGGGAGCGACCGCTGAGACCACATAACACTGGTTTTGAAAAACCTACATTGGCTCCCAGTACGTTTCCAAGCACAATTCAAAGTGTTGGTGCTGACCTTTAAAGCCCTAAACGGCCTCAGCCCAGTATACCTGAAGGAGCATCTCCACCCCATTGTGGAACACCCTCCCATCAGATGTCAAGGAAATAAATAACTATCTGACTTTTAGAAGACATCTGAAGGCAGCCCTGTTTAGGGAAGCTGTTAATGTTTAATAGACTATTGTATTTTAATATTTTGCTGGAAGCCAGCCAGAGTGGCTGGGGAAACCCAGCTAGATGGGTGGGGTATAAAAAATAATACCGCAATACTTCAAGGACCACCTCTTTCCGTATAAACCTACCCAGACCCTGAGATCATCTTCTGAGGCCCTCCTTCATGTGCCTCCTCCTTGAGAGGTCCGGAGGTTTGCAACACGAGAACACTTCTCTGCAGTGGCTCCCTGTCTGGGGAATGCTCTCCCCAGGGAAGTTCACCTGGCGCCTTCATTAGACACCTTTAGGCGCCGGCAAAAATGTTCCTTTTTAACCAAACCTTTCGTCGATCTGATTTACATCCTATGCTCTTTTAAAATGTTTTTCTTTTGTGTGTGTGTGTGGGGGAGCTATTGGGTTTTTGTTTTTATTATGTATTTTGTGGTTTTATATCTTGATTTTATTCTGTGAACCACCCTGAGGAGCACCACCCCCGGATATAGGGTGGTATATAAATTCATTAAAATAATAAAATAAAAATATTAGCTCATGGGATTTTGGGTAGAAGCACCTGGACTTTAGTCTGGAATACAGAACTCAGGGAACTCTCTCAGGTGCTGAAACAGCCAAGTTCCTGAGGTCAGAGTAGCTCCCGGTTGGATCCATGGTTTGTACCCCATGAGCACAAACGTGAGCAAGTAAAGTAAATTTAAAGCTAAAGAGTAGCAGGAGTTTAAAATTCACTTTTACCTTTTATTTCTTAATGTCTGGTCTGTTTGCTTTTCTCTCCGTGTTCCTGTTCCAGTTGGGGATTCATTCAATATTGTCTGCCACCTCATGAGGTTTCTTGGTGGTGCGGTGAGCTAAGCTGTTAAAAGAGAAATTAAAAGGACAGAATTTCAGAGTTGAATTAATATGGGTAAATGCTGGGCACAGAATTTTTGACGGCATCCCAGGCATTCCTGTTTGGTATCTTCCAAAGCAGTGGTGGTTGGTCTGGAATGGTAGTGGATCATTGCTGGAACTGAGTTTGGTTTTCATTAATGAGGGTAAGCCATATATTCTCCCGCTCTTGAAAACTTTGCCACAGGAATGTGCCTTTCCACACATAGGGAAAGATCCTGCAAAGTATCTTGCATCACTGCAACCTATTTCAGCAGCTGGGGATTGAAGAATCTCATTTTCAGTTGTACCACATGGAGCAAAGCTAATAATAATAATAATAATAATAATAATAATAATAATAATACCCCCACCCATCTGGCTGGATTTTCCCAGCCACTCTGGGCAGCTCCCAACAGAATATCAAAAATACGATAAAACATCAAACATTAAAAACTTCCCTAAACAGGGCTTCCTTCAGATGTCTTCTAAAAGTCAGATAGTTCTTTATTTCCTTGACATCTGATGAGAGGGCGTTCCACAGGGCGGGCGCCACTACCAAGAAGGCCCTCTGCCTGGTTACCTGCAGCTTCACTTCTCGCAGGGAGGGAACCGCCAGAAGGCCCTCGGAGCTGGACCTCAGTGTCTGGTATTAACAATGGGGGTGGAGACACTCCTTCAGGTACACTGGGCCGAGGCCGTTTAGGGCCTTTGTCATACCTCTGATTTGGGGGGGGGTGCGTGTGATTTGCTATCCTATATCTCTGGTTTTCTGTAGAGAGATTTCACCATTTCCCAGTGGGATACCAAGTTAGGCAATTGGGGGGCTATAAAGGAACTGATCCCCCAAATGGCCAATGGCAGCCAGGCCTGGGTCCGGGGATTCCCAGGGTGCAGCCCCAACCAGCCAATTAGCATTGCTTGGGTCCACCCCCAGGGGAATAAATTCAGGCCAGCATTTCTCACCAGGTTTTTTTGACGGGGGCTAGGGCCATAGAACTCCTCCAGCAGGAACCCCTTGTGGGACACCCCTATTTGATGTAGGTCATAGGCCCTCCCATGGTGTGGTTTACATTTACAAACTTTCCCAGCAGATGGGCCAAAGTTAATTAAATGAAGATTGGGAAAGATTGTGGAAAACCAATTTAAAATTTACAGATTGCTCTTTACTGAAAGAAAATTACATGAAAATGATGTATAGATGGTGTATAACACCAGTGCAGATAGCCAGAATGTACAAAACTGGTTCAAATATATGTTGGAAATGTAAGGAAAATGAAGGGACTTTTTATCATATGTGGTGGGATTGTAGTGAAATTAAAAAATTCTGGGCAATGATATACAATGAATTGAAGAAAATGTTCCAACTAACATTTGTAGAAAAGCCTGAAGCATTTTTGTTAGGGATTGTAGGAAAAGACCTGCCAAGGAAACTGAAGAACATATTCATGAATGCGGCAACGGAGGCAAGAGTCTTAATAGCACAAGGATGGAAGAATGAAGAAATCCCGACAAAAGAACTGTGGCAAGGGAAACTGATGGACTATGCGGAATTGGCGAAATTGACCCACAAACTGCATGATAAGGACAACTGTGACTTTAAAGAAGAATGGGAACCTTTTACAAAGTATTTAAAGAAACAACAAAATGAACTGGACTCCTTGGCAGGTTTTGAATAAACATGCACGAATTAATTATTGGTAACATACAGACAGATAACTTAAGGATCTTTTACAATTTTATAATATGCAGAGAATAAGATGTGCTGAAAAATCAGAGAGAGGAGCTGAGGAAAGTCTGGGGATGGGAGGGGGGAGGGAAAAACAGGGGGGGGGATGAGGATGATATGTTTTTGATAAATTGTTATGTTGAAATTCCGAATAAAAACAATTTTAAAAAAACCAAAAAACAAACAAAGTTAATGAAATGGCTTCACTCAATGCCTATGCCAAATCTTTTACATCCGTAAACCATAAGGTTGTGGTCTAAGGTAAAGGTAAAGGGACCCCTGACCATTAGGTCCAGTCGTGGCCGACTCTGGGGTTGCAGCGCTCATCTCGCTTTATTGGCTGAGGCGTACAGCTTCCAGGTCATGTGGCCAGCATGACTAAGCTGCTTCTGGCGAACCAGAGCAACGCACGGAAATGCCATTTACCTTCCCGCCAGAGCGGTACCTATTTATCTACTTGCACTTTGATGTGCTTTTGAACTGCTAGGTTGGCAGGAACTGGGACCAAACAACGGGAGCTCACCCCGCCGTGGGGATTTGAACTGCCGACCTTCTGATTGGCAAGTCCTAGGCTCTGTGGCTTAACCCACAGCGCCACCCGTGTCCCTTTTATTATTATAGTTTGACCTTATTGTTTGGTTCCGCAGCTGGTAGTGGCTTTGGGGGGGAGGGATGTAGGAAGAGCTACAATTCACCCACTGGAAGCTCCAAGGAAGGAAACCAAAGGCTGTAACATGCAGGCTAAGGCAGGCTCACCACGTTCCAATTGCCAAGCTGAGGGTGGCGAGGTTCAGATGCCTCTGCCGATTGCTTGCCAGGGAACTGTCAAACGTAATTGGGTGCATTACTCTTTAAAGTAAAAACCAGGACGTCATTGGAACATAAAGTTCTCTCTCTGCCCCAAATACCAGCAGTTGTACACTACGTAGATGGCAAGATGACAAGTTGTGGTCTATTTGAACCCAAATCTGTATGTCGCTATCTTGCCTGATTATTTCATTACATAGGGAGCGACTGGATCCTGGAGCTGTGCTGGACTTTATCTTTTAAGCTAAGCATGTACCAGGCAACTCCTTATCTCCGGAGAACCTGCTGTTTTGCAAATGCATATGTGAAGTCCTCCACTTGCATTCGGTGTGGCATCGCTCTGTAATGCATTCCTCGCGAGCCCAACCTGCCCTACCCTGAGCCATTAGTAGTAACAGGACATTAATAAGGAGGGGTCTTTGGTATCTTGCACAGAGGCTGACCTGTTTCGGGAGAAGCAGGGCACCCATTACAGTGCAATGATTAATCACAGCCTCTCCCTTCCTTTCCCTCTCGCATGCGCTTCCTTGACTGAATACGGAGAAAGCAAAAATCGCGTACCTTTGCCCATGTGTAGCAGCCTGGTTCGCGGGCTGACGGAGATTAGCATATTTCCGTTCACATTTTTTGCTTGTTGATTTCTATCAATCCAGTGGTTCCCAGGATGGTTGCTAAGAAGATAAACAACAATATAAAATCATGATTTCAAAAACAGAAAATTGATATACAGTACAAGTTTCCCTTAAGACACTCCAAGTAGGTTACAAGGAGGAGAGGGACTCACATTAATCTTCTATTCAAGCATGGATCAGGCCCACAACTGCTCAGGCTTGCTAGGTAATAGGTAGGCTCCTCGCTTTCCCTGGACAGCCCAGATTTGTGACTGATTGATAAACTGACCAGAGAAGAAGAAGAAGAAGAAGAGTTTGGATTTGATATCCCGCCTTTCACTCCCTTTAAGGAGTCTCAAAGCGGCTAACATTCTCCTTTCCCTTCCTCCCCCACAACAAACACTCTGTGAGGTGAGTGGGGCTGAGAGACTTCAGAGAAGTGTGACTGGCCCAAGGTCACCCAGCAGCTGCATGTGGAGGAGCGGAGACGCGAACCCGGTTCCCCAGATTACAAGACTACCGCTCTTAACCACTACACCACACTGGCTCTCAGAGGACATCTGCAGTCTACGAGTACTCTTGGGTCCCACTTTCTTTGTTTGCTTTTTAATATGATTTTTATTCAATTTCCTGTTTTACAATTTCAGATAACCATTTCACATACTTAAGGTATCAATGACTTCCATTCTGCTCTTTCCATGGTTTGTTTTACACCACCAGAAGGCCCTCAGAGCTGGACCTCAATGTCCAGGCAGAACAATGGGAGTGGAGACGCTCCTTCAGGTATACTGGGCCAAGGCCATTTAGGGCTTTAAAGGTCAGCACCAACACTTTGAATTGTGCTCGGAAACGTACTGGGAGCCAATGTAGGTCTTTCAAAACCAGTGTTATGTGGTCTCAGCGGTCGCTCCCAGTCACCAGTCTAGTGACTGTCGCATTCTGGATTAGTTGTAGTTTCCGGGTCACTTTCAAAGGTAGCCCCACATAGAGCACATTGCAGTAGCCCAAGCCACTGTGTTGCATTGGCTCCCACATCACGTAGGAAACACAAAAGGGGTCCTTACCTGCACACCCGAAAATCCAATGTGTGAAGGTGATCAGATCATGTATTTGCTTAACTTCAGAAGCCAGCAGTGCGGTGGATCTGGGGCACTGCCATATCTTGAAGGCCAGATACTCAGTTCTGGGATGTTTTGTGGGGGGTGTAAAGATGCTGTCAAGTGCAACATTTTGACAGAGGATGAATGGCCCCCATGTTCTGACCGGTTGCTGTGACAACCAGTTTGTTGGTTGCTGGTAGTTTTGAAAGGTAACTGCTCAGTTGCAGTCACTTCAGGACCAACTTCCCTCTAGTATACCGTATTTTTCGCTCTATAGGACAGACTTTTTTCTCCTCCAAAAATTAAGGGGAAATGTGTGTGCGTCCTATGGAGCGAATGCAGGCTCCTTGGCTTCAGAGATAGCAACGTGAAGTCTCCAAAGTGCAGAGGGAGTGCTCCCTCCGTGCTCTGGAGGCTTCGCGTTGCTTTCGCTGAAGCCTGGTGAGCGAGAGGGGTCAGTGCACACCAACCCCTCTTGCTCTCCAGGCTTCAGGAATAGCCGCCTGAAGCCTCCGGAGCGCAGTGGGAGGTCCCGCTGCGCTCTGAAGGTTTCACGTTGCTATCGCTGAAGCCGGGAGAGAAAGACTCTCCTGAAGCCTGAAGGGGGAGGAACCTGAAGGAACCTGAAGCCTGAAGGGGGAGAATTTTTTTTCTTGTTCTCCCCCTCTAAAACAAGGTGTGTCCTACGGTCGGGTGCGTCCTATAGAGCGAAAAATACGGTAATTTATTTGCTTGTTATGTAACCTAAGCCTGCCTTCAGGTACAGTTCTGTAAACCTGAATGAATCTGAGAGTATATACTATACTATACATGTTATACTAACATGAATCAGATTTGTGTCTGTATTCTTTAAGAGGGATTCAAAGGGATTTTCAACCAGGAAGGAATCTTAATTTGTAGAACTCAGACGAGCCAGCAACAAGTTGATCGCTGCATAAACTTAAAAAGGGGGTTGTTTAACTCTGCTAAAGTAAACCTTCCCACATTTTGAACATTTCCTAAGACTATGAGAGGTCATTTTTGTCACCAGGTGGGTCTGGCCACTGTGACAAGTGAGGAAGGTACAGTTAGTCTCCTTCATGCCAATTTCTCTCACCTTTTTCCTTTCTGCTGAAGGTCCAAGTAAGACCAAAAAAGAAGAAAAAAGCCAGCAGTCCCTTTCAAGAGGGACATTAGCTCCTTTCACACTTAATGAAGCCGGAGAAATAGTGACAGGTACAGCTGGCGCCATTTAATAGGGATGTTCACAGGGAAAGCACAGCTGGGGGATTATTTCCTGCCATACGCTGCACGGGTCTTAAAATCATTTTTATTGGGACATGTCTGGGACTTGGTACTAGTTTTAGAAGCTGGTTTATGTCCCGTAAGCATTGTAAGCAAATTGTGAAGTTGAATGAAAACACATGATGGAAGATATTCCGCATCACATGTTTTATCCTCCTAATATATTCAGGTAGGAAGCCGTGTTGGCCTGACACAGTCGAAATATAAATAAAAAATAAATAAAATTGTCTAGTAGCACCTTAGAGACCAACTAAGTTTGATCTTGGTATAAGCTTTCGTGTGCATGCACATTTCTTCAGATACGATATATATGATCACAACCACACACCCGTACAGAATGATGGTAGGTTTCTCCTGCCATCAAGGAAAAGGTCATGATTTGTGGTCAATTTTACAAAAAGTGAAAGTAACAAAGAAATCACTCAAGCGGTGACTATATATTTTTCTTTCAGCTGCTGCAAAGGTCAAAATCGTCATTGTTATTTTTTTGCCCTTGTTGTGACTTGAACATCTGAAATATTGAAATGGTATTGAAAAATCGGTGCATGTGAGCTTTGAGTTTCTGGTTTGCTCTGCTGTTCCATGATATGGGTCTAGAGGGTGGCAACATGAGAAAGGGCCTTTTCTGCTGTGGCTCCCCATTTCTGGAGTACTCTCCCCAGGGAGGCTCAGCTGGTGCCCTCATCACATATCTTTAGGCACCAGGCAAAAACATTCCTCTACAGTGTGGTGTCGTGGTTAAGAGCGGTGGACTCGTAATCTGGTGAACCGGGTTCGCTTCCCCACTCCTCCACATGCAGCTGCTGGGTGACCTTGGGCTAGTCACACTTCTCTGAAGTCTCTCAGCCCCACTCACCCCACAGAGTGTGTGTTATGGGGGAGGAAGGGAAAGGAGAATGTGAGCCGCTTTGAGACTCCTTCGGGTAGTGATAAAGTGGGATATCAAATCCAAACTCTTCTCTCCTTCTTCTCCCAAGCCTTTGGCTAATTAAACAATCTATGGCCTTTTGCATGACCAGGCGCAACAGCCCCAACCCCCAGAGAACGTGGGAAAGGAAATAAAGGATCTGACAACGTTATGGAATTAAAATTAGGCCATCACTTTATTAAACTTCCGAATGTAGGAAGACCTTGGCTTAGGCCTTGGGCGTGTATCCCTCCCAGCCTCCCAGTAACTGGGGCTCATCAGGGTAAATGGGATATGGGGGTGCTATGCGCAACGTAAGTGTAGCAGGCAGCCCAGCCCATATCCTCGCACGCAGGGTAGTTCACTGACGACCTTTCGGTGTATGGCCAGTGACACCCATACATGGAACCCTGACCATTAGGTCCAGTCGTGACCGACTCTGGGGTTGCGCGCTCATCTCGCTCTATAGGCCGAGGGAGCCGGCGTATAGCTTCCGGGTCATGTGGCCAGCATGACTAGGCTGCTTCTGGCGAACCAGAGCAGTGCATGGAAACGCCGTTTACCTTCCCGCCGGAGTGGTACCTATTTATCTACTTGCACATGACGTGCTTTTGAACTGCTAGGTTGGCAGGAGCAGGGACTGAGCAACGGAAGCTCACCCCGTTGTGGGGATTCGAACTGCCGACCTTCTGATCAGCAAGTCCTAGGCTCTGTGGTTTAACCCACAGTGCCACCTGCGTCCCACACCCATACATACAACCCCTTTAGGAGGGGGACCCTAGAATCGCCGCCGCAGGGGGATGAGTCACCACTTCACACACGCACACACACACACCATTATAGTATAGGGAGGAAAAGACTAAAGGATTCCACCCAAGGCCATAACCACCAAAGTTGTGACAAATTGCTACGGGTATTATAGTTGCAAGGAATAGATCCCATTGCCCTAAATGGAACTTGATTCTGACTAGCATGCTAGTCAAAATATGAGGATAAGCTTTTCCCCATGAACATTTGAATCAGCTTTTTGTGGATGAATTATGAGTTGGTTAATTATGTCACTGGAGGACTAATATAACGGCCTCATCAGTAAAAATGAAAGTAAGAAATAAGGAAGACATTACCCCTTGATTCCACCAGCCTCGGGGAATTTTCATTGCTACCTGCCTCCATCCAGCTGCAGCCCATAGAACTTGAGGTGCAAATACTTCTGGGTAGTCAAACAAATCGTGCTTTATGGGTGCATATGAAGAAATTATTATGATGAGCGGTATAGGAGAACTTTCAGCCTAGTTTCCAGTCAGGTTAATCCAAATCAAGGTTCTGGATTTGTATCTGTTGAATGACTCCTCACTTGAGCTGAAAAGTTTTCGTTTGTACAGTGGTCTAAACCACTGAGCCAATCAGAAGGTCGGCGGTTCGAATCCCCATGATGGGGTGAGCTCCCGTTGTTCGGTCTCAGCTCCTGCCCACCTAGCAGTTCGACAGCATGTCAAAGTGCAAGTAGATAAATAGGTACCACTCCGGCAAGAAGGTAAATGGCGTTTCCGTGCGCTGCTCTGGTTCGCCAGAAGCAGCTTAGTCATGCTGGCCACATGACCCGGAAGCTGTCTGTGGACAAACTCTGGCTCCCTCAGCCAGTAAAGCGAGATGAGCACCACAACCCAAGAGTCATCCGCAACTGCACCCAATGGTCAGGGGTCCCTTTACCTTTACCTAAGGAGCAAGTAAAATCTACTTGTTTTGGAGCTTCTGGTTAATTTCCTTTAGCCCAGGTACCACAGCCACCATCTCCAGCCTCAAAGAAACAACCCAAAGGCTGATAAAGATTTAGAACTCTGTGAGTTTATCAACTAAACGTTGCCTTCTGGTTTATTAATGTGAGGCATTGGCTGCATTCAGATGTAACACTAAACTATGGTTTGTCATCATCATTATCGGGCGGTTTCAAGGCAGCTTACAAATCTTTACTGGAAGGCCTTATCTCAAGTTTGAATGTTCCTCCTCTCCACAGGCACAGCCCCGGGGAGGAGACTAGAAGCTCCCATTTGCATTTCAGTTTACTACCGTTTACTGTTATGCAGTGTCAAACCCTTAACTGTAGTTAATTTTACGATGGCTTACTATAGTTAACTACAGAAAAGGGAGTGTGCAAGCACAAGTCTTGCCTTGGCTCATTTTGAAACAATAAATCATAGCTTATTGTTATATCCAATTTCAGGCCCTGTCTGTAATTTTCCCAATAGAAATATTAAATGATATGGTTTTGACTTAGAAGAGGCACCCTGTGCTTTTTTTCTAAACGGCCTCGGCCCAGTATACCTGAAGGAGCGTCTCCACCCCCATTGTTCTGCCCGGATGCTGAGGTCCAGCGCCGAGGGCCTTCTGGCGGTTCCCTCATTGCGAGAAGCAAAGCTACAGGGAACCAGGCAGAGGGCCTTTTCGGTAGTGGCGCCCGCCCTGTGGAACGCCCTCCCATCAGATGTCAAAACGATAAACAACTACTTGACATTCAGAAGACATCTTAAGGGAAGTTTTTAATGTATGATATTTTAGTGTTTTCTGGTTTCTATGGAAGCTGCCCAGAGTGGCTGGGGAAACCCAGCCAGATGGGCGGGGTACAAATAATAAATTATTATTATTATTATTATTATTATTATTATTATTATTATTCTAGGGTTATGCAGGGGTACGCATACCCCTAATTTTTTGTGAATCTTTGTACTTTTGTCCATTTACTGTATTTATTTCCCCCGATTTGAACTATAAAATGGTGATTTTCTGGAGTGAAAATGAGAGTACCCCTAAACATTTTTAAAGAAAAAAAGCACTGGTAGTACCCCTTGCACATAGTACATGTGAAAAGGATCTAGGAGTCTTAATAGACTGCAAGCCTATTATGAGCCAACAATGTGATGCAGCAGCAAAAAAAGCGAAATCTATTGTAGGCTGCATCAATGGAGGTATGGTGCCCAGATCAAAGGAAGTAATAGTCCCACTCTATTCTGCCTTGGTCAGAACACACCTGGAAAACTGTGCCAATTCTGGGCACCACAATTTAAGAAGGATATTGACAAACTGGAACGTGTGCAGAGGAGGGCAACCAATATGATCAAGGGTCTGGAAACCACACCTTATGAAGGAGTTGGGGTTGTTTAGCCTGGATAAGATCCTGGACATGAGAAGAGAAACTCAGTGGCGTAGCGTGGGGGGTGCAGGGGGGCCCAGCCGCACTGGGCGCAACATCTGGGGGTTAGGGTTAGGGGGCGCACATCCACAGGTTAGGGGGTGCAAATTACTTGCCTTGCCCCGGGTGCTGACAACCCACGCTACGCCACTGGAGAAACTCCCTGGAAAAGACCTTGATTTTGGGAAAGATTGATGGCACAAGGAGAAGGGGGTGACAGAGGACGAGATGGTTGGACAGCGTTCTCGAAGCTACCAGCATGAGTTTGACCAAACTGTGGGAGGCAGCGGAAGACAGGAGTGCCTGGCATGCTCTGGTCCATGGGGTCACGAAGAGTCGGACACGACTAAACAACAACAAGCCTGGATAAGAGGAGACTGAAAGGAGGTGTGATAGCCATCTTCAAATATCTAAAGGGCTGTCACATGGAAGATGGACCCAAACCAATGGCTTTATAAGAAAATATGGATGGATTTATTAATGGGTTTATAAGAAAATGAAATCTGAGTAAAGGTCAGGAAGAACTTTCTCACTGTAAGAGTTGTTTGACAGTGGAACAAACTCCCTCGGAATGTGGTGGACTCTCCTTCCTTGGAGATTTTTATGCAGAGGTTGGGTGGCCATCTGTCATGGATGATTTAGTTGAGATTCCTGCATCGCAGGGGGTTGGACTAGATGACCCCTGGGTCCCTTCCAACTCCATGATTCTACGCTAAAAAAATATCAGGACATTAGTAACTGCAACTACCAAGCTCATTGTAGCGATGTCTGCCAGGAGTCAGGGGAGGACCAATGTTCTAGGTGGCCACCAGAGGGACCACAGACACGACTTACATTCGAAGGAGGTACAAGGTGGCCCGATGTGTGAACGCAACCATGGGGTGTTAGCTCTTCACAGCAAGGGCTACAGTATTGTCTTAGGAGTCTAGCGCTAGAGAAGCAGGCTTGAAAATAGCAAAAAGCTGTCACATACGAAAGGCACGGAGGAGAAATGTGCTGTCAGAAAACGTAATCTCTTCCAAGTGCAGAAATCCAACAGTGGGAGGATTTACGGGAGTTCAGATCCAGGGGACGCCAGGAAAGACAGCTAAATAAACACATAGATCATGCATCTTGAAAGCTGATGTCAGGCCCATAAAAAATCAACTTGATTATAGGAGCAGACAGGTGGTGATTGGTGCAACCCCTGCACATTTTGTCCTAGAGCCTTTGGCTGGCCTTGTCCGGTGGAAACATCACTGAGCAGATGTTTTCCTGATTGCAAATGTTGTGAAATTTATAATCCACATCCTCCTTCTCAAACAATCTTAGAGCCGTTTGGAAGAGGAAAGTGCATGTTCATCCAATTTGCGCCCTGCCAAAACTACAGTGTTACCGGAGATGTGGGAGGAAATCCATCTCAGACAGGGAGCTGAAGAACGGTTCTGGAATGCTCCAAGGCATCGGGCATTTGAAGCCCATAGTCCTTCAGTGCATTTGCAGGCTTAGTGATTCTGCTGGGTTCAGGGAAAGACTACAGAACGGGGACAGTTAGCTCTCTGCCTCTGCTTGGGTTGCTGCAAGTTCTGGAAAAAAAGATATCAGAATGTGTTGTGTAATAAACAAAAATCTGTCCTCCATCGGTCAGAGAAAATAACAAAGGCCAACCAGAGAATATTGAGAAGCAAAGTAGCTAGTAAGCCTGATCTTTATTAAACTGATGCAACAGGGTCCTCACTCACCACACGCAGGAGGGAAGAGGCACCCAGAACAATGGTGTGCCAGCCCTTATATAGACTTTTTGAAATTGCCACCCTCTAGCTCAAGACCACTCCCCAAAACATCATACATACATCACAGATGAGGCGGTCTGTAGCAGAAAACCTGTCTGCCAGGTTACCTGAGAATATTCACTGATTGCCTTATTTGGGCAGTCTGGCAATTCCTTTGTGATGGCAAATACTCAGTTCCTGAATCCAGATCACAGGCTCACCCTATTCACACACAGAAACCCCTTAAGACAGGATTTGTGAGCACAGAGACAATGGGGAGGTTTTCCCATCTCCTTTGTCCTTGCAGAGAAACATTTGAAGTCAATTTGGGAGAGACAAAATGCTTTCTGGACTATTCCTGTACTGATACAGACATGTGGTTTATATCTTTATGCATGTGTTTCCCCTGTACATTTATGAACATTTATTTTATATCTTAGACCTTATAATTCTTACAACAGTTGCTATATGCAATACGCTTCTGCTATCAGCTAGGAAGGGAAAAGGGGCCTTAGAGCAGCTGGTCTGGATGAGGAAAGGTTTGGATTGGGGAAGACATCAACATGCCTCTCTTGAACACTCTGCGCCCTGTTAGAGCAAAGTTCCTTCTCCCAGCCCCACTTTATACGTGAATTGTGCAAATACATGAATGACAGCTGCAGCCCATCCACTTCTGCTTTTACTGGCAATGGGTCCCTGGGGCCTGTCTCTCTCCCTGCTCTATTACCAGAAATCTTTTTTAAACAGGAAATGCCAAGGCTTGAGCCATGGCCCCTTCTAGGCTTTCATTTTGCATGTGGCGAAATGGTGCATGCCATAAATAAGGAACGCAAATGGTCACTAGCCCTACGGCGAGCTGAATGCCCGCTTGCAGCTCCGTAGCGACACACAAGATCACCACAGTCCATTACCTTGGCAGGCGCACCCGCCAACGTTTATCCAAAGGATAGGGAGACAGATAGGGAGACATTCGATCTAGCCGCACGCATAGACGGCACCTGCACATCGACATCAGTCACCTTTAGCCCATTTGAACCTCTCCTACCTACCTCGTGGGACGCGGGTGGCGCTGTGGGTTAAACCACAGAGCCTAGGACTTGCTGATCAGAAGGTTGGCGGTTCAAATCCCCGCGACGGGGTGAGCTCCCATCGTTCGGTCCCAGCTCCTGCCAGCCTAGCAGTTCAAAAGCATGTCAAAGTGCAAGTAGATAAATAGGTACCTCTCCGGCAGGAAGGTAAACGGCGTTTCCGTGCGCTGTTCTGGTTCGCCAGAAGCGTCTTAGTCATGCTGGCCACATGACCCAGAAGTTGTACGCCGGCTCCCTTGGCCAAAAAAGTGAGATGAGCGCCGCAACCCCAGAGTCGGTCATGACTGGACCTAATGGTCAGGGGTCCCTTTACCTTTACATTACCTACCTCGCAGAAGTGTTGTAAAGGGGAAAAAAATGTGTGAGGGAAGGGATTGTGTACAACCACGTTCCGCAGATAAACGGAATGAAATATAACTGTAGCTGTAAACTGCCTTGAGTCCCTGTTATAGAAAAAGGATACTAATACTGGAAACTGTGAGAATGGCCAGGAAAATATCACAGAGTAAATCCTGTTACAGATAGGTAGCCGTGTTGGTCTGCCATAGTCAAAACAAAAAAAATTTCTTCCAGTAGCACCTTAAAGACCAACTAAGTCAGTTCTTGGTATGAGCTTTCGTGTGCATGCACACTTCTTCAGATACACAGAGTAAATCCTGTTGAACTCAGTGGGATTTAGATCTGGGTCAAAATGCTTTGCATTGCTGTGTAAGGCTCGACAGTCTTTTATCCCATTTTTAATTTTCCTTTTTTTCCTTTTACAATTTTAACTTCACCAAGTATTCTCCATAGAGATAAGGCAATTCTTTTTTAAAAAATTAACCCCCCAAGCCCCCCCCAAATGAGAATATAAATAAACCTTAATCATGACACATTTTCAGTATATATAAACATATTTTGGAGGTTCTCTTTAACCTCCTGACTTCCCTCCATTTCTTTCTCTTAGTTTCCTCACATTATCAGTATTTAACTAATTACCATCATACCTTAATAGTTCAGATTGCCAATGTTAGACTTTATCTAACTAAGCCACTTTTGGCGAACCAGAACAGCACACAGAAACGCCGTTTACCTTCCCGTCGGAATGGTACCTATTTATCTACTTGCACTTTGACGTGCTTTCGAACTGCTAGGTTGGCAGGAGCAGTTACCTGGGAGTAAACTCCATTGAATTCAGTGGGACTTACTTCTGAGGAGACAGTGTAAGGCTCCATTTACAATAAAGGAAGAAACACTCCCTGTGTTTCCTAAGAAATCGCTGGCTGCGGAAGCTTTGCAATTAAAGATTTTAAAGCAGATTGGGGACCTTTTCCTTCAGAAATATAGGAAGGGTTTCTTATGTCAGCTTCACCGTTACTTTCATTTGGTGCAGGTATTCCCCCCTCCAATAGAAACAGGACTCCGTTTTTGCACCCCCCCCACACCCCACTTTTAATTGTTCTCCAAGATATGGCAGGGAGCAAAAAGGAAAACCGGGATATTCTGGGATCAAATCAGAAACTGGGATGGCTTCTGTAATTCCGGGACTGTCCCTCAAAAATTGGGACACTTGGAGGATATGGCTATAACACATGACTTGGCCCTCAGGCTGACAGGTGCTTCAACTGACTTTAACACCTTCTTGCTTTTTATTAATTATTATTAAATTAAATTATATCCTGCTCTTCCTCCCCAAGAAGCGCAGGATGGCAAATACATCCACTACGTACATCATTTTAATCATATGCTACCTTTCCATAGCTAGAACCATGCTCAAGGCGACTTACAACATGAAAATACTTACATAATTGCAAACATATGTGATAGGGATTTTGAGGTCTTAGATCTATGTTAAATGTTCATAAGTGTACCAACCAAGCCCGTACATAGATCAGCACAGGAAGACCAACCTGAAACCATTTTTCATTCCCAAACTGACCAAATGTTTTCTCTGCAAGGTCAAAGGAAAATGGAAAAGCCTCCCCATTGTCTTTTCCTTCACAAATCCTGTCTTAAGGGCACATTTATGAATATGAATAGGGTGTGAGGCTGTGACCGGGCTCAGGAACTAAGTATTTATCATTACGAAAGACTGGCCAGGCTCCCCAGGCAATCCAGTCAAGTGACCATTAAACAGGTAACCTGGCAGACAGGAGGTAAACAAAGCACTCAGATTTCTGCTGTAGATCCCCCTTTCTGTGATGTAGGTATGGTGTGTCTGGGGGTGGTCTTGGACTCCAGGGAGGGAATTTAAAACGTCTATATAAGGGCGGGCACACTTTTGTTCTGGGTTCCTCATCCCTCCTGCATGCGGTGAGTGAGGACCCTGTTGCAACAGATCAATAAAAATCAGGCTTACTAGCTGCTTTGCTTCTCAATATTCTCTGGTTGGCCTCTGTTATTTTCTCCTACCAATAGGGAACCTACCTAAGGATGCTATATGGGCTCTTGGATACCCCATAAGGGGGAAAAGGGCAGATTTTTGTCTGCAACACATAACTAAAGTGGCCATAAATAAAGCATCAAAAAGCACACAATCAATAAGGGAGCTGGGCATGTTTAGCCTGGAGAAGAGGAGGTTAAGGGGTGATATGATAGCCATGTTCAAATATATAAAAGGATGTCACATAGAGGAGGGAGAAAGGTTGTTTTCGGCTGCTCCAGAGAAGCGGACACGGAGCAATGGATCGAAACTACAAGAAAGAAGATTCCACCTAAACATTAGGAAGAACTTCCTGACAGTAAGAGCTGTTTGACAGTGGAATTTGCTGCCAAGGAGTGTGGTGGAGTCTCCTTCTTTGGAGGTCTTTAAGCAGAGGCTTGACAACCATATGTCAGGAGTGCTCTGATGGTGTTTCCTGCTTGGCAGGGGGTTGGACCCAATGGCCCTTGTGGTCTCTTCCAACTCTATGATTCTATGAGTCTAATAAAGATACCAAAAAAATATATCCAAAACAGCAGCAAAATCAAACTATGCCCCATTATTCTAAAACAGTCAAAACATTCTAGAAACAGTGACAAAACAGGGCTCTCCGGGTTGCCAGGATACAGGGATCCTGCAGTCTGTGAGAATACTCTTTTTCTGATGGGAGAACTCCCTTTCCGTAGGGCCTGAGCCTACTCAAGTACCTAGCAATCTGCAAAATGCACATTAACCACCCCGGTGTATCAGTCCGAACTCATTCTTATCTTTCAAACACAGCAATAACCATGCAGTTAAAGAGAGACAAACTGAAGTCTCTGAAGTGTGAGAACCTGACTTCTGCCACTTACATCTTGTTCTGGAGAAGTTTGTGCTCCATTCCTCCCATAATAAGCAAAATTGTTTTAGCTGTTTTGCCCTACAGTGAAGGAACACCTGGCACTTTGACTGAGATTCTTCGGAGACTCCAGGCTTAAGTAACTCTTAAACGGCCAGGTTGAGGTGTTCACCTGTATCTAGCTAGCACCTCAGACATGATCAAAAACAGGATCCAGGAGACTGTCTATGCAGATACATGCATGTTGTTGTTGTTGTTGTTTAGTCGTTTAGTCGTGTCCGACTCTTCGTGACCCCATGGACCAGAGCAAGCCAGGCACTCCTGTCTTCCACTGCCTCCCGCAGTTTGGTCAAACTCATGTTGGTAGCTTCGAGAACACTATCCAACCAACTCGTCCTCTGTCGTCCCCTTCTCCTTGTGCCCTCCATCTTTCCCAACATCAGAGTCTTTTCCAGGCAGTCTTCTCTTCTCATGAGGTGGCCAAAGTATTGGAGCCTCAGCTTCACAATCTGTCCTTCCAGTGCATGCTTGATGATAAATAGCTGGGAATGCTCTTAGCTCTGTTAGTGGAATGACCCCTAGACCAGATGGATGGGCGGTCACCTGCTTTTGAGGGGGTTACACTCCCCCCCGAAGGATCAGGTTCATAGCTTGGGGGTACTCTGTCACTTGAGGCTCAGGTGGCCCCAGTGGCCCAGAGTGCCTTCCATCAGCTTCAGCTGGTGGCCCAGCTGCGCCCCTTATTTGGACAGGGATAGCTTAACTTCTGTTGTCTATGCTCTGGTAACCTCAAGGTTAGATTACTGCAATGTGTTATATGTAGGGCTGGCTCTGAAGAAGGTTCAGAAACTTCAGCTGGTGCAGAATTCAGCAGCCAGGTTGCTCACCGGAGCAAGACAGTTTGAGCACATTACACGTATCCTGGTTTGTCTTCACTGGCTACCAATTGCTTTCTGGGCCCAATTAAAAGTGCTGGTTTTAACCTATAAAGCCTTAAATGGCTCAAGACTGCAATACCTCAAGGACCACTTCTTTCCCTATGAACCTACCCAGATCCTGAGATCATCTTCTGAGGCCCTTCTTTGTGTGCCTCCTCCTTGAGAGGTCCAGAGGTGGCAACACAAAAACAGGGCCTTCTCTGCAGTGGCTCCCCATCTGTGGAATGCTCTTCCGAGGGAAGTTCACCTGGCGCCTTTTACTATACAGTGGTACCTTGGGTTAAGAACCTAATTCGTTCTGGAGGTCCGTTCTTAACCTGAAACTGTTCTTAACCTGAGGTACCACTTTAGATAATGGGGCCTCCTGCTGCTGCTGTTCTCATCCTGAAGCAAAGTTCTTAACCCAAGGTAATATTTCTGGGTTAGTGGAGTCTGTAACCTGAGGTACCACTGTACATCTTTAGGTACCTGGCAAAAATGTTCCTTTTTAACCAGGCCTTTGGTTGACCTGATTGACATCCTATGCCCATTTAAAAAGTGGCTCTTTTTTGGGGGGGGTGTTTTTGGGTTATTGCTTTTATTCTGATTACAGTGGTACCTTGGGATGCGAATGGAATCCATTCCGGAGCCCCATTTGCACCCTGAAACAAACGCAACCCGCATATGTGCGTGCGCAGGTCATGTTTTGCCGCTTCCACGCATGCGCGTGACGTCATTTTGACCATCTGCGCATGTGTGCGTTGTGAAACCTGGAAGTAATACGCTCCGTTACTTCCGGGTCGCCAAGAAGCGCAAACTGAAAATATTTAACTTGAAGCACATTTATCCTGAGGTATGACTGTATATATATGGGACGCGGGTGGCGCTGTGGGTAAAACCTCAGTGCCTAGGACTCGCCGATCGCATGGTCAGCGGTTCGAATCCCCGCGGCGGGGTGAGCTCCCGTCTTTCCCAGCTCCTGCCCACCTAGCAGTTCGAAAGCACCCCTAAGTGCAAGTAGATAAATAGGTATCGCTTTATAGCGGGAAGGTAAACGGCGTTTCCGTGTGCTACGCTGGTGCTGGCTCGCCAGAGCAGCTTTGTCACGCTGGCCACGTGACCCGGAAGTGTCTCCGGACAGCGCTGGCTCCTGGCCTCTTAAGTTAGATGAGCGCACAACCCTAGAGTCGGACACAACTGGCCCGCACGGGCAGGGGTACCTTTACCTTTATGACTATATATATTGTGATCTTTTCTGTGAACCGCCCTGAGACCTCTGGGTATAGGGCGGTATATCAAATAAATAAATTTTAAAAACAACAACAACACTAGGCTGGGGGGGGGGGGGTTGGATTGGCCCTGCCAGCCTCCACTTGCGGATTGACACTGGTCTCATTCCGCCTATGCAGAGCTCTCCCTTACACCTGAACATGCAGACAGGCAAAAGTGCTGCCAGCAGCTGCAAGCCCCAAAATAGGGTGTTCCAGGGGTGGGTAGAGGGAGGCCTCAGATCCCATTGGCACAGCAATCTGCCTTCGCTCACCCCCACTTTCTGCTTTGGATTTCATACCAATGAATGGTTGGCCCCTCTTTTGCAGGGAGGGCAGAGTGTGCCATTCGACAGTGGCACTAGGTAGCCCATTCATCACAATAAGGGATCCCACAGGAGGGCATAATGTGCCACTCTACAAACCAAATAATAATAATAAATAATATTTTTATTATTTATACCCTGCCCTTCCTGGTTTAAAAACCGGGCTCAGGGCTGCTATCAGCAAATATAAAATATTAACTAAAATGTGACTTAAAAACAGCATAAAATACAACATAAAATGCAGCATCAATATCAATAAAATTCAGGGGTCTTTTTTTGGGGGGGGGGACCCTGTGAGTAGACATCGAATGATCACCAGGGCTAACTGGCCAAGTTGGTCCTACTAGGGCCAGCAAGGAGACCAGGGAAGAATTTAAATGTGGGGTCCCAGAAAGGGTTTTGTCATAGAAAAGGAAAAGGAGAAGGGAATAAAGGATCAGGCTAATTAAAATTGAAGGCCAGGTGGAATAGCTCTGTCTTACAGGCCCTGCGGAAGGAGATCAAGTCCTGCAGGGCCCTAGTCTCGTGGGACAGAGCATTCCACCAGGTCGGAGCCATCACTGAAAAAGCCCTGTGCCTGGTGGAGGATAGTCTGACTTCCTTAGGGCCCGGGACCTCTAAACTATGGTTATTCATGGACCTTAAGGTCCTCTGCGGGGCAGACCAGGAGAGGCAGTCCTGTAAGTATGAGGTCCTAGGCCACATAATCAGTCCTGTTTACCGTCAATGGGCACAATCCAGGCAAAGTTCATCATTGTAAGTTCAACCAGCTGGTGTTTAAAAGTCCTTAAATCCAGCAAGACAGTATGCAAAAATGTTGTGTCACTAGGCACATCCCCACCAGTCGTTTGCAATAGTTTCATTAGAAAAAGGAAACACACAACTAGTATTTTCAATCAGAACGTTTCACTTAACTTATCATCACCCCCATTTTTTTAAAAAAATATTAATTTATTGAATTTATGCCACTTCTGACATCAGGAGGAGGGGTTTTTGCGGTTCTCACGACCCATTCACACTCTCGCGGGGCTGACTACAGCCCCGCGAGAACAGGGGAATCCCGGGATCATTAGTATGCATTATTCATCGCGCCAGCCAATGGGCTGGCAGCGGGGGCGGGGCGAGTAAGGGGCATTTAAGGTCGGGATAGCCCATACTCGCCCCTTTCTTTCCTTCTAGCAGCTGCGGTTTCCCTCCCTCCCACCCTTTAGGTTCTAAGCTGGACTTTGCTATGGGCCTCGGCTGGTCGCCGCAAGGGGCCTGGTAGGAATTTTTCCATTTGGCTAATTGGCTATAATTTGGAAGCCACTTGGTTTTTTCGCCTACCTCGTAGCAAACGTCACAACTTCTTGGTTTTGGCGGTTAGGCATTGGCAGGGGTATTGTTATGCAAATGAGATGGGGGGGAGGAACGCCATCACCTCCCCCAAAATGCTGAAGGGTAGTTCGTTAAAGGACTCCGGGGGGCGTCACCTCGTCCGAAACCTACGGAGGCTAGGGCCTAAAGCGCGCTCCCGAGCGGTAACCCCTTGGGGATCGCCCAGGGATGTGCATCTCGGGGCCTCCCCCTGTTGGTGCTTAACCCTTCCCGGTTATACCGGATAGTCTGATAGGGCCAATGCCTAAAGCCAATACCGCTCTTACCTGTAATCAATAAAGTTGTGGCCATTTTTCGCCCATTAACCTAAATTCCGTGTCCTGTGTCTTTATTTATTCCATTCAGTGGGAGGGGGCGGGAATAGACACGCAGTAATCCTCCCTATACCCACAGGTCTCAGGGCGATTCACAGAATTTCATTCTCGATACCGGTATGTGGATCATTCATACACATATATTAGTAGCAGCTGACATAATAATAAACGGCAGGTGAACTGGAATGGAAATGTGTCCTGTTCAGAAAAGACCACAGAAGGAAATAAATAAGCCCCAGACTCAAAAGGGAAAAGTAAAAACGTAGGTTGAAACCTATGAAGTTGTTCCTTCCTCCCACAACCTTGCAAGGGGTTATAGCGTTGAGTGACACTCCTTCAACAACCCAAGCCATTCTGACTTCTGACCTATATATATTAATGGCAGACGTTGAGCTATAAAGTATTTTTCCCCATAGAAACAAAGCTGGAATGGATCCAGGCCTCATCAAGTTCAACCCCTGCTAGAAGGAGGCATCCTACCCAAATACATCATTGCCCCTGGATTAGGTTCCTTCACCTCCATTTATGAGAACCATTGTATATACAGCTCAAGATGCCTTCCTGGGGCTTGCCTGCAACAGCCTGGCTTCATGGGACCCATGGCTCTCATCCCATCACCACCACTGGCTTTCTGAGATCTTCAACTGGTCTCGGCTCACAAGAAACTGCAAAGGAGAAGCTATACGATGTGTGTATTGTGAGGGGGCAGGGAGAAAACTTCTAGTCAAGTCCAGAAGGAACCACAAAATGGTGCCCTCTCCCAGCCAGGGGGAAAGGGCTGAGTGAAGATCTACCTCAGGAACATGGGGTGGGTGGGTAAGGATCTACATCAGGATTTGGTGCCTCTATGGATCCTGCCACCCAAGGCAGCCACCTCACCTTGCCTCATGGTTGAGCCAGCCCTGGTCAAATCACAAATGTGATTTGTGAATACAGATGCTACAGAAGATAAGACGTTATCAGCTGGGTAGAATCAGGGGTGAGGATATGCTACAGCTTATGATAGGGACTTGGGTGGCGCTGTGGTCTAAACCACTGAGCCTCTTGGGCTTGCCAATCAGAAGGTCAGTGGTTTGAATCCCCATGACGGGGTGAGCTCCCGTTGCTCTGTCCCAGCTCCTGCCAACCTAGCAGTTAGAAAGCATGCCAGTGCAAGTAGATAAATAGTTACCACTGCAGTGGGAAGGTAAACAGCATTTCCATACGCTCTGGCTTCCATTACAGTGTTCCATTGTGCCTGAAACGGTTTAGTCCTGCTGGCCACATGATCTGGAAAGCTGTCTGGCCGGAAAGCGAGATGAATGCTGCAACCCCATAGTTGCCTTTGACTGGACCTAACTGTCCAGGGGTCTTTTACCTTTAACTTTTACAGCTTAAGATACAGCTGTTTGGGAAAGGTATCATATTTATTTGCATATGTTTTTGCTGCTGCTTCATCAAAAAGCAGATATTTATGGCAGATTTGGTTTTGCCAGCGCCCTTTTGATCTGTAGGCAAAACCGCAAAATAAAGTGAAGGGGCCGTGGTCTCTGAGACAAAGATGTACCAAAATGCAGTGGCGCTCCCCATCTCAGCAAGGCAGCAACATCTTTTTCACGTATCACCCAGTCAGCATTTTGTAGTGCAGGCATGTGACTCGCAACAGCTGGAGCATCTCTCAGAGGCAGAGTCTCCTATACCACAAAGCCCCATGTATCTCTCTCAAAAGACAAATGCACACACACACACAACTTCTCCCGTCTCCCTCCCCCAAGATCTTGTGAACAGAAAAGCCACTGATAGAGATCTCTGCTAGCCCATTAATAATGTGTTGCTGCTTTTGCATCTGGACTGTTTTCAAATTGTTCCTTGTATATTAATCATGTATGTTTTCTATTATAAATCCTGCATGTAGCCACAATCTAGGACACCCATACTCCCCAATGGAAATCTTAATGACTCCGCAATGCTAACAGAGCACGCCGCGTCCTTTAGGGAAGCTTCCATCTGAGTCCATCCTGCAGTGAGGTCTTCTGGAGGTAATAAAACACGGAGGAGATGCTATCTGGTAGGTCTGGACTGTTTTGTTCCCTTGAAAGTCAAGCAGGCAGCTGATTTAAAGTTTCCAGCTAGGTCATACAAAAGTCAGGAGCAGCTGCATCTAGCCGGGTTCAGAGTTTGAATATTTATGGTGTCAATCTGAAATCCAGATAACTACAAATAACCTAAAGCCATTAACTCCCCGGCCACAAGAGAAAGCTCTCTGGCTGTTAATGTAGAGGCTGCTTGGAGGGGGAAAACAAAAAAGAAAAAAAGAGAGACCCTTCTGCAGAGGTTGTTATATGCTAAAAAAGCAGCCGCCGGTTCCCGCCACAGCAGACTTCCTTCCAGGAAAAGCTATTACGAGTGTCATGTGATCAACGGCAACATTTGGGAGCACCGAGATACTCAAGCGTTCAGGTCAAACCGAGACCACCAAGAGCAGAGCTTGATAAATCAGTCATCAACAGACTGCATTGCAGAAGTAATAATTCTGCCCACTTAAGTCAAATGGCTCGTGGCGCAAGAGCAGAGCTCTCATTTCCCCTAGGGCCATTTTGATAGAGAAAAGGGCTGCCACTGACAGGTTAACTAAGGGTGCATTCGGACATGAGGAAGACTGCACTCGCTTTCCTCATTATAACGCCAGGGCTTCTGTCCTGTTTTTCCAGTGGTCTTTTCACACTGCTCCATTGTGGAACTGTGGCTTTTTGAACATGCCCCATTTTGTTTAATTCACACTTGGTGAACATGATTCAGATGCCCAGAGTCACTGTGCTGTAGTGGTTAAGAGCGGTAGACTCGTAATCTGGTGAACTGGGTTCGCGTCCCCGCTCCTCCACATGCAGCTGCTGGGTGACCTTGGGCCAGTCACACTTCTCTGAAGTCTCTCAGCCCCACTCACCTCACAGAGTGTTTGTTGTAGGGGAGGAAGGGAAAAGGAGATTGTTAGCCACTTTGAGACTCCTTCGGGTAGTGATAAAGTGGAATATCAAATCCAAACTCCTCCTCCTCTTCTTCTTCTTCTTCTTCTTCTTCTTCTTCTTCTTCTTCTACACGCCGGTTTCTGCTCCCCTGTGACTCACCCATGAAAATGGTATGAAAGAACTGTGTGCTAGAATAGCACCCCAAATTCCGTCACTTAAACCCCATGATTTTCTACTGCTAAGGATAGGCACTGGATTTTAAGAAATCCTGAACGGAGGCTTTGGGGTTGGGGGTTTGTCTGAAGCAAGATCTCCACAAAGCACCCTGAAGTGGGGACCTCTGTAGTGACTCAGAGTGATCTGTAGATTCAAATATTTAAAAAATTAATAAATGTGCAGACAGTATGTCTGCAAGATTTGGAACATTTCTCCCCAAGCTTGCCGTATAAGGAGAACACCACGGTGGGGGAGCGAGAGTTGTGAATGACAGGTCTAGTTTCTAAGTAGGGGGAGTGGTTTTGCCAGGGCTCTCATGTCACAGCGCTTTGAGAAGGGATGCTTCTCTCCCTTGTCTTCTGTGCTCTTTGCCAGCTCTGCAAACGGAAAATGGCAGACATTTTTCTGCCTCTGTGTGATGTGCCGACATCCACGCTCTCAGTTCAGCTTCGCACTTAGGTGGAATCTACATGCATATAAAAAAACGCTTTTAAAAATGCTTTTAAAAAATGTTTTGAAAAATATATTGAATTTGCCATAGCAATGTGACACTAGATGGCGACGGAGAGCTATGGCAAATTCAATATATTTTTCAAAACGTTTTTTTAAAAAGCATTTTTCAAAGCGTTTTTTTATATGTGTGTAGATTCCACCAAGGTTTAGCAGAGGGAAGGAGGTCCTTCACAGAGCAGCGAAGGAAGATGCTCTATGAAGCACCCTACCTCCTTAAACCTTGTTTAACAGACCAATTGTCTTGTTGTCACCAGCACAGGTGTAACTCAGAGGTATCACTAACATGATGAACCTCCTATTTAGGAGAGCTCTTGCCCCCAAGTTCAACCCCTAAAAATAATTTCCCAATGTGACTGGAAGACAGAAGTTCCAGCTCTTTGGAGTCACCCACAACCCCACACTAGTCTTTCCCAATGGAAGTGGGGGTCAGGCGGGCAGTGAGCTGGGCACTGCTGTCAGGACAAACACACTCATTCAAGACAAACACACTCAAGACTTGGAAGGGAGATGGGGTGGCACAGAGAAAGATTCATAGGAAAAATAAGCTTGATTCAGAAGACGAAGGTTCACTTTTGAGCTCATTTCTTCGTCAAGGAGCAACACGGATGCAGGAGGAAAGGAAGAGTGATCAGGCCAGGGGTATTCAAGGGAAGCAGCAGAAAAACCTACCTCGGGACCCACTGGGCAAGGGATTCAGTGCATAATATTCAGCTTTCAGATTGGGAAAGGTTATGGAAAACAGACTTGAAATTCTCGGCATGTTGCACACTGAAAGAAAATTATATGAAAATGATGTACCGGTGGTATTTGACTCCTAGTAAGTTAGCAAAAATGTACAAAACAAGCACAAATACCTTCTGGAAATGTACAGAAAAAACAGGCGCCTTTTATCATATGTGGTGGACGTGCAAAGTAATAAAAGCATTCTGGGAAATGATATATAATGAATTGGGGAAAATGTTAACTTTTACATTTAAAAATAACTTTTGAATTGGGGAAAAATTGGAGGGAAATGTAACTTTTAAAATAACTTTTGTTAAAAAACAAACCAACCAGAAGTTTTCTTACTAGGAATTGTAGGTACTGATATCCCAAAGGAGCAGAAAAGACTTTTCATGTATTCGATGACAGATGCACAGATGCTACTAGCCTAGAGATGGAAAGAAGAAAGAGTCCTTACCAGAGAGGAATGGCTAACTGAGCTGATGGACTACGCCGAAATGGCAAAACTGACCGGAAAGCTCAGGAAACAAGAGGACAAAAACTTTAAGAAAGAATGAGAAAAAATTATAATTTATTTAGGAGACCACTGTAAGCAGATGGAAATATTAGCAGGATTGCAATAACACTTGTAATGTAACAAACACTATGGACAATATGGACAGATACAAAATGTAGATTATGAAATATTATGCAGTTGAAAAATGTTGACAATAGAACCCATGGAGGGGATGTTGCGAAGTCTCGAGATTCAGAGAAATTTCTATATATGGATATGTATTTGGTATTGTTGTTGTTGTTGCTTAGTCGTTTACTCGTGTCTGACTCTTCATGAACCCATGGACCAGAGCATGCCAGGCACTCCTGTCTTCCACTGCCTCCCGCAGTTTGGTCAAACTCATGTTCATAGCTTCGAGAACACTGTCCAACCATCTCGTCCTCTGTCGCCCCCTTCTCCTTGTGCCCTCCATCTCTCCCAACACCAGGGTCTTTTCCAGGGAGTCTTCTCTTCTCATGAGGTGGCCAAAGTATTGGAGCCTCAGCTTCAGGATCTGTCCTTCCAATGAGCACTCAGGGCTGGTTTCCTTCAGAATGGATAGGTTTGATCTTCTTGCAGTCCATGGGACTCTCAAGAGTCTCCTCCAGCACCATCATTCAAAAGCATCAATTCTTCGGCGATCAGCCTTCTTGATGGTCCACCTCTCACTTCCATACATCACTACTGGGAAAACCATGGCTTTAACTATACGGAACTTTGTTGGCAAGGTGATGTCTCTGCTTTTTTTGGTATTGTTACAACTTTATATTTGTAAAATCAAATAAAAATGATTTAAAAACAAAAAGAAACAACACCTACCTCTAGACCTGACCACTTTGTTTGGGAGTCACTGTCTATGTCTCCACAGCCATGGGGCCAAGAAACAAGTAGCTTGCAAGAATAAAAGCAGAGATTTTCAGGAGCCAAAATCCAGCTTTGGACAGAAGATTGCATGTGGATTTGAAGCAGAGACGCTGCTCTGCGCTGAGGCATTCCGCGGCGAGTGTGTGCCATGCGCTTACCAGTTTACATTAATCATTGATCAGTGTCTGCCATCTTAGAAATCCCTCAAGCTAGCAGGGAGAGATGGTCACTTCACCTTCAGTCTCGCAGTGCTGCCGTCATTTACGGAGCAGGTACTGACAAACCTATGAACCGTGTGTCATGTCATCCATCATCAGAAATGAAGCCAACAAGGCGTGAAGAGACAGGAGTAGGAGGCAACTCCGACTGTCAGTTACTTTGCTATATGGGAAATGCCTACAGCTAGGACACGGCGGCCGGTGGAAGCTTGTGGGTGCGAGATCCCAGAGTGCAATCGCTAGTTATTTCACTGGGACTCATGGGGGAGACACATAGGATGGCCATGGATGCGCAGCACCAGAAAAGAATTGCATAAAAAGTTCCAGAACATTATTTAAGGTAAAGGACCCCTTGGAGGGACGCGGGTGGCACTGTGGGTTAAACCACAGAGCCTAGGACTTGCTGGTCAGAAGGTTGGTGGTTCGAATCCCCATGACGGGGTGAGCTCCCGTTGTTCGGTCCCAGCTCCTGACAACCTAGCAGTTCGAAAGCACGTCAAAGTGCAAGTAGATAAATAGGTATCACTCCGGCGGGAAGGTAAGCAGTGTTTCCGTGTGCTGCTCTGGTTCGCCAGAAGCGGCTTAGTAATGCTGGCCACATGACCCGGAAGCTGTACGCTGGCTCCCTCGGCCAATAAGGCGAGATGAGCGCCACAAACCCAGAGTCGGTCACAACTGGACCTAATGGTCAGGGGTCCCTTTACCTTTACTAAAGGACCCCTGGATGGTTAGGTCCAGTCAAATGCAACTATGGGGTTGCGGCACTCATCTTGCTTTCAGGCTGAGGGAAGGAGGAGGAGGAGGGTTTGGATGTGATATCCCGCTTTATCACTACCCGAAGGAGTCTCAAAGCAGCTAACATTCTCCTTTCCCTTCCTCCCCCACAACTCTGTGAGGTGAGTGAGGCTGAGGTCACCCAGGAGCCGCATGTGGAAGAGCAGGGAATCGAACCTGGTTCACCAGATTACGAGTCTACCGCTCTTAACCACTGTACCACACTGGCGTTTGTCCACAGACAGATTTTCGGGTCATGTGGCCAGCAGGACTAAACTGCTTCTTGTGCAACAGAACCCTAATGGAAGCCAGAGTGCACGGAAACGCCATTTATCTTCCTGCCGCAGTGGTACCTATTTATCTACTTGCGCTGGTGTGCTTTCGAACTGTTAGGTTGGCAGGAGCTGGGGCAGAGCAACGGGAGCTCACCCCATTGCGGGGATTCGAACCACCGAACTTTTGATCGGCAAGCCCAAGAGGCTCAGTGGTTTAGACCCCAGCGCCACCCATCACAGTGTTCCAGGTCAAAAAAGGGGGGGTATTGATCCCAGAGACCCATCTTCCCTATCTGGAAGGGGCCATGGAAGATGAGCTGCAAGGAAGCCCAATTTGTGACATTCTACAGCAGAAAGATTAGGAGAGATTAGCACTAAGGTATTGAAGAACTTTCCCGAGGATTCTTGTTTCCTAATATATATATATATAAATCACAAATTGCTGCATAAATGTGGAGAACTGAATTGAAGATTTTTATTTTATTTTTTAATGAGAAATGGAGAGAACTGAAATTGTAAGATCCATCCCTGGAATACACTGTTTTTGATCAATTTCCTCAGTAAAGTGTTATCAGAAAGGTTTTTTTTTCTCTCCCCTCTCTCTCTCTGGACTCCTGTTTTGTTTCAGTGGCTTTGTAAACAAATCCCAGTGATGTTGACGGAATCAGAGAGTCAAGACAAGCTGCCTTCTCTGGTCCAGCTTGAGGCCTAGGGTGGATCTCCACACGGTGGATGGGGAGGAACACTATAAATAAGTCAGAAATCAAATTGTTATAACAACGGGGGTGGGGGAACGCTACATAAAAATCACATGGATTTTTTTAAATTATTTGTTTTTGCTCTCTAGCACCATCTGATGTCACATGTTTGTAAGGCATTAAAAACATTGTTTTTTTGACTAATGTAGATGAATCCCTAGTCCAAGGGAGGCCAGTCTGAAGGGAATTAGAGATTTGGACACACAGTGTTTCAGGAAGGAAATTGTAGCGAAAAGCTTCTATAATCTGACCAATCCTTTTGGCTTTTATAAAAACTATCAGGTGAGTATGAAATAAAAATTTGCACCCCCTGGCTGTATTTTCACCCAGAAGCCCTGGCTATGAGCTGAGGAGGTTGTTGTTTTTTGGCTGAAACCAACTTTTGCTTCATCTAGTTCAAAAGGTGATCAACACCTGTATTGGCTGTTTCTGTCTTTCCCTAAAATAATGTTTTCAGCAAAACCCACATTTGTCAGAAACTGGCTGCTCAGCATGATTTTCTACATTTCAACATAAAAAAGTCCTCACAGCTGTGGAATAATTCAAGTGCAGCCACAGAGCTATGGTGGGTTTTTGAATGAAAAGTGAGGTGGTTCTTCTTCCTCCACTGACAAACATTCATCTATTATAATAAAAGTAACCAACATTTTTCTCAGTGTGTCCAAACCAGTAAGGTCTACAGCAGGCATAGGCAAACTCTGGCCCTCCAGATGTTTGGGACTACAATTCCCATCATCCCTAGCTAACAGGACCAGTGGTCAGGGATGATGGGAATTGTAGTTCTAAACATCTGGAGGACTGGAGTTTGCTTATGCCTGGTCTACAGTGCACTCAGTTGCACCAACCAAAGACCCATAGATGAAAACTATTGATTCTTATAAAACACACTTATTTGTTTCAACCAGCAGAGATCAGTTTATCAAACAACTTGGCCAGAATGGAGCTTCTAGCAGGGTGAGCCAACTTGCTTCTTTCTACAGAGTTGAAAAAAGTTAGGTTATTCCGCAGTCATTTGTGAATTTTCTTTCCTCAGCAGGACATAGTAAGAGAGAGAGGCAGTTATCTGTCCTCTTTCAAGCACCGTTTTATGTTTCCATCAGCAGTAAATGGTGGCATCACAGACTTTGTAAAAATGGCTGCCAAATCAGAGACACCCAGAACAATAAAATAATAGAGTTGGGAGACTCCCTGGTCCTGAATGGGTTAACTGTGCCCCTGAAGGACCAGGAGCACAGCCCGGGAACCATCTTGGACCATGAAGGTTGGTCCATGAAGGTTCAGGTTAACTCTGTGTCTACCAGCTTCCTGTGGTATGCAGGCTAAGATCCTACCTGCCCACAGACCGTCTTGCCAGAATGGTTCATGCCCTGGTACATGCCAGTATGCAGATGATACCCAGTTGTACCTCTCTTTTAATTCAGAACCAGTGAAGGCGGTGAAGGTCCTGTGTGAGTGCCTGGAGGCGGTTGGAGGATGGATGGCGGCTAACAGATTGAGGCAAGACAGAAGTACTGTTCTTGGGGGACAGGAGGAGGGCAGGTGTGGGGGACTCCCTGGTCCTCAATGGGGCAACTGTGCCCCTGAAGGACCAGGTGCACGGCCTGGGAGTCATTTTGGACTCACAGCTGTTCATGGAGGCGCAGGTCAATTCTGTGTCCAGGGCAGCTGTCTACCAGCTCCACCTGGTACGCAGACTGAGACCCTACCTGCCCGCAGACTGTCTCGCCGGAGTGGTGCATGCTCTGGTTATCTCCCACTTGGACTACTGCAATGCACCTTACGTGGGGCTACCTTTGAAGGTGACCCAGAAACTATAACTAATCCAGAATGCGGCAGCTAGACTGGTGACTGGGAGTGGCCGCCAGGAACTATATAATACCGGTCCTAAAGGATCTTTATTGGCTCCCGGTATGTTTCCGAGCACAATTCAAAGTGTTGGTGCTGACCTTTAAAGCCCTAAATGGCCTCGGTCCAGTATATCTGAAGGAGCGCCTCCACCCCCATCATTCTGCCCGGATGCTGAGGTCCAGCTCCGAGGGCCTTCTGGCAGTTCACTCACTGCGAAAATTGAGGCTACGAGGAACCAGGCAGAGAGTCTTCTCAGTAGTAATTTTATTATTATTATTATTATTATTATTATTATTATTATTATTATTATTATTATTATTATTATTGGAAGGGACCGTGAGGGTCATCTAGTCAACCCCCTGCAATGCATGAATCTTAATCTCAGGGTTGTGGGGCTTGAGCCCACATCCTTGAGATTAAGAGTCTCATGCTCTACCAACTAAGCTAAATGAGGTTACCCCCCACTTTTTCTGTGGGGGCCAGTGTGGTGTAGTGGTTAAGAGTGGTAGTTTCGTAATCTGGTGAACCGGGTTCACTTCCCTGCTCCTCCACATGCAGCTGCTGGGTGACCTTGGGCCAGTCACACTTCTCTGCAGTCTCTCAGCCCCACTCACCTCACAGAGTGTTTGTTGTGGGGGAGGAAGGGAAAGGAGAATGTTAGCCGCTTTGAGACTCCTTAAAGGGAGTGAAAGGCGGGATATCAAATCCAAACTCTTCTTCTTCTTCTTCTAAAACAACAACATTACTCAATGTGACCTAAAGTGCCAGAGGTTAAAAACAACCCATCAACAAGCATGCTAAAAACCAAGTAATTAAAAGAATGGAGTGGATGCAATTAAAAAGAACAGGGACAGCTTATTTTAAAAATCACTAAAATTCCAGGGAGCGTGTAAGCAGTTAGCAATAGGGCAGATACCTCTCAGAATAAAAATATATTCACAAGGTGACAGAAGAGAACCAGGGAATGGGGAAAGCAAGTCTACATTTGCAGAGAGTTCCACAGCCTGGATGTGGGAAGGACAGTCTCCTAGCAGATAGCAATGCCACTTAGTGGTTTGGGTAATACAACCAGTTCTTTGAATTAGCCATGGAAGCTTTGAGAAAAATGCTTGATAATGCTTATGTTCCATGCTGCCTCCATCGCCTCTTCATTATGTCATCCAGCAGAGCTTTTCCGGGTTGTGCAGACTGGCCCAAAGGAGGTGGTAGAACCAACGGTAGCTTGCTGTGACTTGTTTGCAAAGCATTTTGAGGATAAAATCGCTTGCATCCACTGAGATCTGTTGTAGCAGATGAATCTCATGGGGTGTCCAGAACACTGTCTAGTCATGCTGTGCTGGATGAGTTTCAGATAGAAAAACCTGAGGATGTGGACAAGGGGCTCGGATCAGTCAGGGTGACCACTTACGCTCTAGACCATGGGTAGGCAAACTAAGGCCCGAGGGCCAAATCGTGCCCAATCGCCTCTAAATCTGGCCTGCAGATGGTCCGGGAATCAGCATGTTTTTACATGAGTAGAATGTGTCCTTTTCTTTAAAATGCATTTCTGGGTTATTTGTGGGGCATAGGAATTTGTTCATTTCCCCTAAAAAAATATAGTCCAGCCCCCCACAAGTTCTGAGGGACAGCGGACCGGCCCCCTGCTGAAAAAGTTTGCTGACCCCTGGGCTACACTGTTTACAATCCAGGAGGAAAAATCTGAATGGTACCCTAGGTACCATCATATCCATGGGTAGGCAAACTAAGGCCTGGGGGCCAAATCCTGCCCAATTGCCTCTAAATCTGGCCCACAGATGGTCCGGGAATCAGTGTGTTTTTACATGAGTAGAATGTGTCCTTTTATTTAAAATGCATCTCTGGGTTATTTGTGGGGCAAAGGAATTCGTTCACCCCCCCAAAAAAAAGTATAGTCTGGCCCCCAACAAGGTCTGAGGGACAGTGGACTGGCCCCCGGCTGAAAAAGGTTGCTGACCCCTGCTCTAGACCCTTGCCCCTCGATTTCTGATCGATTTCATTTGGGGTTTAGGCCTGGTTTGGGCACAGAAATTGCTTTGGTCACCCTGTATGATGACCCTGTCAGGAGAGAGGGGAAATGAGTCCCTGCTAATTCTCCTCAACCTCTCAGTGGCTTTCAGTACCATCAACCATGGTATCCTTTTCGGAATGGCTGTCTGAGTAAGGGGTTGATGGCTTTGCAGTATTTCCGGTCCTACTTGGATGGTCGTTCCCAGGTGTTGCTTGTTAAATTTGCTGTCTAGTGTCTGGTCTTTGACTGCAATAAAGATTGGTTGATTGGTTGGAGTGTTTTTCAGCCCCGTGATGCCTTCAGTGTGGGGTTCCGCAGTGTTTGATTCTATCCCCTATGCTGTTTAACATCTACATGAAACCACTGAGTTGGGTTACCCAGAGGTTTAGAGTACAATGTCAGCAATATGCTGATGACACACAGCTCTACTTCTCCTTTACATCTGCAAGTGAGCAGGTGAATATGCTGGACCGTTGTCTTGCCTTAGGGACACGGGTGGTGCTGTGGTCTAAACCACTGAGCCTCTTGGGCTTGCCAATCAGAAGGTCAGCGGTTTGAGTCCCTATGATCAGGTGAGCTCCCGTTGTTCTGTCCCAGCTCCTGCCAACCTAGCAGTTCGAAAGCATGCCAGTGCAAGTAGATAAATAGGTACCACTGTGGCAGGAAGGTAAACAGTGTTTTGGGCGCTCCGGCTTCCATCACAGTGTCCTGCTGCACCATAAGCAGTTTAGTCCTCCTGGCCACATGACCCAGAAAGCTGTCTGTGGACAAACACTGGCTCCCTCGGCCTGAGAGCAAGATGAGCGCTGCAACCCCAAAGCATCTTTGACTGGACTTATCTGTCCAGCGGTCCTTTACCTTTACCTTTACCTTCTGTCTGAGCCAGAGTGACACCTCTAATGATGAGCCCACCGACATGAAATCCAAAGACCTTCTGCGGTCTCCTGACTGCTAGACATCACCAGAGAAGCCACTGCAGGTCCCCCTCTGCTCATGTGCTGTGAGGTCCTACCCTGACCGACCTTCTGCTATTGATCTCCTGCTGTGCCGTGTCTGTGTGTGCTCAGAGGTAGATGTACCACTATTAATTCAGTGGGCAACGTACTAATAAATGGGCCATTTTTAAGAACTCCACAGATATGTATGCAGGGCCACAGTGGGTTCCCTCTCAAAAGAGATACAATTGGTAAAACTCAAAAAAAACCCAAAACCTCGCTTTATTACCATATTTTTCGCTCTATAAGATGCACCAGACCACAAGACACACCTAGTTTTTGGAGGAGGAAAACAAGGAAAAAAATATTCTGTATCCCAGAAGTCAGAACAGCAAGAGGGATCACTGCGCAGTGAAAGAAGCAATCCCTCGTGCTGTTCTGGCTTCTGGGATAGCTGTGCAGCCTGCATTCGCTCCATAAGCCGCATACACATTTTCCCTTACTTTTTAGGAAGGAAAAAGTGAGTCTTATAGAGCAAAAAAATACGGTACTTCTTTTGGTTAAAAGGCCCTTTCACCGTGACTCATAAGCTGCTCTGAACAGCACTGTTTCTATTTCAGCAGAACATTTCTAAAATTAAAGAAAAGCCTTGTCTTGGGCTTGATTTCCTTCATCCATTCCCCTCATTCCCATCATGCAGCTGAATTGGGTGCCCACCAACCCACCCCTCTCAGCGCAGTACAAAGTAAACTCAAGGAATGCACCTACAGCTGCAACTTACCGGTACCCTGTGTTTTGGGCAGGGAAGGCGGGTGTTGGCAGCTTCCATTTTAGGAAGTAACTAGCAAATCTTCCGTGCTGTTCTAATCATGCAGGCTCCATGATAATAATAGCTGGCTGTTTAATAAAGACATAATAATAGGATGGATGGAGCTGGTGCAGCTGGGGAAACAATGGGATGTTCTGCAGTGACTGCATAATAGACCTATGGCAAACATGGACTTCCAAGGCTGGATGTTCAGCTAAGCAGAAAACATGTCACTCCTTTTCAACTTATATAGTCCCTTTCTCTTCTTTTTTCTTTTCTTTTGGCACAGTATTTTGATTCGTCTAGCCACTCTGCTTTAAGCGATGCATTTTAATTAGGTTCCTTTGCAGCCAGGCCCACAATCTGCATATTGCTGTTGAGAATGTTTTGGTTGGAGCAGCTGAGTGCATGGCCTTTCTATATATATAAAAGGTAAAAAGGTGAAGGACCCCTGGGCGGTTAAGTCCAGTCAAAAGCGACTATGGGGTTGCAGTGCTCATCTTGCTTTTCAGGCTGAAGGAGCAGGTGTTTGTCTACAGACAGCTTTCCGGGTCATGTGGCCAGCAGGACTAAACCACTTCTGGCACATCAGAGCACCGTGACAGAAACCAGAGCATGTGGAAATACTTTTTACCTTCCCACCACAGTGGTACCTATTTATCTACTTGCACTAATATACTTTTGAACTGCCAGGTTGGCAGGAACTGGGGCAGAGCAACAGGAGCTCACCCCATTGCGGGGATTCAAACTGCAAACCTTATGATTGGCAAGCCCAAGAGGCTCATTGGTTTAGACCACAGCGCCACCCATGTCCCTTTCTATATATTAGACAGCAGCAACCTCAGTTCTGCTACAGAGGGTATGTTTGGCACAGCTCCCTGATGACAATGTGCAGGAAGTGTGCTGATATCCAAATTCATGTTTGCATACCACCCAACAGTCCCTCTTTGAGCAGGACATCCCAGATTCACAGAAACCACCCCACATGTCCTGGTTCCCACCTCCCCCAGGGCAGCTATGACAGCCTTTGCCATTGTCTCCACTGCTCTGGACACCTGGAAGTCAGTACAGCACATCCGGAAGCACAATTCCAGAAGCCGGCACACCATTTGTGATGTAGGATGTGAAACACAGAGCAGTCAAGTACAACATCCCTAGAGTGGACATAAAAAGGGGGATGTCTGGACCAGCCAGTTGGAACTTCCTATTTCCTCCTAGGCTGGGGCAGACTTCCTCTGCATGTGACTAGAGGCGGGCATGGCCTCACCTGTACAGGTAACAAAAGCATAGGAATGGCCGCCATCTCTCTCTCTCTCTGATGCCATTCGTCGAAGAAGCAACATCTGCTTAGCCTAAGATTCTCTCTTGGCTTCCAGCCAAGAGAGGACAAAGGGACTATCTCTTTGTGGGATAGAGAATGTTACTCTGCTAAATTGTAGAACTTGTTAACACAAGTTGGAAAGGATATAATCAAACAATATATCCTCTCCTGCATCCCTGAACATTCCCATATGGGATGGCCATGGCAAGCCCAAGGAGGACATGAGGCCCAGCTGCTGTGGTGGCAGTGGAGGAGGAGGAAGAGAGAAAGCTGCTGGTGGTAAGGCTGCATCAGTGGGACAAGGTGGCATTGATGTGAAGTTTGGACAGGTTGGGGCATCACACCGGAGTAATTGTAGCTAGTCTCTTATGCACGAGGCATCCAAGACTTCCTTCCTGGTTTGGGGAAGCACGACGAGTCAGTGTGCTATCCAGACAGGCGTAAAGGACAAACTTTTCATTTTAGAAATTCATATATATACGAAAAAGCAAGCAAGAAATAGCAGTGGCAGCAGCAGCACCCCCCCCCCCCATTCTACATTTCACATATTCTGAGCTAGGGAGGCAGGGGCAGAGGAAGGGGAGTGTGGTAGGGGCGGTTTGCCCCGGTTGTCATCACTGAGGGGGGGTGACATTCGGCAGGCTGCCTGCCTGCGACTCCCAAGAAGGGATGGAGCTGCGCTGTCTTGCTGGTGGCCTTCCCCCCTTCCCCCTTTCTTTTGACAGCTCGGGGGAGGCTGTGGAGTCATGGGTGGGCGGTGCACTGTTGCCCTCCGCTCCCAGGCTGCTTCCTGGGGAGGGGGAGCCTCCCCCGAGGTGTCAAAAGGAAGAGGGAAGGGAGAAAGGCTGGCAAAGCAGTGCAGCTCCCTCCCCCCACCCCACCCAGGAAGCAGCCCGTCATGGGCGGTTTGCTCCACTCCCCCATGGGCATGGGATCCACCACCCACTGGGATGCTTCCTCCGCCTCTGACCCCACCCCCAAGTGTACAGTATGTGCACCGCTCCCTACAGAGGCGGAGCAGCTAGCTCCGCCTCTGTAGGGAGGGGGTTGTTGGAAGCATATTTTACACCTCATTTCTGGAAATACTCTGGTATTGCAGAGGGATCAGGTCCACCAACCTTGCTCTACTCAGCAGGGAAATTGTCGATACAGATTTGACAATGCATCTGCCACTTCACTTCCCAAACCAATTCACGAAATGTGTAAGTTAAAAACAAACAGATATTTATTATAGGAAGAGACCCACGCTGTGCTATCTCTTTTCTCTCTCTAGCAAGATCAGAAAATAGAAAACCAAGTAGAAAAGGCTCCCTATTGCTTCTCTGGTTACCTAAGCACTATGAGGAGATGTGGCTTTCAAGGAAACCACTCTGAGCATGCTCAGAACTAATGAGCCCTTCAATAGGCTACCTACCACTTGGCTATTATTCAATCAGTCCTCCCTAATCGGATCGGAGGCAGATGGATGGCCCTACTAACAATAGAGAGAGTGGGAATCTGCCTGGCAGGGGCTGAAAAGCAGGCAGTCCTCCTAATATTCAAATGGCAACCATATGTATGGCTTTTCGGCCCAGAGTCGTGCAGGCAGCTGACTGGCCAGAGTACATGAGATTGACCGAAAGAGTGTTTGTGGCATCGAGAGTTGTGGGATTCTTATTGAGAAGGCTGTAGCCCAATAGCCCTAATGGAAGAGCTATTGTAGGTTTTCTGCCTTGGACACAAAATAATGTAACGGGCTGGTCCACACGATTACTCTTTGTTTAGATGCATAAAGTCACAGGTTTAAATTCCTGTCCTGTGCCACCACTCAGTATAAATGCACTCAAGGCAGTTCACAATAATAAGAAAAATGCAACCATGAAAACACAACGGATTGTGTTCACAAGAACCTCAAGTTCAAGATTCTGGGGGGATGTAAACAGGCCATATTTGGAGAATTGCATCCAGCCTCTCCCTTCCTCTTGGTTCCTGCACCCACAAAATTCCAGACAGGCCTTGCACTTTGGCTGACATTCAAAACTATCACCTCTTTGTGCAAATTAACTTCAAGGGCTCTGTCATCCCTCATATTTAAAATGCTATTATGGGGAATCAGCACAGCTTGGCAAAGGCAGCCTAAGGGGCTCGCTATGACTGAATTCATAGACAGTGCACCTTGCCGTATGCCCACAAGGTCCTCAATGTTTCTATAATGGACACACCATGCTGAGGCCACTGCCAATCTATCCTAGCCAGATGGGAGCCAGCACAGACTTTGCCTTGCTCCAGAGTAGGCAAAATGCACCATATTAAATCCCCTGGTTGATGTTGTTGTTTTTAAAATATTTTTTATTTGATTTTACAAGCATAGAGCTATAACAGCACCAAGTAAATATCCATATCTAGAGATTTCTCTGAAACTCCAGACTTCCCACCATCCCCTCCATGGGTCCTATAGTCAACATTTTCAACTGCATATCATTTCATAATTCATATTTTGTATCTGTCTATATTGTCCATTGTGATTTTTACATTACAGGTGAGATTAAAATCCTGCTAGTGGTTTTCCCAGTAGTGATGTTTGGAAGTAAGAGCTGGACCATAAAGAATCACCAAAGAATTGATGGTTTTGAATTATGGAGCTGAAGGAGACTCTTGAGAGTCCCATGGACCGCAAGAAGATCAACCCTGAGTGCTCACTGGAAGGACAGATCGTGAAGCTGGGGCTCCAATACATTGGCCACCTCATGAGAGGAGAAGACTCCCTAGAAAGGCCCTGATGTTGGGAAAGATGGAGGACACAAGGAGAAGGGGACGACAGAGGACGAGATGGTTGGACAGTGTTCTCAAAGCTACCAGCATGAGTTTGACCAAACTGTGGGAGGCTGTGGAAGACAGGAGTGCCTGGTGTGGTCTTATTTGTCACAGGTTTGTCAATTTACAAAGGCAAGGTACAGGGGTGCAGGGTGCAAAAGGGAGGTTTGGGTGCAAGATACAAAGTGGGGTGCAAATCCTATCTACATGAGTAAGGTCATGGCTAGAAATCCAGGAAGGGATGGCAAATGAGATGGATCTCGTTGTCTGGCACTTTACGAAAGGAGGAAGCGGAGCTGAGTGGAAGTGATTAGGCTGAGGCTAAAAATAACATTTATTACTTTCATCGTTACAATAAAGTGATGCAATTTAGATACATGGGTTCCATTTCTTATTTTCCTAAAAGTAGTTACAATCATTGAGAAGTTGAACAAACAATGATAAGGCACAAGGATACAAAGGGGTCAATGCCATTTGCAAAAGTGCCAAATGTAGCAATTGCATCACGGTCACAGTAAGGATTCACATTTACAAGGAGTAAAGACACAATTACAAGAGAAAAAACAAAAACAAAACTAGATACAATTTAAAATTACCTGGATACAATCATAAAAAAACTTGGATACAATTACAAAAATAGGGTAAATTGAGGAAGTAGGGCAATGGGCAGTGCAGGGAGGAAAGAAAAATGCTTTATTTGAGAGAAAGGAAAGAAAGGATTCAAAGGAGGGAAATAATGGGAGAAGCAAATTAAAAGGCGAACAGACTAAAGGCAAAATTGAAGGAAAGGTTTATATATCTCTTAGGTAGTCATCATTGGTTCATTTGGTCTTGGTTTTCAGCTTCTTTATCTATTTTCCTACATCAGTTATGACAGGCAACAAGTGTGGAGGTTGAGAGCTGGGCTGGGGTTATTGATTTGGTTTGTTCTAGTTTTTATTATACATTTTGTGTTTTTTATCTTGCATTTTTATCTTGTGAAATACCCTGAGATCAACAGATGAAGGTGATAATAATAATAATAATAATAATAATAATAATAATAATAATAATAATAGGTGGTTATTGCTGCCCATTTAAATGCTATTTTCTTTGTGATTTTGTGCAGCTTCTGCAGAATAACCTGCCATGCCCTTTGCCTGTAGCAATCAAAGGTGTGGATGTTTGGGGACGTGTTACAAAGTCTCATCCATAGCTTTGTTGTTGTTGTTTAGTCATTTAGTCGTGTCCGACTCTTCGTGACCCCCTGGACCAGAGCACGCCAGGCACTCCTGTCTTCCACTGCCTCCTGCAGTTTGGTCAAACTCATGCTGGTAGCTTTGAGAACACTGTCCAACCATCTCATCCTCTGTCGTCCCCTTCTCCTTGTGCCCTCCATCTTTCCCAACATCAGGGTCTTTTCCAGGGAGTCTTCTCTTCTCATGAGGTGGCCAAAGTATTGGAGCCTCAGCTTCAGGATCTGTCCTTCCAGTGAGCACTCAGGGCTGATTTCCTTAACAATGGATCGGTTTGATCTTCTTGTAGTCCATGGGATTCTCAAGAGTCTTCTTCAGCACCATAATTCAAGAGCATCAATTCTTTGGCGATCAGCCTTCTTTATGGTCCAGCTTTCACTTCCATACATCACTACTTGGAAAACCATAGCTTTAACTATATGGACCTTTGTTGGCAAGGTGATGTCTCTCATCCATAGCTACTCGGCCCATATTAATAAAGTCTAGAACAAGGGTCCCCAACCTGCGGTCCATGGGCAGGAAGCGGCCCACAAAGGCCGTTTAACTGGCCCAAACCAAGCTGTCTGCTTGGCAAGTCCCCGCATGCTGCGCTAAACTGGCACAGCGCGGCGCGGGGACTCTCTTCCGCAGCTCCAGAAATTGTTTCTGCGCATACCCAGATGCCGGAAATTCCTTCTGCACAGATGCAATTTCTGGCATCTGGGCATGTGCAGAAGTGATTTTCGGTGCCACGGACATGCGCAGACACAATTTTCGGTGTCACGGTGCACCTGTCCGGCCCACAGAGGATCTCCACAGGAGTGATCCGGCCCATGCCCAGTAAGCCTTGCCAACCCCTGGTCTAGAAACTTCCTCTTCTTTGACCATATTTCACTTTCAGCTTCAATAAAGCATGAATGGTTTGTGCAACAAGTTGCAGTGCATTCTGCCAAGTCTGAGAACCTGTTCCAATGGGGAAATAAATGCACACCAGAGAGAATGTTTGAACACCTCAGATGCACTTTTCGCACCTCTTTGCTGGCCGGATAAATACATCTTTGCAAATTATTCCACTAATTTTTGAAGTAACTGTTCAAATACATCGGAGAGAAGATTCCAGGACGAATGAATGAGAATCTTCCAGGTTTTAGGTGGCCTGTGTTTCGTTAGCCCCGAAATGGAAAACAAGGGAGGTCCCAACTAAAGAAGAATGGCAAGTTAAATTGATGGAATATGTGCAGCTTGCGGACTTAGCATATAGAAGAATAGAACAAGAAGAACATATGTTTAAAGAAGATTGGAAAACGTTTATTGAATATATGGGAAATAATTGTGTACAGCTGAAAACGCTGGCAACATTAAGATAAATTCAATAGTGTAAATATATTTTGATGGATGCAATAATGGAATACAGAATGATATAGTTTTTGTAAAATACGCAGGGATTTATATATGTGAAATGAACCATGGAAAGAGAAGAAGGGAAGTCATTGATATCTTAAGGATGTAAAATGAGTATTTGTAAAACAGAAAACTTAATAAAATTATATACAAAAAAAAGAAAATCTTCCAGTTTTTGTGCATGTGTAATGTGGGCCAAGGGACGCGGGTGGCACTGTGGGTTAAACCACAGAGCCTAGGACTTGCCGATCAGAAGGCTGGCAGTTCGAATCCCTGCAATGGGGTGAGCTCCTGTTGCTCGGTCCCTGCTCCTGCCAAGCTAGCAGTTCGAAAGCATGTCAAAGTGCAAGTAGATAAATAGGTACCACTCCAGCAGGAAGGTAAACGGCATTTCCGTGTGCTGCTCTGGTTCACCAGAAGCGTCTTAGTCATGCTGGCCATATGACTCGGAAGCGGTATGCCAGCTCCCTTGGCCAATAAAGCGAGATGAGCGCCGCAACCCCAGAGTCGGCCACGACTGGACCTAATGGTCAGGGGTCCCTTTACCCTTTACCTAATGCAGGCCAAATCAGGGGAGATGTAAGAGCAGCTATTTTTTTCTTCTTCTTGCTGGTGGCTGCAACGCCCAGTCAGATTTGGGTTGAGGTTCACTCATACTTCTCCAAATCTCAAGCGTTTACCCTACTTGAACATGCACAGAGGCATAGTTCAAGGGTCTGTTAAAACGTTTGGGCTTGTGGTGAAAGCCTCTAGCAAAAAACCCCCCAAAAAAACAGTTTTCTGAAAATCCTGACCTTTTCTTAGACAGGAGGAAAAGGAGGAGGGGGCTTTCCTCCAGGTTTTGGATTCGCAGTGCATGAGCTGAAGAGTCATGCGAAGGGCACACTGACTGATGGGTTTTGGGTTGTGAGGTCAGCACAAGGCGTCATGATGTGGGCTCAGACAGAGCTATTTCCTCTGCGATTTCTATCTTTTGTCTGTTCACACATCGAGCCACCTGGATTTAATTCCCAAATAGCTGAAACCTACCCCCCACCCACAGCACACTTACCTTAACCCTTTCCCTTCTTTGCTTTGAAGAAGGAGAGCTGCAGGGTTTGAAAGCAAAGCCCATTCGTGGGTTTTCTGCCTGGCGACCAGAGGTTTCTCTTTATGGGGGACTGTAAATAACGCAACAAGTCACCTTTTTATTACCTCAGACAAGTACAAGTAGCAACTTTCTCTCTCTTTGCTCAGCCTTTGGCCTCGGTTATGATTTACCTGTAACATTCTCAATTTTTTTTGACTAGTTGTGAAAGTAGCCACTGGAGTTTTATGGCTTTCTGGGGCTTTTACGCCTTCCCAGTTGCCTTTAGGCTTCCAGCTGTTCCCTCATAATTCTAGATTGGCCCTGGGGTGGGGCAAAGGCAGGGCCAATCGCCTCACCGAATATCCCACTACTGAAGAAATGCATCCCAAGAGGTTCCCCACTTCTTTTGGGGGTTTCTGTGCTTTCAACTGCTGCATGGAAGGCAGAAATTCAACAGGTGCAGTATCCCCTCTCCAAAAAAGAAAAAAAAAGGTCAAAATCTTTTGTACAGGGCCCCTATGGGGAAAGATGGGGAAATTGCCGCGTAATGATAATAAACCACCTGTTTGCATATTGAAATGACACCTAGGCTCAAGGCAGTTTCTGTGGGTGCAGTAAAATGACCTCATATTTGGCTCTGCTTTTGCAGCAGCGACTGTGACACACACACACAGCTGTTTCCTAAGATGGCGGCTCATATTTGGAATATACAAGGCTCCTGCTTGTTTGTTTGTTTGTTTGTTTGCAATTTTATTACTTGGACAAGAGAACACCCAATAAAATTAGCAGCAGAGCTTTTGATCAAATTGCAAAGAGTCGTCTTGCCTGTCGATCAGTGATTTCTGAGCCTCGGTCACCAGAAAAAATATGACACAGCTTAAAAGAAGTCTAGAAAGGAATCATATTAGAGTGGTACCTCAGATTAAGTACTTATTTCACTCCGGGGGGTCCGTATTTAACCTGAAACTGTTCTTAACCTAAAGCACCACTTTAGCTAATGGGGCCTCCCACTGCTGCCGCACCACCAGAGCATGATTTCTGTTCTCATCCTGAAGCAACGTTCTTAACCCGAGGTACTATTTCTGGGTTAGCAGAGTGTGTAACCTGAAACGTATGTAACCTGAAGTGTATGTAACCTGAGGTGGTGTTGTACCTATAAGGTGGGATCCTTCCAACATGACAAAATCATCTCTAATACTTTACATTGTCAGAGCCCAGCAGTGAATTTCAGTGAGCAAAGTAGTCTATTAGTGATTTGTGCTCTTGAGATGTTCTGAATGATCTGGATTTGACAACCGTCGGAAAGTAGAAAGTGCTCTCTTGCAATGACCTTTCTTAGGCTGTGTACATATTGCTGGCTTAAAATTCAGCCAGGTCAGTCTCTCCTGCCAGCCCCCAGCCCCTCTGGATAGAAACTGGTTTGGGGAAAAACACATCAAAATGTAGTTTTACATTCAAAACAGCAGGATAGGTATGGATTGTGGTCAATGTACAGAGTTTCCCAAACCAGCAATGGGAGAACTCTGGATGCAAATACTTCTGATTGATTTATTATTTTGATTATTTTTAGTCTGAGTTAATTTAGGATAGGCAGTTTGTATAATGTCCTACTCTGAGATCTACAATGGTGAAGGCCAGGCCATAAATAGATGTAATAAATAAATGAGACCAACGAAGCATTATGCCACCGTAAAGACAAACATTTTATTATGAACTGTAGTCCACTTTATGCATCTGGTAACAAAAATTGCTAGCCTTTAAGTTGCCACAAAACATTTACTGATTTTGCTAGCAAAAAAACAAAGCTACTCCAATGAACACCTGAAATAAATTAATATCTTTTTTTAAAAAATCCATCTATGGAACTTAAAACATGCAAAATGCTTTATTTTTTTAAAATAATATTTATTAAAGTTTTAAAGGTTACAAAAAGAAAAAAGAAAAACACCATATTAAACAAAAACAAAGCAACACATCACAATAAGGAAAACGAAAAAAGAAAAAGAAAGAAAAAAACAGAAAAAAATAAAAACAATTAAAAAACACAGCGAATCTTCCCATAACTTATCTTTCATTTGCTTGTTTCCTTGACCTCCTCATACCTCCCTTTTTTGTATTCTAGTTTGGTGAGCTATTTCAGCAAATCCTTTCCATCTTTTCCAATTTTAGTCCTGTAATTTATCTTAATATAATGTAACTTTACTTTCCCTCCTTTCACCAATTAACAGTCTGTTTTTTCCTAATCCTTTATAACATTTCTGCTAAAACCACATAACTTCATTCCAACATCCTTCTAACATTCATTAATTTTACAATGTTTCTGTAAATAATCTTTAAATTTCTTCCAATCTTCCTCCACTGACTCTTCTCCTTGGTCTTGGATTCTGCCAGTCATCTCAGCCAGTTCCATGTACGGTAGTCCATCACCTTCATCTGCCATTCTTCCCGGGTGGGTAGATCTTGTGTCTTCCAGTACTTTGCAATAAGTATTCTTGCTGCTGTTGTTGCATACATAAAGAAAGTTCTATCCATCTTTGACACCAATTGGCCGACCATGCCCAGGAGAAAGGCCCATGCAAAATGCTTTAGAATAACATTTGTACTCCTTCCAGTAAAGCCTATGAGATAGGTTCTTGTTTATTTATTGATCATTTAGTGTGACAGAAGATCCTTTGGAACTCCTGGCCTCTTGATACCAAGCGGGTGGCTTCACTGTGTTCTTTTCAGCATCTGCTAAAAACATTCTTGTTTAAACAAGCCAACCCAGATGCTTAGAAAGTTGATGTGAATTTTAATCTGTTTCAGTATTTTGACTTTTTACAAGTTTCAAAGTGTTAGTATTTTGTTCTTGATTTTGCCATTTTATCTTTGGTTAAATGAATTTGAGCATCTTAAAAAGCAGAGACATCTCCTTGCCAACAAAGGTCCCTATAGATAAAGCTATGGTTTTCCCAGTAGTGATGTATGAAAGTGAGAGCTGGACCATCAAGAAGGCTGATCGCCGAAGAATTGATGCTTTTGAATTATGGTGCTGGAGGAGACTCTTGAGAGTCCCATGGACTGCAAGAGGATCCAACCTCTCCATTTTTACGGAAATCAGCCCTGAGTGCTCACTTGAAGGACAGATTGTGAAGCTGAGGCTCCAATACTTTGGCCACCTCATGAGAAGAGAAGACTCCCTGGAAAAGACCCTGATGTTGGGAACGATTGAGGGCACAAGGAGAAGGGGACAACAGAGGACGAGATGGTGGGACAGTGTTCTCGAAGCTACAAACATGAGTCTGACTAAACTGCGGGAGGCAGTGGAAGACAGGAGTGCCTGGCGTGCTCTGGTCCATGGGGTCACGAAGAGTCGGACACGACTAAACAACAATAAACGGCTTTGAGGGGGGTTGTTGCTGCTGCTGTTTTTACAATCAAGCAATCTATAAATTTAATGAAGTAAATGAATAAAACAAACGTATCTCCTTTGCATTCCCCCAAATCCATGTGCGGAGAGAAGCCCCCCCCCCCAAGGAACCTTGCGATCATCTTCTTCTTCTTTCTTCTTCTTTGGCGACCACTCGTAGCCGAGTAAGATTGTCTTCCATAAACACCTTTTTAAAAGTGGGTCTGTAAGTGACTGTGGAGGCCAATTCTGGATCCACACGTCCTTCCACAGTGGGGACATAGGTAAAAAGGGAGGCAGACTATGTTTGGGGCACCTTTTCTAGCCCCTCCCCTTTTCGGAGTGAGCAGAGTGGATCCTAAACAGGGCTGCTCAGTCATGGATACAGCTGCCGAGCTCCTCAACTGTCTCATTGCTTGAGTCAAGAGTGACTGAATCTGTATCCACTGCCCAGGGGCGAACAAAGGCAAACCGACACCTGGAAACCACCGGCTGTGCATGTGTTGTGCCACTACGTACGTCGCTACGTAGGGCGCATGTGCAGCATCGCTACTTACAGCGCATGCTGTTGGGAAACTGTGTACGTGCAGCTACTCACACAGAGTCCATTAAGGTTTGGCGGACAGCCAGAAGGTAATCTGAAGGAGTAAGTCTGCCTGGTGATAACAGAGACATGGAGACCGCTCCCTGATTGGTCAAGCTCTCTCAAGGGAGTGATAATTAATGGCCTACTAACTGGAATGTGTTAGTTCAGAGGTTCAGAGTTCTGTGTCAGTGTAGGATTTGTGAGTCATGTCAGAGAGAGCTAACTAAAGATCTGTGTTCTGTTCCTGTAAATAGTCCACTGTGTATAATAAACACCTAACTACAAGTTCCTGGTCCCTGCTTCGTCTATCCTGTCTGCAGCCAAGTCGCCATTTGCTTCCGTGGATTCTGCGTTGACTCTGCTGGGTCTGGCTAAGGTCCTGCAACTAGTCAGAAAGTTGCGAAACACCAAATTGGTTTTGCCAATACATGCGTGTGACACCGCGCATCGTAGCGGTTTGCCGCCGCCCAAGCGCTGTACGGACAGTGGTGGAATCCTCTGCTCATGGCTGCAGCGGTGGAATCCTCCGCCTGCGGCTGTAGCAGTGATGGAGGGATCCCACCCCCGTCCATACGCCACTTGGGCGGCACCGGCGGCAAACCACTATGTACAGCGCATGCGAACAGAGGATCCTCCACATGTGGCTGCGGCGGTGTAATGGCTGCTCACACCGCCACGCCAGGGGATGGCAGAGTGTGCACATCGCAGGGTGCCTTCTTGTCACACTCCACTGACATGGCACCTGGGGTGCACCTCCCACCGCCCCTTTGAGACGCCACTGCCACTGCCCATGTGCTGGTTCATGACTAGGGGCTTCCAGATTTCAAGGTCCTGCCCATGTTACCATTTGCCAATCGCCATGGGACTTTGGGGGTTTGGGTTTGGGATGGGTTTCTGGAAGACGCCTGTGCATGAATTTGTTTTATGTGTGTAGATCTGGTGCAGCCTCTTCATCCGCCTTCACAGACCCTTGGGATCTGAAGGCAGCCCTGTTTAGGGAAGCTTTTAATGTTTGATGTATTACGGTATTTTAATATTTTGTTGGAAGCCGCCCAGAGTGGCTGGGGAAGCCCAGCCAGATGGGCGGGGTATAAATAAATTATTATTATTATTATTATTATTATTATGATAACAGGTTCCTTGCTTGGGCATGCCATTCCCGGGGATCCATGATATTGGTTTTTCTACCCCAAACCCCAAGAGGACAACATTCTCCCCTTATAGGACACCCACTGCAGACATCATTCTAAAATTTGGCAGCCTTCATTCCCTCCCTCCAGATGAAGTGTCCATGTCTACACATTCATCCCATTCTGGCAAAGAATCAAGAAGTTATTGATGCTTCCTTTATCTTAAAAAAGCAACAACAACAACCAGACATTAAATGTGCCCTGCTTTAAAACACTTGGATCGATCCACCTACAATTGGGTAGGCTTAATCCACTCTTGGAGGGGCTTGTCGTGCTTGCAGATTGTATCTACTTCTGTGAAAATGGCAAAATGCTATAGTAGTTTATATATTCCCCATTATAGTGAATGGAGGGGAGACAGCGCTTCGGCTTTAACAGATGTAATTTGGTTCTGATTAACAAGTCAAAGCGGAAAGACACAAAGCAGCTCTGAAACAGATTGTGCTGCCTCTGAAAAGTGTGGATACAAATGGAATCTCGAGGCAGGTGCAAACCCCTCATTTTTAATACTATGGTTCTCTTATAGACTGGTAGCTGGTTAAAGAACAAGGCGCAGAGAATAGGAATAAATGGACAGTTCTCACAATGGAGGAATGTAATCAGTGCTTTTTAGCTTGATCTGGAATCAGGGGAGAGCAGTGAGGTTGCTAAGTTTGCAGATGACACCATATTATTTAGGGTGATTAAAGCAACAAGACATAGCCAGGAGCTTTCTCAACTGGGCGAACGGGCAGTAAAACGGCAAATGTAGTTCAACACAAAAACGGATAAAGTGGTGCATATTGAGGCAAGAGATCCCAACTTCACAAGTACATTTTTTCATAGCTGTCAACCGTCCCTTCTTTGGCGGGAAACTCCCTTATCCCAGTGCCGTGTCCTGCTGCTGTCCCTTATTGATGATGTCCCTTAAATTTCCCGGGTTTCATGCTCGCCCGGCTCAGGAGGGAAGCAGCAGTTCGGGGTCCTCCGTCACGAGAGAGCGAGAGAGAGCGTGCGCATGAGCTACCGCGTCTCCATCTCTCCCTTTTCCCCCTCAGGGGCACATTGTGAGGAGATGGGTGGCAGCGGGTGGGCGGGCAGGCAGCCCCTCTCTTGCGAGACTTCCACCGCGCTGCCAAGGGAAGCCGGAGGCGGCAGCGGCGGCTGAGGAGATGGCCTGAGGGAAGAGGAAGAGGAGGGGATGGGGAGGGACGCAGAAGGGCGGCTGCCTCATGCTGGGCTCGCGGGCGGTGTGGGCAAGAATCTCTCTCCTCCCCCCCTTTCTATTGGGCTGGGAAGGGCCGATGGAACTCCTTGCGCCAGGACGACGGCAGCCCCGACGTGCTGTTTAGCATACCCTCCAACCAGTGCAGCATCTTAATGGAGTGATTTCCCCCTCTGCATCCCTTTCCTAACTCTATTTTTATAAATCATTTGTCCATCCATAGTTCAAATTTTTACTACAAGTTTTCTGTCAATCCTACCAATGTATGTAACTCTTTACAATAGCTTTTCAAATAAATTATAAACTTTCCCCATTCTTTATGAAAGAGGTCCTCTTCCTGGTTTCTAATTCTGCCTGTAAGCTTTGCCATCTCGACGTCGTTCATCAGTTTTTTCTGCCCCTCTTCTTTGGTCGGAGTTGTAGACCCTTAGGATCATCTAGTCCAACCCCTTGCAAAACACAGTCAGTCACAGCCAAAGCAGCATGGCTCCATGAGTGGCGGGTTTATTCATAAGCTAAGCCAAAATCCCTTATTTTGGCTGCTGATCCCTTATTTTCGAGGCTGCTGGTCCCTTATTTTCAAATCTGTAAGTTGACAGCTATGCATTTATTGGGCCTGAAGTGGCGGTGACTGACTAGAAAAGAGATCTCGGGGTCATGGGGCTACCAGCATCATAAAGCCCTGATATAACCTATGGTGCTACTCCACTTGGAATACAGTGGTACCTTGGTTCTCAAACCCCGAAAACCCCAAAGTAAGTGTTCTGGTTTTCGAACGTTTTTCAGAAGCTGAACGTCCGATGCGTCTGTCAGCTATTTTTTCCGGGGCGCCTGCACCAATTAGAAACCGTGCCTTGATTTTCAAACATTTCAGAAGTCAAACAGAATTCCAGAACGGATTAAGTTTGGCACTTTTGTTTTTGCTACTTATTTTGCGTTTTTGTTTTTGAGGCTTTTTCGGTTAATTTGTTTTTGTGACTGTGTGGAACCCAGTTCAGCTACTGATGGATTGGTTGTGTGACTGCAGAAATGGATAAAAGCCCCCCATCCAAACAATGACTATCATCAGTGCAGGTAAGAATTTAAAATATATATATATATCAATATCATCTACAATACTGTCTTATTTATTTTATAGTACAGTACACTGATTAATCCTTTTTATGGATCAACGGTCTCGTTAGATACTAAAATTCATGTTAAATTGCTGTTTTAGGGGTTGTTTTTAAAAGTCTAGAATGGATTAAACGGTTTTGCATTACTTTCTATGGGAAAGCGCGTCTTGGTTTTGGAACGCTTTGGTTTTGGAACAGATTTCCGGAACAGTTTAAGTTTGGGAACCAAGGTACCACTGTACTGTGTACAATTCCAGTCACCGGACATTGCGGGCAGCTGTGGGGGGAGAATTTCAAAACTACCTAACTGCGAACTGGAATACCGCTATTGTTAAGTTGTACTTATTCAAATTTTACCCTGCAGTTGTCCAACCAGGCAATTTGTACAAAATTTGTATAGGGGGAGGTGTGCGTAGTCATGCACACATTGCTTATTTATTTCATAAAATCTACGAAATTTTACTTGATTGTAGCAAAAAATCTCAAAGTGATTTCAATTTTTTGGGTGTGAAAATGGGATACAAAAATGCATTGCATTAGGGAAACCTGCTTGCAGAAATGTGTAAAGGTAAAGGTAAAGGTAAAGGTACCCCTGCCCGTACGGGCCAGTCGTGTCTGACTCTAGGGTTGCATGCTCATCTCACTCTAGAGGCCGCGAGCCGGCGACGTCCAAAGACACTTCCGGGTCACGTGGCCAGCGTGACGCAGCTGCAGCTGGAGAGCCAGCACCAGCGCCGCACACAGAAACACAGTTTACCTTCCCGCTATAAAGCGGTACCTATTTATCTACTTGCACTTAAGAGTACTTTCAAACTGCTACGTGGGCAGGAGCTGGGACCGAAAGATGGGAGCTCACCCGCCGTGGGGATTCGAACCGCCGACCATACGATCGGCAAGTCCTAGGCACTGAGGTTTTACCCACAGCGCCACCCGCGTCCCGCAGAAATGTGTATATTAGTCAAAACTGCATACGAAAATGTGTTTATTGGAAGAAATTCACCAACTTACAGAAATCGCGCTTCATGCAACATGAACAGAATGTCAGAGCGGTAGCAAACTCAAATGAGATCACAGCTTCTCTTCCTTCAACTGGGGGATGGGATGTTTCCAGTTTATGAAACCAGAGTCGCAATCTCCACTTTGTGGCGTGAATGTGTCTATGCTGGTGCAAAGAGACCGCAGTGTTAGTGTGTAAGTAGCTGAACATGGAAACTTACAGTTTCATAACAAGCAACACACACACATGACTCCTGGACAGGCCTGTGACTTTCAGAAGTCCAAATATAAGATATTCAGCTGTGGCAGCAGGCAGAAATAGACAATATGCAAGGAAGAATTTGTCCCAGCAGATCTTTCTAGCATTCCAGCTTTTGTTGGCATAGATGTGCTGGATATTTAAGTATGTAGCTTAACCTCAGCTGGAGACTAATTGTGAAATACAAAAATGGTACTATATACCTGTAAGGTTATATCATATTACAAAATCTGGAAGTAAGAATTGTTGGAGGAAATGTGGAGTGATGGGAACATACAGTCCTATGTGGTGGGATTGTCTGTTAGTTAATGAATTTTGGAAACAGATTGGTATAGAAATATCGGGAATTGTGGGTAGGAAGGTGGAAATATCTAAATTAATGGTTCTTATTAGCCTGAGTAGCACCAAGTTAAAAACTAAAGAGGAATGTAAATGGGTAAAACTGATGGTAATTGCAGCTAGACAGGTTATAGCGAGTAATTGGAAAAATGCGGAAGAGCTAGGGGTGAACCAATGGAGAAAAAAACTGAATTGTATTATAATTTTAGAATATCTAGCTGTGAAGATACACAAAATGAAAGGGTTTAAAGCCAGTGAGAAAGAGGAGGATTGGTTTGAGAAGATATTGAATTATTTGGGTAGGTCTGAACAATTTGGAGCAATTAAAATGTTAAAAGTTAAATAAACCTTGTGGAGGAAGGAATGTTAATGTATATAGAATTGTACATATGGTTGATTTGAATATGTTATTATTGGTTATGTATACCCAATGTATCAGCCACCTGGGGCGGGGTTTCACTGTTTGTGTTTTGGTTGTTGGTAAAAATAATAATAATTGTGAAATACTGTACAGCTATTGTAAGAAAGGGCAATTCCTGTGATAATGGCATCATTTAAATAGTGGGGAAATTGGAGCTGGAGACGCCATATCATCTGATCCATGATTCATTCTTTGCAACTCATTGAGAAGCAAAAACCCAGCAAGTTCCACAATTATTTCCTAATCAATTACTTGTCATGCTGCAGATATGCAAAGCAAAATGAAAGGCTGACAGACTTGAATGGCATCTCACTGGATGTAAAGGGATGCAGACTGGGGAGCAAAGAGTTCACAGGAAAACGGTTAGCTGGACCACAGAGCATCCGAACTACCGAAAGCATCTGTAGGCTAAGTCGTGGAAAAATACCCCAAAACTGAGCAAAGCAAATTTTATTAGCAAGTTGTGGGAACAACTAAACATTCTGAGGTTCACAACACTGGAAAATAAGGAAAAAAATACCCTGAAATATTATACAGATAGAACCCAATGTCTTATTACTTTACAAGAAAATCAAGGATATTGGGAAGTCGGATAAATTATATGTTGCTGTACAATGTTGACGTTGTACAATAGTGTACTAAAATGTACGTAAGAATTTTATTTTACTGTATAAGGAAAAAATGGTGCAAATAAATATTTGAGCCACTTTATTCTTCTGCTATGCTGTTATTACTAATTGTAATACCGATTGCTCTTTTGGTTATTTTCTATTGAATAATAAAAAAGGTTTAGCTTTAAAAATAATAATCAAAGATGATGCTTCCCTCCAATGACAGCAAGAGCTGCTTTACCAAATGAATAATGGAAAGCAGTCAGAGGCTCTGAGCAGCAAATTCCTCAGGTAGCAGCCGTCTCCTCTCTTTCTCTCTCTCTCTCTCTCTTTTGGCACCAAGATTCTCTGCAAAAGTTTGACTTGCTGAATGTTAAACGAAACTCTGGTACACAAAAGCAGCAATGGGTTAAGAGCAGAGGACCAGAAGGTGTATGGGCCCCTCTAATGTGTCTTTCAACCATGTAAAAACAGTAAAAATGGATCCACAGTTCAATAGGCAGGGAAACTAGGGAAGCAATATTTGCTAAAAATCTCCAAATAATTCAACAGGTAAGGTAAAGGTAAAGGGACCCCTGACCATTAGGTCCAGTCATGGCCAACTCTGGGGTTGTGGCGCTCATCTTGCTTTATTGGCCGAGGGAGCCTGTGTACAGCTTCCGGGTCATGTGGCCAGCATGACTAAGCCGCTTCTGGCGAACCAGAGCAGTGCACAGAAACGCCGTTTACCTTCCCGCCGGAGCGGTACCTATTTATCTACTTGCACTTTGACGTGCTTTCGAACTGCTAGGTTGGCAGGAGCAGGAACCGAGCAACGGAAGCTCACTTCGTCATGGGGATTCGAACCACCGACCTTCTGATCGGCAAGTCCACAGCGCTACCCGGGTCCCAATTCAACAGGTGCTCATATATAAACATGTCTGAAATGTTTAAGTAACCTTGTTTTGAGACCTCCTCATTCAAATCCCTTTTCTTTCTGTCCCTCCCTGCCTGTAAATCAAACACTCAACAAATGGCTTTTATCCTACCTACTTTTGAAGATATATGGGAGGTTGAATCTCAAGACTAAAAATCAGGCATTTAAGGATGCAGGCCTCTATCTACTTACCTGGGAGTAAGCCCCATTAAACGGGACTTACTTTTGAGTGAACATACAGGAGATTGCCTTGTAGTAGTTCATTTTTTTGTTTTGGTGTATTCAATTTTCTAGAAGGCCAGCTAGCAGCAGGCTGACTGTATGTTCAGACCCAGAAACCTCCCCCCTAAATAAATTCACACTTGACTCAAAATTTTTGTTTGGTTTTTGGCAGAATTTAGGCCATAACTTTATTGATTACAGAAAGTGACTGGTTGCATAGGCTCTGGTTCGACTAGCTCCCTGACATGCAGGTGGCGCTGACCCAGGGTTCCAACATAGGTCAGCCAAGGGGGAACACCTGGATAAGCGGAAAGCCAGGAACAGGCTATCTCCGCCACCCAAATGTCCCCCTGGACTCTAGCACGGGCACAACCCCCTCTCAGGGGTTGACCAAACCATCAAGTCCCTGAATTCCTTTAAGGGAATACCCTTCACATAGGGATGGCGAGAGCGTTCTCCCATCCCTATCACCTGAACCAGAGCCTGTCCGCAACCTTACAAGTTGTGACGATTTGCTACGCGGCAGGCGAAACACAAATGGCAACAGCCAACCAGCCAAGTGGGGAAAATTCCTGCCGTGCCCCTGTCCCAATGACAGACGACACACGATGGCATAGCAAGGTCAAGCACAAAGCCCTAAAAGTAGGGAGAGGTGGGCGGGTGTTCTGAATGCATGTGCCGAAAGAGGAAGCTCTGGGTCATGTGCATGGGCATAAATGGGTCCCTTGATCCATTTAGCCTGCGTCCCATTGGCCTGATTGAACACAGCATCAAGGGACCTACCAGTCGGGTGTTGTGGCTATCCAAACATACCCACCCCACAACACAGGGTTAGGTTGCCCGGTCTCGCCGCAACACGTGCCCTCTTTAAGGGAGGACCCAATTTGTATGATCTAGTTAATGCCCAGTACAGTGGACGCTCGGGTTGCAAACATGATCCATGAGGGATGCACATTTGCAACCCACGTCTGCACATGCACGGGTTTGTGATTCGGCGCTTCTGCACATGTGCAAAGCGCGATTTAGCACTTCTGTGCATGCACGACCGCCGAAACCTGGAAGTAACCTGTTCCAGTACTTCTGGGTTTTGGCGATCCGCAACCCGAAAAAACACAACCCGAAGGGGCTGTAAGCCGAGGTATGACTGTATAGCCATGAAGGCAAGGATGGTGCCCTATTGATAAAACATGGGGCTGAGTAGTGGACCCGGAGCCCTGGGTGGAGTCAGATGCACCTTCGTGCCAGGTTGCCCCCGGCTAGGACTGCTAATGCAGCACCGCCACCAACAAGACAAACGCATCCCTTGCCATCCTCCGCATCGTAACATCTAGCTGCCCTTGTTCTCCAGTCCCTCCATCCCAAACCTGTTTATTGCTGGCCATTCCCATCAGTGGCACAGATTCATGTGGGTATCATTAAAGAGACACATGGTTTATTTACTCATTAGCATATCCAGCTGTTAGCTTTCCTTCTCCCAATATTTCAGACTAACTAGCACTTTGACATAAATAACACCCATTCAACTAGATGCCGAAGGATATTAAAAGCAGAGAACTCTTAAGCGACTGTGGCTCTTTTTTAAGCGCTCCGGGGCAATCTCTGGTTATTTGGGGAGGAGAGAGGATGGCAAGATAAAAAACGGACAGGAAGACCTAGCGCTTTTTCTTAAACAGGCCTGTTAAAATGAGTGAAATATCACTTTATTACGCCGATGACATTACAGCGGGAACGATGAATCCTAAGTTTCCTTTCACTACTACAATCATACGCAACCCTTAATCATTCACTTCATATTCCCAACAGCCATCAGGTGCCTGGACTCTGTGGTTGATTGAATTAAGATGAGCCAGCTGGGGAATGGTTGACTCCTCTTCCCCAGAGGCTGTGGAGCAGCGGTCAAGGGGAGGTAACAGGAGCTCTTGCCAAAAACAGGCACTCGAATGCCTGCAATAGGCTTCATTGATATTCTGCAGGGCTCCCAAGCGGTCTGAGAGTGACCTCCTTGCAAACTGTTGCTGGATTTGCCCCACCAGGGGCCAGGTCTGATCTTTAAAAAAAATCCCCACCTGCCATTTAATTAATGTTATTTAACATTTCTAAGGCAAACAGCATGTTTGGCTGTTTTTAGCTAATTCAGCACACAGTTAATGGTCTCATTTCAGATGAGAATCTGAGGCCTTTTTCACATACGAATATTATATATTTGCAAACCTGGCCTCTGTGAATTAAACAACAACAACCCCCCCCCCCCCTAATTTACACTGAGCTTGTTGTACGTTTGCTTCCAAAATGGCTACCTTCCATCTCCGATACCAAACTACCATGTGACATATTTGTCATGAACGGCTAAAATTAGTATCATGTTTTTAAAAAACCCAAAGCCTTAGAGACGATTTTTTAAAAAATAATAATAATTTATTATTTCTACCCCGCCCATCTGGCTAGATTTCCCCAGCCACTCTGGGTGGGTTCCAGCAAAATATTAAAATACAATAATTCATCAAACATTAAAAACTTCCCTAAACAGGGCTGCCTTCAGATGTCTTCTGAAAGTCAGATAGTTCTCCATTACCTTGACATCTGATGGGAGGGCGTTCCACAGGGCGGGTGCCACTACCAAGAAGGCCCTCTGCCTAGTTCCCTGAAACCTCACTTCTCACAGGGAGAGAACCACCAGAAGGCCCTCGGAGCTGGACCTCTGTGTCCAGGCTGAACAATGGGGTTGGAGACGTTCCTTCAGGTATACTGGACCGAGGTCGTTTAGGGCTTTAAAGATCAGCACCAACACTTAGAATTGTGCCTGGAAACGTACCGGGAGCCAATGTAGGTCTTTCAGGACCGGTGTTATTGGCAACTAAGAGAGGTAATTGCTGAGCCAAGATCTGAGCTTTTGCTTCTCAATTCACAGAACAAGAAGCTAAATACTGAAGCTGCAATCCTCAGTTTAAATCCATTAAATTCCATGCAGCCATTAAATTCAACAGACCTTACTTTGCATGGTTAGGATTGCATTGCAAAGCACAGTATGTTTCTAACTTAATTAGTAATATAATCACAGCTTGGAATGCAGGTACCTTAAGGACCCTTCTCTAAATGCATGCATGTATTCATAAATCTACAATTCTGTGCTGGAAAAACCCTCAGAGGAGCATTTAGCAAAATTGTCTTTTTTAGAACTGCCGAACAGAGAAAGCTGGGCAAAATTGTTGCAATCATTTGATGCCAAGTTATTCAGTTTCCTCTGTGATGTCACCTCAGTCAGGACATTTCGAACCACAAGATCAGTGATGTAATTCTTGCTCAAGTCTCCAAAATGTCCATTTTGGAATTTATATATACAAAAACCCCTGTGTTCTCAGTTGGTATATTAGAATTAAATTCAACCATAAAAGGGTGGCTTATATGTCTGGATTGGTTTTCTCCCTCTTATAGACATGCTCAGCATAGATTTCAAACCGTTCCCACAGAATATCTGAGTGGTAAATTCCGCCTGTGGATCAGGCCAGGCTATGTGCTATATTCTGTATTGCTCTCTTTATAACTCATCTGGGGAAACATTCTTCTCTAGTCACTTCAGAATTTTCTAGAAATAAGCCAGATGACTTAGACATCATCTTAAAAAGTAGACATCACCTTGCCAATAAAGGTCCGTATAGTTAAAGCTATGGTTTTCCCAGTAGTGATGTATGGAAGTGAGAGCTGGACCATAAAGAACGCTGGTCGCCGAAGAATTGATGCTTTTGAATTATAGTGCTGGAGGAGACTCTTGAGAGTCCCATGGACTGCAAGAAGATCAAACCTCTCCATTCTTAAGGAAATCAGCCCTGAGTGCTCACTGGAAGGACAGATCCTGAAGCTGAGTCTCCAATACTTTGGCCACCTCATGAGAAGAGAAGACTCCCTGGAAAAGATCCTGATGCTGGGAAAGATGGAGGGCACAAGGAGAAGGGGACAACAGAGGACGAGATGGTTGGACAATGTTCTCGAAGCTACCAGCATGAGTTTGACCAAACTGTGGGAGGCAGTGGAAGACAGAAGTGCCTGGCATGCTCTGGTCCATGGGGTCACGAAGAGTCGGACATGACTAAACGACTAAACAACAACAACAACAAGCCAGATGACTTCAAAATTATATGGTTGACTTATGTAGTCATGCCCATTACCGATAGCTTTGCACACACTAACAGCAGTAAATGGGTTTTTATAATCATCATCATCATCATCATCATCATCTGCATGCAGGTTCATAAATAAGGGCAAATCCACACTTCAGTTTGTGCCCCGATTTCTAGGCACAGGTCTGGGATTTGTAGGCATGCATCCTAGATTCTGTTGTTGTTGTTCCTCCACTTTCACCAGGAAAATCCGCCGTTTACTGCTCAACCTGAACAAATGTCAATTGGGTTTTCCTCAGATTGACATTTGCTCTGATTCAGTAGTAAACAGTGGATTCCCCTGAGGGAAGTGGCAGGACAAAAAAACAAAACCTCTTGGACCCATTCCTACAATCACGGACCTATGCACAAATGTGGACGAGCCCAAAATGTTCATTTAAATGTGCATTTCAAATGCATTGTCTCTCAAAATGCATTTTAATCTGAAAATGTGAAACACATTTTGATATATTTTTTTGAGACACAGAGGGCATTGTAGCACTCAAATAAATGAGAAACCCAGTGGATGTTCTGGTCCACATATCAGCCTGGAAGATACGGATCGGTACAGTCATTACAGGAATTTGAAAAACTGAATATGCTATAGCTTGCCTAGATGGGAATTAAGTTGTTAATTTAAATCTCACTCCAACCACAAACTCACAGCATAGCAAGCCACTCTTAGCTCCTTCTGCAACATGAATATATTTCTTTTTATATTTGCCCTCCTTAAAGGGCCATTGCGGAACAACAGGGAGGGGCAGCCTGTGTCTCTTGTTGGAGTACAACTCCCCGGCTGTAAGGATTACTGAGATAATGAATGCAACGCAAGCATTTAAGGGAAATGAGTGCTTAGCGATTGCCAAATGCTGTCAAATATCAACTGTCAAATACCGCTAAATTTCAAATATTGAAATCCAATCTCAGTGAGAGTAATCACATATTGCAGGGTGTCAAAAGCCAATATCACTGAATATTCTGCAAATATTCGCAGAACATTTGGCCTCAAAACCTTCTTTGTAATACTTTGCTTAAACTCTTGCTTGAAAAATAGCATAGAAGGAATTAAACCCTAGATAGCAGAAAGGAAATTGGGAGGGGGCACCGCTGGGATTGAGACAAAACCAACCCGTTGCCCGACACTGCTAAACCCGGTGTCAGAACCTGCAGTAGAACGAATTTCACTTCCAACTACTGAAAGAGCGTTTTGCTTTGTGTTGCAGAAGTGAATGACTGCCATCCATTTCCGCGGCAGAAACTCTCTGGTGCAGATAATAAAGGAGAAGTGTGCCAACAGGACAGGAGAATGGATGGCCCTGGAAATAAAAATGGGAAAAAAACCAGCCATGAAATATCACAAGCAAGAAGGGGGGGGGGGAGTCTGGCGTCCTTCCTTCTGCCCCTCCTATTCCACCCCACCCTTAAGGTTTCTCTCCCACCCTCTCGCTTTTAGCTCCTGTCCTTTCCAGCATTCCTCAGCTCCTTTGACTGCCTGGGAAAGCTGCCTTGCGAGATGCTAGCTAAGTGACACAACACAATTGCTGGAGCATCCTTAGAAGATGAAAGACCCCTGGATGGTTATGTCCAGTCCAAGGCAACTATGGAGTTGTGGCACAGAAATATACTCGGAGTCAAGAGTGGATTTCATGCTCTTTATTCAGCTCATAGTGGTGAGGAGGGGTGGAAGTTCCCTCAGAATGTCTGCTTTATATACATTATTTACACAATGGGCCCCACGTGATTGGCTAATTCCAGGATTCACCTGTAGGCCAATCAGGTTGTGGATTCACTTCCACCTGGAGCTGGATTGGGTGGCTCCTGTGGACAGACTGCTGCATTCTGCATCCTATTGTTCTAGGACCAATCAGACTGCTGCATCCTGAATCCTATTCAACTCAGTACATAACAGGCACTCATCTCACTTTCAGGCCAAGGGAGCCGGCGTTTCTCCACAGACAGCTTTCTGGGTCATGTGGCCAGCATGACTTAACCACTTCTGGGGCAACAGGACACCATGATGGAAACCAGAGCAGCGTATGGAAACGCCATATACTTTTCCGCCGGAGTGGTACCTATTTATCTCCTTGTACTGGTGTGCTTTCAAAGTACTAGGTTGGCAGGAACTGGGACAGAGCAATAGGAGCTCACCCCATTGTGGGGATTCGAACCTCCGACCTTCTGATCGTCAAGTCCAAGAGGTTCAGTGGTTTTAGACAATAGCACCACCCGCGTCCCCCTTTACCTTTTTTACCTTGTAAGCAGCAATGCCCAATGCCCAACCTCCAGTGAGATGCCCACAGGCACCATTGGCCCCATGGAGTCCTCCCAGGGGCACCGCCAGGCTCTTAAATTCCCTCTGAAGGTGGCCACCCACTATCAGTTTATCCTCATTCCCCCATGCACTGGCTGTGGTTTTTATTATTATTTTATCTATGATTTTCGATTTTATACATTTCAACAATTTTGCAATCATTTTAACATTTCAAAACTTGACTTCCTTCCCCTTCTTTCTGCGCTTCCTTCAATATATTTTTTTATATTTTCTGCATATCCAAATTAACTCAATTTATTCATTTATTCATCTGCTTTAAATATATACTCTTATAAAGCTTCAGGTTATTACAATAATCCTGCCAATGTTCTCATCTGTTTACAGTTTGTTCGTAGACATTCAATAAACCATTTTCATTCTTTTATAATAAAAAAAAATGTTATCTTGATTTCTTATTTTTTTCTGGTAGAACAAACAGAGTAGACAGGGTCTGCTTAGGACAGAAATGTGGTTTTTTTGTGATGAGTATGGGGAATGATATAGGGAGAAATTGCTTTGTTTCTGCAAGTTGGGTCCTCCATCATGGAGGGCACGTGTTGCAGCGAGTCCACCAGAAACTGCTTCTCTGTTGTGCGGGGAGGGACCATTTGGATGGTCACAACACCCCATTGGTTGCCCCTCTGTTGCTGGGGCAGAAATTTAGTCAGCTGGGTTGGCTATTGGCTGCTGAGGGGCTACTTAAGCTGCTGCACGTCGCTGGAGAGAATCACTTTCTTGCAATGTGCAGTGGACTACCCGCCCTTCTCTCCCTATATGTAGGGTGGGTCTTATGGCCTTGCTATGCCTGTCTAGGGGTCGTCTGTTTTGGAGCAGGGGCCCAGTAGGAATTTTGCCATTTGGATGATTTGTGGGTGCCACTTGGTTTTTGCCTAGATAAAGGGACCCCTGACCATTAGGTCTAGTCGTGGCTGACTCTGGGGTTGCGGCGCTCATCTCGCTTTACTGGCTGAGGGAGCTGGGTGTTCTGTCCGCAGTTTTCCTGGGTCAATGTGGCCAGCATGACTAAGCCGCTTCTGGCAAACCAGAGCAGCGCACGGAAACACCATTTACCTTCCCGCCGGAGCGGTCGGTACCTATTTATCTATTTGCACTTTGACGTGCTTTTGAACTGCTAGGTTGGCAGGAGCAGGGACTGAGCAACGGGAGCTCACCCCATTGCGGGGATTCAAACCGCGGACCTTCTGTTCGGCAAGTCCTAGGCTCTGTGGTTTAACTCACAGCACCACCCGCGTCCCTGGTTTTTGCCTACCATGTAGCAAATCATCACAACTTTGTAAGGTTGGAGGTTAGGCATTTGGTTCAATGTTTTATGGAGGGGACGTGGTTGGCTGTGCCTGCCCCTCCATTGCTGCTGCTAGGGAATTCCGTTAAAGGATCCAGGGGCTCACCTTTTGTCCGAACCCTTTCAAGGGGCTAGGGCCATGCCAGAGCCCCTGGGAGCATCTGGGGTGAGCTGTGAGATCAAAGCCAGCTTCTCGCTCCCCCAGATTGCTTTCCCTTACTGACATATGGTGGTGCCCAGTGTCAGTCCTGTCCTGTTCCTGCCACCATGCAGGTTCAGGTAGTCTGGAACCAATGCCTAAGCAACCACTCACATGCTGCAATCAATAAAGTTGTGGCCAAAATTTAACGCCAAAAACCTAAAACTAAAATCTGTGTCTATTGTGTTTTCATTTGGGGGTGATTTTGGGGGTCTTCACACGCAAATCCACTTGCTCCTCTCCAGCTAACGGTCGCAACTCCAAGGTTTATGGGATGTTGCCTCGTGGATTTTATTTCATGCAGCCACAAGACAAAATGCGTACACACTGCAGAGCCACACCTGAAACAAAACAAGTGAAGAGGCCCAGTGAAGAGGTTATACCCAGATCAATTATGTGTCTACAAGCTCAGAGAGGAAACTGGAGGGAAAGGCAAGGATGCTGTGCTGGAGAGCCTGTAATCATTTCTGAAAATACTCTGCATTAATCTTCATGGCCCAGTTTTAATTGCACATGCATGCATACATCAGCCTCCTTATTTGCTACACCTGTCATGGCTGACACTTGGTTTTGTGCGCTTGTCATTGTGAGGACTAATTAGAGAGGTTTCAAGTTGTTGGGGAGGTTGTCTTGTTGCGTATGGTTTTCAATTTTTAAAAAATTCTTCTCAAGTCCAGATGAACAGAATAGTAAAACTGCCAATTAGGACGCCGTTCTTCTCAAAATAAGGTTTTTGTTGGGCCTTGCAGGCAGATTTCAAAAGGTTGAAGGGCCAGTTAATTAGGTAGCCCTAGAATATTAAGAAAAAAATATTTATAAGTATTTTAATAATCTGATTCCCAGTTTTTAAGCTTCAGAACTAGGGTTGCTAGTTGGCCAGAAGAAAGCCTGGCCTAGCTTCATCCTGGAACTTTGAAAGGGGCTTGAAATCAGCAGGTGACCATTTTCATGGCATGAAGCGAAAGATTATCAGCTGCTAATTGCTTCCGTTGAAGGCAGGGTAATCAGCACTGTTCAGAAGCTGGGAATTTTATTCAAAGCTATCTGCTTAATATTGTGTTGGGAAATTTAATTGTCCCCTTAATGATGAATCTATGGTTTTACACACATGGAGAGAGAGCCTTAGAGTCCAAATCTCATCAGGAAATGAGCAACCCTGGAAGCGGTGGCTAAAAAAGTCATTTTCTGGGGCATCATCAGAATGATACACACTGCTTTGGTCAGACCTCACCTCCGTGGGATAAAGCGTGTCCTCCCTAAAAGAAGGCATGAGTTGTGGTGAGATCTGGAGACTGACCTTTTGGTTGTGGGTGGATATATTGGACAGCCGCAATGCCCGATTGGTAGGTCCCTCGTTGCTGGGTTTAATCTGGCCAATGGGACGCAGCCCAAACGGTTCGAGGGACCTATTTATACCCATGCACATGACCCAGAGCTTCCTCTTTCAGCACGTGCATTCGGAACACCCTCCCACCTCTCCCTATTTTTATTTTTTTTTTTTAAATATTTTTATTGCTTTTTAGAAATACAGAAAAAAGAATAAAGAGTGGTTATAAGAAGATAGGGTATAGGTAACAAGTTTCCATATTCTTTTTCCTTCTATTCTATAGGACTTCCCCTCATCCTCCGAACCCTGCGTTCTCTGTCTTATAAAGCATCAGCAATTTGTTAACTTATTTCAAAACTTATTGTAACTTCCATTTTATCATGTTCCCTATTTTCAATTTTACTGTCGCTCAATTCTTATATGTTTTATATTAAACACAATAAAGTTATTTCATTATTTTACCTCTGAATTCTTGTATCTTAATTTTCATTCCAATAACTTACATTTGCTGAAGCTAGAATTTCCTGAAAGGTGCATTTTTTTTTTTTAACATTCATACAACTTATAGTGTTTTTTCAAATAGTCCTTAAACTTTTCCCAATCCTCCTCAGTTGTTTCTTCTCCCGCGTCTCGGATTCTGCCAGTCATTTCAGCCAGTTCCATATAGTCCATCAACTGCGATTGCCATTCCTCCAGCGTGGGTAAATCTTGTATCTTCCAGTATTTTGCAATCAGGATCCTTGCTGCTGTGGTAGCATACATAAAAAAGGTTCTGTCCTTCTTAAGCACTCTCTGGTCCACCATGCCCAGAAGGAAGGCCTCTGGTTTTTTAGGTAAGGTAAATCTCAATACCTTTTTTAGTTCATTATGGATCATTTCCCAGAAGGCCTTCACTTTCGGGCAGGTCCACCAGAGATGGTAGAATGTCCCTTCCGCCTCTCCACATTTCCAACATTTGTTGTCAGACAGATGATATATCTTGGCTAACTTGACTGGGGTCATGTACCACCGGTATACCATTTTCATAATATTTTCCTTCAAGGCAGTACATGCCGTGAATTTCAAACCGGTGTTCCATAACCTTTCCCAGTCTGCAAACATAATGTTATGCCCCACATCCTGAGCCCATTTTATCATAGCGGATTTGACTGTCTCGTCCTGTGTATTCCACTTAAGCAGCAAGTTATACATTCTCGAAAGTAGTTTACTTTTTGGCTCTAACAATTCAGTCTCTAGTTTCGATTTTTCCACCTGGAATCCAACTTTTTTATCTATTTTAAATACCTCTTGAATTTGCGCATAGTGCAACCAATCTCGTACCTTAGTTTTCAATTTCTCCAAACTTAGCAACCTCCAATTGTCTCCAGTTTTTTTCAATTATTTCCCAATATTTAGGCCAATGGGCCTCCATGTTGGGTCTCTTACGTGCCTTGGCCTCCACCGGTGAGAGCCACCTCGGAGTTTTACTCTCCAATAAGTCTTTGTATTTTATCCAGACCCTCCAAATTGCTCTTCTGACAATATGGTTTTTAAACAATTTGTGCACTTTGGCCTTGTCATACCACAAATATGCATGCCACCCAAACGCATTGTCAAACCCTTCCAGATCCAGGACATCAGTGTTCTCCAATAAAATCCAATCTTTCAACCAGCAGAAGGCTGCAGATTCATAATATAGCCTCAAGTCTGGCAGGGCAAATCCCCCTCTTTCTTTCGCATCAGTTAATATTTTAAACTTTATTCGGGGCTTTTTGCCCTGCCAAACAAACTTAGAAATATCCTTCTGCCACTTTCCAAAACATTCCACCTTGTCCACGATCTGTAGGGCCTGAAACAAAAATAACATTTTCGGCAATACATTCATCTTTACAGCAGCTATTCGGCCTAACAAGGAAAGTTTCAATCTTGACCATATATCCAAGTCTCTTTTGATTTCTGACCAGCATTTCTCATAATTATCTTTAAACAAATTCAAATTTTTGGAGGTCAAGTACACCCCTAGGTATTTTACTTTTTTAACCACATTCAGCTCCGTTTCTTTAGAGAACTCATCTGTTTCTATAACTGTCAAATTTTTTGCTAAAACCTTGGTTTTTTGCTTATTTAGCTTAAACCCCGCCACCCGACCAAAATCAGAAATTAATTCTAACACTCTTTTAGTGCTGGAGACTGGTTCCTGAAGTGTTAATACCAAGTCATCTGCAAATGCTTTCAATTTATATTGTTTCACTCCGACCTCAATCCCCTGGACCAACCGGTCCTTTCTAATCATATTTAGCAACACCTCCAGGACTGAAATAAACAATAGGGGGGATAGGGGGCACCCCTGGCGTGTCCCTTTTTCAATTTTAAACTCCTCTGTCACCACATTGTTTACTATCAATTTAGCTTTTTGTTCTGTGTAGATTGCTTCTATACCATTTTCGAACCTCTCCCTATTTTTAGGGCATTTTGCGATTGACCTTGTTATGCCGTCATGTGTCATCTGTCGTTGGGACAGGGGCACGGCAGGAATTTTCCCCACTTGGCTGATTGGCTGTTGCCATTTGGGTTTCGCCTGCCGCGTAGCAAATCATCACAACTTGTAAGGTTGCAGATAGGCTCTGGTTCAGGTGATAGGGATGGGAGAACTCTCTCGTCATCCCTATGTGAAGGGTATTCCGTTGAAGGAATCCAGGGACTTGATGGTTTGGTCAACCCCAGGCGGACATTTGGGTGGCAGAGATAGCCCGTTCCCAGCTTTCCGCTTATCCAGGTGTTCACCCTTGGCTGACCTATGCTGGTGCCCTGGGTCAGCGCTACCTGCATGGCAGGGAGCTAGTCGAACCAGAGCCTATGCAACCACTCACTTTCTGTAATCAATAAAGTTGTGGCCTAAATTCTGCCAAAAACCAAAACTAAATTTTGAGTCTAATGTGTGTTTGTTTAGGGGGCAGGTCTCTGGGTCTGAACACACAACCAGTCTCGTATAACCAACATGCTTAAATCTAATTAATTCATGAAGGGGTTACCATAGGATAAACTGTCCTGCTAGGCTTACATCACCTTGGGAGAGACCAGGTTCCCTTTCAATCTACCTGAGAAGCTCAGCGTGTGAAGAGGCTAAGCTGGTTGCTGCAGCTCAGCCACATGGCTCTCACAAGCCACTCTTGAATTCCAATCCCAATAATTTAGGAATTTTCATTTTGTTGTACTGCCTGTGCAACTTTTCTGACTGACGTGTGGGGAAAGCACATGAACCTGACCTTGGGAGAGTTTGTAAGTAAACCGTTTTTAACTTACCGAATGTGTGGTCTTTTCCTTTGCTGCGTGAAACGCAGAACTTTGGGAGGAACTCAGGGCATATTTTTAAAGATCTAACAGCCTGTATTCCCACACTTTACTTGGCTGCATATGTGATTTTAAATCTCTGCTGGGGTTCTCTCGCGAAAGAGCACTTGCCCCAAACTTGAATCTTGGCATCCAGGAATTCTCCCTTTATAGACCTTTTCCCCTCCTTGCATCAGCAACCTGGAGTACAGAACAGTTCCAGGTACTGCGGTTTAAGGAGAATATTGACGAACTGTAACATGTGCAGCAGAGGGTGACTGAGGACTTATCCATACTTACATTTTGGCCTGCTATTTCCAGGCACAGGTCCATAGCTGTCAAGCGTCCCTTATTTGGCGGGAAATTCCCTTATCCCAACGCTGTGTCCCGCTGCTGCCCCTTATTGCTGCTGTCCCTTAAATTTCCCGGGTTTCAAAGGAAGCAGCTCCTCTCCCTCTCTCCCTGCCGGCCAGGGAGGAGGGAGGCTCCAACTGTGTTGCTTGGCTGCCTGGCCCGCCCCCTTCCGGCCTCCTCTCACCAGCCTCAGCCCCGGGAGCCCCTCCCCGCTGGGACTGGAGGGAGCCTTGGGCCCTTCCGCCGCCATCCTCCTTGCGGCCGCCGAACTGAGCATCTCTGCCTGGGGCCTCCCCTCTGCCTGTCACCGCCGCTCCCGCTAGGCCGTACTGCGGCTTGCCGCTGAAGGACCTGGATGAGATGGGCAGCCTGATATGGCCTATGAATTGATGAGGAGCCTTGAGAGGACAGCGAAGGCAACCATAGAGAAAGCAGTTCAGAGAGAGGAGGAAGAGGAGGAGGAGGAGGCGCGGGCAGGTGCTCCAAGGGCTACAAGGGAAGGATCACAAGCGCTTCTCCCATAGATTTGTAGTGGTAGACTAGCATAGATGGTCTGATCTGCGGGTTTACTTCGGGCGCTATTCCCCCCTCCTCCCGCCCCGCCTGATGGAACTGAGAGCTGCAGATGGAGCACAAGAGAAAAGATACAGAACTGCAGCAGCATCTTCGTGGCTTGGACTTTGTTTTGCGTGAAAAGTGGTTGCTGCTTGTAGTTATTTAATTGCAGTGTTTCATCAGCTGGTGTCTTGAGCAGCAACCTCTGGGAACAAAGGGCTAAAAACCAGCGCTGCCTCTCGCAAATTATCTGGTCCCTTTTAACTGGTTGACTAAAATCCCTTATTTTGGCTGCTGGTCCCTTATTTTCAAATCTGTAAGTTGACAGCTATGCACAGGTCCACACTTAACATTTCCATGTCTAGGGTTGCCCTATTTCCAAAGTTGAAAATCTGGAAAGAGTTTTTGCTTGAGCTTCTTCTTTTTCTTTTGCTCAGATTTGTTGAGCTTTTGGGGCTTAAAAAAAAAAGATTCTTTAAAAATATTTACACACACACACACACACACACACACACACCCCTTGCCATACATCTGGGTTTCCCCAGACATTTTACTGATTTCACAAAAATCTGCCTGGATGCCAAAATGCTGCCTGATTCCCAGACTTGTGGCAGCCCTATCCATGTCTGAGTGTGTTTGTTTGTTTGTCTTGCCCTGGAGCTTTCCCTGCAAAAAAGACCCCACTCTTAGTTGGAGCAAACATCAGTCTGGGTTTTCTGCGGATAGCCATTTGCTCCGACTGAGCTTTAAAGAGCGGGTTTTCGCGAGGAAAGCTCTGGAGCAAAAAAAAAGGGGGGGGGGTGTTCTCAAACGCAGAGTTGTGAACCATGCCTGGAAAGAGTGGAAGAAACTTAAGAATGGATGAGCCCAGAGGCAGTGAGGAACCTAGAGACCAAGTCCTAGGAGGAGAGGCTAAAGGAGTTGTGCATATCTAGCCTAGAGTTGAGATGACGGGCATCTTCACTGTTGCGAAGGGATGTCTCAAAAATGATGGAGAACATTTGTCTTCTGTTGTTCGGGAGGGTAGGATGCAAACCAACTCAAAGCATTCAGATAACAAGAAAGGGGATTCCATCTATGAATGGGAGCAGAGGAAATAAATATGCATGGAAGAACGCTTTGTTGTTTAGTCGTGTCCGACTCTTCGTGACCCCATGGACCAGAGCATGCCAGGCACTCCTGTCTTCCACTGTCTCCTACAGTTTGGTCAGACTCATGCTGGTAGCTTCGAGAACACTATCCAACTGTCTTGTCCTCTGTCGTCCCCTTCTCCTTGTGCCCTCCATCTTTCCCAACATCAGGGTCTTTTCCAGGGAGTCTTCTCTTCTCATGAAGTGGCCAAAGTACTGGAGCCTCAGCTTCAGGATCTGTCCTTCCAGTGAGCACTCAGGGCTGATTTCCTTTAGAATGGAGAGGTTTGATCTTTTTGCAGTCCATGGGACTCTCAAGAGTCTCCTCCAGCACCATAGTTCAAAAGCATCAATTCTTCGGCGATCAGCTAAATGAAGAACACTAAATGTTCTTAAAAGCACATCTCCAAGCGCTTTCTTCAAAGCAGGTTTCAGTCGTGTGAAATTTAAACATTATGCCGGCCCCAAATTGTCAGATATCTCTTCTTTCCAAATGTTTCCCTGTACTTCTCCCATGGAATATAAATGGTTCTCTCTTTTCTCAAACAACTGTATCTCTGAGAAAACTCTCTTTTCTCAAACAACTGTATCTCTGCCCCTCGATCTGACAGCCCTGCTTGGCCCAGTCACCCCAAAAGGCACGTAAACTTCTTAAATCAGCCAGGCCTTGTGGTTTGCCTCATGTAGCTCTACATTTTACAAATACCCTGGGGGTATACCATAGACTAGAGGCTCTATCTAAATTCTAGACCAGGCTGCGCCTGCCAATTGTTGGCTGTTGGTGCTTTTTTTTTTTTTTATCTTATTCAGAAAACAGGAACATGGAAATCAATTTTTCCCCATCTCAGTTATGGCTCTGAACCCATCACTTTCAGCTCAGCTACAGGATTAATCTATTGAAGAGTTTGCAGGAGTTTTGCTGACATGTAAGCATTTTCAGAATATATTACGTTGCTCCCCCTCCCAACCGCACTACTTTATAAAAACTAGTCTGCCTTTGTCCTGGCACTTGGCAAAGAAGAGGCGCAAGGGGAAGGAGAGAGGAGAAAAGGGGTGTCGGTGCACATGCATGCTGGCCTACATGCACACGCATGCTTTCCAGTGCTAAGGTTAGTAAAAAATAAAAATACAGTGGTACCTCGGGCTAAGTACTTAATTCGTTCTGGAGGTCCATTCTTAACCTAAAACTTTTCTTAACCTGAAGCACCACTTTAGCTAATGGGGCCTCTCGCTGCTACCACGCCGCCAGAGCATGATTTCTGTTCTCATCCTGAAGCAAAGTTCTTAACCCGAGGTACTATTTCTGGGTTAGCAGAGTCTATAACCTGAAGCGTCTGTAACCTGAGGTACCACTGTAACATAAAGGTAAAGGACCTATGGATGGTTAAGTCCAGTCAAAGATGACTATGGGGTGTGGTGCTCATCTCGCTTTCAGGCCAATGGAACTGGCGTTTGTCCACAGACAGCTTTCCAGGTCATGTGGCCAGCAGGACTAAACCACTTCTGGAGCAATGGGATACCGTGACGGAAACCAGAGCACACAGAAATGCCATTTACCTTCCTGCCACAGCAGTACCTATTGATCTACTTGCACTGGCATGCTTTTGAACTGCTAGGTTGGCAGGAGCTGGGACAAAGCAATGGGAGCTCACCCCGTCACGGGGATTCGAACCACTGACCTTCTGATCGGCAAGCTCAAGAGGCTCAGTAGTTTAGACCACAGAGCCACCCATGTATTTCTAGCTTCTTGTAGACATCCCTTGCATGATACGATACACTTCTGCATGCAGAAGGTGTCTTCCGCTTGTGGAAGCGATGTTGAACACTCCATGCTAGGGCATTGCATGAAAAAAGTAAGAAGCTCTGCTGATTGTGAAGTTTGCAGCTGCAGCAGGATATTTAAAAAAAAGAAGAAGAAAGAAATACTAGACACAAGACAGTTCCATTGGGACTTCAGTGTATGAAGAAAAGACAGTGCGAGCTTCCTCTCCTGGCCCAATCCTGATGGGGATGGTAAAGGTAAATGTAAAGGACCCCTGGACAGTTAAGTCCAGTCAAAGGCGACTATGGGGTTGTGGCACTCATCTCACCTTCAGGCCAAGGGAGCCGGCGTTTGTCCACAGACAGCTTTCCAGGTCATGTGGCCAGCAGGACTAAACCGCTTCTGGTGCAACAGGACACCATGACGGAAACCAGAGCACACAGAAATGCCATTTCCCTTCCTGCCGCAGTGAATCCCCATGATGGAGTTAGCTCCCGTTCCTCTGCCAACCTAGCACTTCGAAAGCACACCAGTGCAAGTAGATAAATAGGTACCACTGCAACAATGAGATAAACGGTGTTTCCATGCACTCTGGTTTCCCTCACGGTGCTCCATTGCGCCAGAAGCGGTTTAGTCCTGCTGGCCACATGACCCAGAAAGCTGTCTGTGGACAAACGCCGGCTCCCTTGGCCTGAAAGCGGGGTCCTTTCCTTTACCTTTTACCCAAACATGTACCAATGGGGAGTTGCCAGTGCATAACATAAAGGTAAAGGTAAAGGGATCCCTGACCATTAGGTCCAGTAGTGACTCACTCTGGGGTTGCGGCACTTATCTCGCATTATTGGCTGAGGGAGTCGGCATACTGCTTCCGGGTCATGTGGCCAGCATGACTAAGCCACTTCTGGCAAACCAGAGCAGTGCACGGAAATGCCGTTTACCTTCTCGCCGGAGTGGTACCTATTTTTCTACATGCACTTTGTTGTGCTTTCGAACTGCTAAGTTGGCAGGAGCAGGGACCGAGCAACGGGAGCTCACCCCGTTGTGGGGATTCGAACTGCCGACCTTCTGATCAGCAAGTCCTAGGCTCTGTGGTTTAACCCACAGCGCCACCCGCGTCCCTTAGTGCATAACATAGATTTAATTAAAATATTGGGGAAGCTTCCCAGTTATAAGAGCAGCAACAACAGGATCAAATTCTCTTATTGCAATTCAGGACCATTTGTAGAATGCGATCATGTACACGGAGCCTATGCCTAAACTAAGCATGTTTCATCAAGAGAAACATGAAGGTGTCGGGGCCACTTGTGCTTTCTTTCACTCTCTAATGTGAGACCAAACTTTCTTTATTGTTGTTTTATGAATCAAGCACTGGAGGATCTCGATACGGTTCCCTCATCCAGGCATTGGAGAAAGAGGCATAGCAACTGAATAATCAATTAATTACCCAGCTGAGCTCTATTTACATGATGAAAAATACAACCTCCTGCTATTTTGCAGAGGTTGCTTTCATTTGCCAAGGCTGCAAATATGTTGCACCTTCTCTTGCTGAGCTATTCGTGGAAGTGAATCACTACCGGGTATTTTGCTGATGTTTCTGTTTAAGTTCACGAGATGGGTTCGTCAGTTTATCCTAAGTTGTAACCTGCGGTGTATTCTTGGCTTAAACCGGGTTAAAACGTTTTAAAACAAGATTAAAAGTTATTGAATATATAGCACATACTGTACCCTTTTTTTTGTTCATACTCTGTCTGCACTTATCATAACTATTTTCCCAGGTCTGTTTCCTACATTATCCCAATGATGTAGTTGCCACTGGGAAGTTAAATCTCTCCACCAAATAGTTAACCCTTTGTGTTTTACCCTTTGTTTCCCTAAGTGGCAAATCTTCCAACTTTTCATCAAGAGGAATGGAAACAGCTAGAACATTTATCTGAAGTGAGAAAGTGAAGCCACCCAAACTCTTAACTGGTCAGTCTGTAAATCAAATATAACATGTTCGTAACTCCCATAGGTGACTTTGATTTTACCATTAAAGCAAATATTTGTTACTAGTCATTTTTTCCTGCATCTCTGGGGTGTGATTCTACTCAAAGCAGAGTGTGAAGTACAGACCACACTTAAAAATGGTGGCACTCTGAAACCATGCAGATGACTGAAAGGCACAACTCTGCAACAACTTGCCACTACACTGCAGAGATCAGGATGTTCTTACTGTTAGGATCATCCTACTCTCGTGCAGAATCCTGGTAGAGACACATGCCCAACTGGCATGTTCTCTCCCTCCTGGTCAGTCGGGAGCTTCAAAAGCTTTCCCAGTCCGAACATCACAGTGACTGATACCAAAAGCCATTAGCACCCTTACGATTCTGCAGAGTAACAGAACTCAGTAGCACAGCATTTTGGCTAATCTACTTTTATTTACATGTAATACACTCAGAGCATTCTGACTTAGCTCCTTCCTCTTTCTCATCAGACAGCAAAGAGGAAGAAAGAAAGGACAATAGTCCTACATCACGGGACACAGTAACACAAACATCCTGCCTCCATCACTTCCCACACTGTGGAATGAAAACATACACCGTCATGTGATAGACAACAATCCCATGACTGCAAACATGGAGCAAGAATCCTAACATGCTGAAATATCACTCTCTAAATGGTGGTGTGCTTCTGTGAAAAGTGCAGGGGGATTTTGTTTTAGGAAAACGATGACTTGCAGCTTACCCCAGGTACATTCTGCACCAGTGATAGACCTACAACAGGACAGTCACTGCCATGCATGAAGTTCTTCGAAAAAGGTTTGAGGAAGACACTACACTGAAGATGACAGGGAACTGGGGCTGTCTTCCCACAGGCTGATGGTTGTCTTTCTAGTACAACTACGGCCCATCAGACATATCAAGGCAGTTCAGGGGAACCTTGTCTATAGGACTGCTCGCCTTCTTGATACAAGGTTCTGCAAAACCTTGGGTGGAAATGTCATGTGCAAATGATGTTGATGGACACCTGACTGGTTTTGGAATTTGGAGCTTCCAGATTGCAACAGGTCAGTTCACCCATCAACCCTGACAATAGTGAAGGTTCGCAAATGGAACCAAACAAGATTCTAAAAGGCAGTTGGCTTTTTGGCAGATATCTGCCGCTCAAAGCCTGCAGCATGGAAATCTCCTGCCTGTGGTTTCATGCATGCCAGTTTGTGCCTTTTCTTTCACCTGTACAAACCTGCAAATTCCCTTAGCAGCTGTCATGCTTTCCTTGTTGTTGTTGTTTAGTCGTTTAGTCATGTCCGACTCTTCGTGACCCCATGGACCAGAGCACGCCAGGCACTCCTGTCTTCCACTGCCTCCTGCAGTTTGGTCAAACTCATGTTTGTAGCTTCGAGAACACTGCCCAACCATCTCGTCCTCTGTCGCCCCCTTCTCCTTGTGCCCTCCATCTTTCCCAACATAGGGTCTTTTTCAGGGAGTTTTCTCTTCTCATGAGGTGGCCAAAGTATTGGAGCCTCAGCTTCAGGATCTGTCCTTCCAGTGAGCACTCAGGGCTGATTTCCTTCAGAATGGATAGGTTTCACCTTCTTGCAGTCCGTGGGACTCTCAAAAGTCTCCTCCAGCACCATAATTCCAAAGCATCAATTCTTCGGCAATCAGCCTTCTTTATGGCCCAGCTCTCACTTCCAAGGAAACCAAATGTCTACCTGACCCTTCTCACTACTTCTCATTCTCTCATTAAGATCAACAGTGCTTACATTCGGCCTATGTGTTTTTCCTTTGTGGACCAGGAATCTAAATCGGTGCCATATTTCAAGAACGTGCTATTTCAAAAGTTTTTTCGTGGTTGGTTTTGTAGAAAGAGTAAATTTGTAACTGAAAAGGGGGGGGGTTGTTCCCACAATCCTTTTGCATGCACCCAAATTGTCCTTGGTTTCCTCCAGCGCCCATTTGCTATGAGAGAGAGGCAGGATTGTGGCTCTAATTAATGTAATAGGGATGAGCAAATGAGTCCCAATCAATTATGGTTACATTTGCTTTCATCACACTTGCCTGTGGTTGGTGAATTCTCTGACAGTTTGAGTGCGACGTTTTCAGATGCCTTTAGTGAATCAATAATAAGTGACATTCATAAATATGCACATTCTGCAAAGCCCTCTGGTTCAGGAGGCAGGGAGGTATTGGAGAAAATCTCAGGAGACCTTTGGAGTTGAGAATTTATGCAATCCAGGTATGGAGGTGTGGGGAAGGTGAGAAGTGGCAACACAAACTTCAGTGATCCAGGATGGATGACAACACACAGCTTTATCCAAAATAGCTGGAATCTTTATTCCCCCTCCTCTTACCCAAAGGGACCATAGATCAATACAGCACAGCTGAGGTACCAGAACTCTTGTTACCGGCACTGAGCTATAGTTCCTAGGGTACTTCACAGGAAGCCAAGGCAATGAAATTGGTATAAACCAAAACAAAATAAAAAAATTCCTTCCTTAGAGACCAACTAAGTTTGTTATTGGTAGAGAGCCAGTGTGGTGTAGTGGTTAAAAGTGGTAGACTCGTAATCTGGTGAACCGGGTTAACCGGGTTCGCGTCTCCGCTCCTCCACATGCAGCTGCTGGGTGACTGCTTGGGACAGTCACACTTCTCTGAAGTCTCTCAGTGTTTGTTGTGGGGGAGGAAGGGAAAGGAGATTGTTAGCCGCTTTGAGGCTCCTTAAAAGGTAAAGGGGACCCCTGACCATTAGGTCCAGTCGTGGCCGACTCTGGGGTTGCGGCGCTCATCTTGCTTTATTGGCTGAGGGAGCCGGCGTCCAGCTTCCGGGTCATGTGGCCAGCATGACTAAACCGCTTCTGGCAAACCAGAGCAGCACACAGAAATGCCGTTTACCTTCCCGCCGGAGGGTAAGGTATGCACACACCTATTGATCTTCTTGCACTTTGATGTCCTTTCAAACTGCTAGGTTGGCAGGAGCAGGGACCGAGCAACGGGAGCTCACCCCATCGCAGGGATTCGAACCGCCGACCTTCTGATCGGCAAGCCCTAGGCTCAGGGGTTTAACCCACAGCGCCACCCACATCTTAGGGTAGTGATAGAGCAGGATGTCAAATCCAAACTCCTCTTCTTCTTCTTGGTATGAGCTTTCGTGTGCATGCACACTTCTTCAGACATGAAAGCTCGTACCAATAACAAACTTAGTTGGTCTCTAAGGTGCTACTGGAAGGGATTTTTTTCATTTTGTTTTGACTACAGCAGACCAACACTGCTACCTACCTGTAACTAGAACTATGGTATAAACCAAGTTTGCCGCGCAAATACGATCAAGCCACAAGTGCTTGCATTTTGATGCCATGTTGAAAAACCGTAATAGCCTAAACAATATGCTCACGGGTATTTGCAGATAGTGTGTTTGTGTGTGTTATATGGGGGTCAGAAGAATTTTAGTGTTCACTTATGGAATAATTGGGAGAGGTGGAATCTAAAGACTCCTCCCCACTGCCTTAACCAGGGCTATTTCTGCTGCGCGAAGCAGTGCTGGGGTATCCTTACATGACTGGAGACTTTGCACTTGAGAACTGCATAAAATTCTGGAGCTCATTTGCAGGTTTGCTTGTTTACCAGCGTACAACATACGGAGAGGGAGCTGACCTTACATTTCCATGCTTGGTCTTCTGCATTGCAGAACGGGGAGGGCAGAGGGAAGCAAAAACCCTCGCGCGGCTCCAATGTTTATTTACTGAAATCTGTGTCCTTCCCTGCCCCTGAGCCTCTTTCAGATACGTGGTATAATGCTTGCCTTGTGCCCAAAGGTCTTGGATGATGCAAGGAAAACACCTAAACATGGGTCAGAGCATTTTCCTTCCTTCGCCCTCCATGGACTGAGAGCATGTGCATTGCCTTGCGGGATGAGGCCCTGCGGTATTCTGTTTCTCACAGCGGCCGGCCAGATGCTTCTTTTCTTTGTTTCCTTTGGAAAGCAAAGCTTCTCTTCCTCCTCTCCAAGGAACATCCTCTTTTCTTTACACGGAACAGCTTCGATTCTCCTCCACCTTCTAGTTTTACATCAGCGCAGCCGAGAGCAGGCCTGCGCGATGCGTCTGGCTTTTGTTCGCGATAACAGATGCACCTTGCATCTCCCTTAAATTGGCATATCATTTTCTTTTGCTCGTTCCCTTTTTCTTTGTAGCTGCATTTGCATATGTATGTCAGGGCCCATTCATACATCTCATCTCCATAAACAAAAAGAAAAAAACATCTGCTTCCTGTTTTAACTCTCGTTGGGAGATGGCTTTTGTGGGATTAGATCGGGATGTGAGGGCTTCGACGGTTGCATGTGCAGCAGAGCCACCTCCCGGCTGCCAGGAGAACAGGCCACTCTGGTTTTTGGTAGCTTTTTGAAATCATTTTTATTTGATTTTACAAATGCAAGGTTATAAAAATCCAAATATAAGTCCATATACAGAGATTCCTCCAAATCTCGCAACTTTCCCCCACCCCCTCCATGGGTTTCCATTTTAAACATTTACAACTGCATATTCTTCCATACTCTAACTTTTATATCAATCCATATTGCCTATGGTATTTGTTAGACTGCAAGTGGAATTAAAATCCTGCCAATGTCTCCATCTGCTTACAGTCGTCTCCTAAATAACTTACAATTTTTCCCCATTCTTTTATAAAGATTTTGTCCTCCTGGTTTCTGAGTTTTCCTGTCACTTTTGCCATTTGGGCATAGTCCACCAGTTTGGTTTGCCATTCCTCTCTGGTAGGGACCTTGTCTTCTTTCCATCTATGGGCTTCTTTCCATCTGGGCAGAGAACAGGCCACTCTGAAATCTCCTTGTGCTGTGGGCTGGGTTGTCTTCAATGGCTGTGCAGAGTCTCCGCAGATCTTTCTTTTCATCACCGAAAATCACTAATATTTTCCTGTTGGTGCTGCGATGGGAGGCTATAGCACGAGCGGAATAATATTGAACGGTATTCAATATTATTTTGAAGGAAGAGGAGAGAAGGAAACCACACTCTGATTTTCTGCTTGTGAGGTTCTCCTGGGGGGGTCCCTTGGAAAACCTACTGGGTGTGGTGGCAGCAGTCTCAGTCTCTTAATGACCGCTCCCCACATTAAATGTGGGGTGCCCTTTGCGTGGTCGCGTGCAGCCCCCTGGACCCTATGCAGCACCATCAGCACAGGCTTGGCTTCACCTTCCCCAGGTGAGATACCTGGAGGTCTCCGCCAACCTCAGCCAGTTACCCAATCCTGCCGGGGGAGGCGTTGCCAAGGTGACCAGGCCAGGTAGGGGGAGGGACCACCCTGCCCACACAATAGGGGGAGGATCTTACCTGGGAATCGTCAGTTGGCTCCAGAGCTTCTCCCACCCTACCCACCCTCAGTTAAGACTTCTTTTGCAGGTTAACCTTTTCTCCACAGGTAGCGCTGCTACATCAAGGGCGCTGTTGAAGGGCCAGAAAGGAATTCTCCTGCATTGGCAGGTTTGTCTTTCCCATAGCAAAACGTCACAACTTTGGCAATATCAGGCCTTGGGTGCAATCCTAAATGGGGGTGGGGGTGTAGCAGTGACCCACACCCCCTCCTCTTTGCGGGGGTGATATCAGGGTTCCCCGTTAAAGGGGTTGTTTTGGCTGTACACCTAGAGGTTGTCATTGCTTTCCCCTGCGACGGTGGCGTAACGGGGGCAGGCTCTCTCTGTTTGAACAGACGTTCTCCAGAGGCAGCCCAGTCCACACACATTCTGGATAACCCTGACGTTCCCCAGATCCCCGGCTGGGGACTGGGAGGGATAAACGCCCAATGCCTGAGCCAAGGTCTAACCACATCTGAAACATAATAAAGTTGTGGCCAATTTTAATCCCATAGCATGCTGTCTTGAGTTGTTATTCCACACAGGGGCCGCCCCCAGGGTTTGGGGGACTCCGCCTGTCCACGCAGAAGGAGCAGGAGTAGACCGTCTTTGCCTGGAGACAACACACTGCTCAGGAACATTCAGGCAACATCCCTAGGGACTTCGCACAAAGTTGTCCCTTGGAAGAAGACTGGCTTTTCCAGATACATTTCTTTTTAAAAAATCATATAATGGAACTCTGTATCTATGATATCCATTTATGTAGGAAATTGCACTTTTATAGACCTGTGCTTTTGCACCGGAAACTCAGAATGCAACCCTAAGAGATGGAAATGCACAAAAAGGAAAAAAGGAAAAAACATGTCTGAGGAGAGACCTTCATTTTACTTTAGTCTAATTTTAAAAAGAAAAACATACGTCCACAAAAAATGCAAGTTGGATTAAAAATAAGTATAAATAGTCAAGACAAAACAAAAGCAATCAGCAAGTTTTTCCATTTCTCTCTTTTGCAATTAAACAACAGAGAACAGAAACAATAACAAAATCCACATAAAGAGTAATTTCTCCAATCTTATATCTCTCCTAATAACACCAAACTGTTCAAGGCATCTTGGTTTTTTTCCATGCAGGTAAGACAGGAATAGGTTACATTTTTCAATAAAACAGTTGTCTCTTTGCCTACCTTTCCTAACCCTAGTACATTAGCACCTTAAAGACCAACTAAGTCAGTTCTTGGTATGAGCTTTCGTGTGCATGCACACTTCTTCAGATACTTCTTCAGGTATCTGAAGAAGTGTGTATGCACACGAAAGCTCATACCAAGAACTGACTTAGTTGGTCTTTAAGGTGCTACTGGAAGGAATTTTGTTTTGTTTTGACTATGGCAGACCAACACGGCTACCTATCTGTACCTAGTACATTAGTAAACTTTACCATCTGTACCACGTCTCAAATTTTAGTTAAGTTTCTAAGTGAGATGGCTCTGAATTGTTCCTACATATGACATAAAATCATTTATTTTCAGACAGATAAATGACCACCTCGAACTGCTTTTTTATGTATATGTGATTTTATATCATCTTATTTTGTCTTGAGTTTTTTAAATTTTGTAATTGGTGTCTTTGTCTTGATACTGGTCCTTGACCATAATAAAATGATTGGATTAGATTTAATATGGGCTGTCATCAGAAGACAGATAATTATTTTTTGATCCTTTTGAGACACCACATCTTTGATGTAACCAATAATATTATTAAAGAGTCTCTTGGCAATTCATAACCCAAGATCTTCCTTATATCGATGGTTACTGAATCTCCCTTCAAAAAGAATTATTTGGCGGTATGTCCAGAATATGTGGGAAATACAGACTCCCAGATTTTTACACCTCCTTGCTTTTACATACAGAGAACCAAGGTTTAAAACACAGGATCACAAGTTAGGGACAGGCCTGGCAGAAGACCTAAATGTCTTGACATTAATGAGAGCCAGTAGTTTGAAACCTGTAAGATCAAGACAGGAGGTATTTTCTCATATGTTGCCCTGGACAGGTTGGGTTCAAACTGTTCTGGATGGGGTTGCTTCCCAGTAAAAGAATGGGTGTAGAGTTCGGAAGTACATCTGAATCCACTATTGTCACTGGTGACATACGTCACCTCAGTGATACAGAGTGGCTTCCTTTTTTTTAAAAAAAATGATATTTATTAGTTACCCAACAATTTAAACACTACAAAAGAAAGAAAAAATTAAACAATACAATACAATACAAAAACAAAAACACCACATAACACTAACACTAAACTAACAAAACAAAACAAAAACAATTTAAGACACATCAAACAATTTCAATATCTTATCTTTCATTCACTTGTTTCAACGACCTCCTCGCACCTTCCTTTTTGTGTTCCACTTCTGTAAATTGTTTCAGCAATTCCTTTCCATCTTCCACTGTTTTCTGTCCTGTAATTATCTTAACATATTCTAACCTTATTTTTCCCTTTAATACACTAATAGTCTATTTCCATTAGTTCCTTATAACATTTCTACTAAAGCCATATAACTTCATTCCAAGCTTTTTCTAACATTCATTAATTTTACAGTATTTCTGTAAATAGTCTTTAAACTTTTTCCAGTCTTCTTCCACCGACTCTTCTCCCTGGTCTCGGATTCTGCCAGTCATTTCCGCCAATTCCATATAGTCCATCAACTTTACATTCACTTGCCCATGAAATCTTCAAATAACGACGTTTAGTACCTTAATCACAAAGCCACTTCCGACCTCAGGAGGAGGTGGTGTTGCAGGCTTCACGCCCCCAACACCCACGCGGAGGCTGGTTTCCAGCCCCCACGTGATCAGGGGAATCCACTGCTGTGTCATCCCTCTGGCCAGCCAACCGGCAAGCTTGTGGGAGTGTGACTTGCCACATTTAAGGCAGGTGCGGCAGAGGAGCTTCCTCTTTGGACGCCGCTCAGCTGGGTGAATTTTCCCACCCACCCGCTCTTCAAGGTCTCTCCTTTGACCTTGCTATGGACCTTGGTTGGTCACCCTTAAGGGGCCTGGTAGGAATTTTTCCACTTGGCAAAATGGCACCAGCCACTTTGTTTTTTCGCCTACCTCGCAGCAAATCGTCACAACTTCCTCAGTTAGGTGGTTAGGCCAGTGTTTCCCAACCGGTGTTCCGCAGCACACTAGTGTGCCGCGAGACATTGCCTGGTGTGCCGCGGGAAAAATTAAAAAATTCGAAAGATATCCGGAGAGGCGGCCTTCGGGCGAGTTTTAATTTTAATTTTCCTTCTCCCACTTAATGCCCCACGCTTGCCCGAGCAGCTTGCAGTCCTCGGTAACCACGGCGACCCGAGGGAGGGGAGGGAACAGGGAAGTTGAGGGCGGCGGCGAGCCGCGATGACGTCAGTGGGCCGCACCGCCTCGCCCTGGCACGGTGTGAGAGCCCCGGCTAGTGGCGCGAGCTTCGGAATAAGTGGGATCCGCGTGCGCGAGACCGAGATCGCGGGTAAGGAGCTCAGCCCTGGGCAGGAGGAAGCGGGGCCGTGCGTGCGGGCCACATCCCCACAGAGAGCGAGCCTCCCCCGGCCCACCACTCCGGGCAGGTCCACTCGCATGAGGGGGCGGCGATGGCGACGGCCGGCAGCTTGCCTGCAATGCCATCCCTTGAGCAGGCGAGGAGCCCGGAGGCTACCAGATGCGAGTCCTCTTTCCCACTCTGCTCGGGAGTCCAGAGCACTTGGTCGCATTCAGGATCTAGAGTGGGGAAGCGGGGCTTGTGTCTGGGCTGGACACATTGGGCTGCCTGTGCCGCTCGACCTGCGGGGAGAAATCAGGGTGGGAGTCACGACCGTGAGGCAGGGCTGCCAAGTGTGGCAGAAGAGGACACGGCCGTCGCACCTGTCCTTAGGTAGGAGCTTCTTCCGTGTCGACCTGCTGCCCTAAAGTCTTGGCTTTTTTCTTGGCTTTTTGGCGGTTGGCACAGAAGGAAGGCAAGGGGGAGGGAAAAAAATTGAAACTTACACTTTCATGCGTCCCTCCCGGCGTGACGCTGCGCGCTGACGTCACGGGGCTGTAATGGTGGTGTGCCTCGAGATTTTTTTCATGAAACAAGTGTGCCTTTGCCCAAAAAAGGTTGGGAAACACTGGGTTAGGCATTGGTCGGGGTATTGTTATGTAGATGAATGGGGGGGAGGAGCGCCATCACCTCCCCTGGATAGTGAAGGGTAGTCTGGTAAAGGACTCCGGGGGGCGTGGCCCCATCCGAAGCCTATGGAGGCCAGGGCCCAAGGCACGCCCCAAACGGTGCCCCCGGGGGAGTGCCCCGTTGATGTGCATCATCAAGGCTCCCCCTGCTGGTGTTAACCCTTTCCGGCCTTTAGGCAGACAGACTGAAGCCGGATAGTTGATTAGGACCAATGCCTAAGCCAATACTGCTCATCACCTGTAACCAATAAAGTTATGGCCAATTTTAGCACATTAACCTAAACATTGGTGTCTTGTGTCTTTATTTCTACTGGTGGGAGGCGGGAACTTGCCGCGCAATTTAATCCAACTAGCAATAAAAGCATTAATAGGTCCTTGCCTTTCAAAACTGGAACCTTATTTCAGGCAAAATAATAATAATAATAAGGAAGGTGACCAAGACCCCCAAAATTGTTTTTAATTGTCCCCCTGACAATTCACACAAAGCATAGATTTTGAAATTACACTAAACGTCACAGCTGCAACGTTTTGATTTAACACTATTCAGCACACTCTGCAGCTTCACAAATACTGAACCAATTTTCTCAGTACAGGATCTATTTGGTTCTCTGCCTGCCTCCCCCCCCCCCACCCGCAACATCACCTTCAGGATGACAATAGAAGCCCTGTGATGTAAACTTCCATCTTACACTGCAGCATGTTGACTTGACAATGTGCCACCACAATTTTAACAATATGGCTCTAAAAACCTTTCTTCCTGTCAAGAAATATTTGAACTTGAAGTGAAGTCAGCAGCTGAGGAGAACAGAATGGAAAGGTAATTACCCACGATCTCCTCCAGGAGATGACAGAAAGCATATTGGGACTTGGTTGCTCCTGGACTGAGCGTGGGCTTATTACGACTACCCTTCCGATGCAGCAGCTGCTAGTTGCCGCAGAACATTTTGAACTGCACATTTCGGATGTTCAGCCACAGCAGCAACGGAGGCACACAGAGACCATCCGCTCTCAAATTGCTGCAGTGTGATCACAAGCGACATCACGACAGCGTTCGGCACCAAGGATCTTCCCATAGCTTTGTCGGAGTCAACCATGAGGGAGTTAGTGTAGGATATTGGTGCTTCAACTGGATGTGCTGCTTGCATGCAAATGCTACGTGCAGGCAGGTGAGTCAGGAAAAGTGCACTAAGCTCACTAAATCACCACTTAGAAACTGTCTTCTAAATTATGTCAGGAGCCTCTGGGAGTAGAGGAAGAGCCATGTTTCAGGCTTTGCCCTTCAACACAATGGAGGGTTACAAGCATAGCTGGATTTGACCTATAAAGGCTGAAACGGCTCAGGGCCACAATACCTCAAGGACCACCTCTTTCCATATGAACCTACCTGAGATCATCTTCTGAGGCCCGACTTCCTGTGCCTCCTCCTCGAGAAGTCCAAAGGGCGGCAACATGAGAACGGGGCCTTCTCTGCAGTGGCTCCCTGTCTGTGGAATGCTCTCCCCAGGGAAGTTCGCCGGGCGCCTTCATTATACACAGTTAGGCACCAGGCAAAAACTTTCCTTTTTAACCAGGCCTTTGGTTGATCTGTTTGACATCCTATACCCTTTTAAAATTGGGTGGTTGTTTTTATTCTGATTATATATGTTGTGATCTTTTCTGTGAACTGCCCTGAGACCTCCGGGTATAGGGCAGTTAATAATAATAATAATAATAATAATAATAATAATAATAATAATAATAATTTATTTATACCCTGCCCATCTGGCTGAGTTTCCCCAGCCACTCTGGGCAGCTCCTAATCAAGTGTTAAAAACAGTACAGTGTTAAATATTAAAAACTTCCCTGAACAGGGCTGCCTTCAGATGTCTTTTAAAGATAGGATAGCTGCTTATTCACATCTGAAGGGAGGGTGTTCCACAGGGTGGGCGCCACTACCGAGAAGGCCCTCTGTCTGGTATATAAACAATAATAATAATAATAATAATAATAATAATAATAATAAGACGGCGGGGAGGAGCCCACCCACCCCAGCTCATCTTCCTCGTGTGCATTTGCACATGAACAGCACATCCAAAGAGAACTTCAATCGTTTGGCAAGTTTGGCATGTGGTGGAGAATTAATTAGCATGTTACGGAGCTGAGCTTTTTATGGTCGTATCTCAAAGTATTTTTTGTAGGTGGCTCTTTCTTTTGGGCTCCATTGGGGCCCCTCAAGTCCTACGGTGATGGCTGGGGCTGCTGGGAACTGGGCTCCTATCTGGAGTTGACGCAACCTTGGACTAATGAATTCGCATCATTGATAGAACCCAAAAGATAACTTATCAGAGATCTCTATAAGGAACAATAAGAAATCTTTCTAAAATAATTCTCTGAGGAAAACGTTCTGTTGAAATGCACTGGGACTTCTGCTTAATTAAGCTGTTTCCTCGACTTGCTAAACCAATCCTTTTCATATATTAGAAAAACAATTGCCATGGAATAAAATAAATTGCCCCCGGTGAGAATTAGTTGTAAGGATGTGCTTGTGTTCACTTCAAGAAGCGGTTAGGAGGGAAGCCCGAGGCAGGAGCAACCAGGAGAGATGGGGAGTGAGGAAAAGTCAGTGCAGAAAAGTGGCACAAAAGACTGGAGGAGAGGTGTACAATTTTCCACACCTTCCTTTTGCCATATCTCTGGAAGTGTTGGCATGAATAGCAGGGCATCTGATGGGGGCAAATGTGAGGAAATCCTTCAAAGACACCCAAGGCAGTTTAAAGTGGGTTGGATGCTCTGTTCTATACATGTGACTTTCAAGTGGCAGCCCAGACTTTAAACCCATGTACTTCAGATTTTCCTGATCTGTGGATAATCTGGTAAATTGACAAACTCCAACATGAAGTCTCATGTTACCCAGCTGCAGTGCACTGTGTGTGCAGTAGACAGGGAAGGATCTGTCAGTTTTTGTCGTCACGGTTTCTCATTTTTCCACATTTCTGCAGCAATTTACATTTGCTTGTTTTTAAAAAGCTTCGTGAACATTCTCCAGAATTTGCGTATGAATTTCTCCCAGGAAACCCATTTTAGTATACATGTTTGCCTGATTCACACACTTTTTGCAAGCCATTTCCCAGACATCATGCATTTTTTGTATGCTATCTTCACAAACATATTCATCCTCACGTACGCTTTCCCCTGATACGTGCATTTTGTTTGGGTGGAGAATCAATCCGCAAAATTTGAATAAGTGTGAATTTTGAAGTAGGACTGCATTTTGTTTTTCATGAATTGTGAATTTGATGCATTGGCTTCAAATTATAACCCACTAGAACCTTCTTGAAACTTTTCAGATGCAACATCACGTACGTAAAGGACCCCTGGATGGTTAAGTTCAGTCAAAGGCAACTATGGGGTTGCAACACTCATCTCACTTTCAGGCCGAGGGAGCTGGTGTTTGTCCACAGACAGCTTTCCAGGTCATGTGGCCAGCAGGACTAAACAGCTTCTGGTGCAACAGGACACCATGACGAAAACCAGAGTGCACGGAAACGCCATTTACCTTCCTGCTGCAGTGGTACCTATTTATCTACTTGCACTGCTAGGTTGGCAGGAGCTGGGACCGAGCAACGGGAGCTCATCCCGTCACGGGGATTCAAACCGCCGATATTCTGATCGGCAAGCCCAAGAGGCTCAGTGGTTTAGACCACAGCGCCACCCGCATTCGACATAGATCATGCTACAGTGCTCCAATATAGTTGTGACCAGGGCATGTGCCACATGCTTTAACCAGGAAGGAATGGCACAACTAGCACTAGACAATGCGATTGCAGTCCAGGACCCAAGGACCTAAAATGACCATCCAGACCATAGCAAATGATGGGAGCAGCAGCAAACAATCTGGATGCTGGCATTTGTATCTGCTGAGGTTCATGGTCTAAAGTTACCTAGCTAGACCCCTCGGTGTTCCAGACATAACCGCTGAAAACCCCTATGGAATGTTTCAACTCAACTTCCCCCAACAATTTCTCCCCAGCCCCTTTGCTGACACTTTTTGAACAGCATCTCAAGGCAGGGTTGATATGGAAACTTCGAGGCAGGCTCATTTGGAACCACAGGCATACACGGTGGTAATGACATTATTCGCCATTCATGTGGAATTTGTGCCTGGGGCAATGGAAAAACTGAATTTACCTCACTCTGCGTAGACTTGCTATGATGTATAAGACTGAATCAGATAAGTGCTGGAGATGCAATGAGGTTGAGGGGATGTTCTTTCATATGTGGTGGACCTGTAAAAGGGTAAAAAACTATTGGGAAATAATTTATAATGAATTGTAAAAAAACGCTTAAAAGCACTTTTCCAAAGAGACTAGAGTCCTTTTATTGGGGATAATTCAGACAGAATTTCCCAGGTGTCAAAAAAGGTTATTTATGTATGACACTACTGCGGCCTGTGTTTCGTTAGCCCCCAAATGGAAAACAAGTGAGGTCCCAACTAAAGAAGTACGGCAACTGAAAATGATAGAATATGTGCAGCTTGCGGACTTAACATATAGAATAAGAGAACAAGATACGTTTAAAGAAGATTGGAAAATATTTATTAAATATATGGGGGGAAATTGTGTACACCTGAAAATGTTGTTAGCACTTAGATAAATTCAACAGTGTGAATAAGTTTTGATGAATGTAATAATGAAATACTGAATGGTTTAGTTTATGTAAAATATGCATGGAATTATGTTATGCAAAATAAACCATGGAAGGAGAAGAAGGGAAGTCATTGATATCTTAAGGTTGTTTAAATGAATATTCTAAAATGTAAAACAGAAAATTTAATAAAAAAGACAGAGAGAGAGAGAGAGAGAGAGAGAGAGAGAGAGAGAGAGAGAGAGAGAAGTATGTGATGGTATGGGTAAGAGACACTGATCTGTACGAATATTGGGAAGCCCAGCCCAGCATTAGGCAGTTCAGACTATAGGCTTATTTTTCATTGAGAGGGTACAGCTTGGTGCAGCAGGCCCAAATGTTAAACACACACACACACACACACACACACACGATAGAGGGGCAGAAAAAAGGGACCCTAGCCTAGCCTTTTCCCAGACATACCAGTTTTCTAAGTGAAAGAAATTCAGGTTTGTGAGTTCCCACCTGCAGTCTGAATGGTACCGTACAGAAAGAGGATTACCTCCTCCATGGGAGAAGGCCAGAACACCCTCTTCTTTCCATCTCTCTCTCTCTCTCTCTCTCTCTCTCTCTCTCTATATATATATATATATAATCCCTGAACCCCTGGAGGATTTCTCCAAATGCTTTCAGAAGACTTGAGATGCATGTTCACTAAGGTCTGGTACACCCTCAACTCTCAGTCTCTAAGCACCGCGTCTCCAAAGTGTCAGGATTGTCAGTCACAGAAGTTCTCTCTTTATCCACATCTCAGACTGCGGGGAAGACAGCCCTGCTCAGAGCCTTCCAAGCGCTACTTCGGTAATGGCCTTAACCCTGACCTTTGCAGATCGGGCGGTCTCTAGGGAGGGCAAGGTAATTCAGAATCCATTTTCATTCCGTCCAGAGCAGTGGCTGCCAGTCTGGAAGAGATGCGTCTACGTGGGGAGATTGTGAAAAGCCTGAGATGAACGGCTGTCCACTGGTGGCAAAACTAACTGGTGCGCTGACCCCACGTGGCCAACTTCAGGGGGCGAGTGGGTGAGAATGGAAAACACTGTTCATACCGCAGCAGATATATGGGGGGGGGCATGTTTATATATGGCGGGGGCCCACAACACCGTGGCAGGTGAATGCATCATGTTTTGCAGAATTGCATCTCCTTCTGTTTTGATTTTTGACTCAGGGCAGGGGTACTGAAACATTTCCCCGCCAAACTCATAAACTGTTAACATCTTCTGGCATGGGATCCTGCAATCCCTTCCGTCTCCCTCTCTGCTACTATAACGACGCAATTTTTCCTTCTTATTTCGATGTCATCGTCAGCATCAATTAATTTACATGGGCCTCCCCAGGTAACTGGAGATCACATTGTGGAATACAGGCGGCCCTGTGGTCTAAACTACTGAGCCTCTTGGGCTTGCCAATCAGAAGATCAGCAGTTCGAATAGGTACCACTGCAACAGGAAGGTAAATGGCATTTCTGTGCACTCTTCCATCACGGTGTTCTGTTGCACCAGAAGCAGTTTAGTCCTGCTGGCCACATGACCCAGAAAGCTGTCCGTGGACAAACGCCGACTTCCTCGACCTGAAAGCAAGATGAGCGCTGCACCCCAGAACCGCCTTGGACTGGACTTAACCATCAAGGGGTACCTTTACTTTTTTTTTACCTTTACATTGTGAATGGGATAGTCCTACCCATGACCTCCAAAATAGAGACAAAGCTGTTATGAAAAAGGAGCAATGCAGCAGCGAGCTGCAGCTGGCTGGAAAGCCAAACAGGGTGTTGATGTTTGGGACTGTACTGTGGGAACAAAGGGACAGTCTATTCACTGTACTGAGCACCGGATGTTAGCTCAGAGTGTCATCTGACCTGTACTGGAAGTACAGGGGTGGAGTTTCTCTCTCCGCTGTTGGTGTTTAGAGAGTGCAGACGTGTTTCTCTGTACTGCTGCAAAGACAGAGATAAAGGCATGTAAATACATTTCTGTCTGTCTCTTTCCCCTCCCTGGGAAAGGCAGGGAGGAGGGAGGAGTGGTGTGTTCTTCTCACGTTGAGGAGGATCACCTGTATCCTGCCGGGAGTCGCAGATGGTGAGGTCAACAAGGAAATCAGGCCGGGTGCCTGGAGAGTGGCACATTTCTCTGACATGGCTCGAGATTTCCTAACAAAAGCTGTGCAGGAGCAAATGGTGGAGTCTGGCAGCCATTCTGTGGCATGGCATGCACAATGATGGGAGCAACATAACCCAGATTCAAATCTGCCTGCAAACCAGTAGCTCCAGATGACAACATGGCAAGGAAAGTCACGCGCTATATGGTAAAACTGCAGATGAAATATCCTGCACTTATAGCAATGCACAGACCCAAGGATTGATAGGGCACAGCAGTAAACAACTTGGGAGCAGCCCTGGTAGAGTACATCTGAGCATAAGCTAAGTGCTTTCACCTCACCACAAAATGTTTGCAGCTTGTCCCTTCCCCATGCTCAGAATTAAGGAGGAGAGCTCCAGTCCACTGTATGTCTTTACACAGAGTAAAGCCCTAGCTCCTCTGTCATGATGAGCCACAACTCTATTGCGGAAGACTCTGGAGGAGCTGAATTGCTGCCCGGACTCATAATGGACTGGACAAACTTAATAAACAGAAGCCAAATCCTGAGGGTGACATGGGGGGAAGAGGAGAGGGGTTCAGTGTGAGCCCACATCACATGTTTGGGGGTTTCTTACATTCCTGGCCAGCTTCCATTTTTTCAAAGATGTGGGTGGCCACCCACCCACCCAGTCTAGTAAGTGTGTTGTTGTTTAGTCATTTAGTCATGTCCGACTCTTTGTGACCCCATGGACCAGAGCATGCCAGGCACTCTTGTCTTCCACTGCCTCCCGCAGTTTGGTCAAACTCATGCTGGTAGCTTCGAGAACACTGCCCAACCATCTCGTCCTCTGTCGTCCCCTTCTCCTTGTGCCCTCCATCTTTCCCAACATCATGGTCTTTTCCAGGGAGTCTTCTCTTCTCATGAGGTGGCCAAAGTATTGGAGCCTCAGTTTCAGGATCTGTCCTTCCAGAGAGCACTCAGGGCTGATTTCCTTCAGAATGGAGAGGTTTGATCTTCTTGCAGTCCATGGGACTCTCAAGAGTCTCCTCCAGCACCATAATTCAAAACCATGGCTCAAACACCAGGAGGGTGGGGGCTTGGGCATGCATCCCTCCCACGTGGCATGCTGTCCCTTCTTCTTCCACTCCTCAATCCAGGCTTGTTGGGATAGGCATGCCATGGAGATTCACAATCCCGTAACCTCCAGACCGGGTGACTGTGATACATTACATGCTGGGCTGCTTTTCAAGGTGCCCGGGGTCTTCAGTTAGGAGAGAGTGCAGCTGCCACAGTTTTGACTGGCACAACCAGCGTTGGTTCGCCTATTCTGAAAGAAGCAGATGGGCTGACTCTTCCCTTCCAAGCCCAGTTCATGGTGCTGGTGCTTACCTTTCGATATAAGAAATATCTGGGCTTGGCTCAATTACAACTCAATTACCCATCGAGGCATTCAGAGCCCCCTGTCCATTATTTATCAAAGGAGAACGTGTGTAGGCAGGAGCCCATCAAAGCAAGGCAGGTCATTATTTTTCTGTTGCAGTAGAGTCCCTCCCCCCCTCTTCCCCATCTTGCATGGAGGCTTCATGGGGGAGATGGCAGCAAACACCCCGCCAAAGATCAGAAAGAAACAGGGCACCAGCTCACTTCAGCTAGAAGCTCTTTTATTAGCACACAAAGGCTGAATCTAGACACATCAAGAATACAAGGTTAAGGCTTTTGCGGATGATTTAGTATTAACTTTGGAAGATCCCATGAATGCTGTAACAGAAGTGTTGAAAGAAATTGATCAGTTTGGTCAGTTGGCAGGATTTATTCTGAACAAGGAAAAAACTAAAGCAATTACCCAAAATATAGATCAGGAGACAACTAATAGATTGCAGCAACAAACAGAGATAGAAGTGGTTAAGAAAGTTAAATATTTAGGAGTATGGTTAACCCCCAGGACTATTGATTTGTTTCAGAATAATTATATTCCAACATGGAATAAGATTAAAAGGGACTTAGAGGTGTGGAGAAGAATGAAATTGTCATTTTGGGGAAGAATTGCAACGATAAAAATGAATGTGCTACCGAAGATGTTATTTTTATTTCAAACAGTTCCAGTAATCAAAGGGGCAGCAATTTTTAAAAATTGGCAAAGAGAAATTTCAAGGTATATCTGGCAGGGTAAGAAGCCGAGGATAAAATATAAGTTACTGACTGATGTGAAAGCAATGTAATAGATGTGAAAGCAATGTAACAGATGTGAAAGGAATGTAAGAAAGTGAAGGGCTTCTGGGAGATGATCTATAACGAAATGAAAAAGATGTTAAAATATACATTTGTAAAGAAACCAGAGACCTTTCTTTTAGGAATTACAGGGAATGAAATTAGAAGACTGTAAACTTTTTCAGTATGCAGCCACAGCAGCAAGAATTCTACTGGCCCAGAAATGGAAACAAGAGGAAATACCGACAATAGAAGAATGGAGACTTAAGCTGACTGACTATGCAGAATTGGACAGATTAACCGGGAAAATTAGATATCTTCGAGACCAAAAGTTCATCGAGGACTGGGGGAAAATTGTCGAGTATCTGAAAAGAACATGTGATGTGCAAACAACACTGGTGGGATTTCAAGAAGCACTGTGAAAGTCGAGATATATTGTTAAAAAGAAATAGGAGTGGAAGGGAAGTTTAACGGCAATATAAACAGAGGAATGCGTAAACTGAGAAGTAAATATGGATGATTGTCAGAGAAGCCGAAGGAAGTCTAAAAAAGAACCAAATTTGTGAAAATCTGATAAAATTGTATATTTGTGTTGGAAAATAATAAAAATTATTTATAAAAAGAAAAAAGAAAGCAAGAGAAGACTTCGCCCTGCCAGACTTGAAATTGTACTATGAAGCATCTTGCCTCTGTTGGTTGAAGGAATGGATGAAATTAGATTTGGAAGGTTTTGATAATAGATTTGGGTGGCATGCATATTTGTGATATGACAAGAAACGTGTACATAAAGGTTTTGAAAATCACATCATAAGAAGATCTCTGATTGAAGTGTGGGAAAGATATAAAAATCTGCTGGAACAAAAAACTCCATATTGGTTATCGCTGTTGGAGACGATGAGTGTGAAGAAAATCAAATGACGGGGGGATGGGTGACATATGAGAAGTTAATAAGTAAAAGAGAAGGTAAATGGAAAATGAGACCATTTGAAGAAGTTAAGGCAGGTCATTAAGGCCAGTTAATGACTGGCTGCATTTTTTTTTCAAATTAATGAAATGTTTAGAAAAGATCTGAATCAAAGGGGTTTTGCTGATAAAGAATCAAAATTTCAGACAGAAATATTGAATAATGACTTTAAAATTTTAGCAAAAATGTATAAGATATTATTAGAATGGTGCAGGAAGGATGAAGAGGTAAAATCAGTTATGATTGATTGGGCCAAAGATTTAGGATATAATATACAAATGGAGTGGGACGCAGGTGGCGCTGTGGGTTAAAGCCTCAGCGCCTAGGACTTGCCGATCGAAAGGTCGGCGGTTCGAATCCCTGCAGCGGGGTGCGCTCCCGCTGCTCGGTCCCAGCGCCTGCCAACCTAGCAGTTCGAAAGCACCTCCGGGTGCAAGTAGATAAATAGGGACCGCTTACCAGCGGGAAGGTAAACGGCGTTTCCGTGTGCGGCTCTGGCTCGCCAGATGCAGCTTTGTCACGCTGGCCACATGACCCGGAAGTGTCTCCGGACAGCACTGGCCCCTGGCCTCTTGAGTGAGATGGGCGCACAACCCCAGAGTCTGTCAAGACTGGCCCGTACGGGCAGGGGTACCTTTACCTTTACCTTTTATACAAATGGAGGATTGGGAAAAACTATGGAAAGAAGGTCTAAGATTTACTGCATGTACAACTATAAAAGAAAATGTGATGAAAATGATGTATCAATGGTATGTAACACCGGTGAAACTAGCAAAAATGTATAAGACAAGCAATAAATGTTGGAAATGTAAAGAAAAAGAAGGTACATTTTATCACATGTGGTGGGAATGTAAGAAGGTAAAAAGCTTTGGGGAAATGGTATATAATGAATTGAAGAAAATGTTGAAATATACATTTGTTAAGAAACCAGAAGCATTTTTATTAGGCATTACAGGCAATGAGATAAACAAGAAAGTTATTTTTATATGCAGTGACAGCAGCAAGAATACTAATGGCCCAGAAATGGAAACAGGAGGAGCTACCTACGATAGAAGAATGGAGAACAAAAATGATGGACTATGCAGAATTGGATAGAATGACAGGAAGGATTCGAAATCGACAAGATCAAAGATTTACAGAAGATTGGGAAAAATTTATTGAATATTTGCAAAAACTAAGTGATAATCAGATTACGTTTGTAAGTTTTAATGAAGCTCTGTGATGGGAAAATGTCAAAAATAAGTATTAAAAATCGGGATGGAATTTACAGTAGTAATATAAACAACAAGGTAGAAATGTGCAAAAAGTAAAAATATGAAGGATTTGCAGATAAATTGAGGGAAGTCAAAAAAGAGAAATAAGATGTAATTAAGATGCGTGGAATGTATAATTTTGTTTTGTATTTGAAAACACACACACACACACACACACACACACACACACATATATATATATAGAATCTAGACACATCAAAAAAGGGATTGTGGCCAAATATTCACCGTGTGCGGCTTCCTGTTTCCAGCAGCGGCCATACTGTTGCTTCTGAGAAGCCGACATGAAAGTAATGCATTTCTTCCTCTGTCCTGAATCTGCTGCCAATCAATTTCACTGGGTGACCAAGAGTTCTAATTTCATGAGCGTCACTTTTTCTCCACACCAGACCTAGCCAAGGCAATGCCTTCGAGACATTGCTGACTGCAGTTCCCATCAGGGGCTGGCAGGTGTGGGGGACTCCCTGGTCCTGAATGGGGCAACTGTGCCCCTGGAGGACCAGGTGCACAGCCTGGGAGTCATTTTGGACTCACAGCTGTCCATGGAGGCGCAGGTCAATTCTGTGTCCAGGGCGGCTGTCTACCAGCTCCATCTGGTATGCAGGCTGAGACCCTATCTGCCCGCAGACTGTCTGGCCAGAGTGGTGCATGCTCTAGTTATCTCTCGCTTGGACTACTGCAATGTGCTCTATGTGGGGCTACCTTTGAAGGGGACCCAGAAACTGCAACTAATCCAGAATGTGGCAGCTAGACTGGTGACTGGGAGCAGCCACCGAGACCACGTAACACCAGTCCTGAAAGACCTGCATTGGCTCCCAGTACGTTTCCGAGCACAATTCAAAGTGTTGGTGCTCACTTTAAAGCCCTAAACGGCCTCAGTCCTGTATACCCGAAGGAGAGTCTCCACCTCCATCGTTCTCCCTGGACACTGAGGTCCAGCTCCGAGGGCCTTCTGGCAGTTCTCTCACTGTGTGAAGTGAGGCTACAGGGAACCAGGCAGAGGGCCTTCTCGGTAGTGGCACCTGCCCTGTGGAATGCCCTCCCATCAGATGTCAAAGAAATAAACAACTACCTGATGTTTAGAAAACATCTGAAGGCAGCCCTGTTTAGGGAAGTTTTTAATTATTGACATTTTAATGTACTTTTAATCTTTTGCTGGAAGCCGCCCAGAGTGTCTGGGGAAATCCAGCCAGATGGGCAGGGTAAAATAATAATAATAAGAATAATAAGAATTATTATTATTATTATTATTATTATTATTATTATTATTATTATTATTATCACTGGCAGCCTGGCCAGTGATCAGGGATGAAGGGAAGTCTAACAGCATCTGTTGGATACCACATTGACTTCCCCTGCACAACAACCCTCAGAGGGGTTTGCAAAACGCTCAAACAATAAAATGTACAAAAAAGTTAAAATACTAGAACGGATTACAATTCAGATCAACATTTCTAAGTATCTGGGTAGATATCTGAGTTGCCCGAATAAAAGTCCCGCCCCCCATTCAGCCCTAGTAATTCATGATGTAATTCATGATGCGCATGTCATTTCTATTTAAAAATAATATTTATTTGGTTTTTCAGATTAAATTTTTACAGTCACATATCCAACATGCAACAATAGAAACAAGATTCCAAAGAATCTCCTGGGCTTCCCTCCTCCCTTTGTTGGGTCCTATTCTTAATCATTTCCTCCTGCATCTTTTAGGATAATCCAAATTGTTTACATCTCCTTTGTGTCCAAAATTCACCATTGAACTACAAGTGAAGTTCCAATTCTACTAACGATTTTAACTGTTTACAATGGTTTTTAAGCTAAGTTATAAATTTCCCCCATTCCTTATTAAAATTTTGGTCTTCCTGATTTCTGATTCTTCTGGTCATTTTTGCCATTTCGGCATAATCCATCAACGTCATCTGCCATTCTTCCCTGGTAGGGACTTTATCTTCTTTCCATCTCTGGTATCAATAGGCAGCAAGTTCCAAAGTTCCGCCACACTGAATGGTCAAGTTCTTATAAATGTGGAAGGGATATTATGAGGCTCCTGTAGCAGTGCCAATTCCACCGATCAACCAAAAACACTCAGTATTCCAAATTTGGCTGTACAATAGCTTTATGGAAGAGCATTATCATCGTGGGCATTTTATTCTTATTTTCTTTCTTAATACCATCCAGCATGGAATTCGCCTTCATCGCCTCCATCACACACTGAGATGATATTTTTAAGTGTTCTGCCTTCTACGTGCCCAATATCTGTTTCTTGGTCTGGGCTAAACTAATAGATGTGTCCTCAAAGATACCAGTACGCATTTTCGTTGACTTTTTGTTTGTTCATTGCTAAAAGCTAAAAGTCCTTTGACAAGCTGAGGTCGCAAATTCAACTCCTTTTGGAAAAATGGATGTGGAGCATCATCTTCAAGAACCACTTCTTCTTCAAGTCCTTCAACACTGGAGGCATCTTCGTCACTAATGTCAGGAAGTTCTCCGAAGATAGACACTGGAATTGCATCACAATGAGCTACAGGACGACGTGCTGATTAAAGATCAGGATACTTCGTGGGGCGGCTGCCTCATTAACTTAGTTTCGATCCCCCAACTTTATGCTTTGCCGCACCAATTTATGGAAGATTTCAAGGTTTTATGACTTCAAACTGATCTCTTTTCGACATAATCACCCAGAACTATCAGACCTGAATACTTCTTGTCATTAAAATAATCATTTCCAATCAAAACAATTATTCGACATGGCATTTTACCCCCACCAACTTCTTCTAAAATGCTCCACACAAGCGTACATGTGAACAAAAACATAAAAAAGAGATGTGGCCATAGTTCAAAAACTTGACCTGATTGAGCAAAACCAATGTGATTTTTGGATTCAGCACATCAGATTCGTCCTAAATCAACTGAAAAAACGCAGACAACAAATTTGTTGTTGACCAGTGTAATTTATTACTTATACCCAGCATCCAGCTGGCTAGGCTTCCCCAGCCACTCTGGGTAGCTTCCAACAGGATATTAAAAATACATTAAAACATCAGTCATTTAAAAACTTCCCTAAACAGGGCTGCCTGTTTAAATAGTAAAATTCATGTTAAATTGCTGTTTTAGGGGTTGTTTTTAAAAGTCTGGAACAGATTAATCCGTTTTGCATTACTTTCTATGGGAAAGGGCGCCTTGGTTTGGGTACACTTTGGTTTTGGAACGGACTTCCAGAACAGATTAAATTTGAGAACCAAGGTACCACTATATCTTGCAATTTGCTTAGGTTTTTTTAGCATCCTGGGAAATGTGGTGTCTTTCATAAACGTGGCCGCCTCCTTTGCTACCTCCAGCTTTGAAGACCAATGCAAAAAATTAATCCAGTTTCTCTGCCATCTCCCTATCCTCCTCCAGCAATCCTTTCACTTCTGTTGCCAGCAGCATCCTGGTTGATTTCCTGCTTTTGTTGTTGTTAAAGAAGTTTGCATTCTTTGTATTTGTATTTTCAGCAATGGGCTGAGTAAATAAATAATAATAATAATAATAATAATACCTTTATTGTCAATGTACGACCTGTGTACGATGAAATTAACCTTGCCTGATGGTTCCTGTGTTGCTGATTTGCATCAGTTCTTTCATAACTTTTTGCTCTTTTGTATTTTTCTCACGTGGCCAGGCCTTCTGTGTTTTAAAGGAAGCCTCCTCACTTTTTAATGCTTCCTCGATTCTGCCAGCATCCTCTTAGACTTTCTTCTTCCTCTTTGTATCTTCCATAATCTAATTCATACATTCTACTTGAGCTTCTATTACTGGGGCTGCAACCTCCAAGAATCCTTGAAGACACACAATCCTATTGACCCTCCCTTTCAATTGCCTTTTAACTAATCCCCTTATCTTTGAGAAGTTTCCTCTTTCGAAGTTGTAGGTGACAGTGTTGTATCTTCTTAACTCTCAGATAAATGTTGAGTTTGACAGCAGCGTGCATTGTCACTGTTCCGGAGTCATTTAACAACTCTTGACAGTGCACGAGATCCTGGGCGCGACATTGCCTTCCCCCCTTTTTGATTTCATGACCCCTTTTTCTGTCACCGCGTGAAACGGTGCCTCTTGTCAAGGCTGGAATGTGCCCTTCTCCATTCAATAGGACAGTTGAAACCACCCGTTATTACACCATTTCCCTGATCCCTTTCTCCATCCCAAGATTATCCTCAGAAGATTGTTCAAGGTAGTAGTAATATGCTCCCAATGCTTTTTTTGTATCTTAAATTTCCACCACCAGAGATTCCGTGGAGTTTATTCTTCTTTGGAATGATCTTGGACCAGGAATTCTCACCTACAGCACAACCCGACCCATAATACTTCCCATATTGATCTGCTGCCACCAGAGCACACATCATATCCCCTGAATCTCAAGAAGTCACCTCTGTTACCTGAATTGGATAACTGGAACACAAGCTGGAAAATTAGCAAAGACCTGAGGAGCCTCTCTCTCTCTCTCTCTCTCTCTCTCTCTCTCTCTCATGGTATTTTTATTGATATTTGTCCAAAGATATACAAAAATTCATACTCACAAAGTATCTTTTCAATACAGTGGTGCCTCAAGTTACATACGCTTCAGGTTACATACGCTTCAGGTTACAGACTCTGCTAACCCAGAAATATTACCTCGGGTTAAGAACTTTGCTTCAGGATGAGAACAGAAATCGTGCAGCAGCAGGAGGAGGCCCCATTAGCTAAAGTGGTGCTTCAGGTTAAGAAGAAGAGAAGAAGAGTTTGGATTTGATATCCCGCCTTTCACTCCCTTTAAGGAGTCTCAAAGCAGCTAACATTCTCCTTTCCCTTCTTCCTCCCCCACAACAAACACTCTGTGAGGTGAGTGGGGCTGAGAGACTTCAGAGAAGTGTGACTGGCCCAAGATCACCCAGCAGCTGCATGTGGAGGAGCGGGGAATCGAACCTGGTTCACCAGATTACAAGACTACCACTCTTAACCACTACACCACACTGGCTCTCAAGAACAGTTTCAGGTTCAGGTTAAGAATGGACCTCCAGAACAAATTAAGTATTTAACCCGAGGTACCACTGTACACTGAAATACTTAATACAGTCATACCTCGGGTTACAGACTCTTCAGGTTACGCGATGTTGGGTTGCACACTGCGCCGAACCTGGAAGTACCAGAGCAGGTTATTTCCGGGTTTCGGTGCTCGTACATGCGCAAAAGCACTAAATCGCACTTTGTGCATGTGCAGAAGTGCCAAATTGCGACCGGCGCAGATGCAGTGCTGTGGTTTGTGAACGTGTCTACCGCACAGATCACGTTCACAACCTGAGCATCCACTCGGGTCCACTCAAAGAACAAAGGCAAAAAGAATGGAATGAAGGAAGGAAGGAAGGAAGGAAGGAAGGAAGGAAGGAGAAGAGAGAAAAGAATAAAGAAATCTAAGACTCTGTCCTGCAGCTATACATAGTTTCTTACTCCCTGGATCATCACAATCTTACTCGGCTACCAGTGATCGCAAAAGAAGAAGACATACTACAGTGGTACCTCAGGTTACATACGCTTCAGGTTACATGCGCTTCAGGTTACAGACTCCACTAACCCAGAAATAGTACCTCGGGTTAAGAACTTTGCTTCAGGATGAGAACAGAAATCGTGCAGTGGCAGTGGGAGGCTCCATTAGCTAAAGTGGTGCTTCAGGTTAAGAACAGTTTCAGGTTAAGAATGGACCTCTGGAACGAATTAAGTACTTAACCAGAGGTACCACTGTATTCAGTCATTAACATCCAACCATTCTATCTTCTATCAACCAGTATTTTTTCAGTCTTCAAATCCAGATATTACAAGCTCATTTTCTCTTTCAAGCAAAAAGTCCATAAGCTGTTTCCAGTCCTAAATAAATGTTTTCTGACTTCTGAGTTTTCTTCCCACCTGTTTGCCATATCACCAGCCAAAAGGAATAGGGCAAGAGGCCGGTCGCATTTCTCCATGAAGTTTTACTACACTCCATGAAGTTTACAACACTCCATGAAGTGTTGTACTTTATTTTACAATAGGAGTGACTGAACAGTGAGTGATGCTCAGAGGGTGTTAAGACTGAAGAGGAGTTGTTCCCTTTGGGAAGACAACAGTCTCACTAAATAGAAGCCTGACCAAATCTACAGTTTTCTATAACTACACCGCAGGGTTCAGCTGAACTTTGAAGACCAAACCTACTTTTTGATTCCTAAGCAGCTTAGTTTGCACTGTATCCTTTGGTTGAGAACTACCCAAACTGTATAGAAATTTATTCATGTACGCAACTACAGCGGCAAGAATGTTACTTGCCCAAAAACAGAAAGAAGAAAACGTCCAAACCAAAGAAGCATGGATACAAAAACTTATGCAGAAATGGTGAAACTTACCAGAAAAATAAGAAATCAATATAACAAACTTTTTGTAGAAGAATGGAAATGGTTTGTGGAATATTTCCAAACAAACTGAAAACAGGTAAGAATATTGGCAGGATTATTGTAATAACCTGCAGTTTTATAAGAGTGTATATTTAAAGTAGATGAATAAATGAGCAAATTAAGTTAATTTGGATATGCAGAAAATATTAAAAATAAATTTATGGAACCGCAGAAAAAGGGAGGGAGGAAGCCAAGTTTTGAAATGTGAAAATGATTGTAAAACTATTGGAATGTATAAAATTGAAAATCATAAATAAAAAATAAGAGAGAGAGAGAGAGAGATCTTAGCTTATCCTCTGTACCAGGGGTGCCAACTTAAATAAAATATTGGGGGAGGTAAGCCCCACCCTGCATAATCGATCACAAGACGCAGTCCACACACACCATTTGAATGGCAATTGGGGGCTAGAAACCAGAGGCCTTTCTCCTGGGCATAGTCGGCCAATTGGTGCCAAAGAAGGATAGAATTTTCTTCATGTATGCAACAACAGCAGCAAGAATACTTATTGCAAAGTACTGGAAGACACAAGATCTACCCACCCGGTAAGAATGGCAGATGAAGGTGATGGACTATATGGAATTGGCGGAAATGACTGGCAGAATCCGAGACCTGGGAGAAGAGCTGGTGGAAGAAGATTGGAAGAAATTTAAAGACTATCTGCAAAAACACTGTAAAATTTATGAATGTTAAAATGATGTTGGATTGAAAATAAGTGGCATTAGCAACAAAGTTAATAATATGCAAAAATGAATTGATAATGGATGAAAATATAGAGTTATAATATATTAAGATAAAGAGTTAAGATAAATGAAAGAGGGTAAGGATTTGCTGAATGGATTATATAAACCGGGAACACAAAAAGGGGAGGTGAGAGGAGGTCGAGGAAACAAGCTAATGAGTTTAAAGTTATAAAAAATGGATTTGTGTTTTATTTTTTTTCTATTTCTTCATTTTCTGTATTTTGTATTTTGTATTTTTTATGGATTTTTGTATTTATGACTTTGTAAAATCTTAATAAATATTTTTTTTTAAAAAAAATGAATGGCAATGGGGGGCTGGCTCCCTCAAATCTTTTATGGGGGGGACAAAGAGACTCAGCCCCTAGGAGTTGTCTCCGATGTTGTGGACTAGGAGGAAGGGTAACACAGAAGGGGGTCCAGGCCTTGGATGAAAAACACAGAAACAAAAGATTTTTGCCTTAGCAGATGCAAATAAGCACATTTTGGCGTTGAGAATCAAAACTCGGGGGGGGGTGTCTCTGCTCTGCTCCAAGCACCCTGATTTTCTCCAAGTGTTTCTTCCTGCAAACAACATCTCTTGCCGAGTGTGCAGCGAGGGGCGAGGGCGGAGGGGGAGGCTGGTAGGCTCTCCGTTGTTCAGGAGAGCAGAGCAAGGAGAAGATTGATGATCCTTTCTGGGTGTAAGATCTCCTCCTTGTGAAGGCTGCTTATGAGGCCTGATAGACTTGTCATCTCTTAATAAACATCTCTGATATGTTGGAGAGAGGAGAGCGTGGGAGCAAGGGAGGGACACTCTGAAGGTGGCTAACAATTTAGTCAGTAGCAGACTCCTCCCAGCTGCTTTCATGGGGGGGGGGGGTGAACAGAAGAAAGAAAGAAAGAAAGAAAGAAAGAAAGAAAGAAAGAAAGAAAGAAAGAAAGAAAGAAACCTTTTGCTTAATTTAGTTATTTGATCCTTTCCTACTTTGGGTGAGAGAAGGAGCCCTGGAAACTCGTTATTTCTTTTTAATACTTCTTTTATTTGCAGATAAAGCAAAGCATAGTGGAAACATAAAGGGACGCGAGTGATGCTGTGGGTTAAACCACAGAGCCTAGGACTTGCTGATCAAAAGGTCAGCGGTTCGAATCCCTGCGACGGGGTAAGCTCCCGTTGCTCTGTCCCTGCTCCTGCCAACCTAGCAGTTCGAAAGCGCGAAGTGCAAGTAGATAAATAGGTACCACTCCGGCGGGAAGGTAAACGGCGTTTCCGTGCGCTGCTCTGGTTTGCCAGAAGCGGCTTAGTCATGCTGGCTACATGACCCGGAAGCTGTATGCCACCTCCCTTGGCCAATAAAGCGAGATGAGCACCGCAACCCCAGAGTCGGTCATGACTGAACCTAATGGTCAGGAGTCCCTTTACCTTTCCTTTTATAGAAGAAACATACTGGAAGGAAAATGAATGTGGAAACAAAGTAGCAACTCCTCTCCCCCCCCCCCCCCCAGTTTTGCACATCCTTGCTACAGGAGAGATGGGGTGGGCCTGCCCCTCAGTGTTTTGCTGGGGTGGGGGAGGTTGACAGAGTAAGAGATTAGTGCCGCAAGATTAGTGCCGCAACACCATAGTCACTTTTGACTGGACATAACCCTCCAGGGGTCCTTTACCTTTTTACCTTACAGAATCAACACTGTAGACTTTCCCCTAGTTAATGTGAGTTGCGACTGCTAAGCTTCTTTTTGAGACCAGGCAGAACGGAGCCAGTGTGACAATACTGGCGTGCGATCGGGAGACCCAGATTCAAATCCCTCCTCAGAGATAAAGTGAACTTGGATCTCTTTCTCTCTCTCTCTCTCTCTCTCTCTCTCTCTCTCTCTCTCTCTCTCCCCCCTCCTCCCTCCCTCCCTCCAGGGTTTGGATTGCAGGCCAGGGTATTGCCAAGTAATACCAAGTATTGCCAAGTACCTTGCCAAATAATACACAAGGTTTGCTTGCCCTGTTGTCCATTGCGATTAAAAATGTATGCCACTAAAGCAGCAAGACTTTTATTAGCCAAAAATTGGAAATTGCAATAAATACCGACAATAGAAGAATGGCAGATGAAGATGATGGACTTTTCGGAGCTGGCTGACCTGACTGGAAGAATCCGCAACCAGAAAGAGGAGGAAACACAAGAAGACTGGAAGAAATTTAAAGAATATTTAGTGAGATATTGTAATATAAGATAATTAAGAAATCCCTAGAAGTAACAGATTAGGCTAAGGGATAGAAAAAGATTAATAATAAAGATTATTATGGATTACAATTGGAATTACGGTTAATAAGTATGTAATGAAAGAAGATATGGATGTTATAAATATGAAATTGGGAACTGCTAAATATGTGATATGATGATTGGGGGGTGTCGAGAAAGTCTTTTAGCAATGTAAAGACACCAGGGAATATGAAGAAAAAAATCTTCTTTTATTTTGTGTGTTTTTATTGTTGTTAAGTTTTTATGTTGTGTTAAATGTAATGTTTTTCTTTTGTGTTTTTGTCTGTGTGTTATAAGAGAAAACTAATAAACTTTTTTGGGGAGGGGGGAAATTGTGAAACTTTTGGCAGGAAAGAAGCATTGGGGCAAAAGCAGCCCTGATCGAATGCGAACATCGTGTACCGGTATATTGTATGCAACCGCTGTACCGTGTGCTCCGCATCTGGCAACCCCACAGAGGAAGAAGAGGGGGAGACTGCCAGGCATATAAGCATGGAAGGGAAAGGGAGAGTGCAGACTGGGAGCCAGCCCCCCCCCACAGGGACTGCAGTTGTCAGCTGGAGAAATCAAGGCACAGCCGCTCCCTCCTTAACAATTTGGACTGGGATTTCAGCAAACACATCCAGCTCTTCTGGGTATTCAGCTCACTCGTCTTCAGAGGAATCTAAGAGTTTTACAGACAAGGAGAAGTTTGTGAACAGAGGCAACAAACGGTACTTCTGCAAGGAATCCTTACCCCCTGACTTGTGCCTGCAGCCACTATTAATTTGTGCATGTTGTTGTTTAGTCGTTTAGTCGTGTCCGACTCTTCGTGACCCCATGGACCAGAGCACGCCAGGCACTCCTGTCTTCCACTGCCTCCCGCAGTTTGGTCAAACTCATGCTGGTAGCTTCGAGAACACTGTCCCACCATCTCGTCCTCTGTCGTCCCCTTCTTCTTGTGCCCTCCATCTTTCCCAACATCAGGGTCTTTTCTTTTTCTTTTTTTAATAAGATATTTATTAACATTTTCACAAGTTTTATAAAACACAAAAATCACACAAAAAAGACACAAAAAGTATAAAAAATAAAAAATAAAAACAAAAATAAAAACAAACAAAAATCACATGTATAATTTCATTCCCTTATATTCGTGAAAATAACTTTCCCGACCTCCTCGTACCTCTCCTTACTGCATTCCATTCTCTAATTAGTTTGTCTTCAACAAATCCTTCCCTTAGTTTGGATTAAACTTCTTAAAAATTCTTTCCATATTACATAATGATTACAGCTAGCAACCCCTTAATTTCAGAATCAGCATCATCTTAACATTCAATAATTTTACAATATTTCTTAAGATAATCTTTAAATTTCTTCCAATCTTCTTCCGCAGTCTCTTTCCCCTGTTCTCGGATTCTGCCAGTCATCTCTGCCAGTCCCATATAGTCTATAACTTTCATCTGCCATTCTTCCACGGTGGGTAGTTCTTCTGTCTTCCAATACTTTGCAATAAGTATTCTTGCTGCTGTTGTAGCATACATGAAAAAAGTCCTATCCTTCTTTGACACCAATTGGCCGACCATACCCAGGAGAAAGGCCTCTGGTTTCTTTAAGAAGGTATATTTAAGTACCTTTTTCATTTCATTATAAATCTTCTCCCAGAAAGCCTTAATCCTTGGGCACGTCCACCAAAGGTGAAAGAATGTTCCTTCTGTTTCTTTGCATTTCCAGCATTTATTGTCAGACAAGTGGTATATTTTTGCAAGCTTGACTGGGGTCATGTACCACCTATAAATCATTTTCATAATATTTTCTTTTAAGGCATTACATGCCGTAAATTTTATACCGGTGGTCCATAACCGTTCCCAGTCTTCAAACATAATGTTATGACCAATATCTTGTGCCCACTTGATCATAGCTGATTTAACTGTTTCATCCTGCGTATTCCATTCCAACAGCAAGTTATACATTTTTGACAAATTCTTAGTTTTGGGTTCTAACAGTTCTGTATCCAATTTCGATTTCTCCACCTGAAAACCATTTTTCCTATCGGACTTAAACACCTCCATTATTTGATAATAATGAAGCCAGTCTCGCACTTTGTCCTTCAGTTTCTCATAACTCTGCAATTTCAGTTTATCTCCCTCCTGTTCCACAATTTCCCAATATTTCGGTCATTTGGACTCCATATTTAATTTTTTCACAGCCTTTGCCTCCATTGGGGATAACCACCTAGGGGTTTTGTTTTCCAGCAAGTCTTTATACCTGATCCAGACATTGAACAATGCTTTCCTGACAATATGATTTTTAAAAGCTTTATGAGCTTTAACCTTGTCATACCACAAATATGCATGCCACCCAAAGGTATTGTTGAACCCTTCTAAATCCAAAATATCTGTATTCTCAAGAAGTAGCCAATCCTTCAACCAGCAGAAGGCTGCTGCTGTTGGAATTCTGCCTGGGTCAGAGGAATGTGCCACAACGTAGGCACCGGCAGATATTCCTTGTCGACCTCCCCGCTGCTACTCCCGGCAGATAAGCAGGCGAGGTCTCGGCGATTCTTCCCAGATGTGTGAGAAGAACACACCGTTCCTTCTCTCTCCCCTTTGGTGTCCCCCAGGGAGGGGAAAAGAAGCAGACAGAAATCTATTTACATCCTTTATTTCTGTCTCTTACATCAGTACAGAGAAAACATGTCTGCACTCCACAGCAGTAAGAATAAACTCCACCCACGTACTTCCAGTACTGGTCATATGACACACACACTGAGCTAACATCCGGTGCTCAGTACAGAATGGACTGCCCCTTTGTTCCCATGGCAACAGTCACAAACTTCCTGTTTGGCTTTCCAGCCACAAGCAGCTGACTGAGCTGCTAGAGCCTTTGCTTGCTGCAGCATTGGTGCTTTATGGTAACAGCTGATTCATAATAAAGTTTAAAGTCTGGCAGGGCAAACCCCCCTCTTTCTTTAGCATCAGTTAGTATCTTAAATTTTATTCTGGGCTTTTTGCCCTGCCAGACAAACTTGGAAATGTCTTTTTGCCACTTCTTGAAACAGTCCACCTTATCCATAATTTGCAATGTTTGGAACAAAAATAACATTCTCGGCAAAACATTCATCTTTATAGCTGCAATTTGACCCAACAAGGAAAGCTTCGGCTTTGACCAAATTTCTAGATCTTTTTTCACTTCTGTCCAGCATTTTTCATAATTGTCTTTAAATAGATTCAGATTTTTAGCTGTCATGTTAATCCCCAAATATTTCACTTTCTTGACCACAGTTAAACCTGTCACATTCTGAAACTTCTCCCTTTCGATAGGTTTTAAATTTTTCTCTAAAACCTTAGTTTTAGTTTTATTCAATTTAAATCCTGCCACTTGACCAAAATCTTGAATTATTTCCAAAACCCTTTTTGTACTACATTCTGGCTCTTCTAAAGTAAGTACCAAGTCATCTGCAAATGCTCTCAGTTTGTATTGTTTGGCTCTGACCTGAACCCCTTTAACCACCTGGTCCCTTCTAATCATGTTTAACAAAACCTCCAGGACAGATATAAAAAGTAATGGAGAGATTGGGCACCCCTGACGTGTTCCCTTTTCTATCTTAAACTCTTCTGTGATCACATTATTCACAATTAACTTTGCTTTCTGTTCTGAATATATTGCACCAATACCGTTTTCAAACCCTTGGCCTACCCCCATCCCCTGAATGTTCTTTTTCATAAAGCTCCAGGAGATATTGTCAAAGGCTTTCTCCGCGTCCACAAATATCAAAACTGCTCTAGTATTTATATTAGTTTCTAACATCTCCAAAATGTCGATTATATTCCTCACATTATCTGACATATGTCTTCTCAGGAGAAAGCCCGCTTGGTCCCCATGGATCTCGACCATCAAAACTTTCTTAAGTCTCTTAGCCAAAATGTCTGCAAATATTTTATAATCCACATTCAATAACGAGATGGGACGGTAGTTCTTAAGTTGGGTCTTTTCTGTCTCTGTCTTCGGTATTAGTGTAATAAAAGCCTCTTTCCACGACTCCGGTGCCTTCTTCTCTTCCAAGATTTCATTACAAACTTCCTTCATTGGTTAACATCAGGGTCTTTTCCAGGGAGTCTTCTCTTCTCAGGAGGTGGCCAAAGTATTGGAGCTTCAGCTTCATGATCTGTCCTTCCAGTGGCCACTCAGGGCTGATTTCCTTCAGAATGGATACGTTTGATCTTCTTGTGGTCCATGGGACTCTCAAGAGTCTCCTCCAGCACCGTAATTCGAAAGCATCAATTATTTGGCGATCAGCCTTCTTTATGGTCCAGCTCTCACTTCCATACATCACTACTGGGAAAACCATAGTTTTAACTATACGAACCTTTGTTGGCAAGGTGATGTCTCTGCTTTTTAAGATGCTGTCTAGGTTTGTCATTGCTTTTCTCCCAAGAAGCAGGCGTCTTTTAATTTTGTGGCTGCTGTCACCATCTGCAGTGAATTTGTGCATATGGGGGATGAAATATTTTAGATTTTCCAGTAAAGAGGCCAAACGCCACGGAAGCTGTACACTCGTCTACCCCATCATTATATAAAGCAAAGAGTATTGCGGGGTGCTTTTCGGATCGAAACTGGTGCACCAGTGAGAGAAGCTGGACCAGCCCCTCCTGCCATACTTCACATTATCCCAGGTGATTTTCTTCCAAGCCAACTCCTGCTAGCAGAATGCACCAAAGATGCGATGATCACAAACTTAGATGGCTTTAAGAAAGGGTTAGTCATTTATCAAGGCATAAGCCTATCAGTAGGGGACATCTATGAAAGCTAAGTGATTCAGACAAACCAGAGTCCTTTCTGTTCAGACTGAAATTCCCAGGTGTCAAAAAAGGTTATTTATTTATGCCACTACTGCGGCCTGTGTTTCGTTAGCTCAAAAATGGAAAACGAACAAGGTCCCAACCAAAGAAGAGTGGCAACTTAAGTTGACAGAATATGCACAGCTTGCAGACTTAACATATAGAATAAGAGAACAAGAGGAACATACGTTTAGAGAAGATTGGAAAACGTTTGTTTAATCTATGGGAAATAACTATGTACAGCTGAAAACGTTGGCAGTGTTAAGATAAATTCCACAGTGTTAATAAGTTTAGATGGATGTAATAATGGATTACTGATTGGTATAGTTTTTGTAAAATATGCAGGGATTTATGACATGCAAAATAAACCATGGAAAGAGAAGAAGGGAAGCCATTAGTATCTTAAAGGTGTAAAATGAGTATTTTAAATTGTAAAACAGAATATATATATATATATGAAAGCTAAGTGATTCAGAGGAGATTATCTTCTACATATCAGAACGCTGGGTACAAACATGGGGCCATCAACTCCATGGTCCTGGTCCTGCGCTTCCTGGCTGGAAAGCAAAAGGTAGTTGAGCCTTTCCTTTGATCCAGGCAGACAATTCTGGCTGTCTTACACAAAGTGAGCAGATGGGTAGACTCCCCTATAGTTGTAGTATCAGATAGGACACAGGTGGCGCTGTGGTCTAAACCACTGAGCCTCTTGGGCTTGCTAATCAGGAGGTCGGTGGTTTGAATCCCTGTGATGGGGTGAGCTCCTGTTGATCTACCAAAATTGTTGAGCTTTTTTTTTTTGGGGGGGGGGTCCCTGTGATCTACCTATTGGGCATCCCTACCACATAGCATATGGATTTATAGCATTCCGGATTTACGTATAAAGATAAAGAGCAAAATAAAATAAAACCTATGTACAGCAACAGTGTTTTGTGTTGTGTAGGCTCTTATGATGTAAGTAATGGCCCCCGCCTGCTAGCCTGCTCCCTAAAATATCACTGGTTTGCTCATTTCTATATATAGGGTGCCTACATTCTGCAGGTGCAAATGGCTTCAGATACCTCTTAGGTCCATAAATTACCATATAGCATATATTTAACACAAAAACCAGTGATGATTTGTTGTTGACAGAGGACAGCTGGACATATAAAGGGTCCCATTACCTTCAGTAGCTTAGGGCCTCATCAAACCTAAATCTGGCCCTGGCTTGCCCCTCCCCCCCAATCCCCATGACGGGGTGAGCTCCCGTTGTTCAGTTCCTGATCCTGCCAACCTAGCAGTTCGAAAGCACCTCAAAGTGCAAGTAGATAAATAGGTGGGAAGGTAAACGGCGTTTCCATGCGCTGCTCTGGTTCGCCAGAAGCGGCTTAGTCATGCTGGCCACATGACCCGGAAGCTGTATGCCGGCTCCCTCGGGCTATAGAGCGAGATGAGCGGGCAACCCCAGAGTCGTTCGCGACTGGACCTAACGGTCAAGGGTATATTTACCTTTAAGCCGCTGGGGAATCGGGTCTATGAGGTAGCCAGTATGTCGTTTCAGGGATTTGGAGCACAATGCGACCAGTATGTGGATGACATACCATGTTCTACCCCCTCTCTCTCTCTGAATCATCTCAGTCAGATGGAGCTCTGCAGATGACTAACATCTGCCCTTCCATGATTCTGCCTAAAGCAGGGAGGCTGCCACAAGACATCCAGAGCAAATGTCTGCAGTTAGTTTGAGGAAAGCAGCACAGCGGCACTCCTTGCCACAAGAAAAATGGATGGACAAAGAATTTAGCAATTTCTAAGGGACAGCATCTTAAAAAGCAGAGCTATCACCTTGCTGACAAAGGTCTGTATAGTTAAAGCTGTGGTTTTCCCAGTAGTGATGTGTGGAAGTGAGAGCTGGACCATAAAAAAGGCTGATCGCCGAAAAATTGATGCTTTTGAATTATGGTGCTGGAGGAGACTCTTGAGAATCCCATGGACTGCAAGAAGATCAAACCTCTCCATTCTGAAGGAAATCAGCCCTGAGTGCTCACTGGAAGGACAGATCGTGAAGCTGAGGCTCCAATACTTTGGCCACCTCATGAGAATAGAAGACTCCCTGGAAAAGACCCTGATGTTGGGAAAGATGGAGGGCACAAGGAGAAGGGGACAACAGAGGACGAGATGGTTGGGCAGTGTTCTCGAAGCTTCCAGGAGTTTGACCAAACTGCGGAGGCAGTGGAAGACAAGAGTGCCTGGCGTGCTCTGGTCCATGGGGTCACGAAGAGTCGGACATGACTAAACAACAACAAAGGATGCAGGGACGTGGGTGGCACTGTGGTCTAAACCACTGAGCCTAGGGCTTGCCGATCTGAAGGTCGGTGGTTCGAATCCCCGCAATGGAGTGAGCTCCCATTGCTCTGTCCCAGCTCCTGCCAACCTAGCAGTTCAAAAGCACATCAAAGTGCAAGTAGATAAATAGGTACCACTCCGGCAGGAAGGTAAACGGCGTTTCAGTATGCTGCTCTGGTTTTGCCAGCAGCGGCTTAGTCATGTGCACCACATGACCCAGAAGCTGTCTGCGGACAAACACCGTCTCCCTAGGCCTATAGAGGAAGATGAGTGCGCAACCCCAGAGTCGTCCGCGACCGGACCTAACAGTCAAGGGTCCCTTTACCTAAGGATGGATGAGGTGTCGGAAGACAATTATGCCAAACTCTTGCACCACTTTGTGACTGACTTTGCTTTGGCACTACCACTTTGTGGATCCACATCGTTCTTTCGCCATCCCAAGTGGAAAGTTTGAGAGCTGCTGGCAAAAAAAACCCCTCTCTGCCCATTTAAGCGAGGCCTTGTGAATTTCACCTATGGTTAAATGGGGAGGAGAGGGCCCCCACCTCAGCTGTAATCAACCCGTCAAGACGCCTCACATGTGCAGAAGAACGGAAAATGTGCGACAGCAAACAAATGCAACCTGAGAAATAATTCACTACAAGCTGAATTACATTTCCTAGGCCAGCCAAGCTCATTGGAAACCGAAGCTGGTTACGGGAAAAGGCAAGTCCGCTACAGAATATGTCGTCTGGGAGGGTGGGGGGTGTCCATTAATCATATTTCTCAGCTGTTTTTAGCCTCGAGGGAGCAAGAATTTTCCAACGTGCGACCAACCTCATCTCTAGCGGATAGATGCAAAAGAAGCAATTTGTACCTTCCATCCCACCTCTCAGCTCATCCTCGCACAGATTTTAATCTCTCACCAAAACACAAGAATAACGACTAACATTCTCTGAAGAATTGCCAGGGCTGGACGAGGGGGGAAAAACACACACACACACAAGAATGTTGCACCCCCGGCAGAGCGGTCCTGGTGGCCGGTGCACAATTTGGAGCTGCCCCCGGGTGCCCTCCCACCCTCCCCAAATTGCTGGCTGCTGAGATAAAAGGAATATAATGAAAATGTAAACAACAACAAGAGGGGGGGGGAAATAACTTTATACCAGGCTTGGCCTGACAGAGGGAAGATTGATATCCCGTGATGCTTTGTCTTGATGAGACAATGAAAAATAACCACCCCAGCAGCTGTGTCAATATCAGACTTGGTAATGCACCAGTAGCTGTGGGTTTTATTTAATCCGCTTTGCTTTAAGATGATAACGGTTGTTACTTTTCAGTGCCTGTCTGTCAGCACCCCAGCATTGCAATATTCCTCCGCAGCTCCGCGAGCCGGTTTCATTTATTTTAAAATACCATTTCACACACTGCTGACTTTTAACAGTGTTCCGTGTGAGTTTGTGAGATTGAATGGTGACAGAAACAACACTTTTTATGAGAATACAGAATATTAAAAACGGGGCACAATATACAGATGGCAGTTTTCACTACAGCTTGTTCTCCCCCCCTGCTCCTGCTCCTGCTACTCAGCTTTCCCACTGAATGCATTTGTAGTAACACCATAAATGTCACTTCCACTGACGGCCTTTTGGCATTTTATTTAAATGGGAATTCAACTCTGGCTCCTGCTGCTGCTGCCGCTGCCTGCCACCGCCGCTGCCGTTCCCTGTCTAGGAGTGTCAGTGCAAGAGCCTCCTTTTTTGCCTCCTTGTTTTTGGTGTCCATTGCATTCCTCAAATGCCACATTTTCAAAAAGCAAGATGTCCCAATCTCCTAGCAGCGCGAGATTCCTTTTGCAATGAGGCACAGAGGAGAGTGCGGTGTCTTCAGGATACGTGGTTTATTTACACACATATACAACCTGAGCCTACGATGGAGAGGTCCACAGCATTAACCCCCCAAGAGGGTCTTGCTTCTTGCCTTGGATACCAGCAGAAATCAGGCATGGCTCTCTCTCCAGCTTGCTGCTTTTCTTCTAGCTCACCTCATGGCAACTATAAACTTGGGCTTTGACCTAACTATCCAGGAGTCAAAGGAGGGGCTCCACTCATTTGCTGTCTCGCACAGAGCCCCCTTCCTTTGTTCCCCTTAATGGCCCATCACCCAGGCGATCACCACAACACAGGAAGCTAGCCTGGCTTATATTTAACACTTGCTCGATCCAGGACTCAGAAGGGTCTCACACACAGTTTCTTGCCCCACCCCCCAAAATTCATAACAATATGCTTGCTGCAGATGAGCTCATGTATGGTGGGGCGTTCTAGGGCTGGTCCAAACTAAACTGCTATTCTGAATAAAATTCATTCCACTTCCCCTCTATGTGATACCTTGATACTATAGGTAAGGTAAAGATAAAGGACCCCTGGACAGTTAACTCCAGTCAAAGGCAATTATAGGGTTGTGCCGCTTATCTCACTTTCAGGTCGAGGGAGCTGGCGTTTGTCCACAGACAGGTTTCTGGGTCATGTGGCCAGCAGGCCTGAAGTGCTACTGGTGCAACGGGACACCGTTACAGAAGGCAGAGTGCATGGGAACGCCATTTACCATCCTGCCACAATGGTACCTATTTATCTACTTGCACTGGTGTGCTTTCAAACTGCTAGGTTGGCAGGAGCCAGGACAGAGCAACGGGAGCTCACTCTGTTGCAGAGATTCGAGCCACTGACCTTCCGATCGGCAAGCCCAAGAGGCTCAGTGGTTTAGACCACAGCGCACCTCAGTGGAAGTCCACTGCGAAAGGGCCTTCTCACTCCAAACAGCACTGGCTTTGCAGCAGCTCAGCTTTCTGAGTGAGAGGCCCCAATTGCTAATCCACACGCTTAACAGCAGCCTAATCAGAAGTTGTGGGGATGCAGGTGGCGCTGTGGTCTAAACCTCTTGGCTTGCCGATCAGAAGGTCAGCGGTTTGAATCCCCGTGCAACGGGATGAGCTCCCATTGCTCGGCCCCAGCTCCTGCCCACCTAGCAGTTCAAAAGCACATCAAAGTGCAAGTAGATAAATAGGTACCGCTCCAGCGGGAAGGTAAACAGTGTTTCCGTGTGCTGCTCTGGTTTGCTTCTTTCTTGTTCCTTAATGAAGCACCCCTTGTTCTGCAGAAAATGTCCTGGTTTTTGGATAAGCCCATGAGATATTAATGGACCCTATGAGGGATTGGTATTTCTCGGGTCAGTATTTTTATTATTATTTAAGGAATGGAATTTAAATGGCGCCTAACCTGAAGAGAAGTGACCATGCCTTTATGCTAAATAAGAGTCCCTCTGGCTGTGTTCTAAAGTGAGAGCAAACTCATCGCACAAAGGGAAATCTAAAAGGCTTCAAAGCATTTTTATTAGGACTACAAGCAATGAAAGTGACTGGACACATGCAATTACTAGCGTGTAATCTGCTGGAAATGAAGTCGACCCAATAAGGCAATGTTCTCTTCTCTTATTTTTCAGACTTCAAAGAAATGCTTCCCAAATTTCAGCTGAACTTACTGTTAAAATCAATATTGCCAGGACTCTAAGCATAAGACTCAATTAATAAGAAGCTGGCAAAGGCTTGCTATTGATCGCAGCCTGATCTAAAGCGTAAGCCAATCATTCTGCAGAAGCATCTCAAGTTGATAGGGGAAAATGTAGCATTAGCAGTCTTCCAAGCTCTGCGAAAGGGTATTTCTTAAGGTAGCATTTCCTATGGCAAGGAGAGAAAGGCAGAAAGGAAGATGAGAGAGACATCCACATAAAAGAAACAGAGCTTTGATCTAAAGCAGACTGGAATACAGTTAAAAGAAGGAGCACGGTTATCCTTCCGTCATTGCAAACCAAAATGTGTATTTTAAGACAAAATGCACACAAAAACGCCGATTTTATGAATGAAAAATAATTTATTTTTGTGAGGTTTTAAAAGATAATTGCAGATTGGTGTGGAAATGGAAGAGCACTGGAGGAGAACAGAATTGATATGAACCAGAAAGCAGACTGATCCATCTATCCTAAGGCTCTTGCCATGAAATGTCCATTAATTATTGGTTGCTGTTGTTTTGCGATCCTTATATACACAAACCGCCAGCCACTCTCCAGCAGGCTCGTTCCACAGAAACTGAAACTTGGGTACACACTCCATCCTGGAATTCTTCTCTCTGCTCAGAACATCCTTTCCTTGAGCCTCCTTTGGGTAACATGAGCAGAAGAATGTAGTAGCAAAGCCAGAGCAATGGAACAGCTGGCGCAGGAGGAGGAATTCAAGGCAGGCATCAAATCACTGCCCGCTGGTGGCGAGGGCCAAGGGATCCTGGGAAAGCTCCACTAAAATCTTCACAGAAGTCAGCACAGAAGCAAAGGGGTTGAAGAGAGATGCAGGAGCGTGGCTGGGATCACTTGGTTGAAGGAGACTAGTTATTATTATTATTATTATTATTATTATTATTATTATTAAGTGAATTTATATACTGCCCTATACTGGAGGTCTCAAGACAGTTGACAGAATAAAAGGCAGCCCTGTTTAGGGAAGCTTTTAATGTTTGATGCATTACTGTATTTTAATATTTTTAATGTATGATATTTTAGTGTTTTCTTGTTTCTATGGAAGCCGCCCAGAGTGGCTGGGGAAACCCAGCCAGATGGGCGGGGTACAAATAATAAATTATTATTATTATTATTATTATTATTATTATTATTATTATTATTTTGTTGAAAGCTGCCCAGAGTGGCTGGGGAAACCCAGCCAGATGGGCAGGGTATAAATAATAAATTATTATTATCATCATCAAGATATAAAATCACAAAATACATAATAAAAATAAAAACAGCAACCCAAAAGCCCCCCACAAAAGATCCACATTTTAAAAAGGCATAGGATGTCAATCAGATCAACCTGGTTAAAATGGAACATTTTTGCCTGGTGCCTAAAGTGTATAATGAAGGCGCGAGGCGAACTTCCCTAGACAGGGAGCCACTGCAGAGAAGGCCCCGTTCTTGTGTTGCCACCCTCTGGACCTCTCAAGGAGGAGGCACACGAAGGAGGGCCTCAGAAGATGATCCCAGGGTCCGGGTAGGTTCATATAGAAAAAGGCAGTCCTTGAGGTATTGCAGTCCTGAGCCGTTTAAGGCTTGATATGCCAAAACCAGCACTTTGAGTAGCCAGTGCAGTTGGACCAGGAACAGTGTAATATGCTCAAACCATCTTGCTCCAGTGAGCAACCTGGCCACTGAATTCTGCACCAGCTGAAGTTTCCAAACCGTCTTCAAAGGTAGCCCTACGTATAACGCATTGCAGTAATCTAACCTTGAGGTTACCAGAGCATAGACAACAGTAGTTAGGCTATCCCTGTCCAGATAGGGGCATAGCTGGGCCACCAGCTGAAGCTGATGGAAGGCGCTCTGGGCCACTGAGGCTATACTGAACCCAGTCTCTCGCCTCCAAGGTAGGACCATTTGTAAGTCAGACCTCTCAAAACTAAAGCATCTCAATACAGACTTGAGAGAGCCACACAAAGGAGCACCGCAAGAAGACTGTTTTGTTTTCATTTTTTAAAAATATTTTTCATTTTTTTATGATGCTTTAGCAACAACCAAGGCTCTACTATTCCTATTTTACGCATAGGAAACCGAGGCTGAGGGGAAGGATCTGTCAATGACCCATAACAAATATGGAGCTTCATCCTGAACCTGCCAGCACCAATTCAACTCCTTAGCTCCTGGATGCTGCTTGGGTCTTGTACCTTTCCTCCCTGCTCATCTGTGATTTATGGACAAAGCGAAGCTAAAACCGCAGCGCTCCGAAGGCATAAATTCAGAAAAGAGCAGCAGTAAGTCTTTCGGGAGCACCACCAGGGCTCTGCTCCCCAGAGTAAGGATCCGCAGTTCTTTCCGTGCAGCTCCTTACGGGGGGGGGGGGGAGGGAGGAAAGAACGTATCACGGGCTGCATTGAAATGGAAATTTGTTCAAATTATTTAGCACAAGAGAGCAGCTCCTTCCAGCCCTTTGTGCCAGAGCCGGAATGTGTAATCAAGGAGAATAAATAGCATTAGATCTTGGCAAAACACAGAGGCCCAGGCCATACATATTCAGCGCCTCTCATGCTGCTTAAGACATTTCTCCTAGTTCTTCTTGTGCCAGGGCTTGGGTGCTTTCTGTGGCCCAGGCAGACACCCGACAATTCAGACCGTGCCTTTCAGCTGACAATGGAATGAGTTCAATGGGACTTTCACCCTGAGATAAGCAAATATAGCTCGTGTCTTCGCACACCCCTTTGCCACGAGATGGGGCTGTGGTTACTTTCCCCTCCTGAAAAATACCGTATTTATCGCTCTATAAGACGCACCAGACCACAAGACGCACCTAGTTTTTGGAGGAGGAAAACAAGAAAAAAATATTCTAAATCTCAGAAGCCAAAACAGCAAGAGAGATCGCTGTGCAGTGAAAGCAGCAACCCCTCTTGCTGTTCTGGCTTCTGCGATAGCTGCGCAGCCTGCATTCGCTCCATAAGATGCACACACATTTCCCCTTACTTTTTAGGAGGGGAAAAGTGAGTCTTATAGAGCAAAAAATACAGTATATCCAGTAAATTGGACCCTCTTGAAATTGCTTCGTTTTTCTTTTCTTTTCACTGAAATCGTTTTTATTTGATTTTACAAATCTAAATTTATAACAATAACAAATACATATCCATACAAAGAGATTTCTCTGAATCTCGAGACTTCCCCCCATCCGTCCATGGATCCTATTGTCAGCATTTTCAACTGCATATTATATCATAATCTATATTTTCTATCTATCCATATTGTCCATAGTATTTGTTACATTACAAGTGTAATGTTTTCATCTTGCTAATGTTTTCATCTGCTTACAGTGGTCCCCTAAATAAATTGCAAAATTTTTCCTTTCTTTCTTGAAGTTTTTGGCTTCTTGGTCCTTGAGCTTTCCGGTCAGTTTTGCCATTTTGGCATAGTCCATCAGCTTGGTTTGCCATTCCTCTCTGATAGCGACTTTTTCTTCTTTCCATCTCTGGACTAATAATAATAATAATTTATTATTTATACCCCACCCATCTGGCTGGGCTTCCCCAGCCACTCTGGGCAGCTTCCAAAAAAATATTAAAATACTGTAGTACATCAAACATTAAAAGCTTCCCTAAACAGGGTTGCCTTCAGATGTCTTCTAAAAGTCTGGTAGTTGTTGTTCTCTTTGACATCTGGTGGGAGGGTGTTCCACAGGGAGGGCGCCACTACCAAGAAGGCCCTCTACCAGGTTCCCTGTAACTTGGCTTCTTGCAGTGAGGGAACCGCCAGAAGGTCCTCGGTGCTGGACCTCAGCGTCCGGGCAGAACGATGGGGGTGGAGACACTCCTTCAGATATACTGGACCAAGGCCATTTTGTGCTTTAAAGGTCAGCACCAACACTTTGAATTGTGCTCGGAAACGTACTGGGAGCTAGTAGCATCCATGCTGCTGTTGTCGCAAACATAGTCTTTTCTGATCCTTTGGGATGTTGGTACCGAAAATTCCTAATAAAAAGGCTTCTGGGTTTTTTCCCCCCCCCAAAACTTATTTTAAACATTTTTTTCAGTTCATGATATATCATTTCCCAGAAAGCCTTTATTGCCTTACATGACCCCCACATATGATAAAAGGTACCTTATTTACATTTCCAGCATGTATTTGTACTTCCTTAGTTTTTCAACAGCTCTTCTCCCAACTGTTATCAGTAGATCCTGCGAGCCTCCATAGACTCATGTCCACTGTAAAAATCATAAACTGGGCACTTTATGGCACTTTTTACTCCAGATTTTTGAGTCACCACCAATAAGCTGGCTTGAATTTTGCAAAGTACCAGGTGGGTCTGAATTCTCAACGGAGGTATCACCACAGTGGTAGATCTTGTAGTTTTCTTCCCTTCCCCATGCTCAGAGAATGACGGTGTGGGTGTGGCTTTGTGTTTGTTTGGATGTTATTCGAGTAACATGTTGCGTGGCGATTCCCGCCCCCTCCCACAGATGGAGTAAATAAAGACACCGGACACCAGAATTTAGGTTAATGGGCGAAAATGACCACAACTTTATTGATTACAGGTAAGAGTGGTATTGGCTTTTAGGCATTGGCCCTAACAGACTATCCGGTCTAACCAGGAAGGGTTAAGCACCAACAGGGGGAGCCCCCGAGATGCATATCCCTAGGCGCTCCCCAAGGGGTTACCGCTCGGGAGCGCGCTTTAGGCCCTAGCCTCCGTAGGTTTTGGACGAGGCAACGCCCCTTGGAGTCCTTTAACGAACTACCCTTCAAGATTTGGAACAGATGCAAGGCTAAGATCTGTACTCTGGAACAGATGCAAGGCTAAGATCCAGGGCTAAGAGATGGGGAGAATGTTCTGTTGTGAAAGGAAAAATCCCAGTGCTGATGGAACATTCGCTTTAGTGCTCTGTTGAATGCAACCCTTTTAAGTTTAGTTTCGTGAGCACTTATCAGACCCCCTTGAGGGTTTGCCTGAGTTTGTCAATAACACTTGGGGGTGCCATTGATTTTCAGAGCAAGAACAGCTACTCTCACCTATCCGTAATTTATTTTAAGCTGTGCACAAATGGACTCTCAAAATTCTCCACACTCTTTGTGGGACAGAGACGTTCACTGGCATGGATGGGGAGAGTCATTTAAACGAATTTCTCCACGGGGAGAAGACATTTCCCATTTTTCTTCAGGAGCAGGGCACACCGTTAGCAGGGGCAATGGCACTGCTTTCTCTTTTCCTGAGGTCTGTTTGTTAGCTTGCTCTGCTTCTGCAAATCTGTTGCGATTCTTGCCCACTGTTTTGCCTGTCCCACGGTGCCCTGGGCTTGTGGTTCTGGAGTATTGTCATGGAGAGATGGTAGCTGCCTCTAAAGTTAAACAAACAAAACAGTTGAGAGTATTCAGAGAAAATTCTTCCAGGCAGGATGAGAAAAATAAAAATCAGAAAAACCTCTTGCCAGGAATTTCAACTAAGCTCTAATTTATTTACTCCTGCTCTCTGCTTCCAGTTCTTTTAAGTTGCTACAGGGACTTGTCCTTCTATTCCACGACAGTTTAAAGTTCCTTAGGCACTTTGGGGGAGATAGTTTGTCGGGAGTTTTTGGGAAGTACAAATAAGGAATTGTTGTTGGCTCACACTCCTAACTAAGCCAAACGGCAAAGCAGGACTTCCTTTAAGAATGCTTTTTACCCCTTTGTTTTTTCTCTCTCCATGGCTCCCCGCAGGAAACCTAAGGAAATAATTACGCAGAGAGGTTGCCCCAACATACAGTTCCTTGTGTTGCTTGTTTGCCTCCCCAGAACTTCATTCTCCATATTGTCAGATCAGTTTCCGTCCAGCAGCACTAAATCCACTTGCAAGATTTACAGAATGTGGAAATGAAATCAATGTGGCTGTGTTTTGAGTTATGTGAATATAATAAACTCGGAGTGTCCTGCTTTAGATGCAGTTTGTGCTGCCCATAACTCATCAGCTTGTTCATTAAATAAACAAAAAGGAGAGGTAGGCAGCTGAGCTATTAGTAGACATCCCCAGGGGGGGAGGCAAAGGCAAGCAAATCTGGCCAGGAATACCCTGGGCTCTATCCAAATCCCACCGCATTAGCATTCTGCTCTCACCAACATCCTTTGCAAGCTCAACCAAATAGTCTCCCCAGGCAGAACGGTCAAAGGGCTGTCATGGAATTCTACTCAATAGGATGCAGAGCAGAACTCCAGCGCATAGTTAGCAAAGTAAAAACTTAAACACACTGCGGGATTCCCCCCCAAAATAGACCAGAGGCAATTGTATTTCATCCTGCAGAGCTTTACTGCCCCTGAAGGCAAATGAGCAGCATGGTTGCAAATCCAATACATCCAGGATTGGCACTGTCCATAAGAAATCCAGTTGTGGCAGACTTAACTTAAACTTACAATATCTTATAATAAGTCTAAACCTGAACACTAAGCATACTATGTACAGAACACTACACCAGAAGGGATAGAAAGAGAAAGTGAAATCCAGGCTCCTTCTGGCCTTATTATTATACAGTCAAACCTCCCGAACGACAAAAACCCGTAAGTAAATGCTCCGGTTTTCAAACATTTTTCGGAAGCCGAACATTCACCCCGGCTTCCGCTTGAGTGCAGGCAGCTCCTGCCACCAATCGTTTTGGAAGCTGAACGGGCTTCCGGAACAGATGACGTTCGACAACCGAGGTTTGACTGTAGTCAGCATGACCTTGACTAAAGAGATAACAGAGGCAGTTTAAGCCAGCTATACTCGGCTTCTCTGAAGGAATAACCCAAACATCATGAACCTTCTGCTTGCTTCTTTCACACAGAGAAGCTTCCAGAACCCTCTTGAATTAAGTAGAATAGGAAAGATCTGTCTGCACATCTGATCAATACTTTCTGTACCAAGAAATGCAAACTGCTGTGCATCAGCCGATACTTGATGCTGTCATTTCTTCATTCACCTGCAGGTCCTTAAATCTTAACAAAATGACCTCTCTTTGAATATTATTGTCAGGGTTTCAGGGACAGAGAGCGAGGGGGAGGGGTCCCAGGGCGACGAGGAAGAGGACGACGACGACCCGAGGTTGTCAGTGAGTCCGTCAAGTGAATCCGAGGATTCCCAAAAGGGAGCCCCCCTGGTCAGGCCAAGGGGCAGTAGAGAGGGAAGCAGTCAGAAGCAGGGGAACGAAGAGGGAATCCCCAGTGGGGGTTGGAGATCGGGACCGGCCTCTCCGTCGGAACGGAGTGAAGGGGGTGGAGTTACCAGTGTGTCAGAAAGAGCAGAACAGGGAGCAGAGAGGGGAAGGAGTTCGGAGCAGAACGTCCTGCCGGAAGGGGAGGAGTGTAGTACCGAGAGTAGCGTAACGGTCGAAAGGAAGGTCAGAGGCAACGTACGCGCGCCAAGTTCAAATGTGGAGGCGCGCGGAAATGAGGAGAGCCCTGAGGAGGAGCCTGGTCCCAAAGCACGAAGGAGGGGGGAGCAGGCGTCAGAAGACTCAGCCTCGGGGGAGTCCCGAAGGGAGGGAGCACAGGGGGGCAGGAAGACCCTGCGGAAAAGGAAGGAGAGGAAAAGGTGGAGCAGTACAAGCCTCTTAAGCTGGTGCAGGGGCGGGACTGACTCAGAGGGGACTTCTAACATCTAAGGGTAACAGATGCTGAGCCACGGAGCTTGGATGTAACGACAACAATGTTCTTCAATAAAACCTTTTGTATATAACTTGGACTGGACTTTGGTCTCTTGTGAGCTGGGACCTCGGGTGGCTCTGACAATTATGTTCAGTGAAAATGCATGACTATAGCTGCACATATATTAGGGTTGCCGTACAGCAGGCTGGGCTGAAATCTGGGGAAATCTGGACATATGGCACCCCATGTTGGCAGTGCCGTTTTTCCATAAAAATAGCTGAAAAAACAGCTTTTTGTGATTCCCCCCCCCCCCATTGCTTCAGGTGGGAAGAAAACTTGGTAAATTAGGATCTATGGGAAGTATGTAAGTTGCAGTAAAGTGCCATTGATCAAGTTGTGACCGTGGTCTGAATTTCATTTTGGAGCCCAGTACAAACATGTAATTTGGGTCCCCTTTCACAACCCCAGTTCCAAAACTCCACCCTCTCATGAGTCACAAAGTGGAAGTTTCTGCTTTAAATCTGAAATGCCATTTTCCACATGTCTGAAATCAATACCATACATGGGGTTTTCTGCTATGCCCCCCCCCATTTCTTTTCTTTTTGCTATTTTTGTAAAACATAACAGTCTGTTTGACTGTTTGGTAACATTTTCACTTACACAAATAAAGATATTGTCCTGTTGGTGTTTTGATTTTTAAAAATATCCTTATTATAGACGGACATGACTGCAACCTGCTTAGAAACAGACCACTTCACTTCATAGCTTGATTTTTCTGGTCTTTTTCATTTCATTTCTTTCCACTTGTTCTTCAGCTAAAAGGATGGTCGGGTAAAAATAATGAATTAGCCCTCAAAGTCGATCTCTTTTGCAAGTTCACATTTACTAGACAAAGTAACTTGGTTAATTGCTGCCATCAGTCAAGCACCAGCAATTTGAATTGCACTCGGAAACATACTGGGAGCCAGTGTAGGTCTTTCAGGTGTTATATGGTCTCGGCAGCCACTCCCAGTCACCAGTCTAGCTGTCGCATTCTGGATTAATTGTAGTTTCCGCGTCACCTTCAAAGGCAGCCCCACATAGAGCGCATTACAGTTGTCCAAGCGGGAGATAACGAGAACATGCACCACTCTGGCGAGACAGTCTGTGGGCAGGTAGGGTCTCAGCCTGTGTACCAGACGGACTGCTAGACAGCTGCCCTGGACACAGAATTGACCTGCGCCTCCATGGACAGCTGTGAGTCCAAAATGATTCCCAGGGTGCACACCTGGTCGTTCAGGGGCACAGTTACCCCATCCACGGCCAGAGAATGAGATTCCAAAAACTATCAAGACCAATACTCATTCAGTGTGAGCTCTTCTTTCTTCTCTTCTTCCATTTACTATTCTGCTGGACCCGGGGGGGGGGGGGTTACCGAGAGGCATGGTCAGAGTCCGGTCCTGAGTCAAGGGCCTGGAGACTGTCCACCAAGGGCGAAGTGGGGTCCAAAGCAAGAAGCCGGGCGTGGTCAGGAACTCCGGAAGAACAGGTCTGGGTGCTGGCAGAAACAGGTTTCCAACGACGTTGCTCCCACAATCTGGGACTGGGCTGACTGGCCTTTATCTTCTCTGAGGCCTGGGGTGGTCCCGGCCCACAGGAGCCCCGCCTCTCCTGGCCTTAAGGCGAGGACTCCTCCTGAGAGAACTTAGTTCCCTCCGCCTCTCTGCCCTGAGCCTCTGCAGCTCAGGAGAGGCTGGAGGGTTACTGGACCCAGGGGCAGCTTCACCTTCCCCTGACAGGGCTGGGAGAGGTGCATCTGCAGGCAATGGGTCCTCAATCACCTCTGGAGCCAGAGTAGATACATCTGGTGTCTGCTCCTGAGGATGCAGCATAGGTGAGGACCCTTCAGATTCAAGCCCCAGCCCTGGCTCAGCCGGTCCTGGAGGCAGGGACTCCTGTGCAGGCTGGGACTCCTCAGGTTCAGCTTCTGAATCAGATTCCCAGGCCATCACAACTATGCATTTTCCTCACAGGTGAGGTTTCTTGTTATTCTGCCTTTTCCCCCCCTGAGCCCCATCATTGCCTCTTCCCCTCTTGACACAGCAACCAGCGGCTGGTTGTAAACTGATTAGGTATATTAGTAGCCATTTAACATTCAACACTTAGACTTCATAACTCTTCCCACCTTGTCATTCTTTATACTTATAAGACATCTGGCAAGTAATTGATCCTTGTTGGGACCTGCTGGTCATTCTCATTGGCGTATCTTTCACACAACGGGGCAAACCAGAGATTTATAGCAGCCACTAAAGGTTGCTTCCAAAAGTAGAGTCTCTCTCTCTCTCTCTCTCTTCCCCTTTGTGTATATGCTAATTTCTAATAACTCTTAGGCATGATAGCAATTACTGACAAGAGCCAGCCTCTGTTAATAGTTTATCACAGTTCATCATACATCCTTTGTCAGTGGAAGCACTTTGACAAGCCTGGGGTTAATTAAAACCAAGAAGACAATAAAATACACCTAATCAAACATTACAGGTACAGAAATCAATTAGCAGATTTATGGTTCTTTGGAACTTTCTATAATGTGCCAAATTCAAAGAAAACTGTCAGCCCCGTCTCCCCAAGACAGTGTAATTGAATTTTTAATTGAAACTACCTTTCAATGAGTAACACAATCTAGCAAAGTTTGGTTTGCATAAAGGGAGGTCTACAGAGGCCAAAAGAAGCCCAAAAGAACCTGCATCTCCCAAGCTGCTTCCTCATTACAGCCATGATTTCAAGTGTTTGGAATCAATACGATGTAGAGGAATTGCTTCTGATGGATCTCGGATGGTGTCATATCCTGGCCAGGAAAGCTGAACTGTTCCTCAAAACAAGCGCTTGGAAGACTCACCCCATTAATGCAAACACACTAATCAATAATTCCTATGCCAGACCTATAGGATAGATAGATAAAACTTTATTCGCATTAGCCAATGGCCATAGCAACAGTAAAACATTCCAGTATACGCAGAAATTTGATATAAGAGCACAATTTAAAGTCCTGAATCAGCCGTCAGTTAGTGGCCCTTATTCTGATTGCCCCTGCTATGAACCTAGCTACCTTTGCTGTTATCTGCTCATTTTGATCTGATGGAAGAAAGGACATTGTGGCAGTGGTTGAGCGCCCTGGGGTGGTTAGTACGAGTGGGATGATGATTTCGTTCCTCAGGTCTTTGTACAGCACAGGAGGACATGAGCCGCTGTTTCGGTGCTACCATCTCCATAGGGGCAAAGACATTTCTCAGGCGGGATCTTTTGGAATCGACCCTCAAATACCGCAGATGGCAAAACATCCAGTCTTGCAAGTGTAAAAGCACGTCTGTATTTTGGGATAATAAGTTTGTGCAGATATGGGGCCAGAGAATCAAAATGGAGAGGTGGAAAATGAACATACCAAGGGCAGAATTTCCTTATAGTGGCCAGGTTGTTCTGATGCTTGATATCTTTTAGACGTTGACCAATTAGACTGTTTGCTTTGTAGGCTGATCCAGACCTATATGGATTATATGGCATAATGAAGGCTCCATTTCAGAACAAGAACCCCAAAGCTCAGGGCAGTCTCAGAGTTGCACCACCAGCTCCTGACTCTCTTGTCCCAAATATGTGGAATGGAGACCAGTTCTGGTTACCTGATGATGAACGAAAAACGCTTGGTCTTTGCTGAGGGCACTAGGGCTTTACAGGAGATGCTAATGGATCTGAGTATGAAAGCTGGTGCTAAGGTTAATGCTTGGCTCAAATTAAGCCCCGGAAGGACCGAGAGTCCAGCGGCTTGGAGGGACCATGGTGGGGGAATATGAAGAAGAAGAAGAAGAAGAAGAAGAAGAAGAAGAAGAAGAAGAAGAAGAAGAAGAAGAAGAAGAAGATTTATACCCCACCCATCTGGCTGGGTTTCCCCAGCCACTCTGGGCGGCTCCCAACAGAATATTAAAAACACGATAAAACATCAAACATTAAAAACTTCCCTAAACAAGACTGCCTTCAGGAGTGAAACAGACAACGTCGGGATTTGTTTTGGCAAAAACGTGACCCAAATTAGACCCAAAGTCTAATTTTTTGGGGTGCTGTGAAACGTGAGGTTTTCACTGCCAAACATTTTAGGGGGTCTTTTGCGAGTATTTGGCACCGCTTTTGACTGAATCCTACAACGTTGGGTTTTCAGTGAAATTGTGACCCTTTGGGTTTGGGGGCCGAGGGCTCATTTTGTGGGGTGCCGTGAAACTTGGGGTGTTTCCGAAAGCAGAAATCTTGCAGTGGAATCTGACTAAGTCATTTTCAAAGTGGACCCCCAAAAGAAATAGGCAGAGTTAGTCATGATGATGAAGTCTATTGATTTCAACACGTCTACTCAAAATATGACTAAGTCAGATATCACCCATTGGAATGAATGTTCCGCTGCTCCATGATGTCACAGAATTATTAAACCTTTTAAGCTGCAATCCTAACCCCAATTACCTGGAAGTAAGACCCTCTGAATTCAATGAGACTTCTGGTTAGACATGGTGAAGCTTGCAGCCTTGCTTGTATATCCTCGCCAAGCTTTCACAACGAGGGTGGCTAAAAATCGGAATGACTTACACCCATGTGCAAATTAATTGAAATAAACAATGTAGTTTATTGTACAAAACTCACATATACATATACAAAACTCACTTATACGTACATTAGTAATGGATATGACCTCTGCTATTTTTAAGCAGCATTTGAACACAGTTTGGCATGGAGTCTACTAATTTTGAACAGTCACTGTTGATTTTTGGATCCCTGTAACACACTTGACGCGGGTGGTGCTGTGGGTAAAACCTCAGTGCCTAGGACTTGCCGATCGTATGGTCGGCGGTTTGAATCCCCGCGGCGGGGTGAGCTCCCGTCTTTCGGTCCCAGCTCCTGCCCACCTAGCAGTTCGAAAGCACCCCTAAGTGCAAGTAGATAAATAGGTACCGCTTTATAGCGGGAAGGTAAACGGCGTTTCTGTGTGCTGCGCTGGTGCCGGTTCGCCAGAGCAGCTTCGTCACGCTGGCCACGTGACCTGGAAGTGTCTGTGGACAGCGCTGGCTCCCAGCCTCTTAAGTGAGATGGGCGCACAACTCTACAGTCGGACACGACTGGCCCATAGGGCAGGGGTACCTTTACCTTTAACACACTTGAATCAGCGCCTGAATGAGCTTCTCCATAGTCGTATAGTCTACAGCACGCAGGCGACTTTTGCATATAGCCCACAAATTCTCAATGGGATTTACGTCCGGGGAATTCCCTGGCCAATCAAGTACCTGTATTTGCTACTCTGTCATGAATTGCTTCACCACTTTTGACGTGTGACAGGGGGCCAGGTCCTGCTGCAATATCCCATCACCGTCAGGATACCTCTTTTCCAGCTCTGGAATTAATCTCTTTCGTAGAACCTCAATATATTGTGGCGAACGCATCATTCCTTCTATTGGTTGCAGGCTTCCAACACCATAATGATCAGCTGACTTTTCGTGTTTGTTTTGAGTACAGGATTACGAGTAAGACAGAAAACGTGCTTTGTGTCAATTAATTTGCACAAGGCTGTAAATGTGTTTGGATATGTGTAAAAGTAAAGAGAAAGGGAAGAAGAGCTCAGTGCAGTTTGAACAATTGCCCTGTCCAAACAAAGAGTTGCAACTACCATTTTTAAAGGTGGTTTCACCAATTCGCAAGAAAGTTTTGGGGAAAGGACTGTCAGAAGCGTGAATACGTTTCGGCACTAGATTTACAGTGTCAGCATTATATCATAGCAAATATTGGCAACTACTACTTTTATTTTTAAAATTTGTTTATTTGATTTTAAAATCAAAATTTTACAATATCATATCCAAATATATAACCTAGAAACAAGATTCCAAGGAATCTTCTGGACTTCCCCTTTGTGGGTCCTATTGTCAATCATTTCCTTCTACATCTTTTATAATAAACCAAATATTTTAAATCTCCATTATATCCATAATTGTAGTTTAATTCACCATTAAACTACAAGTGCTAACAGTTTTAACTGTTTACAATGGTTTTTAAGATAAGTTGTAATTTTCCCCCATTCCTTATTGAAATTTTGGTCTTTCTGATTCTTCTGGTCATTTTGGCCAATTCAGCATAATCCATCAACTTGATCTCCCATTCTTCTCTGGTAGGGACTTTATATTCTTTCCATCTCTGGGCCAGTAACAACCGCGCAGCCATAGTCTCATACATAGTCTTTTCTGCTCCCTTGGGATTTCGGCACCTAAGATTCCTAAAAGAAAAGCTTTGGGGTTTTTAGAAAAAGTTATTTTAAACATTTTTTTCCAACTCATTATAAATCATTTCCCAAAATTCAACTACCGCTTTTCAACACATTTAGTATCAATGATGTGTTAGAAATGTACGGCAACGGCTTGCCGAGCTTAGGGTCAGCCTATGTTCTGTGAGAAATTTGCTAAAGGAATGTGGGCAGGTGGGGGGAAATAGAGGTGCTTAACGGGTTCATAAAATCGTAAGATTGAAGAGTTGGAAGACACCCAGACAATCTTCTGGCTCAACCCCTGCTTTGTTCCTCTGAAGTTTTGGACTAGCATTACAAGAGTTCATTTTAGATAGAGAATGGTTTAGATCCTTCCCAATCATTTTTATACAAACACCTATTCAAAAGCATTTATAGAATGCTTAAGATTTCAAATATCACCACACAAAAGTTTAGGGGAAGAAGAGTGAGGTTATTTTGGAAAGATCTGCCTGTAGGCATGTTTTTGAAAGAACCAGACAAAGATGGCAAAACAGATCCCTCTGCTTTGGTGATCCATCGTAGCCAAATAAAATTGTCTTCCATGAACACGATCTTAACAGTGGTTCCATAAATGACTGTGGAGGCCAATTCTGGATCCACGTGTCCTTCCACAGTGAGGACATAGGTTTCCGGGCGGGAGTTGATCATGGTGAGAGTTGGCCAAATGTGCCTTCTTCTTAGCTCCCTTTCGTCCGAATTCAAGTGTCTTCAAAGCCCATGACACCTTTGGAAAAGGCTGTTCTCCAATTGGAGCGCTCGCAGGCCAGAGTTTCCCAGTTGTCAGTGTTTATACTACATTTTTTAAGATTTGCCTTGAGAGAGTCTTTGAACCACTTTTGTTGACCACCAGCATTACGCTTTCCATTTTTAAGTTGGGAATAGAGTAGTTGCTTTGGAAGACGATAATCAAGCATCCGCACAACATGACCAGTCCAACAAAGTTGATGTTGAAGAATCATGGCTTCGACACTGGGGATCTTTGCTTCTTCCAGTACAATGGCATTAGTTCACCCGTCTTGCTCCAAGTGATGTGTATAATTTTTTGGAGACACCATTGAGAGAATCTTTTGAGGAGTTGGAGATAGTGTTTATAAGTGGTCCATGTTTTGCAAGCATACAGTAAGGTTGGTACAGTGGTACCTTGGGTTAAGTACTTAATTCGTTCCGCAGGTCCGTTATTAATCTGAAACTATTCTTAACCTGAAGCACCACTTTAGCTAATGGGGCCTCCTGCTGCTGCCGCGCCGCCAGAGCACGATTTCTGTTCTCATCCTGAAGCAAAGTTCTTAACCCGAGGTAATATTTCTGCATTAGCGGAGTCTGTAACCTGAAGCGTATGTAACCTGAAGCATATGTAACCCAAGGTACCGCTGTATTACAATGTAAACAAGCATTTTGGTTTCCCTGCAAATGTCCTGGTTCTCAAACACTCTGCACTTCAATCGGAAGAAAGCTGCACTCGCAGAGCTCAGGTGATGCTGGATGTCAGGCCTTGTGGAAAGATAACTGCCCAGGTAGGAGAAGTGATCAACCATTTTCCAACGTTACACCACTGAGTTAGATTTGTGGCGCTGCAGAGGGGTTATTTTGTGCTTGTTGGTTTTTTGGATGTTGAGCAACAGGCCAAGGTTTTCGTAAGCTTCTGCAAAGATAGCAGGGTTTTAGATAAGGTGGGAAAGTTAGGTGGTTGGCAGCCAGGCACTGAATTAGCGGCTGAATTTCTGTTAAAGCAGAATTTTGAGATGAATTTAGAGGTTTTGGTTTGATGGGAATTCCAAGGAATTTTAAGCAATGCAAAAAGAAAAATGATTTGTTACAACCAGTGAGATTCCTGGGGCAGGGTCCACACATCCCTTGACCATGATAAGAGGGCAGAGTAAAGTTGGGTGTGTTTTGACTCTGGCTCCAGAAGGCCCTTTCCTTCCAGTCTTTAATGTGTTTTGCTTAGAAGTCTGCATCTTTTGTATATCTGCAATTTATTCATGTTCCTTTGCAATAGATAAAATTACTTGAATGCCATTCTCTGTGCTCGCAATAATGAGATTGAAGAGAAAATGCTTCTCCCCTTTCACCCTTCTACTTCCTACATTAAAAAAAACCCGACTCGCAACCCAGCAGTTCACAAATATTACTCATGTCATTTGCGTGAAGAAAAGGGGAGCTGAATTAAAAGTGTTCAAACTGCACACAAGGAACATTGTTTGCATTATCAGAAAAATTAATCTCCATAGAAAAGCACGAGAGCCTGCAATTCAAAAAGCAAAGAATTAGGACAGCCCAGCTGAGGAAAATTTTCTAGCCAGTTAATTTAATTGCATAAATCATTCCTTTGTTAGCAATAAAGAGATATAATTAAAATGAGATTGCTTCTCATTTCTATTCTCTGGAAATTAAAGGAATTGATTCTGGGGCATGCATTCCCGAATACCACATTGGCAAATTACACACACCTTTTCAGAAAGGCTACACCATCTTGTGCCAATATTGTGGAGAGGTTTAATTAATTATAGATATGCCATATGATCTTAAAGAAATAATTTACTTAATACCTACTGAACTGAAATTTGCAAATGTGTGCATACCCTTTGGACAGAAGGTGTTCTGATTTCTACAAACAGGTTGGGAAGTCTAACTGGTAGAAGTCAAGGGAAATGCAAGGAAGCACAAATTAATATGATGGTAACCAGGGGAGGAAGCAGAAGGCAAGAGCTGCTTTGCCCTAAATGAGACCAATGGTCCATTGCATTCCCATCGGCTCTGCTAAGTAGCAACTGCCCTTCGGGGTTTGCAAGTTACAACTCCTCCATCTCCATATGACGGTTTGGACCATCTGACTCAACGAGCGATGGTTTTGCTGCATCAACTTTTCATTTCAACTGGCTATGAAATGGTGATCCAAAGCGTTTGGAGGATCTCCAAAGATTTAACAGATTAAAATGGAAGATGCGTCAGAGAGAAGCGACGAAATACCAGCTAAAGAACAACGGCAAGAGAAATTGATGGGATGTGCTGAAATGGCAAAGTTAACTGAAAGACTTAGAGATAAAGACAAAAGAGACTTTAAAAAAGACCGGGAACCATTTACCGTATTTTTCGCTCCATAAGATGCACCTGACCATAAGACGCACCTAGTTTTTAGAGGAGGAAAGGGGGAAAGCCCCGGTTTTTTGAGGATCAGCTCAAAGTTGTTGAGCTTATGTTGCAAAGGGAAAAAATCCTGTTTTTATGGGGTTCAACTCACAGTTCTGCAACTTCTTTAGGAAAGGAAAGGGAGCCATTTCTACAGTTTCCAGACAGATAATCTAATCAGCCAGTCACATGTCACTGGGGAAACAAATAGCCCCCATCTGCAGAACATTCAACAATGGAGGCCTGGGCAAGGGGGTGGGGCCAGAAAGGGAGACAGCGATCAACCACACATTCGCTCCATAAGACACACAGACATTTCCCCTTACTTTTTAGGAGGAAAAAAGTGTGTCTTATGGAGCAAAAAATACGGTAGGGTATATTTACGGAATCAATGTAAAGAAATGGACTCACTAGTAGGGTTTCAGTAAACACTTACAACGAACAAAACCAACATAGAAGCTATAAAGATGACGTTAAAGTGATAAGAATACAACAATATCTGATTCAAAGAACATAATTTTGAAGCAGGACAAATTCATACGTAAAAAAATCCAGAAGGGGAATTTTGGGGTAAGGGGCAGATTCAATTTTTTATTATTTGTTATGATGTGAGTGTGATAAAAATGCAAAACCCAATAAAAATATTTTAAAAAGAAGATATGTCAGAGAAAATTATATGAAAATGATATATCAATGGTATCTAACACCGAGTGAATGGGCAAAATAACTACCTGACATTCAGAAGACATCTTAAGGCAGCCCTGTTCAGGGAAGTTTTTAATCTGTGATATTTTAGTGTATTTTTGGTTTCTATGGAAGCCGCCCAGAGTGGCTGGGGAAACCCAGCCAGATGGGTGGGGTACAAATAATAAATTATTATTATTATTATTATTATTATTATTATTATTATTAGTGTTGAAATAAAAATAAAAATAAAAAATTGTCCAGTAGCACCTTAGAGACCAACTAAGTTTGTTCTGGGTATAAGCTTTTGTGGGCATGCACACTTCTTCAGATACATAAAAATGTATAAATCTAAATCAAATAAGTGTTGGAAATGTAAAGAGAAAGAAGGTTCTTTTTAATCATATGTGGTGGTCTTGCAGTAAGGTTAAAGCTTACTGGGAAATGATATATAATGAAATGAAAATGTTTGAAATAATGTTTGTAAAAAAACAACAGTCAGAAGCTTTTCTCTTGGGAATTATAGGGACAGAACTACCCAAATTGTTTGGAAACTTATTCATGTATGGCAGTATAATGGCAAGAATGTTTCTCTCCCCAAAATGGAAAGAAGAAGTCCCAGCAAAAGAAGAATGGATACAAAAGCTTGTGGAACATGCAGAAATGGAAAAACTGACCAGAAGAATAAGAAATCAAGACAACAAACTTTTTATAAAAGAATGGAAATGGTTTATTGAATATTTACAGATAATTTGTAAACAGATAAGAACATTGGAAGGATTATTGTAATGACCTGCAATCTGATAAGGGTATATATTTGTAATGGTTCTACGGGTTGCTCGTGCGTAAGTTGCCGCCACTCCTGGCTAGGTTGCCTGGTTGAACCCTTTCTCTCTGGACAGCCTTGCACTCGTGGCTGTCTCAGTCGCTGGCAGAATCCGTCAGTGGGCGTTTCTTGAACTTCTTCCAGCAAAGAAGTTCTTTGACGCCAAGTCTCCTCCTACTCTCCCTGCGCGGAAGTCTTCTGCGCAGGGAGGGTGTGGGCAGCGGAGGACCCGTGCTCTCCCCACTGGTCTCCGGTGAAGAGTCCTGGAGCCTTCTCTCCGATTCCCCCATCTGCCCCCCTTGTCCACTGGTGTTACGCTGATTTCCTTCCCCAGAAGATGGGCTGCTTCTCTCCCTCCCGGGACGCTCTCCGGCATCCCTCTGGAGCCCTCCCTCTCCCTCTGGCTCCGATGGCAGTTCCCTGACAATATTTATAGAACATGAATAAATGAGCAAATTAAGTTAATTAGGATATGCAGAAGATATTGAAAATAAATTTAAGCAACCGCAGAAAGAGGGGGAAGAAAGTCAAGATTTGAAATGCTAAAATGATTGTAAAATCAGTGAATTGTATAAATCTGAAAAGTATAAATAAATAAAAATACATATTAAAATAAATATTTTCACATTGCCAACCGCCGCCCCAATATTTTACTTTATTTTATGGCAATTCATAATTTCAGAAATGATGTACATAGTTCCAGTTTAGGACAGTAAGTTAGGGCTTGTATTATATTAAATGGCCCAGATTGGGTGCTGGTCCCAAACAAGACTGGTTGGGTATCTTACAATGCAGCAATGTGGCTTCCACAAAATAGAATCATAGAATCATAGAGTTGGAAGAGACCACAAGGGCCATCGAGTCCAACCCCCTGCCAAGCAGGAAACACCATCAGAGCACTCCTGACATACGGTTGTCAAGCCTCTGCTTAAAGACCTCCAAAGAAGGAGACTCCACCACACTCCTTGGCAGCAAATTCCACTGTCGAACAGCTCTTACTGTCAGGAAGTTCTTCCTAATGTTTAGGTGGAATCTTCTTTCTTGTAGTTTGGATCCATTGCTCCGTGTCCGCTTCTCTGGAGCAGCAGAAAACAACCTTTCTGTAGTAAAAGTAGTAAAAGTTTAGCTGTGTACCCTATGTTATAGGAATTCTAAGGTCTTATATATAAAAAATAAATGTTCATAAATGTACAAGGCAATCACATACATAAGTATATAAACCACATGTCTGAAATAGTACAGGAGAACAATCCTGAAGCCATTTTGACTCTCCCAAATTGACCTCAAATATTTCTCTGCAAGGAGGGAGGAAATGGGAAAAGCTTTCTGATTCTCTTTGGACTATTACACCTCCCTGTAAATACAGTCTGGCAAGTATCTGTTAAGCTGAGCACACTATCAATATGGGTAAGAGATTCAGGAACTTAAGTATTTACCATCTCAAAGGAATGGCCAGGCTACCCAGGAGAGGCGATCAGATAAGGCATTATCAGGTATCCTGGCAGACAGGAGAGAAGCAACACACTCAAATTTCTGCTGGGGACCACCTCTTTCCATGATGTATGTATGATGTTTTGGGGGGTGGTCTTGAGCTAAAGGGTGGCAATTTCAAAAGTCTATATAAGGGCTTGCACCCCATTGTTATGGGTTCCTCCTCCTTTCCAACGTGTGAGGGGAGCACCCTGTTGCAACAGAGCAATAAAGATCAGGCTTACTAGCTGTTTTGCTTCTCAATATTCTCCGGTTGGCCTCTGTTATTTTCTCCTACCAATAGAGAACCTACTTAAGGACTCTATATGGGCTCTTAGATACCCCATAAGGGAAAGGGAGCAGTATTTTTCTGATAACACCTACGATGCAATTGTTACCAGAATCTCCATAAAAAGCATGAGAGCTTACTAAGCATTTCGGCAGTTACCATATTTTTCGCTCTATAGGACGTACCGGACCACAAGATGCACCCAGTTTTTAGAGGGGAAAATCAAGAAATCAAGTTTCTCGCGGCTGCGGGGGAAGCCTGGGTCCCCCCCCCCCCAGCCCCAAAGAGCAAAGAAGCCAAGACAGCGAGTGGGATCCATCCTGCTGGCTGTCTTGGCTTCTGCCATAGCCGCGCAACCTCTCCAGCCGGGAGCTAAACCTCTCCAGCGTGGCTAAAGAAGCCAAGGCAACGAGCATGATCCATCCCACTCGCTGCCTTGGCTTCCTCTTTAGCTTGCGCAGCCTCTCCTGGCTGGAGAGGCTGCGTGCGACTATGGCAATTCCCCCACCTCCCGCAAAAGCCCACAGGAGCTGTGCACCCTTTAAGGAGCACGCGGCTCCTGTGGGCTTTTCTACAAGGAGGGAGAAGGGCTTCTCCCTCCTGGGGAAAAGCCCGCAAGAGACACGCGAAGCTTGTGTGCAGCTCTTGGGGGCTTTTCCTGCCTGCCTCCCCCCTGCATTCGCTCCATAAGACGCACACACATTTCCCCTTACTTTTTAAGAGGGGAAAAGTGCGTCTTATGGAGTGAAAAATACGGTACCCATAAGACTGGCAGTTTTGGAAACGCCATAATTAGTGTCGGATATCTAGATAGCCAGACCTTTCGTATCTTCTAATGTTAATGTTATTACTTTAATACTAGGCTCTTGAACTAAAAGCAGCATGTGTGCTAAACAAAACACTAAAATTAAAACCACTTTCACTCTATTTTTAGCTATGGTCTTCTACTTCCTCCATGGAAACATGAGACTGTAGCATTCACAAGCACTTTTGCAGAGGTCTGGCTCCTAGCGTTCAGAGAATTTCAACTGCAAGTTTCCATTGCAACGTGTCAAAGTGGACAAAAAATCCCAACAGTCAGTTTAACATACAGTGGTACCTCAGGTTACATACGCTTCAGGTTACAGACTCTGCTAACCCAGAAATATTACCTCGGATTAAGAACTTTGCTTCAGGATGAGAACAGAAATCATGCTCCGGCGGCGCGGCGGCAGCTGGAGGCCCCATTAGCTAAAGTGGTCTCCAGGTTAAGAACAGTTTCAAGTTAAGAACGGACCTATAGAGCGAATTAAGTACTTAACCCAAGGTATCACTGTATAGAACAAGAGAACAAGAAGAACATATGTTTAAAGAAGATTGGAAAACGTTTATTGAATATATGGGAAATAATTGTGTACAGCTGAATACACTAGCAGCATTAAGATAAATTCAACAGTGTAAATAAGTTTTGATGGATGCAATAATGGATTACTGAATGGTATAGTTTTTCTAAAATATGCAGAGATTTATGATCTGTAAAATGAACCATGGAAAGAGAAGAAGGGGAGTCACTGATATCTTAAGGATGTAAAATGAGTATTTTAAATTGTAAAACAGAAAAATTAATAAAAATTACATACAAAAAGAAAACCCAACAGTCAACATTTGACTTCAAATGAGGAAACATCTAAAAAGGAGACTGGTAAAACAAAGTTAAAGGGACAGTCAAGAATTCAAAATCTTCCCAGAATGCCAAAGACAGCACAATGTCTTCAAAATGCGGCCAGGAAGCTGTTCAAAGCAAACACTTCTGCTGTGCTGATAATTTCGGCTGGTTTGGGCTGTGTGAGTTTCACCATTTGCCGTGGGAAAGGGATGCAAAGAGGCTGTTCACAAAAAGGTGCGAGTTCAGACATTTGTGTGCACATTTCTGGCGCAGGGAGTGTGCTTTGAAGGTTTGTATCTTGCTTTAAAATCACAAGGTGTCAAAACAGAAATCAAAACAGCATTGCACCGGCTCCTCAGCCTCCTGTGCTTTTTTTAAAATGCCCATCTAGATGACATTACACCAGAACCCCATATAAAGTAGCCCTCTGAGAGTCCTAAAATTGGAGCCCCTTTCCTGGGCTTTGGGTGAGGATGAAGAAATAGCTAATGGGGAGGAGTTGCCGATGCAGAGATTGCTTCAAGCAGTTAAAAGGGTAAAAAGGTAAAGGGACCCCTGACCGTTAGGTCCAGTCGTGGCCGACTCTGGGGTTGCGGCGCTCATCTCACTTTATTGGCCGAGGGAGCCGGCATACAGCTTCCGGGTCATGTGGCCAGCATGACTAAGCCGCTTCTGGCGAACCAAAGCAGCGCACGGAAACACTGTATACCTTCCCAGCAGAGCGGTACCTATTTATCTACTTGCACTAGTGTGCTTTCGAACTGCTAGCTTGGCAGGAGCAGGGACCGAGCAATGGGAGCTCACCCCGTCACGGGGATTCAAACCGCCGACCTTCTGATCGGCAAGTCCTAGGCTCTGTGGTGTAACCCACAGCACCACCCGCGTCCCTAGTTAAAAGGGTACCAATTTATTAACTTGCTGAAAAAAGCAAAAACCATCCAACATCACAGAAGACTCATCTCCAAGCCTGTGATATGAATTGCACAATAGGTGTTTGCACTGACTTTTAGTCGGTGGCTGTTTTATTGTTTTTAACCTTAGCTGCTTGTACAATTTCAAAGTAAAAAAATTAACTGAGTGTGGTTTTCATCAGAATCCATTGACAGCCCAATTACTTCTACTTCCTTCCTGCCCACCCGGTCCTGTTTCCTCCTCCTCTAGGAATTTATTCTGCAAGCTCCCTCTGCCTGTAGCTTGTTACTCCTATAGAGCACCGTGCATATCAATGGTGCAATATCAATTATACCCATAATTGCTTAGAAATTATAATAAAAACAAATTGAACTGTTGTGGGAACCTTAAGACTCTGGATGGCCTTTGGCTAGGACAAATTAAGTTTCACTTGGAAAGAGCTTCGTGGCACAGGAACTCCTAGTTTAAAAGAAAATTAATTGACTTAAAGGCTCATCTCATTTGAGACACGCAGGATGCAATACACTTCGTTTTTAAAAGTTGCCTTTTCAGGTGGGGGATTCAGCAGAATTTCAAATCTTGCTAGCCCCTTTGCTGGAAGTTCTGAGAGGCTTCCTACATGAGACAGTAGCATACTGCGCCCCTCCCAAGAAATACCATCTTCCTAGAACAGCAGTGTCCAGAGACCCAGTGTGGTGTAGTGGTTAAGGGCAGTGGACTCGTAATCTGGTGAACCGGGTTCGCGTCTCCGCTCCTCCACATGCAGCTGCTGGGTGACCTTGGGCCAGTCACACTTCTCTGAAGTCTCTCAGCCCCACTCACCTCACAGAGTGTTTGTTGTGGGGGAGGAAGGGAAAAGGAGATTGTTAGCCGCTTTGAGACTCCTTAAAGGGTAAAGGGAGCCCTGACCATTAGGTCTAGTCACGGACGACTCTGGGGTTGTGGCGCTCATCTCGCTTTATTGGCTGAGGGAGCCGGGGTACAGCTTCCGGGTCATGTGGCCAGCATGACTAAGCCGCTTCTGGCGAACCAGAGCAGTGCACAGAAATGTCATTTACCTTCCTGCTGGAGCGGTACCTATTTATCTACTTGAACTTTGATGTGCTTTTGAACTGCTAGGTTGGCAGGAGCAGGGACCGAGCAACGGGAGCGCACCCCGTCACAGGGATTCAAACCGCCGACCTTCTGATCGGCAAGTCCTAGGCTCTGTGGTTTAACCCACAGTGCCACCCTTGGCCCTTGAGACTTCTTAAGGTAGTGATAAAGCAGGATATCAAATCCAAACTCTTCTTCTTCTTCCAAGCTTTTTTCAAAGAGGACCAGATTTGATGAAGTACACATGTGTGAGGGCCGACCATTTTGCCTGACATTATTTGTTCCCCCAAAGCTGTTGGCCCTTTTTTAGGATTGTGCAGGGTCTCACAATTCTTAGGAAATACCTTTTGGAATAGTGGAAACTAGGTTCATACGCAGAACAGAGAGCCAAACAGCGGGCGGCAGAGTGAGCAGGCAGTGATCTAAGGTGAATGGCTGCGTGCGGGAAGGGGAACGAGATTCCAGGGGCTTCGGCGCCTGATCCTCGCAGGCTGCTGCAGAATTGCCCTCTTGCTTCGCCTTGCCTGCTTCGTCCGCACCGCATCTGCACGCTGAGCTCCCGACAAACGGTGCAACAAGAGTAGTACCGCCCAAGCAATCAATCACGCAGTGCCGCCGCCGGAGATGCACCAATCGCAGCCCGCCCTGCCCGCCTCTAACCTTCCTTGGCGGAGTGTTGGAAATGTAAAGAGAAAGGAGGTACCTTTCACCGTATGTGATGGTCGTGTAAGGTAATAAAAGCTTTCTGGGAAATGATATATCATAAACTGAAAAAAATGTTTAAAATAACTTTTGCAAAAAACAAACAAAACCCAGAAGTTTTTTTATTAGGAATTCTAGGTGCTGATATCCCAAAGGAGCAGAAAAGACTTTTTATGTATGCGGACAGCCACACAGATGCTACTAGCCCAGAGATGGAATGAAGAACGAGTCCCTACCAGAGAAAATGGCAAACCAAGCTGTTGGACTACGCCGAAATGGCAAAAGTGACCGGAAAACTCAGGAAGCAAGAGGACAAAAACTTCAAGGAAGAATGGGGAAAGTTTATAATTTATTTAGGAGACCACTGTAAGCAAATGAAAACATTAGCAGGGTTTTAATCTCACTTGTAATGTAACAAATACTATGGATAATATGGATAGATATAAAATATAGATATAATATGCAGTTGAAAACTTTGACAATAGGACCCATGGAGGGGATTGTGGGGGGAAAATCTCAATATTCAGAGAAATCTCTTTCTATGGGAATATAAAGAGCCCGCAGACTGTCTCGCCTAAGTGGTGCATGCTCTAGTTATCTCCCACTTAGACTACTGCAATGTGCTCTATATGGAGCGACTTTTGAAGGTGACCCGGAAACTACAACTAATCCAGAATGCGGCAGCTAGACTGGTGACTGGGAGCAGCTGCCGAAACCACATAACACCAGTCTTGAAAGATCTACATTGGCTCCTAGTACGTTTCCGGGCACAATTCAAAGTGTTGGTGCTGACCTTTAAAGCCCTAAACGGCTTCGGCCCAGTGTACCTGAAGGAGCGTCTCCACCCCAATTGTTCTACCCAGACACTGAGGTCCAGCGCCGAGGGCCTTCTGGTGGTTCCCTCACTGCAAGAAGCCAAGTTACAGGGAACCAGGCAGAGGGCCTTCTCGGTAGTGGCACCTGCCCTGGGGAACGCCCTCCCACCTGATGTCAAGGATAACAACAACTACCAGACATTTAGAAGACATCTGAAGGCAGCCCTCTTTAGGGAAGCTTTTAATGTTTGATGGACTACTGTATTTTAGTATTTTGTTGGAAGCTGCCCAGAGTGGCTGGGGAAACCCAACCAGATGGGCAGGGAATGAGTAAAATAAATGTATTTGGTTTTGTTATAAATTTATATTTGTAAAATCAAATAAAAAAGATTTTTTTAAAATGCACCTGCATCTTCCTGGCTGTAAGAAATCAGCGCATCCTATAAACTCTCAGGCTATTCCCCAAGGCTGTTTGTCTCTTGTCTTCTTTATCCTCACCGCACCCCAAACTCAGGACTCTTTTTTCAGTTTAAGAAAAACCAAGTAGCAATTCAAAGTTTGCATTGACTATAACCCAGCATACTTTTTGCTCTGCTTCTGCATGTTAATGTAAGAAATTGGTCACAGGCATTTTGACTAAACCCCTCTGGATCACCGGCAAGAGCATATAAATGGGCAATGGAAGCATGCAGGCTTTTTGGAGCAATCATGGTGACATGCAGGTCTTTCAAAGCTTCCTTTTGAGGAGCTGACAAGAGGATTCACCTTTGTCCTGGAGGCTGCAAATAAAGATTTGTTCAGCTCAGGCGGAATATAAATTTCAGGGTGCAACAGTGTCACCCAGTGGACACATGTGGAACTTTTTTGTACAGGCACACTTCCTTATTCTATCTATTCTAGAGAATGCAAAGGGAAGTGGGATATCACAAACATAAAAACTTGGGCATCCCAACAAAATATGATAATGCAACATTCTTAGTAGCACAAGTGACCTACTTCACAGCAATAAATTAATTCCAAGATCCAAATTCTATCTTCACCACTGAATAGATTTCAAAGAAATAATATCTAGCATCTACATAGTGGCGCTGTGGTCTAAAACAGAGTCTAGGACTTGCCAGTCGGAAGATTGGCGGTTTGAATCCCCGCGACGGGGTGAGCTCCCGTTGCTTGGTTCCTGCTCCTGCCAACCTAGCAGTTCGAAAGCACGTCAAAGTGCAAGTAGAGAAATAGGTTCCGCTGCGGCGGCAAGGTAAACAGCGTTTCTGTGTGCTGCTCTGGTTTGCCAGAAGCGGCTTAGTCATGCTGGCTGTTAAGTTGTGGGCAAACATATTAGACGACACAGCGATTCTTCCAAAGCAGCTCTTTATTTGTAAGCTGGGACAGAACTTAACTGAGGAGCTCAGTCAGCCTGCTTATATAGAGCTCCACTAGAATGCAACAGTAACCATTTTCTGTAACTGGCCAATCACTGAACATCACTTTTGACCCTTCATTTGCATAATTATCTACAGTATCCCCCTGCTGGCCCAGGGTGAGAACTTCAGTACATAACACTGGCCACATGACCCGGAAGCTGTATGCCAGCTCCCTCGGCCAATAAAGCGAGATGAGTGCTGCAACCCCAGAGCCGTCCGTGACTGGACCTAACAGTCAGGGGTCCCTTTACCTTTTTACATAGCATTTTCTGTGAATTACATGCACTCCACAAACACGCATCACAGTAATCTTACATCAGCCTCTCTTGCAGATTAGGGACTTAGGCTCCCTTTTATAGTGTTACAGGAATTCTAAGGTCTCAAATATAGAATGTTGATAATTTCACAAGGTAAACACACATACATAAGTTACATAAGTATATAACCCACATGACTAAAATAGTACAGGAGAGCAACCCAAAAGCCATCTTGGTTCTTCTAAAGACTCTCAATATTTCCTCTGTCTCCTTAATCCCCCTTGCCTGAGAAAACACAGTCAGATAACAGTCAGAAGGAGTTCCTGAAGGGATTCCTCTCCTATATCTATGAACCTCCTTGGTATCATTGTTTGCCCAGATGCTCTGCATTGAGGGATGTCTGACAGGCATCCTGATTGTCTTATCAAACGCTAATCTTTTGTGTAAACTTTGTCTGGAACTATGTGAAATTTGCTAAATCCTCAGGAATATCACACCTCAGCCTGCCTCCATCCAATCCTCTCTGACCAATCATGGACTTAGGGGACACGGTGTCCCATGGGGAGTTGGTCAGCAAAAGCCGAACACCCCTATTTTTCTAGGTAAAGGTAAAGGTACCCCTGCCCGTACGGGCCAGTCTTGCCAGACTCTGGGGTTGTGCGCCCATCTCACTCAAGAGGCCAGGGGCCAGCGCTGTCCGGAGACACTTCCGGGTCACGTGGCCAGCGTGACATCGCTGCTCTGGCGAGCCAGAGCCGCACACGGAAACGCCGTTTACCTTCCCGCTGGTAAGCGGTCCCTATTTATCTACTTGCACCCGGAGGTGCTTTCGAACTGCTAGGTTGGCAGGCGCTGGGACCGAGCAGCGGGAGCGCACCCCGCCGCAGGGATTCGAACCGCCGACCTTTCGATCGGCAAGTCCTAGGCGCTGAGGCTTTAACCCACAGCGCCACCTGCGTCCCCCTATTTTTCTACATCAATAGAAAAAGGCCTCGTAGTTCAAGCTATGGTTTTCCCAGTAGTGATGTATGGAAGTGAGAGCTGGACCATAAAGGCGGTTGATCACCAAAGAATTGATGCTTTTGTATTATGATGCTGGAGGAGACTCTTGAGAGTCCCATGGACTGCAAGAAGATCAAACCTCTCCATTGTGAAGGAAATCAGCCCTGAGTGCTCACTGGAAGGACAGATCCTGAAGCTGAGGCTCCAATACTTTGGCCATCTCATGAGAAGACTCCCTGGAAAAGACCCTGATGTTGGGAAAGATGGAGGGCACAAGGAGAAGGGGACGACAGAGGACGAGATGGTGGGACAGTGTTCTCGAAGCACCAGCATGAGTTTGACCAAACTGTGGGAGGCAGTGGAAGACAGGAGTGCCTGGTGTGCTCTAGTCCATGGGGTCACCAAGAGTCGGACACGACTAAACGACTAAACAACAAAGGAAAAGGCTGGTGAGAAAGTAGTCTGGGGAAAGGGCAGCTTGCACAGAACAGCCTGATCTGTCACAACACAGAGAGAAACCTAGAATCCTAACAGGTACGTTTGTTGACTCCAACACACTCAAACCCCTGGGAATGCTAGGACAAAGCATTCTACACAGGTAAGGGTCAACAAAAGCCTTATAGGATAACCACTCCAACCCCCTCTTCTATATTCCCCCAACCTCATCCCTGTGTTACATGTGAATGCTGTGAAAGTGTGCAGCCTAACCCATCTCTCTCCACAAAGCAGCGAACAGTGTCCTCCAAACAGTGGGAAGGCACACCCGTTGCCACATGTAGGCAAGCCCTCCTCCACCTCAGCTTTCTTCTTCCTTGGCGATCATGCATAGCTGAGTAAGATTGTCTTCCATGAACGCAGTCTTAACAGTGAGTCCGTAAGAGACCAAGGAGGCAAATTCTGGATCCACACGTCCTTCCACAGTGGGGACATAGGTTTCCAGGCGGGAGTTCATGGTGAGGGTTTGCCAAGCGTGCCTTCCTCTTAGCACGTTTCTCCCTTTCATCCTGAGTTCAAGCGTCTTCAAAACCCATGACACCTTTGGCAAAGGCTGTTCTCCAACTGGAGCACTCACAGGCCAGTGTTTCCCAATTGTCAGTACTACATTTTTAAAGATTTGCCTTGAGAGTCCTTAAACCTCTTTTGTTGACCACCAGCATTATAATAATAATAATAATAATAATTTTTTATTTATACCCCGCCCTCCCCAGCCAAGGCCGGGCTCAGAGCGGCTTACAAGCAATAATAAAAACAAGATGAATGATTACAAACTTAAAAACAAAAATAAAACACAATTAAAATAATGGAACATTAAAATATTAAAATGTAGCCTCATCACAGGAGAAGGAAAAGAAGGGGGGAAAAGGAGAGAGGGGGGGGGAGGGAGGGAATCAAACTGGCTCCAAGCCAAAGGCCAGGCGGAACAACTCTGTCTTACAGGCCCTGCGGAAAGAAATCAGATCCTGCAGGGCCCTGGTCTCATGAGGCAGAGCGTTCCACCAGGCCGGAGCCAGAGTTGAAAAGGCCCTGGCTCTGGTCGAAGCCAATCTAACTTCCTTAGGGCCCGGGACCACTAGGGTGTTGTTATTTATGGACCTTGAGGCTCTCCGTGGGGCATACCAGGAGAGGCGGTCCTGGAGGTACGAGGGTCCTAGGCCGTGAAGGGCTTTAAAGGTCAAAAGCAGCACCTTAAATCTGACCGACCCTGTACTCCACCGGGAGCCAGTGCAGCTGGAAAAGCACTGGGTGAATATGCTCCCATGGCAGAGACCCCGTGAGGAGCCTCGCTGCAGCATTCTGTACCCGCTGGAGTTTCTGGGACAGCTTCAAGGGCAGCCCCGCGTAGAGCGAATTACAGTAGTCAAGCCTGGAGATGACCGTCGCATGGATCACTGTGGCCAAGTCAGGGCGGGAAAGGTAAGGGACCAACTGCTTGATGCGGCGAAGGTGGAAAAATGTCGCCTTGGCTGTTGCTGTAACCTGCGCCTCCATACTTTCCATTTTTAAGTTTGGAGTAGAGCAGTTGCTTTGGAAGACGTGGCTTATACCAGATATAGTGAACATGTGTGTGCGTCAAGAAAATATTGGGGGAAATGGTTTCAGATTTAATGTACTGTAATAAAGAAAACTGATTATCTCCATGTGTATTAATCTTTATTGCATACATTAATTTTTTTAAAAAAAATAATGGTTCCCAGTTGTAACGACAAAATCACATGCTTCCATTTTCAAGGTGTGGGAAGCCTCCAAAGCTTACTAGCAGAAATTGACATGAACTGGAGCTTGAATTTTCTGACATCAAGGACATGGCCTGTTTGCGCAGCCCAGCCATTCCTTAGAGAAGACCAAGCCTACCACTAAAGATCTGCAAATGCTAGAACGGTTGTAGCATAGGAACAAAATGAAATAGCAAACAGAAATAAAGTACAGAAGGCCTGAACAAAGCACTCCGGCAGGATTTATTGGTTGGTACAGCTAGGTCTAGTTTTGCTCCCCTCCCTTGCCAATCAAGGCCAAAAGAATGCTTATTTTACCATTGTTCACGCACAGCTGAAATACAACCTTAAAGATGAACGAGACAGAACAAAATATGTACAAATCAGTTGCAGAAAGATGAACTCAAAGCAGTTTAGTTAACTCGGCGATCTTCTCTTCTCTTCCAGATGTCGTCTTTTCCACTATACTTGCCAGAAGTTCATGGTATTTATCCAAGCCAACCCTCAGGCTAAGGCAAATCTCCTTTTGGGGTCAGGGTGGGGGAGAGATAGGTAGAGTTACTTGTTACGAGCGAGGAAAAAGCATGCTGGACAAACCTATAGGTGTCAATATCCCTCTGCTATAATCTATATAGCTCAGCATACTTCTGTCATGTGCTAAGCTCATCAGAGCAGGACAAAACTGGACTGCTGTCTTCAAAGCATTTCATTTAATGGTATCATCTGCAGCCTCATCTCATCTCTGTCACATCCATTTGAGGGCCATGCAAGGACTTTATATGACCCTTAGCACATGATGCATAGTGAAGCTCTATAAATGACAGCCGGTGTTTTGTTGCTGGCAATTATGGAATTGTGGGCCGCAGGTGGCGCTGTGGTCTTAACCACTGAGCCTAGGGCTTGCCAATCAGAAGGCAATTCGAATCCCCGTGTGACGGGTGAGCTCCCATTGCTCGGTCCCAGCTCCTGTCAACCTAGCAGTTCAAAAGCACGCCAGTGCAAGTAGATAAATAGGTACCACTCCGGCGGGAAGGTAAACGGCGTTTTCGTGCACTGCTCTGGTTTCGCCAGAAGCGGCTTAGTCATGCTGGCCACATGACCCGGAAAAACTGAGGGCAAATGTTGGCTCCCTTGGCAAGTAAATGAGATGAGCACTGCAACCCCAGAGTTGTTCACGACTGGACTTAACTGTCAGGGGTCCTTTACCTTCACCTTTATTATGGAATTCTATACAAACTGCACCACGCTTTCTGCGCTGGGTCCTAGTGCTTCAATGATATTTCCCAAAATTTTAAGCGCATAACTCGGTCATTTTTCTTGGCAAAGGCTTTACCAGCATACCCACCATTTTACCATCTTGGATTAGTAATAATAATAATAATTTATTATTTATACCCCGCCCATCTGGGCGGCTTCCAACAAAATATTAAAATACAACAATGCGTCAAACATTAAAAGCTTCCCTAAACAGGGCTGCCTTCAGGTGTCTTCTAAACGTCTGGTAGTTGTTTTTTTCCCTTTGACATCTGGTTGGAAGGCATTCCACAGGGCGGGTGCCACTACCAAGAAGGCCCTCTGCCTGGTTCCCTGTAACTTTACAGGCAATGAGAACATGTTTTATATTGGGAACCTAGACTTCCGGGTCGGCGCCATCGCCGAATGGCGGGCTCCCTCCGAGCTCCGGAGGGAGCCGGCTTGGCAGGGGCTGGGTACTACCGCACCGGCGATGCGGGGACCCTTAAAAACCACGGCCAGATTGAGGCCGTGGACATGGAGACTCAGCTGGCACCGTTAGCGCTCTCCCGACTCGTGAAGGAGCCTTTTTAAAGGCTACGGATCGGGTGCCGGGGAGAAGCGTGGTGCTTTGAGTTCTCTGCTATCCCTGCCGAGCGCAGCCGCATGCCATCCGGCGGAGAGCGCTGACTTCTTCTATTGAAAATTCGGCTCTAAAGAAGAACCCGTGAGTAATTGGAATATGGACTAAAAAAAAGGGGATAAATTTTTAAAATTCGGAGCGAACGGGGAGGTGGAAAAAAGGAAGTCAGCCCACCCCTAAATTGTAGAAGAGCCAAAACAAAGGACTGGACAACTAAGATCGAGTGTAACCTTATCTTGCCGAATCAGCAACTTCGCGAGGGAAAATTATAAGATTGAGCTGGAGGAGAAAAGTGGAATTGTTTTAAAAAAAAGCAACCCCCCCGGAATCCCTGGAGCGATTCGTGAAACTGCCTGGAGAAAAGTGATGGAGGTATTGACAGCTGTCAAAGAGCTGTCAAAAAGGAAGATTAAAATAGAGACTTTGTTATGAGGACTTTGCCGGTTATATTTGTTACAAATTGAATACAAACTGTTTTAAATATCGGTCAACAAGCTACTTGGTCTGGTGGATGTGATTCTGGAAGGGAACTTTGTTACTGCAATCCACCTAGAGGAGCCGAGGGACATTGCATGTGTTTTTCACAGGAAATGTGAACAGCTGAATGGAACTTTCAATCTCCTGGGAAACTGCAGGAATGGAACATTATTTTGTCTACAGAGGTCTACACACTACAGGAAACAATGGAACTATTTGTTGGAAAATGAAAGGAATACGATGCAATGCTTTGCTCCATGAATAACAAACCTCTGCAGAGATACTAGAAACTTTTGGAAAAAGAACATTTCTGTGGGAGAACAGAGAAATAAAAAGGAGGAGAATGATTGATAAGAACAAGGAAACAACAAGAACTGGACAGAACTGGGGGAACATTTGGGATATTCAGGTTTGACAAGCTTATGGATACAAAATTGGAGTTTTTACTCCTGGATATAAAAACCTGGATAGAAGAAATGGGCCCTTATTTGATAGACTCCTTCTACGATTGGACATCCGTAATTAAAGACTGGCAAAGAACCGGAGGGACATAGTGTAATGTGGGAACTCCAGGAAGATATTAGAAGTGGAGGGATAGGTGAAACGCAAAGGGGAAAGAGGGGAGGGAAAATTGGAATCCAAAGGCTGTAAAATTATTATTCATATTTATCTTATTTTCATCTGTACTATGTTTGAAAGGGGGAAACTCGTGGAAGGGTATAGATCGATCTTAGGGGATGAGAATTTGGATAAATTGGGTTATTGATGAAGAGTGTAATTTGGGGATAAGAATTTGTTGAATTTAATTGCTTATTTGGAAGATTTGGAACACAAGAGGGGGTAGGGAGGGGAAGTCCTAGTTATTGGCAATAGATTGGATTTAATTTGTTTTGATTTGTTTTAATTTGGAAAACCTTAATAAAAATTATTATAAAAAAATATATATATTGGGAACCTAAATATGTTCAGGCCCATTGGCATGTGTGTTGTGTGTGTAGGAGGATGTGTTGATTTCAAGCAGAAAGAAACCTCTATAAAAATGTTCCACAGGTTCCTCTCTGGGTCCACGCACATTAAGTACTAGTGTGTATCTCTTCTCACCAGCAGACGCCCCATCAGCATGATCTACATTGGCTCGCAGCACGTTTCCGAGCACAATTCAAAGTGTTGGTGCTGACCTTTAAAGCCCTAAACGGCTCGTTCCAGTATACCTGAAGGAGCGTCTCCACCCCCATCGTTCAGCCCGGACACTGAGGTCCAGCTCCGAGGGCCTTCTGGCGGTTCCCTCGCTGCGAGAAGCCAAGTTACAGGGAACCAGACAGAGGGCCTTCTTGGTAGTGCCACACACCCTGTGGAACGCCTTCCCACCAGATGTCAAAGAGAAACAACTACCAGACTTTTAGAAGACATCTGAAGGCAGCCCTGTTTAGGGAAGCTTTTAATGTTTGATGTATTATAGTATTTTAATATTTTTTGGAAGCCGCCCAGAGTGGCTGGGGAGGCCCAGCCAGATGGGCAGGGTATAAATAATAAAATTATTATTATTATTATTATTATTATTATTATTATTACCCACTTGGTTTGTGTGAAGTTTGACCTATCCCACTTATGCATGTGTCGGCGTCATGTCTAATCTTTGCACTCACCTGAGCTTTCAACTTCTCTTTCTCCGCATTGTAATTTAGCTGCCGAATAGCACTTTTGAGCTGCTTGATTTCTGCATGAGTTGCTGTTAACTTCTCACAGACAGCTCCTCTCTTCTCCTGAAATTTGTTGCAGTACCTAGAAAATAATTAACGAGTTATTGCAGCACTAATCACAAATAAAACCACATAGATAAAAATTGTACTAGCAGCAAATGTCAGTTCACATACTGGCGATTCACTACATCTGGGGTTTTTTTCATGCTTTATCTTGTAATAAGACAAAAGCAGAACTGGGTTTCTCTACTCGTGAATGTTTAGACCAGTTTCCCAGACTTGGTTCTCCAGCTGTTTTGGGACTAAAATTCCCATCATTCCTAGTTCTATTAAGTAGTAATGATGGGAGTTGTAGTCCAAAAACAGCTGGAGCAGTTTCTCAAGTTTGGGGAACCCTGGTCTAGATTAATATTACTCTATTCACAAAAAAATGCTGTGGAATGAGGATTTTAGAATATGAAACATATAGCTGAGTTTACTAACGATGTCAATTGTTTCTGAAGTTTTGAAAATAACTTTGGGAGACGTTTTGCTTGAATTCAGTTCTATTGGCATGGCAATAGAGCTACCTTATTTTTTTATCATAGCTATCTTTTTTAAAAAGCTCCTTTTTCCAAAGGAGAGCAGTTTTAAGGATTATTCTTGCTTCTCCTATTCCGTCCCTCCATGAGCTCTCCCTGTCACTACTGCCCAAATTTACCAATTACAGTGGTACCTCAGGTTACATACGCTTCAGGTTACAGACTCCGCTAACCGAGAAATAATGCTTCAGGATGAGAACAGAAATCGTGCTGCAGCAGCGCAAGGCCCCATTAGCTAAAATGGTGCTTCAGGTTAAGAACAGTTTCAGGTTAAGAACGGACCTCCGGAACGAAATAAGTATTTAACCAGAGGTGCCACTGTACATAGGTCCAGTCGTGACCGACTCTGGGGTTGCGGCGCTCATCTCACTCTATAGACCAAGGGAGCTGGCGTACAGCTTCCAGGTCATGTGGCTAGCATGACTAAGCCGCTTCTGGCGAACCAGAGCAGCACACGGAAACGCCGTTTACCTTCCCGCCGGAGCGGTACCTATTTATCTACTTGCACTTTGACATGCTTTCGAACTGCTAGATTGGCAGGAGCAGGGACTGAGCAAAGGGAGCTCACCCCGTCGCGGGGATTCGAACCGCCGACCTACTGATCGGCAAGTCCTAGGCTCTGTGGTTGAATCCACAGCGCCACCCACGTCCCACAGACTTTTGCTTATTTACTCAAAGACCTGCTGCTCACCTTGAGCCTCCAATCCCCTTTCTGCCCTGAGGGCTGAGATGGAGAAATAAGAATGGGCTTTGCATTCTAAGTAACTCAGGAGCTAAGCTGCGTCAAAGTCCTAATTCCTTGGAGGGGATTGGAACTGTGATGCGGCAAGTGTTGCCATATGAATCTGCTGCAGCAGAAAGAAGAAACAAATGAACGAACAAGAGATGTGTTGCATCTCTTTCGGAAACAAGAACAAAAATTCCCTACAGGTCTCGAGATTCTTGATAACCAGAAGAGGCAGAAAATTATGAAAGATTCATGAAAGGCAAACGGACTTTCGAGGGAACCTTTGTGGCTTTTTTACAAGAGAATGAAAGAAAGAAGCCTTAAATGAGGACTGTGCTCAAAGTCAACTTGCATTGCGACAAACCACCTGCCAGAAGCAAAACTGTCTTCACAAAGTAGCAGAACCCCTTCCCAAAGGGTGTCATAAACATGTATGCTTTGGTCAGAATGCAAATTTTGAAACTGTATTATGATGTTTTAAGATGCCAAGCAAAATAAGAACAGAAATATTAACTCATTCTTACTGAGTTATTGCTTGCTTGCGCTGTTCAATATCCTCACATGTCTTTTTAAGTTTGATTTCAGCAGTGGCGAGTTTCTCCCGCTTCACAGTCACTAGTCTCCTCAAGGTTATTTCCTCCATCTTGGCATTCTTTAATTCACTTTTGTTGCTCTCTATCTGGTCCTCTAGGGTTCGGATCTGATATGCAAAAAATACAAACAGCGGTTATATAGAGTCACTTCACAGTATTGTTGAGCTACTGAGTTATGTTTGGAATTTGTTTGGGTTTTTTTAGAAAAGAGCGTACCTGCCCCCACTCACATCCGATTGGCTAAGATATAAGCCAAGCTATTTATGGTCAAATTGGCAAATAGGTCAGTTCATTGCACAGAAATGTTTCTTGTCTTGCTGGGGGTAAGAGGGGAATAATTCTCCCCCAGTTTAGACATTAACCCAAGCTAAACTGACTTTGGTGGAGAGCCACAATAGAAATGTTAGTTCCCAATTACATTAACATTTCTTATTCTCAGGCAGAGGAAAAATGCCTCTATAGTAATAAGCTTAGCTAAAGTAGACGTTCTGATCATAGAACAGTAGAGTTGGAAGGGACCTTGAGGGTCATTTTGACCAACCCCCTGCAATGCAGGAATCTCAACTAAACCGTCCAAGAAAGATGGCTGTCCAACCTCTGCTTTAAAACCTGCAAGGAAGGAGTCCACGACCTCCTCAGACCATTCCACTGTTGAATAGCTCTTATTGTCAGGAAGTTCTCCCTGAGGTTTAGTTGGACTCTTCTTCCTTGTAACTTGAACCCATTAGTTTTGGTCCTACCCTCTGGAGCAGGGGAAAACAAGCCTTTTCCATCTTCCATGTGACAGCCTTGAGATATTTGAAGATGGCTATCAGATCTCCTATTATGCAAGGCTGAACATACCCAATTCCCTCAACCGTCACTCAAAAACCTGGATTTCCAGAGCCTTGATCATCTTCGTCCTCCTTTCTACATGCTTGTCAATATCCTTCTTAAACTGTGATGCCCAGAACTGGACATAGTACTCCAGGTGTGTGTGTGTTTTGCTGCTACATCACATTGTTGACTCATGTTAAGCTTGTGGTCTACTAAGACACCTAGATCCTTTTCACATGTACTATTGGCAAGCCATATGTCCCCTGTCTTACAATTGTGCATCTGGTTCTTCCTGCCTAACTACAGAAGCTTTATCCCTATTGAAATTCATTTTGCTAGTTTGGGCCTAGTTCTCCAGTCTGTTAAGGTCTTCTGCGGCATTAGCTACCCCTCCCAGTTTGGTGTCATCTGCAAATTTGATGAGGGCCCCATGTGCATAATTCCTTTGTCCAAGTTGTTTATAAAGACGTTGTACAACAACAGGCCCAGGACAGAATCCGAAGCACCCCATTTGTCACAGGGTGATGAGGGACCATTATGGGCTGGACCAGTATGCAGATGATACCCAGCTCAACCTCTCATTTGAATTGGAATCAGGCACACAGGCAATGTGAGTTTCTGGATGCGGTTGGAGGAGGGATGGCGTTCAATGGATTGAGGTTGAATCCCAACATAATACTAGAATTCTGGGAGCATTAATTAAACTGAATGTTGAAAGATTCAAGAAAGTCAAAAGGAAGTACTTTTTCACAACGCTTCATAAAAACTACATTTGCTCCCACAATATGTACCTGGATAGCTTTAAAAGACAAAATCAGAGGACAAGACTATCAATGGCTACTAGCTACAATGACAAGTTCTACCTCCAGTCTCAAAGGCATCCGAATAAGACAAAGGTAAGGGACCCCTGGACACTTAAGTCCAGTCAAAGGGGGCTATGGGGTTGCGGCACTCATCTAGCTTTCACCAAGGGAGCCGGCGTTTGTCAACAGACAGCTTTCCGGATCATATGGCCAGCATGACCAAACCGCTTCTGGCGCAACGGCACATCGTGACGGAAACCAGAGCATACAGAAACGCCGTTTACCTTCCTGCCACAGTGGTACCTATTTATCTACTTGCACTGGCATGCTTTCGAATTGCTAGGTTGGCAGGAGCTGGGACAGAACAACAGGAGCTCACCCTGTTGCGGGGATACGAATTGCTGACCTCCTGATAGGCAAGCCACCTGCATTCTACATCTGAATACTAAAGAAGCGCAAGAGGGGAAAGCGCTGCTGCACTTTGGTTCTGCTTGGGGACATTTCATAAGCACAGGGTTAGCCACTGTGAGAAGGTTGCCGGCCCAGCAGGTTCTCCTTATTTCCTTACATCAGAATTAGATGGTTGTGTGCTGCAAAGATTGCCCTAAGTCCACAGCACCTTTTGAACTTTCCCCTTCCTCTGCACACACACAGGGACTGCCACACAATGTGTCTTATTTTTCTCATTTCCCCATCAAGTCCTCCATCTTGATACCAGGAACCTACCAGGAATTAACCTCAGAATTGTGCTAATGCCAAAAAAATAGATTTAACAACAGTTCCATAGCTAAAATGTAAAGGAGAGAAATTTGTAATACATACCTCTGCTATTATATTTGACAGCTTAGCCACATTGGCTACTTGGGTTTCCATTTTTTTCTGGTACAACTGGATCTCCTGCTGGCACGGTGGTAAGATTTCTACCAGGTCTCTGTAACTTTCATACTTCTTAATCACTTCTTGCTTTATAATTTTTTTTGAAAAATTGAGCAGAATTTTAGCATCCCATGCACTTTGTATAGCAACATTTTTCAGAAAACCTACCATACCTGGCCACTTTCAAGAACGTAGCAAAATTTTCTGAAGGATTTGTATGCATTTATTATTTATTTAATAAAATTTATATATAAAAGGGAAAAGAATAAAATGAAATTATTAGCAAACGCCATTAAAAGATTAAAAAAATTAAAACAGCAATAAGCTATAAAAACACATCAGCATTCTAGATAGATATTCTATTATACTTTTTCTGAAGGGTGCAGAAAAAGCATTCAATTCCTCTTTTGATGCAATCATACAGATAAGCAATCCTAAGGCAGAAAAGGAAGATTTTCTGCATGTGAAGCACACAACAAGCAAGAGGAAAGTTGTTTTTGCTCACTTGTCCAGCAGGTTTAATTGCTGCTGATATATAAAATACAAAGGGGAAAAAAGATGACTCACCTTGTCTTTCTTGAGTTTTTGCACAGTCTGCTGGAGTTGTTCTTTACGAGTAGCCAGCTCCTCTGGATCATCTGCGATTTTGGACTTTAGTTGTTTTTGTTCTTCTTTTAGATTACATAGGGTTAGTTTTTGCTCATTCTAATTAACAAAGAATATAAATATTCTTAATGTTACCACAGGTTTAAATTAGATATTGAACAACTGTTTTGAAGCACATTGTCAGGGAACTGACATCGGAGCCAGAGGTGGAGGCAAGGCTCCCAAGCGATGCCGGAGAAGGGCCCAGCAGGGAGAGAGGGAGCTCATCGGCTGGGGAAGGAAATCAGCGTAACACCAGGGATAAAGAGGGGCAGATGGGGGAATCGGCGAGGGGGCTCCAGGACTCCTCGCCGGAGACCAGTGGGGAGAGCACGGGTCCTCCGCTACCCACACCCACCCTGCGCAGAAGACTTCCGCGCAGGGAAAGTAGGCGTAGACTTGGCATCAAAGAACTTCTTTGCTGGAAGAAGTTCAAGAAACGCCCACTGACAGATTCTGCTAGCGACTGAACAGCCACGAAGTGAAGGGCTGTCGAGTCAGGAAAGGTTTAACCAGGCTACCTAGCCAGGAGTGGCGGCAACTTACGCACGAGCAACCCCATATAACCATTGCACACATCTTTTACTGGACTGAAGATAGTTACGATTAGACTTTTTCTGCTTTCAAAACAAAGCAAAACAAAGCCATTTCACTTAATTAAAGTAGTCAAGGCTTTTATTTCCACGTGCATACTTTGGAGAGCGGCACAAGGAGTGCAACATTTCTGAATTTCCAAACTCTGGAACCTGTTCTACAAGGAGCAGCATGCCGGTAATTCTGCCTTAAAGTAGAGGAGATGCTTTATTCAACACTATAAAGAATTGTAAACAGCTGAATACAGAGTTTATCGAAGTTTTACTTTACAAACTAATAAAAGGTATTGGCATTGCAGTGTCCATGATCACATGCTAGTTTAAAATATAACCTCCTAGATTAAAAAGGCTGTTGCTGTAAATGAGGCACAAAAATACCTCATGTGAACCTGGGTCACTCAGAAGAACAAAAGTAGAAACCAAAATCATGAGATATTTCAGGACTTGTGGAATGTTGAGAGCACATTGTCTAGAGATGAAACGTGTGGCTTAATGCCAAACACAGAAATTTCTCTCTTTGCTGCTACGCTTTGTCTGGGGGATGAGCCATGTTACTGCTCTATCACAATAAACACACAAGACGTAACTGGCTGTACTTTTGAATAGATAAAGTATACTATTCATTGTATCAAACTGTAAATTTCAACAGAAGTCTCAAAGTTCAACGAAAAAAGTAGACGACCCAGTGGATCAGTTCATTCTCTAACAAAGAATTTCTATCTGTGCGTTACTTATAAGGACACACTTTAATTCTTGATTCATCCACAAAAAATTCTAGATGATGAAGAAAGGGTAAATGATGTGGGCTTAATGGATTATTGGACTCCAGGAAATAGACACTTATACATGTATGGACTTTATGCATGAACTGATTAGAGAATGAACTGATCCACTGGGTCTTCTGCTTTTTTCATTGAACTTTATGAGACTTCCGTTGAAATTAACAATTTGATACAATGAATAGTATACTTTAGTTATTCAAAAGTACAGCCAATTACGTCTTGTGTGTTTATCGAGTACGTTTCACGTAACCATAGGTTTGTTGTTGTTTTGTTACTGCTCTATCACAAGCATCACATGAATCTTTTTTTTTTTTTTTTTTGGAGGGGAATGAAAATTTGTAAATGCTTAGGACAGAATTTACTCCAGCAAATTACTTTTCAGCAAATTTGTTGTCGTAAGTTGCTGATGGTAACCAATAACAAATACCTCTCAAATGAAAATTTCAGTGACAGGCATTTCTTAAGACTGTTTTAAAACTAAGGATTCCCATATCAAATATAGCTAGTTGGAGATAAATATATGCTGCTATTTCTTCAAGACTACCATTCCAGCTCCCCACTGAGCTCCACTTACCAGCTTCTGTGCTTTTTCTGCAACTTCTGTTTTCTTCTGGGAGATCTGTTCTTGCAAAATAGCCTAGTACGAAAGAACAATCACTTTTGCTAGTCAAGAAATGAAATTCGAAAGGGCTCACTCTGAACTCTAGAAGAACCTAAGACTTTTACCTCACATGTCGTCCTTCAGATTATAGAGCCGTTTTGTAGAAAGCTAGGGGAATAACATACCCACAGGACCATAGATGAAATAATGGCAGTAGATAGATGCCCAATGCAAATAAGCTGGTCTCTTTCTCTCATATTGCTCCTGCACAGGGCTGTCATAAGCCCCCACTCAAATGAGAGAGATGCCAGCATGTTTCTATGGCTGCTCTAGTAATTCAGAATTATTCCTGGAATCAGCTGTCTTTTATTTTCTTGCTCTTATCTACAGCAGCACAGCATAATGAGCAAGACCGCGGAAAAGAAGCAAGATTTTTCAAACATATTTTGTTAAAAAAAGTGAATAGATTTTTCCATATTTGAACCATTTTATGTTGCCATCTCCTTTTCAGTTATTTTGGAGGTGGCAACCATTTTGCTCAGTCGCACCCCTAGCAACAACCATTTTGGGACTGGTGCCCATCATCTTAAAATTCCAAATGCACCCCCAAAAAGAGAGGCAACCACTCATGCCATTGACTTTAATGTTCTGCAAATGGCAACAAGAGAAATTTAAAGGACGAGGTGTTCAACACTCTCCAGCAAAGACAAAAACTAAACAAAAACCACAAGTATTACTAAATAGCAAATTTTAATAGCAAAGCAACTTTGGATCCCCAGCTGACTTCCGTAAGAAAGAACACACACCGTTTTCTGCCGATATTCATGGTTCAGTTTTTGCTCCAGCTCTTGAATATCTTGAGAGAGTTCCTTGAACTCTGCCTCTTGATCTGCAGGAACAGTACTGCACATACAGAGAAAGGGTATTTGTACTTGCCGTGTATGTTCACAAAGACCTACTTGTTTTCACTTAGTTCAAAAGCTCATTTTAATGCAATTGCCTTACAATCTTAGGGGTGGTATTCCACCAAAGGCTCTGCATGCAGCTGAGATTTCCCTTGCCCATTCCCTGTCTGGTGGCAGGGAGAGCAATGTAGGAGAGAAGACAGGGGAAGTTCTGGTGGGTGAGCTGAAGTTCACAAGTGCAATGACTTCACTGGATTCAACCCCAATTTTCACAACATACAGGATGCTGCTAAATTTAGGATTTATTTATTTTTAAGTGTATAAACGTGAAGCATTCTCTCAACTAACATCTCTCAGATAGATTTGCTTAAAAGACTTGTCTAAACCAAATGTAGTCCTACTGCATAGGAGCTGTACAGTCTTCTTGGTAGTGGCACCCTCCCTGTGGAACTCCCTCCCGTCAGATGTCAAGTAGATAAAGAACTACACAACTTTTAGCAGATATCTGAAGGCAGCCCTCTCTAGGGAAGTTTTTAATGTTTGTTATTTTATTGTGCTTTATATATGCTGTGAGCCACCCAGAGTAGCTGGGGAAAACCAGCCAGATGGGCAGGGTATAAATAAAAAAAATATTATTAGTAGTAATATTATTACCAACACCACCCGTTCACTCAGTTTAGAGAGGTTTTGAAGCTCTTCGAAATCATCATCTTCTTTTTTAATGACCCTGTACAATTTAGTCCCAATTTTGGGAAGCGGGTGGCGCTGTGGGTTAAACCACAGAAGCTAGGACTTGCCAATCAGGTTGGTGGTTCAAATCCCTGAGACGGGGTGAGCCCCCGTTGTTTGGTCCCTGCTCCTGCCAACCTAGCAGTTCAAAAGCACTTCAAAGTGCAAGTAGATAAATAAGAACCGCTTTGGCGGGAAACTAAACCGCGTTTCCGTGCGCTGCTCTGGTTCGCCAGAAGCGGCTTAGTCATGCTGGCCACATGACCCGGAAGCTGTACGCCGGCTCCCTCGGCCAGTAAAGCGAGATGAGCGCCGCAACCCCAGAGTCGGCCACAACTGGACCTAATGGTCAGCGGTCCCTTTACCTTTACCTACAATTTAGTATCATCAGCAAACTTGGTCATGTCACTGTTCACTCGTAACTCTAGGTCATTTATAAACAAGTTTAAAAGCATAGGTCCCAGTGCTTGCTAGCACGGTAACCTATTAGCATGGTCAGCAGACCTCTGTCTGCAGATTCCTTTGATATTGCATATAAATTCCCTCCCACTTAGAAGACAGAAGTATTTATGCACAAGGAGAAAATAGAACAGTCCAAAAGTGAGCTGGAGATTAGGCTTTACTTTACTCTCCTGTAGGCAGGGGCTGACTTCTGTGGGAGAAAGGTAAAATGATTCAATCTGACAGCACCCCCTGAACTTGCTGTGTGTTACTCCCTACCAGAGAAAAAGAGAGTTACAATTTCCTTAAAGTTTGTAGGTTCAAGAATGCATTGGCACGCTGGAATTAATGTTCAGCACTGAACAATTCCATCTAAGGTTAGTTGACACATCGAACTAGCATGGCTTTATATGCAGCGGGATGTTAAAATGTAGTGGGAGGAATGAGCTGCATTGGCCCTGGCCCTGTGAGGCACCAGGACGGATGCAATTTGTTCCTCCTTTAGCTGCCGTTCCCACCTAGGGAAATGAGGTGGTTTCCCTCCGGTGTCTTGGCCAATACAGCTCATTCCTCCCTCTGCTTTTCAACATCACAATATTGCAATGTTTGGCTGGGGATACATCACAAAGTTGGAAACTGGTAGCGCCCAGCCCTAGTAGAATGCAGGGAGAGATTGCACAGAGGACAGGTAAGCACTGTTTATTCTTGCCAGTTCCAAGTAAGACTACAGATTGTATGGAAAGGCATGCATGTCTCAAGGCGTAATTCATGTATTTCCATACTCTGGAGCCCTAGGAACTGTCCCTTAAATTTCAAAGGTTGCTTTAAAGCATGGGTAGGCAAACTAAGGCCCGAGGGCCAGATCCGGCCCAATCGCCTTCCAAATCCAGCCCACGGACCATCCGGGAATCAGCGTGTTTTTACATGAGTAGAATGTGTGCTTTTATTTAAAATGCATCTCTGGGTTATTTGCGGGGCATAGGAATTCATCCATTCTTTTTTTCAAAATATAGCCCGGCCCCCCACAAGGTTTGAGGGACAGTGGACCGGCCTCCTGCTGATAAAGTTGGCTGACCCCTGCTTTAAAGTGAGGTATCCAACCCTTAGTTGACTTACTCAAGTTTCTCCAACTTCAATGTTGCCTCCTGAATTGCTGTTTGAAGTCGCTGCTCTTTTTCCACAGCTGATTTCTGCAAAAAAACAAACAAACCGGTTTACATTGCATGCACCTCAACTTGGGTCTACAAAACAGTTTGATCTTACAGGCCAGAAAACTTGCATATTACCTGGGCCTGTGCTTAGGTCCAACTGAAGCAGGGACTGTTTTTAGCCTATAGTACTGTACTTTATAGACTCAAGATTCCACAACTTTCTGAAGACAGTTGAATGTCATATAGAGTGATGAACGTCTGCAAGGTTCATTAACCTAGAGGCCTATCATGCTGGGGGGAGTCAAAACCATGAGTGGCTCTTCCTAACTTCCACAGTGGAAATAGGAGCACTTTCCATACAGGGAGTCGCTGCTGCTGCTGCTACAAAAGTAAGGTGTTCCAGCCTGATTTTTTTTAGATTGGAATTCCAAACTTACCACACGTTATTCCTGCACCCTGATGGTAAGAGGACTGATTGTCTGAAGGCAAGGCAGGTGGGGGAAAGATTTCTTCACTTTCTTACATTTATATACACTGCCTTTCTTCCACCATGGGACCCAAGGTGGCCTGCAAGGAGTTCCCAGACATTCATGTACACGGGCACCAACTGCACCCAGACCCACTTCGCTTCAGCAAAGTGGCCCTTCAGCCCCATCAGACCACATCCTGGTAGGCATATTTAGCAGAAGCACGCGGAGGAAGAAGTAAATGAAAGGCCCTGCAGTGCGGTACCTCTAGGTACAAGAACTGGGGAGAAACTTCTGCTGCCAAATACGGCTGGGGGGTGTCTGGTTTTCAACATCGGAATGCATCACCAGCCAAAAACTGTGGTCTGGCGATACATTGCAATGTTGAAATGAGCTGCATTGGCCCCAGCTTGCAAGGTGCGGGGTGAAACTGCCTCAGCTCTCACCACAGAAGCCAAGGCACTTTTCACCCCAATGCCTCGCCGCTGGAACGCAGCTTGTTTGCAAGGCACAACTGGGGAGAGAGAGGGTTCCTGTCCCCCAACTGAGCGAGCCCCATACCTCTCCAGCTTGCATGTACATTGCACCCCCAGCGGTACACTGCAGGTGAAACCACCGCCGAGTCCCTCTGCTACCAGCAGCCCGATGTTGAAAGCAGCGCTGGTAGCAGAGGGACTCAGGAGCACCATCAGTTTCACCTGTGATATGCCACCAGGTGAAGCTGCCATCAGTCTGCCCCTTATACAGGTCCTGGGCGATGCACCGATACATCACCCAGGCCTACTACCAATTCTACGAAGCATGTCTCCAGTGACTGATGTGAGAACTCACACTGGATCTCCTCCTATTCTGAGAGAGAACCAACTGGCTAATTATCAGTCTGTGAAGTTCAGATCCCCATACCCTTCCCTCACTGCCTTTTGGGTTTTGCCACACTTGTTAGCCTTTATCTCCAGAGTCCTGTATCTTAACTAAAAGGTTGTTTAAAAGGGAATAATTTCATTATGGGTTTTTCTCTTAGTTCTGGCAATAAATAGGTGACATTCCAAAAGAACAAGAACCCACCTGGCAATCCTATATCCGCCTTGGCTTCCTACCCCACAACCACCAAATCCCTAAACTTTGCCTCTGAAGTCCCTTTCTGCTCTCACCTATTACACCCCTATCTCTGTCTGAATCTTCTTCCCCTCCTTGACCCGCCTTTCGTTGAAACCCATGCCTCCACCACCCACTATTTCTCATAGTTGCTGTCGAAAGGAAGATTTGAGGTGTCCTGTAGAACAAAGAACTGGCAGGGAGTTAGACAAACTAAAGGAAGTAGGATCGACTTCCTAAACTGGGATATTTTCCTAATGAGATTTACTACCCTTAGCCGTTTTATCTTGCTTCTGCTGTCCCACTTTCTGCCAAACTGACCTTTATTAAAAAAAAACTGAAATACTGCATATATCCTATTGCCCTCAGCTTCATTCTGTCAGTACTAGTCTACGATTCTATGAAATGATACTATGGAGTGATCTTTGTGTTGTGACATGCAAAGTCTAGAAACCCCAAACCCTGCAATTAATCTTACAAACGTGCTCTGGATTTCCAGGTAGACCTCACGACGCGAGTCACGGAAGAAAAGGAAGTTAATGAGGCCACTCAAAAAACGAGCTGTCCTCTTGGCTTCTGGAAGAGCAACATAAAAGGAAATGCTTTTGTAAGACATATGAGGCATACAATTTTTCAAATTCAAAAAGCTGCCTGATGTTTAAACCCACAATAGATGGAATCTACCACATACAAATGATACGTAGAAACTCTGGAAGCCATGAATATCGTGTGTGGGGTACAATCAAGGGAGTGAATCGTAAAGTTTCAGAAAAGAGATCCCCTTTGAGCTGGCCACAGCATGTCTAATGGAATATTTTCAGGAACTGTACATGTAGTTCTGCTATTGTTTTTGCAGACTTTATCCTAATGCTGTTGTTGGAAACTGCAATAAGAACCGGAAAACTGAACTTTCACACAAAAATTCATCACAACTGTCACCATTCCCAGTATCCCAATTCAACAGCCTAAAACTGGGTGGGTGAGTTTTTACTATTATCATGCAATCTTGCTAACCTACTGAAAATCACCCAGAGATCAACACTAGTAGATCCTGATCAATCTCTGCAATAAACAATATGGCTCTTTTTGCATTTAACACCAAGCCAAAACCAGGGCTTTACACAAATGCACAAGTTCCCAGAAATAAGAACGGTACCTATGCATTCTGCCCCCTGCCCCATCTCCTGCTGCCATGCTACTAGAGCTAAGCCACGGTTTGGCTCAGTGTGTCATCCAAACCTGGATTCATAGTTTGCCCCCTCCAGACAAATCATGAATTGTAAACCAAGAACGAACCTTAATTACAGCTAAATTACTAAAAAAATGTGCAAGCTAGTGACTCTTATGGGCTCATTTATGTATTAAATATCTGTACTGCTTTTCATCTGAGGATCACAGGGTGGTTTGCAATATGAACACAAAAACATATAACACAGTAACTAACAAAACAATATTTACAGGGCTGTCGTAAAGATCCACCAGGAAAATGAATTAATTAAAACTTCAGTTTTCACGCTGGCGGGGTCGTAAGACGAGAGGAACATACTGGCATACATGGGGGGATGTACCGTATATATGCCATGCATGTACACAATTTCTAAAAGCGGGCTGCTATGGAGATTGGGACCCAAGGTGGCCTGCAGGCACCTTGTTGGCAGGCAGTTCGCCTTGGACGCTAAGGCATGTCTCTTATCCGTTTTTGATGATAAAATGTTAATGGAATAAAGTTCAGGACTTGTTTCCTCCTCCTGTAGCAAGATGCGCCTTCCGCTTGGCTGCAATTCTACCCTGTGACGGCAACAATTGTAACCCGAAGACCTGACTGGCCCAAGGTTCCCCCCGTGATCTTTACAGCTTAACCAGCGATACAATAATCTTTATTGTCATTGTCCCATACAGAACGACGAAATTGAAAATCTACATCAGACATTCAGAAACCAACAAGCCTGCTATCCCAGCCTGGTTAGCCCCCTAATAACTCTGATACCCCATAATTAAATACAATATACTCCCATAGAGATTACCTTTAAAGGTATAGGGACTCCTGACCATTAGGTGCAGTCGTGACGGACTCTGGGGCTGTGGTGCTCATCTCGCTTTACTGGCTGAGGGAGCCGGCGTACAGCTTCCGGGTCATGTGGCCAGCATGACTAAGCTGCTTCTGGCAAACCAGAGCAGCACACAGAAATGCCGTTTACCTTCCCGCCAGAGCGGTACCTATTTATCTACTTGCACTTTGACAGGCTTTCGAGCTGCTAGGTTGGCAGGAGCAGGGACCAAGCAACGGGAGCTCACCCCATCGTGGGGATTCGAACCGCCAACCTTCTGATCGGCAAGTCCTAGGCTCTGTGGTTTAACCCACAGTGCCACCCGCGTCCCTAGAGACTACCTTACACTGCGTTTAAAACCAAAATTGCATTTGAATAGAAACTGTTTCTCAGGCGGCTAGTCCTAGTCTTTATAACCCTGTACCTTCTTCCAGTGGGACACAGGTGGCGCTGTGGGTTAAAGCCTCAGCGCCTAGGACTTGCCAATCGAAAGGTCGGCGGTTCGAATCCCTGCGGCGGGGTGCGCTCCCGCTGCTCGGTCCCAGCGCCTGCCAACCTAGCAGTTCGAAAGCACCTCCGGGTGCAAGTAGATAAACAGGGACCGCTTACCAGCGGGAAGGTAAACGGCGTTTCCGTGTGCGGCTCTGGCTCGCCAGAGCAGCGATGTCACGCTGGCCACGTGACCCGGACGTGTCTCCGGACAGCGCTGGCCCCTGGCCTCTTGAGTGAGATGGGCGCACAACCCCAAAGTCTGTCAAGACTGGCCCGTACGGGCAGGGGTACGTTTACCTTCTTCCAGAAGGCCAAAGCTGAAAGAGATCATTTCCAGGGCGCGCACTATTCTGCACTAATTTGAACCTGGGCCTGAGCAGTCCTAACAAACTGTAGGACAGGCAGTTGTGCAATAAAAATCCATGACTGCACAACACATCCTGGGTAGTGCTAGTGCGGAAATTCCCCCAGACGAACCCTTGCTGTGGGGAACACTGCGACTGCGAAACAGAATCCCAACCAAACTGCAACCAGTGAGCCCTCGGTGGCAATTCCCTTAAGATGAAACCGAGAATTGTTCAAGACACAACACATTAGAACACACAAGAGACATTAAAAGCTTACTTGGATTTAGAAGGTCAGCAATCTGGAAGTCGTTGACACGGCAGAGCGGAAAAAAGCGTTCCCTGTCAATTGTACAAAACATTAAGCATTTTTAAAATAGACTCAACATATACTTATAAACTTATTATTAGGGCAAACGATTAGAACCTGACAGATCTTTTAATGGGGTTACTCCCTAGTAAACATGTTTAGGATTGCAGATTTTATCTTAGCGCTCTGAATCCGAAGAATTAAAATTTGTTGTTGTTTTCAAAATAAAGATATCTAGCAGAAGCATGGGCTTAACTCTATGAAACACACTTCATGTGACACAGCACTTGAAAAAGCTGTGGTGCAAAGCCCGGCTGAGTAGAACTTTGAACTCTGCTTGCAAATTTAGCAGAACAAGATCAGCCTTTACACAAGATTTATGTATTTAAGAAAATATATTTATGTATTTGAGAAAATGCTCTTCCCTCACTATTACAACGCCCATGTAGCTTCAAGAAAATTTAAAATTGCAAAAATGAGTCAGTGCAATAAAAGCAAGAGATGGGCACAACAGATTAAAAACACACTGAGGACGAAGGATCACTAAGCTATTAAAAACTCAACAGCCCCAGCCTGCTGGAACAAAGAAAAGTTTTTTAAAAAGCATCAGGAGGGGCTAGATAGATCTCCTGAGCCAGGCAGCTCCATAACCCAGGCAAAGCCACAGTATCTATACCTGAACTCACAAAACCTGCAACAAATTTAATGTCTTACTAGAATAAAAGATGAACACAATGAAAAAAATTGAATCAAACCATACAAAATTCATTCACAGATCCATTTCAAAGGATAAAAATGAGTGTACAGAATGTGATTTCAGCATACTCACATGTTAGTAAAGAGATTCGCTATTGGCAGGAAGCCATCAAAAATCTGGGGATATGGAGTTTCAAAGGACACTGGCATCTAGGAATCAGTAAACAGAATCAGTAAAGAGATGCATTTTCTTTACTTAATTCTTCAGACAAATCTGAAAAATTTCTTTTCGTAGTATTCTTATCTGCTCACCCCCTCCAGGGGTAACACAGCATTTGCGGCTCAGTGCCTTTACTGCCACCACCTGCCATACCACTGTGGGTCTTGCTTCCGGTGACCAACATGAGACAAATTCCCCTCTCCTGGTGGCCTGGAATTCAGAATTCCTGCCTGTGATTTGTCCAATCATGTGCAGACAGAGCATGTGGGCCTGAGGCTGATTCTCAGGAGTCTTCAGGACTCCCGGCATTTAAAAGCCAGAATGGCCTTCGCTCGAGACCTATATTCATGGTTTATAATGTTCTGTTTTTCAATTGCCTTGTTACCTTTATGGACTTTGCTGCAGTCATTACTGTCACCGTATTTGGGTCCAGGCAGGAATTTCTCCCATCAGACAAATTGGGTTTTGCCTTCCTTACAGCCATCGTCACAACACTGGAAGATATGGCATTTGGGTAGGTTCCTAGTTGTTGGCAAAGGGGGAACTGGGAGCCTCTGCTTCCTGCTCTGGGGTGGTGTGGTATCCCATTAAAGGAATCCCAGGGAAGGGGCTTCTGTTCATAAGCCCAGGCAGGGGCTGAGGGCCACAGCACTACACAATGCAGCAAGACTGTGGGGGTTGCATCCATTTGATGTATGCCATGGGTCAATCCTTGATTCAGCCTTGACCCCTCGTATCCCTCCAGCCCACCTGCTGGATGGTGACTGACCCAGTGCCATGCCAAACTCACTGACATTTGCAATCAATAAAGTTGTGGACCAATTTTAACCCATAAAATGTAGCCTGTGGTTTTGGTCTACTGAGATGTCCTGATGTTCATGGCACCAAGGCGCACAAAACTAAGCTGCTTCTGGCAAAACCAGAGCAGCGCACGGAAACGTCATTTACCTTCCTGTGGTTTTGGTCTACTGAGATGTCCTGATGTTCATGGCACCAAGGCGCACAAAACTAAGCTGCTTCTGGCAAAACCAGAGCAGCGCACGGAAACGTCATTTACCTTCCCACCGGAGCAGTACCTATTTATCTACTTGCACTTTGACGTGCTTTCAAACTGATAGGTTGGCAGGAGCTGGGAGCTCACTCCGTCGCAGGGATTTGAACTGCCAACCTTCCAATCGGCAAGCCCTAGGCTTGGTGGTTTAGACCACAGCGCAACCCGTGTCTGCTATAACTCTGCATAAATACACAAGAGCTTCAAATTAGCATTATCTCCTGGGTTGTGAAAATGACTGACTGTTCTGAGTGGGGAAGCCATGTTTGCTGTAATAGGCTAAGAATGTTGAAGACTCCTTAAGGCCTAATGTTATTTCTTGCAGCCTAAGCCAAACAACGGCTGCACTCACACACCACAGAAAGCCCTAGTGTGGATTCCAATAAACAATGATCCCTGGTTTGGATGCAACACTATGTCACAGATTGTGGCTTGCTTTTCCTCCAACGTGAAAAAGGAGAGGCTAAATGGGCATAATTTGCTTGTGAGTGCTGAACAATGATTTATAGTTTACCACGACTGGCAAATACAGCAAATAAATTTGTTGTTTTTTAAGGTGCCCCAAACTCTCCACTAAAAATAACTACGGTTCCATTATACTCTGGATTCATTGCACTTTTCCCCCATGTCTTGTTTATATACTTACCATATAAAAGTGTTCCAGGCGGATTCCATACACAACTTGCAAGGCTCTCATAAAGATCATCTGCAGCACTTCAGGCTAAGAAGAGGTGAAATTTTATTTGCCATGGCAAACCAGACTAAGTTTAGATTTTATTTGTTTCACTTTCCACTGCCAGAGGCAATTTTTTAAACAAATGCATATATTAATAATAGTATGTTTCTGCACAATAGCAACATTTGAATGCCACACTAAACCATGGGGAATGAGCTACAGGAAGAGACTCAGGTTCACACTTCACCCTCATGACCAGTACAAAAATAGAACATAAGAAATTATAAAAACAGCCACAGATCTTAACTACGGCTAGTTGGAAGTCAGCTTGGTAATCCATAGTCTGACGCTGGTTGGTTTTCAAGAAGCAAGTATTAACATTAACCAGTTTGTTGGTCCAGATGATGCAACAAGCTATGGTTAAACAAACACAGAACAAAATGCTTCGAAACTCCTCCCTGAAGCGTGGGAAGCGGGTTTGTGGGTGCCAGCCCAATACTTGCTGCATCTCATTGATATTACACTAGCCATATGGAAGATGGAGCAAGCTTATTTTTTTCCTGATCCAGAGGCTAGAACACAAACAAAGAGATTCAAGTAACAAGAAAGGAGATTCCAACTAAACATCAGAGAGGTCTTTCAGAAAATAAGAGCTATTTAACAGAGGAATGGACTCTTTAAGAAGTTGCTTAACTCCTTCCTTGGAGGCTCTTAAGCAGAGGGTGGATAGCCACCTGCCATGGCTGCTTTAATTGAGATTCCTGCATTGCAGGGGGTTGGACAAGATGACTCTCGCGGTCAGTTCCAACTCTACAATTCTACAATTCCACCCCCTGAGCTGGGTCTGTTTTGCCATACAGTCATATGCTGCGCTACCATAGCGCTGAGTTAAAGCGACATATTTACATGCAAACAGCTACTTTGGCTAAATTCACACAGGGAAAAATCAAATGCATATTTTACCCACTGCAGTGCTGCACTTTGATTCTGTGCAATAAATCCACTCTCTTACAGCACTTACCTTGACGTTTGGAAATAAGTCACCCTTGGAGAAGGTTTTGGCCTCGTTCGCTGTGAGCAAGCAGCTGCGGATGTGCGTGATGATGTCATTCTCACTGTACCTCGGAAAGGTGCAATTATCCATTTTGTAAGGCGGTCTACCCTAAAAAGAAAAAGTCAAGTACAACTTTTAAACCGCTGCCAGGTAGGGAGGTGGGAGGAATCAACGACCAGTTTCTGCAGTCCCTGCCCAAATTCTCTCACCAGCCTTTGTGAAATGTATGCGTGCAAAGGGGTTGATACCGAACAGGTGATTGCTTATTTTTAATTTCAGGGGTTCTTGGGAGCTATTGGGGGGGGCGCGGTTAAAGGTTCCCCTCCCGCCTGCTTATTTCGCCCATGTTGGGTGTTTCTTTACTTTTCTTGAATTTTTATGCTGCAATGTTGGGACAGAGAGCTGCCTGTGAATTTAACTAATACAGTGGTACCTCAGGTTAAGTACTTAATTTGTTTCGGAAGTCCGTACTTAACCTGAAACTGTTCTTAATCTGAAGCACCACTTGTTTAGATAAGGCTGGGCAACAAAAACAAAGCAACCTCATTTAGCAGTGTCATGGAATTGTGTTTAAATGTTAGGGTATGGTTCTGCTTCATAGCAGCACTTTAACACCATTAAACACTTAATAAAGAAAAAGAAAAGTTTCACTGAATAATAATAATAAAAATAAAAAACCTTGTTCAACAAAAAGCAAAAAACAAGGTAGCGTCATTTTACCAGTGCAGTGGAATTGTGTTTAAATCTTAGCCTAAGGTTCTGCTTCATAGCAGCACTATAACACCATTAAACACTTAAAAAAGAAAAAAGAGCTTCAATAGAATAATAAGAAGTAAAATAAAATAATAATATTAATAATAATAATATTAATAATATTATTAATAATAATAAACCCAATATAACAACAGCAGCAGCAGCAGCAGCAATAAACTATGTTCGCGGTGGGGAGCTATAACAATAATACTAATAATAATAATCCATGTTTTGGGGGGAGGGGCTCTTTCTGGTTCCTGCCGAAAAACATTCCTACCCAGAGGCCTATGAAGTCGCCGTTTTATCCTCGCCTGTCTGTTTACCGCAACCGAGCAGCGGAAGTTCCTCTCTCGGGAAGCGCGGCCTCCTCGGCGCTGAAGCCTCCCTTCTTCAAGCCCGGACGAGCCGACGCCTCCTCTTCGGCGGTTTGAATTTGGCGGGTAACGCCTCGCGCACGCCCGCACAAACACCAGCCCGGCGCCTCGGATGACGTCACGCCCAATCAGCGGCCCGGCTCACGTCGTTCCGCTCCTTCCCTCGCTCGCGCGTGCGTGCGTTTGCGTCTTGCCCTTGACGTCACGCCCAATCGGCTGCCGAGAAGCCTTTTGTTTTCTTGCTCACCTTCTCTCCTCCACGCCCCCCCCTCCCCGCTATTCGGTCCTTGAAGGTAACACGTGTCAGGATTTCTGTTGGCCGCCCTCAAATTTAAAAAGTTTTTTAAAAAGCACACTTTAAAAAGAGTGGAGAGTATGAGACAAATGGGGAAAAGGAGGTGGGGAAATTGCTCCGCTCTTTATTCTCCTGACGGAGCTGTGTTTATTTTACTCAGCTGCCAGGAGGGTTTCTGCCTCTCTTGCCTCTGGTGTCATGGCGGCGGGAATTAACGCAGTAGAGTGACGAAAAGGTCAAAGGGGATAGAGCAGTGCTCTGAACACTGAATTCCCTTCCTGTTTTCATTTATTTTATTTTCCACCTCGCGGGGAACAACAACAACAACAACAACATAAATTAATAATAATTTTATTATTTATACCCTGCTGAGCAAACTTGGGAGCTTACAGAACATAAATTGTAAAACATTAGACATTGAAAAAATCCTCATACATGGTTGCCGTCTGATGTCTTCTGTAAGTCAGATAGGGGAGTAATAATAATAATAATAAAAAAAAAATTTTATTTATATCCCGCGCCCCCCCAGCCGAAGCCGGGCTCAGAGTGGGTAACAACAGTAAAATAATACTACATTCTCAAATATTACATTATAAAATCAGTTCAAATCAAATTAATGGCAACTATTGGGCTAGAGTTCTGTGAGGATTGCCAAAGGAGGGGGTCAGACTGTGCCTTGGCCAAAGGCCTGGTGGAACAGCTCTGTCTTGCAAGCCCTGCGGAAAGATGTCAAGTTCTGCAGGGCCCTAGTCTCTTGTGATCTCCTCTGATTTTTATATGAATATAATAGTTGCTGTAACTGGGACTGTTAACCCTGGGAATGCCTTTCCCACCTCCTGTCTGGGTTTTTTTTTTTGGGGGGGGGGAGCTTTCTCCCCTTCCTTATTTAATTCCCACAACAGCCCTGAGATGTAGATTAGGCTGAGAGGGGGTGACTGGCCCAAAGTCGCCAAGTGAGCTTCATGGCCGGGGATTTGAGCCCTGGTTTCCCCAAGTCCCAGTCCAACACACTGAGCACCACACTATGCTGACTTCCTGTCTATTTACCTGGGGAAAATATTCCAAAACAAGGCTAGATTTAAGATGCTACAGCCACAGGGTGTCACTGATGTATTTTTTCCACTTGGCATTTGGGATGACAAGCAAACTAATGCCAGTGTAGTGGAAGAAGCAAAGATCCCCAGTTCTGAAGCAATGATTCTTCAACATCAACTTCTTTGGACTGGTCATGTTGTGTGGATGCCTGGTTATCATCTTCCAAAGCAACTACTCTATTCTGAACTTAAAAATGGAAAGTGTAATGCTTGTGGTCAACAAAAGAGGTTCAAAGACTCTCTCAGGGCAAATCTTAAAAAATGTAGTATAAACACTGACAACTGGGAAACACTGACCTGCGGTCGCTCCAGTTGGAGAACAGCCTTTACCAAAGGTGTCATGGTCTTTGAAGACATTCAAACTCAGGACGAAAAGGACAAATGTGCTAAGAGGAAGGCACACTTGGCAAATCCTCACCGTGATCAACCTCAGCCCAGAAACCTATGTCCCCACTGTGGAAGGATGTGTGGATCCAGAATTGGCCTCCATGGTTACTTACAGACTCGTTGTTAAGACCATGTTCATGGAAGACGATCTTACACAGCTACGAGTGATCGCCAAAGAATCCACTCAAAGCCAGTTCGTCTTGGGGGAATCTCTACGACTTCTTCTGGTGCCACTCCAATATAAGATTGGAGGATGGATGGCGGCGAACAAATTAAGGTTGAATCCTGACAAGACAGAAGTACTTTTCTTGGGGGACAGGGTGTGGGGGACTCCCTGATCCTGAATGGGGTAACTGTGTCCCTGAAAGACCAGGTGCACAGGCTGGGAGTCATTTTGGACTCACAGTTGTCCATGGAGGTGCAGGTTCATTCTGTGTCCAGGGCAGCTGTCTACCAGCTCCATCTGGTATGCAGGCTGAGACCCTGCCTGCCCGCAGACTGTCTCGCAAGAGTGGTACATGCTTTGGTTATCTTCTGCTTGGACTACTGAAATGCGCTCTACGTGGGGCTACCTTTGAAGGTCACTTGGAAACTGCAACTAATCCAAAATGCGGCAGCTAGACTGGTGACTAGGAGTGGCCGCCGGGACCATATAACACCGGTCCTGAAAGATCTTCATTGGCTTCCAGTACGATTCTGAGCACAATTCAAAGTGTTGGTGCTGACCTTTAAAGCCTTAAATGGGCCTCGGCCCTGTATACCTGAAAAAAGCTACAGGACTGGAAAAAAAAGGAATCTGAACAATCAGTTTGTTCAGAAGCACCCTCAGCCAAGGGCAAGCAGTACATGTAGGTTTTGTGTTTTGTGGAATGAAAGCATGAAAATATGCTTAAATAGATATCACCGTCTCATTTCAAAGCTTTACTGAAATCCACATTGAAGAAGCTGAATTTCAGTGTTCTGTTGCAAGGTTTTATGGGATGCTATCTATTTGAAAAGATAAAGTGACAAGGAAATGGGACGGACAGGCTAAATATTAGAGTTTAGCAAAGGAAGAAAGGATTTGCTGAAGAGAGTTGGTGCACTTGAGAATTATCTCAGCTTATCTCATCTTCACTCACTGAGTCTGGGAATGGATTGTCTATGTCCAGTTCTGGCACATTCAACAGATACTTGTTTTTATGGAAGGCTCCCACGTCTTTCTCTGCCATTCCTACTTCCCATATGGGAAAATTAGGAGCCGTCTTTAACCAGTAATCTTCCATGGGACTTTTGCCAGTGAACCACCACTCCTAGGAGAAATAAGGAAACAGGAACTGTTCAGAATGTTACTTGAGAGAGTCCGTTTGGGGTAGAGAGAGGGGAGCGGAGAGGAATCCATTCATCTTTTGCCTGGTACTATCTCTGCACCCTAGAATCGTGACACAGTTGTGAAAGGGCCACTTTCTGGCCAGCACACCATTCTGCTAGGTGGGAATTGGCAAGGAACATAGCCAGTGCTATTTTTCCAGGGAAAGAGGTGTCAGAACTCACCATGAACTTCTTCCTTGCTGGGACTGAGTTCTGGCTGAAAAAAAGGTTCCGAGCATACCACATGGAAAAGAGCAGGCTGCGCAAGATATTAAGCCACTCTGATGTTTAATCGTGTGCAATTGAGGTTTTTTTAAAGTTGTTGCCTTTTTATTAAGAAATACAGATCAATCAAAAGTCCACACCAGCCATGCCATTCTGTATATAGTCGTCTCCCAGGAATATTGGTCCAATCTCAGGATTGTCCCATTTATATCTATATCTATATCCCCTATTTCATTTACTCTCAACCTGTTACATACCACCATGTTATTCTTGGGCATCACAAATAATAATAATAATAATAATAATAATAATAATAATTATTATTATTATTATTATTTTACTATTTATACCCCGCCCATCTGGCTGGCTTTGCCAGCCACTTTGGGCGGCTTACAACATGTCTAAAAACATAATGAAAACATCCTTTAAAACGACCCTAAACAGGGCTGCCTTCAGATGTCTTCTAAAAGTCAGATAGTTGTTTATTTCCTTGACATCTGATGGGAGGGCATTCCACAGGGCGGGCGCCACTACCGAGAAGGCCCTCTGCCTGGTCCACTGTCCATTGTCCCTGGAAAAATATTTTTTACTGACTGGCGATCTCAAGACTTTACCTTGGTAATTTCCAGCCAGGATTGCTCCAAATGGTTTCCATACATCTCGCTGACCTCAAATGCCTTCTCAAGGAAGCTTTGGCTGTTTTCGTCCTGCCCAAGCATGAGTTCGACGTAGGCCTTCATATGGTAAACCCTGGAATAGTAGACGGGGCTTGTGGAGCACTGCGTAATTGCTTGTTCCAAATTCTAATGGGAGCAATAGAAGAATCAGGCCAGGCAAAGTCAGAAGGATGGTGAGGTTGTTGTTGAAATGGAACACTCAAGATGAAACTGTTAAATCTGCTATGATTAAATGGGCACAAGATGTTGGACATAACATTATGTTTGCTGACTGGGAGCAGTTGTGGACCACAGGTATGAAATTTACGGCTTGTAATGCCTTAAGAGAGAATATTATGAAAATGATATATAGGTGGTACATGACCCCAGTCAAGCTTGCAAAAATCTATCATTTGCCCGATAATAAATGTTGGAAATGTAAAGAAAATGAAGGTACATTTTTTCACCTTTGGTGGACGTGCCCAAGGATTAAGGCTTTCTGGGAAATGATATACAATGAAATGAAAAAGGTATTTAAATATACCTTCCTGAAGAAACCAGAGGCCTTTCTCCTGGGCATGGTCGGCCAATTGGTGCCAAAGAAGGACAGAACATTCTTTATGTATGCAACAACAGCAGCAAGAATACTCATCGCAAAGTACTGGAAGACAAAAGATCTACCCACCCGGGAAGAATGGCAGATGAAGGTGATAGACTATATGGGACTGGCAGAAATGACTGGCAGAATCCGAGACCAGGGAAGAGAGACGGCGGAAGAAGATTGGAAGAAATTTAAGGACTATCTTGGGAAATATTACAAAATTAATGAATGTTAGAATGATGTTGGTTTAGAAACTAAGTGGTTTTCAGCTGTAATGATTAAGTAAAAAGAAAAGAAAGGTTGAAAATTAAATGACAATTAAGGGTGAGGATTTGCTGAATTAATAATTAGAATTGGAATACAAAAAGGGGAGGTATGAGGAGGTCTGGGAAGTAAGTTATAAGAAAATAAGGGAATGAAATCTTACTTGTTTTTAAATTGTTTTTAGTTTTGTATTTTTTATATTTGATATGTTTTTTGTTTGTGTTTTGTTTTTATTATTGTTTTTCTGTATAACTTTTGAAACGTTAATAAATATCTTTTTTAAAAAAACAAACAATTGGTGTCAAAGAAGGATAGAACTTTTTTTATGTATGCTACAACGGCAGCAAGAATACTTCTTGCAAAATACTGGAAGACACAACATCTACCCACTCTAGAAGAATGGCAGATGAAGGTGATAGACTATATGGGACTGGCAGAAATGACCGGCAGAATCCGAGACCAGGGGAAAGAGTCAGCGGAAGAAGATTGGAAGAAATTTAAGGACTCTTTACAGAAATATTGTAAAAATAATTAATGTTAAAATGATGTTTGATAGAAATTAAGTGGTTCCCAGCTGTAATGCTTTAAGAGACTATGAAAATCAGGGTTTTAGAAATAAGTAATAACTATTGGTGAGGATTTGCTGAGCTAAAAATTTGAATTGGAATACAAAAAGGGGAGGCGAGAGGAGGTCTGGGAAATAAGTTAAAAGAAAATAAGTAAATGGAAATTTTATGGGTTTTTAATTGTTTTTATGTTGTATTTTTGTTATTTTTTCTTTCTTTTTTGTTTTTTATAATGTATTATTTTTGAAATGTCAATAAATATTCTTTAAAAAAAAGAGAGGAAAAAAAGAAGGATGGCAAGGTTGAATAGGAGAAGAAGGATGGGAAGCAAAGACAAAACACGACTTCTCCCTTTTTAGTTCGCACAAGACAGGGAGCCAAACTGCTGTCCAAATTGTGGCTTGCGATGAAGCCCTCACCTCACTAAAGACAAACTGTAGCCAAGGTTTCTTCTTGGATGCAGCTCAGGGTTAGAGAGGAGATAGCGTAACCGCAGGTCACAGCTCAGGCAATAAACCTCGGCTTAGCTCAGTATGGGACGCAGGTGGCGCTGTGGGTTAAAGCCTCAGCGCCTAGGACTTGCCGATCGAAAGGTCGGCGGTTTGAATCCCTGCGGCGGGGTGCGCTCCCGCTGCTCGGTCCCAGTGCCTGCCAACCTAGCAGTTCGAAAGCACCTCCGGGTGCAAGTAGATAAATAGGGACCGCTTACCAGCGGGAAGGTAAACGGCGTTTCCGTGTGCGGCTCTGGCTCGCCAGAACAGCGATGTCACGCTGGCCACGTGACCCGGAAGTGTCTCCGGACAGCGCTGGCCCCTGGCCTCTTAAGTGAGATGGGCGCACAACCCCAGAGTCTGTCAAGACTGGCCCGTACGGGCAGGGGTACCTTTACCTTTTTTTAGCTCAGTATGGCAAGGAGCAAAAAGACCCAAGGAGAAGCAACATAGTCCATCCCAGAATCAGCTATTTGGTGGCTATTATCTTGTATTTAATGTGTTGCAAAAGTGTAGTCTCAAGAGGCTAAGGGAGACAATACATGCTGTGACTCCTATCTTTTGGTGTACTGTAAAGGTAAAGGGACCCCTGACCATTAGGTCCAGTCATGACCGACTCTGGGGTTGCAGCGCTCATCTCTCTTTATTGGCCGAGGGAGCCGGAGTACAGCTTCCGGGTCATGTGGCCAGCATGACTAAGCCGCTTCTGGCGAACCAGAGCAGCACACGGAAACGCCGTTTACCTTCCCACCGGAGTGGTACCTATTTATCTACTTGCACTTTGACGTGCTTTCAAACTGCTAGGTTGGCAGGAGCAGGGACACTTGAGACAGAGGAAATTTCCAGAGCCCACCTCCAAGCCCTTACTTTTGTGATCTTGTTGCGCATCTCACGAGCCTTCCCGGGCCTTTCCTCAATATATTTTCTCAGCAGCAGAGCCTCACACTCCACAAACTTGCAGAATCCATGGTTAGCATAAAGCGACGCGCTCGTTCTCCTCACCAACCTTCTCGCCTGTTCAAACAGCTCCATAAAGTCATCCCACTCTTGAAGTCTGCCACACCTGTAAGACGGAGCGATGTCAGTTATAGGTCAAGAGGAGAGTCCTCTTTCTAAAGCTGTAGCCTCTAAGCTCCAATTTCCAGCACAAATGGACAATAGATCTAAAAGACTGTCAGAGGTGGATTTAGGGCAACGCGACCAGATTCCCCACAAAGAGTTCAGGGGCCAAGTGGATGCCTTTCCACCATCTTCCCAAAGGCCAAGAAGCACTTGCTTTGGGAAGGAGGCTATAGCGCAAGGGTGCTGACATGTCCTAGAATCCTCCCTTCTTCTTCCTAAAGTCCTGCATGTGCCTGCCCAGTTTAGGGAAGGAGCTGGGAGGGCTCTAAGACCCTCCTAGAGCCGCTGCGCCTCCTACCCAAAGCCCAGCGGCCTACTCACTGTGAGTTGGGGGGGCAGTGGATAAGGGGCACGTCAGATTTTGGCCTTGTAGAGGGTGCCCTATTACCAAGGTCCAGTGGCGTAGCGTGGGGGGTGCAGGGGGGCCGGTCGCACCGCACCAGGCACAACATCTGGGGATTAGGGTTAGGGGGCGCAAATCCACGGGTTAGGGGTCGCAAATCCATGGGTTAGGGGGCGCAAATTACTTGCCTTGCCCCGGGTGCTCACAACCCACGCTATGCCACTGCCAGGTCCACCCTTGATGCTGTGATATTTCTAAGGTTGCAAGCACCTTGCATTATCTTAAAATAATAATAATAATAATAATAATAATAATAATAATAATAATAATAATTTATTATTTACACCCCGCCCATCTGGCTGGGTTTCCCCAGCCACTCTGGTCAGCTTCCAACAAAACACTACAATACAGAAACCTATTAAACATTAAAAGCTTCCCTACACAGGGCGGCTTTCAGATGTCTTCTAAAAGTTTGGTAGCTATTTTTCTCTTTGACATGTGATGGGAGGATGTTCCACAGGGCGGGCGCCACTACCAAGAAGGCCCTCTGCCTGGTTCCCTGTAACTTGGCTTCTCACAGCAAGGGAACTGCCAGAAGGCCCTCGGAGCTGGACCTCAGTGTCCGGGCAGAATGATGAAGGTGGAGACGCTCCTTCAGGTATACTGGACCAAGGCCATTTAGGGCTTTAAAGGTCAGCACCAATACTATGAATTGTGCTCGGAAACATACTGGGAGCCAGTATAGGTATTTCAAGACCGGTGTTATATGATCTCGGCGGCCGCTCCCAGTCACCAGTCTAGTTGCTGCATTCTGGATTAGTTGTAGTTTCCAGGTCACCTTCAAAGGTAGCCCCACATAGAGCGCATTGCAGTAGTCCAAGCAAGAGATAACTAGAGCATGCACCACTCTGGCCAGACAGTCTGTGGGCAGGTAGGGTCTCAGCCTGCGTACCAGATGGAGCTGGCCGACAGTCGCCCTGGACACAGAATTGACCTGTGCCTCCATGGACAGCTGTGAGTCCCGAATGACTCCCAGGCTGCGCACCTGGTCCTTCAGGGGCACAGTTACCCCATTCAGGACCAGTGAGTCCTCTACAACCGCCCATTTCCTGTCCCCCCAAAACAGTACTTTTGTCTTGTCAAGATTCAACCTCAATTTGTTAGCCACCATCCATCCTCCAACCACCTCCAGACACTCACACCTTCACCGCCTTCACTGGTTCCGATTTGAAAGAGAGGTAGAGCTGTGCAACTGAAAAGTGCAACCTCAAACACTGCCCCCTCCAAACAGAGTGGCAAATAAACATAGTACTGTATTGGCCCTAGAATAAATGGCTTAAACATGGAAATTAGTGTGTGTTGCTTAAATATTTTTTGGCCTTTTTCACCCACAACATTTTGTTTCTTTCTAAGAAACTAGGCAAGTGATGCAGGGACGCCATCTATGGGACAGCCCCACCACCCATTCTTTCTCTCTCTCCAATTTTTATTAGATTTTCTGTTTTGCAATTTAAAAAACTCGTTTTACATCCTTAAAATAACAATGACTTCCCTTCTTCTCTTTCCATGGTATTTTGCATATCATAAATCCCTGCATATTTTATATAAACCATATCATTCAGTATTTTGTTATTGCATCCATCAAAACTTATTTACACTGTTGAAGTTATCTTAATGCTGCCAACGTTTTCAAGTGTACACGGTTTCCTCCTATACATTCAATAAACGTTTTCCAATCTTCTCTAAACCTATGTTCTTCTTGTTCTCTTAATTCTATATGTTAGGTCTGCAAGCTGCACATATTCCATCAGTTTAAGTTGCCATTCTTCTTTGCTCATTTTCCATTTTGGGGCTAACAAAACATGGGCCACAGTAGTAGCATACATAAATAAGCTTTTCTGACACCTGGGAATTTCAGTCCGAATTATCCCCAACAAAAAGGACTCTAGGTTTTTTTTGTTTTTTTTTTGAGGAGGGCGTTGAAAAGTACTTTTAAACATTTTTTTTTCTCCAATTCATAGTGGATTATCTCCCAATACTCTTTTACCCTTTTACAAGTCCACCAAATGCAGTCTTAAGGTTGAGATGAGAAACACCGAGTGCTAAAATTTACCAAATCGCCAGAGAAGAATACAGGCCAAGCATGATGCTGTTTTGAGACATAAGGATGCAGTTCATTTGCTGGTTCAAAACAAAGTCCAGGCAGAAGTCAAAGGACTTAAATGAAAAACCTGCAAAAGGAAAGACACTTGTAAAAAGCAGCCTGCCTCTGATCTCACAGGGAACGAAATAAACGTATGCAGTGCTTTTTCTGGGGGTACGCATATCCCTAAACATTCTGTGAATTTAAGTTTGGCCTCATTGAGGGGTAGTATTTCAATATGAGTAGGAAAATGAGAGTACCCCCTAACGATTTTTTTATATAGAAAAAAAGCATTGAACGTATGGATTTCAATTTTGAAATGACATCCTCTGCATTTATGAAATTTCATCGTGAAGTTCAGTTGGGACATTCCAAGTATTCCCCAATGCAGAGAGCCGGCCCGTCCATGAGGCAGGGTCATGCACTCGCCTCAGGCAGCAGAAGTCCAAGAGGTGGCACTCTGTCTGCCCCACTGCTTTCGTAGTCTTGAGGGAGGAGTTGCCTACAGAAAACGCTTTTCCAACTTGAAAACATGCCCTTTGGTACAAACCTCATCCTTCTTTTCCTTTAACCAACTCCTTACCAGCCTTAACAGCTGTACATTTTGAGACCCATGCTTTCCAGTTACAGTGGTACCTCGGGTTACAGACGCTTCAGGTTACAGACACTTCAGGTTACAGACTTCGCTAACTCAGAAATAGTACCTCGGGTTAAGAACTTTGCTTCAGGATGAGAACAGAAATCGTGCAGTGGCAGCGGGAGGCCCCATTAGCTAAAGTGGTGCTTCAGGTTAAGAACAATTTCAGGTTAAGAACGGACCTCCGGAACGAATTAAGTTCTTTAACTCGAGGTACCACTGTACTTGCTTCCTTTCTTTGGCATTCCTCTCTGTTTTCTTCTTCTCAAGATGCCTTGAGAATATTTTGCTACAAGGTGGGCTATCGATGTTTCAGATAGCTACTTGTTTCTCGGACGTCACACGCAGTGCTATTTTTCTAGAAAAAGAGGTGCTGGAACTCACCACGAAAACCTCCCTTGTTCTCTTGGAATGGCAATGGCGCTGTGGCGTTTGCCTCCTAGGTGGGTCATAAGGAAAGGGTTAAATGAGTGTGAAGTGATTGGCCGGTGGGAACCGAAGGGGAGGAGTTAGAGTTGGAGTTGTGTGGAAGTCAGCTGGGAGCTGGAGAAGGAAGAGGGAGGATAAGTCTGTGGGTTGGTCTAGTTTTAATGTGAGAGAGTGAGAGGACCTGTTAGGTGGAGTCAGATAGAAAGTTGGGATAATCAGTTTGAAGTTGTTAGGAATGTATACATCAATAAAGAAACTAAGATTAAGAAACTGCCAAGAAAAATGAACTGAAACCATAAACTTGTTCATGCTTATAAAATAAATTGATGATTTGTTCATGTTAACAACTGTCTGGACTCGTGTGTACCCGAGAGAAACGGGTTGGTGGCAGCGAGGAGGCAATCACAGTGGTGGCACAGGGTCAATAGAGCATTAAAGGTCCAGGGACCCTGTGCGCCCACCTGAGAGGTGTCGGAAATGAGTTCCAGCGAGTTCCAGCTGAAAAAAACCAGCCACATAGTGATAAGCGCACAGTTCTTACCAGCATAAAGCATGAGATCGAGACAGCCAGTCACAAAGCAGGCCTGCCCAATGACATTATCATCTCGCATGGATAAGTCCTCCAGCCAGCTCAGCACATGCACAGAGTCCTGGTATCTAGAGAGAAGCACAAGGGTTGGGGGAAAAGTCTCTCCAGGCAATTCTGGTAAGGTACTGCAGTTCTTCCCAAAGCTGGCTTGGTTTGTTGTCAAAACTGTTAGACTTCCTGCTCCATGACTGCAGTCATGGGATTTTTGTATATCACATGACAGTACCAGTGGTACCTCGGGTTACATACGCTTCAGGTTACAGACTCCACTAACCCAGAAATAGTACCTCAGGTTAAGAACTTTGCTTCAGGATAAGAACAGAAATCGTGCTCTGGCGGCGCGGTGGCAGCGGGAGGCCCCAACCTAAAGTGGTCTTCAGGTTAAGAACAGTTTCAGGTTAAGAACGGACCTCCGGAACGAATTAAATACTTAACCCGAGGTACCACTGTATATGTTTTGACTCCACAGAGTGGGAAGTGACAGAGACAGGATGTTTGTGTTACTGTGTTACGTGAAGTGGGACTATTGTCCTTTGTTCTTTCTCTCTTTGCTTTCTGATGCTAGAGAGAGAGAGAGGGAGCCATGTTGCAGTTCTCTGTGTGGGTTTATATGTAAATAAAGTAGATTAGCCAAAATGCTGAGAGGCTAAGGTCTGTTACGCAACTGCACAAACTCTGCGGATCCCTGAGTGTGCCTGGTGTCGGTTGGCATCAGTCGCTGTGATGTTCGGGCTGAAGAAACCTTTGAATCTCCGAAACAATCGACCAGGGGGGAGGGAAAATGCCAGTTGGGCATGTGTCTCTGCCACGGTCCTACTCGAGTGCAGGCTGAACTCCTGACAGCAACATGGTGGGTGGGCATTTTTCTGGCCATACTAGGCAGCCGCTAACTTATCATAGCTGTGCACTTCATGTAGGCTTTCCAAACTGTTTGTTGCCCAAAGCGCTTTTTTTGTGAGAATGCAAAAGCTGTGTTGTCCTCTTTGCAATGTCGTTCACAAGAAATAGCATGTGAGGGGCTTAAAGGTGACTTGAACCCAGTGCTGGCTTTACGTATAAGCTAAACAAGCTATAGCTTAGGGCCCTATTCTCTTGGGGGCCCCAAAAAAATTAAAGGAAAAAACCCCCACTATATGTACATTTCCAAAATATAAGATATAAAACAAATAAAATAAAACCTACATACAGCAACAGTGTTTTGTGTTGTTTAGGCTCCTATGATGTAAGTAATGGGGGCCCCCTGCTAGCCTGCTCCCTAAAATATCACTGGCTTGCTCATTTCTATATACAGTGGTACCTTGGTTCTCAAACTTAATCCTATTTGTTATGTGCAAATGGCTTTAGATACCTATTAGGTCCATAAAATACAGTGGTACCTCGTGTTACGTACGGGATCCGTTCCGGAGGCCCATCCGTAATGTGAAATGCCCACAACTCAAAGTGCTGCGTCTGCCTGCGCAGGCACACAGCGCAATTTGGCGCTTCTGCACATGCGCAGAGCATGATTTAGTGCTTCTGCGCATGTGCGATCGGCGAAACCCAGAAGTAAACTGTTCCACTACTTTCGGGTTGCTGTGGGACGTAACGTGAAAAGACGCAACATGAAGTGGAAGCGAGGTATGACTGTACCGTATAGCATATATTCAACACAAAAAACAGTGGCAATTTGTTGTCAACAAAGGACAGCTAGACATATAAAGGGCCCCATTACCTTCAGTAGCTTAGGGCCTCATCAAACCTAAATCCGGCCTTGCTTGAACCTCAAGGATGAAAGCACACTGTTGTATCTACACTACAAACTGGTGTCAACATGGGGCTTGAAAGATCTGTCCGTAACATCCACCCATAGTATTGTTGCTACAGGAAACATAGGTGTCCCTCACCAGATAATGTCAGTGTATCCCACTGTAATTCATGTTTCTGCATAAGGTGTAGAGCTACTTTTCTGCATAAGGTGTAGAGCTATTGTGATGGGCTTGATTCTTTTTCATCTTAGGGGAGGAGGGTCATTCTCTGTGACAGAAACTTTAAAACTGCCGTTTTAGTGTATGGGCAATCTATCTGGAAGATCAATTGTACTTTGAGGAGTTCGTGATCTTCCTGCCTCTGTTCCTTCAGTTCTTTGATGGCCTGAAGAACAGCATTTAATGCCCTAATCGGTTGGAAGGAAGTAATAGTGCTGGGTACTGTTAAGTTGTGGGTGAACATATCAGACGACACAGCGATTCTTCAAACAGCTCGTTCATTCACAGGCCAGAACAGAACTGAAGGGTTCAGCCAGCCTGCTTATATAGAGCTCCAGTACAATGCAACAGTAACCATTTTCTGTAACTATCCAAACACTGAACGTCACTTTCAATCCCTTATTTGCATATGTGGACCTGAGTGAAAACTATCTACAGTATCCCCCTGCTGGCCCAGGGTGAGAACTTCAGTACATAACAGGTACCTTCTTTGATGTTGGACATTGTTTTGAGAAAGTGGGGCATTGGGAGGGGGTAGCTAACGAATAATCTGCATGTAACCAGTAATGAATGATCTGCACATATCCAGTCGGGCAAGCCACACAAGCTAGCTAGCTATAAATCAGATGATTTTGGGCAGAGTCTTTAGAGAGAAGCTCATGCATGGTGGCCGTGTAAACTGAGGCTACCTAGGGGAGTCACTTCACCGCTTCTTGAGAGCTTCCAAGTGGCAGATTGAAGTGCTTGCTTGGTTTTCGAACAGCTTAGTTTTCGAACGTTTTGGCTCCCAAACGCCACAAACCTGGAAGTGAGTGCTCCAGTTTGCAAACCATTTTTGGAAGCCGAACATTCAACGGGGCTTCTGATTGGCTGCAGGAGCTTCAGGTGCCACGCTTTGGTTTTCGAACGTTTTGGAAGTCGAACGGACTTCCAGAACGGATTCCGTTCGACTTCCAAGGTACGACTGTATATTGCTTGCTGTTTAGAATAAAATCTTTAATCTTCTCATTCACTTGTGTTTTATATTACTTCTGAGTCTCATTTTTTAAAAACTACCTTCATTTGGCAAGACAACAATGGGAGATGCACGAGGCAAAGTACCTTGTCCTGAGAAAAAGAGCGTTGAAAAGGTCATTGAGAACAATGCAGTCGAGTTTGGGCTTCTTCAGTTGCACACACAGCTCATGCGCCCGGTAACCTGAAAAGAAAACAATGCATAAAATTGCCTCTCTTTCGATCCCAAAAGTCATATTTGGGAGCCGGCCAGCTGACTTACCAAGCTGGACAGCTAAAGGCAAGTTCCCCAAGCAGAGCTTCATGTAGGCTAGTGACGTTGCCAGCTTAGCTATGATTAAGAGCTCTTCTCCAACAACTCGAAGGTGTGCGCTACGTTGGATAGCCATTAACTCATATTTCATCCATTCATGCTGGTAGCCCATCAGCTGACAGCAGAGTGAGAATTCCATGTAGGAGGAGATTATCTGTGGCGATGCAAACAATAAGACAAGTGAACTTTGTTGCCTATTGAGAGCTCTCAATCAGAGAGCACTCGAAATGGATTTAAGGAAGCATCTTGATAGATCAGAAGCCCTCTGAATTGATGCTGTTCTTCCCTTGATAACAATAACTATAACTGTAATTTTCAATAAGGCTATGATTTATGTTTGTCTGTTTTGTGTGTACATTTGTTTATAATATTGTGAAAACTAATAAAATTTTTGGGAAGATGCTGTTCTTCCATTGACCCTTTTCATTTTTTAAAATTTTTATTATTAAAATAATTCAAGATTAATACATACATGTTACGAATATACAAACATACAAACATACATTTTGTACAATCCTTAAGAACATCCATACATACCTACACTCAATCCCACAAATACTTCATTTCCCCACCACCATCCCTCACCCCTCACCCCACCCTTGTGATAAACTTCCAATCTACTCAATTGCAATTTCTTTCCACTTCTATTACTTTCTTTCACATACTTTTAAACCAGTTTTCTGCTTCTTTTTCTGTTACACATTGTTATCCATCTTATTTAGTATTTCCATATTTATAACGGAACTTGTTTATTCTAATAGGAGTTCTGATTTTTCAATATAATTTTGGAAGTATCCTTTAAACACCTTCCAGTCCTTTATCTTCTCTTTTGAGATCCTTCCAATTTCTCCCATTGTTTTGGATATATTGCAATACTCCAATAATTTGGCAAGCCACTCTGTTTTTGTCGGTATAATACCACTTTTCCAATTTTTCGCAATCAATAGCCTTGCGGCTACTGTTGCATATAAATATAATGCCTTGTCTTCTCCCTTTAGACTTCCTGGTACTAGGGGAATAGGACCCTTTTCATTCTGACTTCCACCCCAGTGAGAGGGCCAAGGGGGGAGTCAGTGACTCTGGTGGGTGGGTAACATTTCTCTGGAGATGACCCAAGTTTAGGGTCCTGTGCACACCCAGCCCAGGAAGGACAAAGGGCCAGTTGCAAACATGAACCTCAGGGAGCTAGTAAGGTGCACTAATGCAAACACATACACACACACTTCTGCAGCTGGTGCGCCTCCCTGGACTTCTTCTCTGAGCTGCACTGTTGGTAAGGTAAAGGACCCCTGGACGGTTAAGTCCAGTCAAAGGCAACTATGGGGTTGCAGCGATCATCTCGCTTTCAGGCCGAGGGAGCCAGCGTTTGTCCGCAGACAGCTTTCCAGGTCATGTGGTCAGCATGACTAAACCTTTTGACACAACAGGAGACCGTGACGGAAACCAGAGCGCGCAGAAACGCCATCTACCTTCCCACCACCTATTTATCTACTTGCACTGGCGTGCTTTTGAACTGCTAGGTTGGCAGGAGCTGAGGCAGAGCAATGGGAGCTCACCCCGTCGCGGGGATTTGAACCGCTGACCTTCTGATCGGCAAGCCCAAGAGGCTCAGTGGTTTAGCGCCAGCTGTGCCAGGACTGTTGGAGCAATGGATGGCAATGTATACACTACAAAATCCAGTATCCTCGTCTGACGGTCTAGCACAGACCCCTCACCTTCTTCCAGCTCTGGCACAAAACCCCATAAATCTCTACCCCCTTCCCCTGCATCGGCCTCCTGCCCCCCCCAGCTAATCCTACCACTCCTCAGAGCCCTGCTATTCCCTGACATTTAGAGGCGATAAGCCTACTTCTGAATGATGTTGTAGGTGTGACCTTTTGCTTTGCTTTTGGAGAAATACAGAGCTAGGTGTGTCCTTTTGGGGGGGGGTCTCTAATTGTCACTGTGGGTTAAACCACAGAGCCTAGGGCTTGCCGATCAGAAGGTTGGCGGTTCGAATCCAGCTCCTGCCAACCTAGCAGTTCAAAAACACACCCAAAAGTGCAAGTAGATAAATAGGTACCGCTCCAGCGGGAAGGTAAACGGTGTTTCTGTGCGCTGCTCTGGTTTGCCAGAAGCGGCTTAGTCATGCTGGCCACATGACCCGGAAGCTGTACGCCGGCTCCCTCGGTCAATAAAGCGAGATGAGCGCCACAACCCCAGAGTCGGTCACGACTGGACCTAATGGTCAGGGGTCCATTTACCTTTACCTAATAGTCCAGGAGGCTTTCCCCTCTTTTAGATTGCTATGCTGGTCCTTACTTCCATATCGGCCGGGTTCTGATCATTGCAATGCCATCTAAAGAGAGCTGCCAACGAAAATGATTTGGAAGATGCAGTCGGTGCCAAGTGCTGCTGCACACCTCATGGGCAAATTTTCCCATGAAGGAGTGGCCAGCAAAAAGGCGGGAGCAAAAGCTTTCTGTACCTGGGACTCGTCTTGAGATTCCTCTGCACAGTTCACATTCATGAGAGCTGCTAAGCGGGAGAACTTTTTGCTGCTGCTGGCAAGATCCAGGCTGAAGAGCTGCCACAGCAGGGAAAGGCAGTGCCCTTGCTGGTACAGAAAAGCTAGTTTCTTCTCCCTGCTATAAAAGATACCATAGGAGTGCAGGGGATCAGAAAGCCTCAGGCTACCCACTCTCCTCACAATCCCTCTTCCTATCATTGAGATAATCCAGGAAGTTCCAATTTACTGGTGCAATAAGTCCGCTTACACCTTACTCTAAGGTAGGTCTCAGCTAAGTACCGTATTTTTTGCTCTATAAGACTCACTTTTTCCCCTCCTAAAAAGTAAGGGGAAATGTGTGTGCATCTTATGGAGTGAATGCAGGCTGCACAGCTATCCCAGAAGCCAGAGCAGCAAAAGGGATTGCTGCTTTCACTGCGCAGTGATCCCTCTTGCTGTTCTGGCTTCTGAGATTCAGAATATTTTTTTTCTTGTTTTCCTCCTCCAAAAACTAGGTGCGTCTTATGGTCTGGTGCGTCTTATAGAGCAAAAAATACGGTACCTCTTTTGGTCGCAGGGCAGCAGAGACTCACCTGGGACCCCAATGAGAGAGGCATGGCCTCAGTGCCCCTTCTGGATGGCTGTAAGGTTACCAGACATCCTCATTTCCTGGGGACAGTCCCCGGATTTACAAGTCAGCCACCATACAAAATCCACTGAAGTTGAAAAGTGTCCCTGGATTCACTGGAAAAAATCTGGTAACATTACTTCACCACCTATCAGGAGCCGAATCCTAGCCTGCACCCCACTTTGGCGAATGAGGAAGCAAGCTCGGACATGGGCTGTGCCAGGGGGCAGAGCTGCGGAGCTGGAAGGCTTCCCTTGGGTCCGCCCCCTGGCCATTTAAATAGCCCTCACCCAGGGCCCTGCTGACTTTCCTTTGTCGGGTTCCCCTGCCCACCCACCTCGGTTTAAGCTGTTAGTCAAGGACTTTGCTGTGGCTACAGAGGTCGCCGTTTTATGGGGCCAGGTAGGAATTTGTCTGATCGCCGAAGAATTGATGCTTTTGAATTAAGGTGCTGGAGGAGACTCTTGAGAGTCCCATGGACTGCAAGAAGATCAAACCTATCCATTCTGAAGGAAATCAGCCCTGACTGCTCACTGGAAGGACAGATCCTGAAGCTGAGGCTCCAATACTTTGGCCACCTCATGAGAAGAGAAGACTCCCTGGAAAAGACCCTGATGTTGGGAAAGATGGAGGGCACAAGGAGAAGGGGACGGCAGAGGATGAGATTGTGGGACAGTGTTCTTGAAGCTACCAGCATGAGTTTGACCAAACTGCGGGAGGCAGTGAAAGACAGGAGTGCTTGCTGTGCTCTGGTCCATGGGGTCACAAAGAGTGGGACACGACTAAACAACAACAGGAATTTGTCCACTGGGCTAATTGGCTCTGGCCCAGTGGTTTTGCCTACCTCATAGCAACCGTCACAACTGATTGTGCATTGAGACAATCCTTTGTTTTGGATGGAGGGGAGATTGTAGTCTCCGCCTGCCCCTCCAGACGCTGGGGTATCCTGTTAAAGGGATCCAGGGGGAGTGGACATGTCCTCCTGCCCAGGCGGGGCCAGGGCCGAAGGCACTCCCCCAGACAGCGGTCCTTCTGAGGGTCACCCTATTTGATGTAAGTCTTAGGAATCCCCACCTGGGTTGGCCTATGCATCTTAGCCGATGGGACAGGTTGGAGTTACAAGGCTGCAAGGTGACCTGTCTTGCACCAGGTGATGTGGAAGCACAAACATAGGTGCAGATGCAGAGAAGAATGTACAGTGGTACCTCAGGTTGCTGATGGGATCTGTTCCAGAGATCCCAGAGGGACCACTTCTGCACATGCGCGTGGCATGGTAGAGCGTTTCTGCGCATGTGCGTGCGATGAAACACTTCCAGGTTTGCCGCTTTCGCAACCCAAAGTTTACGTTACCTGAGGGTAGCATAAGCCGAGGTGCTACTGTATTTCTCATCCTCTCTAAGAAGATGAGGAACAATTGTCCATCCTATGCAGAGTGACTGGGATAAAATCCAATCCAACACCTTACTCTAAGGTAGGTCTCAGCTAAGTACCGTATTTTTTGCTCTATAAGACTCACTTTTTCCCTCCTAAAAAGTAAGGGGAAATGTGTGTGCGTCTTATGGAGCGAATGCAGGCTGCACATCTATCCCAGAAGCCAGAACATCAAGAGGGACTGCTGCTTTCACTGCGCAGCGATCAATTCTGAGATTCAGAATATGTTTTTCCTTGTTTTCCTCCTCCAAAAACTAGGTGCGTTTTGTGTTCTGGTGCATCTTATAGAGCAAAAAATATGGTATATTATGAGAAAAGTTTATGGCCCAAACAGCAGTTGAAGACAACAATATGCTGCCTAGAGGGGGACAGAGTTGGAACAATTCCTCAGCTTGAGAAGCTTCCTACTAGAGGCTTGACAGGCACCCAACTCTAGGTTACTTGAGATCTCGGCAGTGGACCTGTTGATCCACAATACCCCTTTCAATTGTATAACTCAGCAGCACATCCACTCCACCCTCTAAAAACAATTTGCCAGAATCACCATACCCACTGGCCATTTGCCAAGGAACCTGCTTCTTCTGATGAGACAAGTGTTTGGAAGTTTCCACCATGGACTTGAAAAAGGCTCCTATAATGGTCATTGGGAAGCTTCTCTTCAATAAACGCAAAGCCTTCTTCACCAGTTTTTTTGCCAGATTGATTTGACCCATGTTGTAAGAGACCTACAGAGACGTGCGGGAGACAACAATGCAATGGTTATTGGCGAGTTCTTTAGTATCACCTGATAACTTCGCTTCTCGCAGTGAGGTAACCAGCAGAAGGCCCTCGGAGCTGGACCTCAGTGTCTGGGCTAAACAATGTGGGTGGGGATGCTCCTTCAGGTATACTGGGCCGAGGGCATTTAGGGCCTCAAAGGTCAGCACCAACACTTTGAACTGTGCTCAGAAACGTACTGGGAGCCAATGTAGGTCTTTCAGGACCAGTGTTATATAGTCCTGGTGGTTGCTCCCAGTCACCTGTCTAGCTGCCACATTCTGGATTAGTTGTAGTTTCCGGGTCACCTTCAATCACCCCACGTAGAGCGTGTTGCAGTAGTCCAAGCAGGAGATAACCAGAGCATGCACCACTCTGGCCAGACAGTCCGCGGGCAGGTAGGGTCTCAGCAGGCGTACCAGATGGAACTGGTAGACAGCTGTCCTGGACAGCTGTGAGTCTAAAATGACTCCCAGGCTGTGCACCTGGACTTTCCTGGGCATGGCTACCCCTTTCTGGACCAGGGAGTCCCCCACACCCACCTGCCCCCATCCCCCCCCAAAACAGCACTTCAATCTGATAGCTGCCATCCATCCTCCAGCCGCCTCCAGACACTCACACAGGACCTTGACCACCTTCACTGGCCTCCCCCTGAATCCCAGACACCTTGTTTAACCATGGACCTACAAGAGAGCCTCTTGGGCACATCTTTTCGTGGGGGTGGGTTGATATGGGGCAAGGAGTATTGCATTTGTGCAGCAAGACTCCAACGGAAATAATGTTTGGCCATGATCATCCATGTTGCCTAGGCAGCGATTGGGAGTATGTGCCTACAAGAGGGGCTGCTGCAAGAAGCAGAGTGAAGTTGCTCATAAAAGTGAACACCACTACTTAATGTTTGCAAAGAAAATCGTTTGGTGTGCACCAGCTCTGCTCACCACACAGCAGCAACGACTTCTGTAGGAACTATTGTAGCCAGTTTTCCCAGAGGGGATGAGAAAAAGAAGGAACTTACTCAAGAGGTGGGAGGTGAAGGTTATCCCAGTGTGGAATGCCCAAGAGATGGGTTACCCTCAACCACACCACGAGGACAGATCAGTTGGTGGAGCACAAGACTCTTAATCTCTGGGTCGTGGGTTCGATCCCTGCATTGGACGAAACATTCTTGCACTGCAGAGAGTTGGACTAGATGGTCCTCATGGCCCCAGAGCCATCTTTCCCATAGGGCTTAGTGGTTCATTGCGCCAGGGCGCTGGCCTTTCAGGGACGCCCCAGTGAGTGGGGGAGCTGCGCACCTTGCCGGTGGTCTCCCCTTTCCCCGCACGCCCAACCATATGGCTGGTGGGCGTGCAGCTTGCCTCCCAAGCCTCCGCGGGAGGAGAACAATCCCTGCAGAGGCTTAGGATGGAAGCTGCACCCCGCCAACTATATGGCTGGTGGGCTGGTGTGGAGCTTCCTTCCCAAGCCTCCCTCCCTCCCTCACCCCATACCCCCCGTCTTCCCTCTGTGAAAGTAGCATTTATTACTATTCGGGAGGAAGTGGCGGAAGCAGCAAGATAAACATTTGGGGGTGCTGGGCAGATCTTTGCACCCTGGCATCACATATGCTAAAGACGGCCCTGCATGGCCCCTTGCAACACTACAATTCTATGATTCTATTATCTGATTTTGCCATTGCAGGGTCTTTTTCCTGCCTCCATGTGAATTAGTGGCTCCATTAGTTCCTATGGGGGGTGGAGAAACAGCTTGTGGGAGGAGCAAAAAGGTTAAGCCACCCTTGCCGGTCATCCACAGGGCGGTGGCTTTCTGCCCATACTGTCCAGTATTAACCAATTTGATTTTTAAGAATTGAGAAGGTTGCTATTTTTAAAACCCTTCACTGCTTAATGAATAATAATTTCAATTTTAACAAATAACTTGAGTGGAATTAGCATCTCGGCCTGCACAAGACTTCTGACAGAGCAACTGGGTAGGAAATGATGGATTGATTTAAAAATAGAGATGTGGGGAAAGGGGTCATACTTGAGAAGAAAGGGAAGCCCCATAGCTCTAGCCCTCAGGGCATCTCTATGGGCATGTGTGCACCAAGTGATAAGGTGCACATTGTTAGTTCTGCATGCAGACCAACCATTAAAAACTAATAGAATAGAATTAAGGGTGTGTTTGTGCATGTGTGTAAGATCTATTAAAGCCATACAAATAAATGCAATTTAGAAAGCACAGCGTCAGTCCCCTCATTAAAAGCAGTCAGCTCCCAAAAGACTGTTGGAAGAAGGAGGTCTTCGCCAGCTGGTGATGCAACAACAAGGAAGGAACAAGTCGGGCATCTCTAGGGAGGGAGTTCAAGAGTCTGGGAGTAGCCACCGAGAGGCCCCTCACCCCAGGGTGCTTGTGAGAGTGGCAGGACCAAGAGACAGGTCTCGCCTGAAGATCGCAGAGCCCAGGGAGGTTCCTATGAAGGAATACAGTCTTCAAGAAAGCCTGGACCCAATCCATGTAGGGCTTCGAAATTTCCACCCTCCCCGTATCAACCAAATCCAGCAGGTCCTCTTACCTCTCCCTTGAGGCTGTGCAAGACTGACTCCTCAAACAAGCTAATGTTTCTTTGCTTGGGATTCACAGATTTCAGCATGAGCTCTGCTGTGTTCAGATATGTAAAAGCCTTAAAGAAGGACAACACAGAACAGAGTATTTACTTCCTTGATCTCTGTTTACTCCCATCCCTTGCCCATATTCCGGTGCATCTGGGGTTGAGCTCAGAACTCTCCATTCATCAGAGGAGTACGAGGAAACGGGCAAGGGGACAAGATTTCCTCTTTGCCTTTCTGACAAGTCCGCTCACCCCTCTTAGCGCCATGGCATTGCGGGATGGCAGAGGCTTCAAAGAGGGAACTGGAACTTCAGGGCCCTTCCTGATAGGCGGTGGGAGCATAAGCCCCCGTCGCCTTTCGGAAACCAGATCCTAGCCTGCATCCTGCTTTGGCAAATGGGGCTGAAGGCTGAGATTTGGGCTGTGCCAGGGGGCAGAGCTGACGGAGCGAGTGGGCTTCCCTCGGGTCTGCCCCTTGCCCATTTAAGCAGCCTGTACCTGGGGCACTACCTGTTTGTTCCTTCACCAGGTTCCCCACCCACCCTAGGTTTAAGGTGATAGTCACTGATTTTGCTGTCGTTACAGTCATCACCACTTTATAGGGCCGGGTAGGAATTTGCCCACTGAGCTAATTGGCACTGTGACCCGGTGGTTTTGCCTACCTCATAGCAATAGCAATAGTCACAACTGATTGGGCATTGGAGCAATCCTTTGCTTTGGATGGAGGGGTGGTTGTAGTCTCCGCCTGCCCCTCCAAACGCTGGGGTATCCCGTTACAGGGATCTGGGGGGAGTGGCCATGTCCACGTGCCCTGGGGGGGCCAGGGCTGAAGGCACTCCCCCAGACAGCGGTCCCTGTGGGGGTCACCCTATTGGATGTAAGTCTTAGGAACCCCTGCCTGGAATGACCACGGTGAGCGGACCAGAAGTACTGTATTTTTCACTCCATAAAACGCACCTGACCATAAGTCCCACCTAGTTTTTAGAGGAGGAAAACAAGAAAAAAAATATTCTGAACGAAACAGTGGATGCATGATTTTTGTGGTTCATGCTGTGGCCACAGACATGATATGTGATTTGACGGTGAGTTTCTCTCCTCATTGCTTGCTTTAGTATTCCTGTCTCCTCTCTTTGCAAGTTTGCTGTCTTTACCTCCCCCCTCCCGGGCAGCCTCCTTTATCGCCAGAGTCCTTTATCTCCCTCCCGATCGCTTGCTGATCAGCTGCTCAGCGGCTTTGTTTCAACACCCCCTCCCCTCTTTCTGGAAAAAAAAGGCACGATCTGCTTTTTGCCCCTGGGCAATTTAGCTCCAGGGACCATGCATTCGCTCCATAAGACGCACAGACATTTCCCCCTCCTTTTTAGGAGGAAAAAAGTGTATTTAGATTGCCCCATGTATTTAGAGTGTATTTACAGCGAAAAATACGGTATTTAGATTGCCCCATGCCCATGCCCAAACTCTTTCACCTGTATTCAATAATGTTGTGGCATGTTTTGACCCAAAACCAGTCTTACTGGACTCTTATTTATATGGGTTGGGGTATGGGGAGCCCAGTGTCTGGTCCTGCAAAGCTCGAATAGTCACCCAACCCCAAGCCATTTTTGTCCATTGACAAAACTGACCCTCTCACCCGCTCAACCAACAGAAGAGGGGGAGCAAACTCACCGAGCAGGGGAAACTAGCCTGCAGTAGATTAAAATAAAACTAGCAATGGTTCTGTTCCCCACGTGGAACTACATATAAGAGGACAAACTTCTACCATACACAGTTTTGCCCTACCTCTATCGTGAGGCTTGGACTTTCACATAACTTGACACATGCAATGTTGTGCGTGTTTAGGGTAGCCTCTGACTGTGGAGAAGTTGAGAGGGATGAAGGACATGGGCAGCTGGAGTGGGGAAGATGGAGTAGGTCTTACTCACCATATAATTGTTGGAAAGGTGGACATAACCACATGCAGACTCCAACAAGTAATAAAAGGCCCGAGGGGTATCTTCCACAGCCACGCAGTGTTGAGACAAAGGTATGATGATGTACTCCACAATCTCTTCACATTCACAGGAGCTCAGGTTCTTGAGTCTTTTCTTGCCCATCTCAGTAAGCATGATGATTTCATCCATCCTCTCTAAAAACTTCATTTCTATATCTTCCGCTCTGACCAAATGGGGACAGTGGGGGGGGGGATCTCAGCAACTTCTAACATGTGCTTGGCTCCTCAACCCAGGACAGAAGGACTTAAGGCTTGTCCACCCTTACTTTTGCTACGCATTTCTGATATTTAGAATATACTGGACCCCATTACGTTTGTTTAAAAAAGGACTACCTAAGGTAGTTTGTTTCAGGGGCCTAATCCGGCCCGCTGGCCGGTATAATCTGGCCCCTGTGGCAGTTTATTTCCTGGGGTAAGATCCTTAAAAAAAAACCTCCACAACTTCAACCCTAAAAGAAGCTCAACTACCCCAATCTAAAAGAAAATTTTGTGGTAAAATCATAAAACAGCTCAACAACTTCAATCCTTAAAAGAGGTCAACAACCTTGGTTGGCCCTTTGGTCGGCCCTCACAGCCCTTCACTTCATCAAATCTGGCCCTCTTTGAAAAAAGTTTGGACACCACTGATCTAAGGTATCTAACTGTTGGAGATGCATTAGGGAGAATGCTTCTCTAAAATGTATGTCTTTTGATTGTCCTATATGGAAAGATTTTTGGCAGAAGGTAACTGAAACTATCAACAGACGTGTATGGAACAACCTTACATTTACAGAGCAAAACATTCTTTTGAATTAATATTTTTTTTTAATGATATTTATTACTTTTAAGAATTACAAAAAAGGAAAAGAAAAGAAGAGAAGACAAGAGAAAAAAACAAAAGAGAAAACAATACAATACAATACAAAACACAACCTAAACACATTAAACTAAACTAAACAAAACCCGGGACGCAGGTGGCGCTGTGGGTTAAAGCCTCAGCGCCTAGGACTTGCCGATCGAAAGGTCGGTGGTTCGAATCCCTGCGGCGGGGTGCGCTCCCGCTGCTCGGTCCCAGCGCCTGCCAACCTAGCAGTTCGAAAGCACCTCCGGGTGCAAGTAGATAAATAGGGACCGCTCACCAGCGGGAAGGTAAACGGCGTTTCCGTGTGCAGCTCTGGCTCGCCAGATGCAGCTTTGTCACGCTGGCCACGTGACCCGGAAGTGTCTCCGGACAGCGCTGGCCCCTGGCCTCTTGAGTGAGATGGGCGCACAACCCCAGAGTCTGTCAAGACTGGCCCGTACGGGCAGGGGTACCTTTACCTTTTTAAACAAAACCCTATCCCCAACCCTAACCCTAAATAAAACAAAACAAAAACAATTTAAAAACATACATCACACCTTTTCCATACTCCATCTTTCATTCCCTTGTTTCCTCGACCTCCTCACACCTCCCTTTTTGTATTCCACTTCTATTAATTGTTTCAGCAAATCCTTTCTATCTTTCTCTATTTTCTTTTGAATTATATGCCCAGCACATCGAACCTTACAAAAGGACAATGTGAGTGGACTCTCTGCGCCCTTACCACAGCAAAAAGACTGATGCTGATGAATTGGAAAAATAAAAGTGCAGCTTCCCTTCTACGATTGAATTGAAGACTTATACAAACTCGCAGTGTATGAACAACTTGCAAATAAATGCAGACTTGCCATGGACAAATTCAATGATATTTGGAATCCACTTGTCATGGACACGACAGAAAATCGTGAAGAGTAGCCGGAGCTAGAAAGCGGGCAGGCAGAGGAAGGACAGGAGACTGACAGATTTCTCAGGCAGCGAGAGACAGTGGGCGAATGCCTCCCCTTTCTGAAACCGTTAGGAATGCTGCTTATCAGCAAAGCGAAAGTGGGCTGGATGAGAGCCAGCTCTCTGAACCTGTCAGTCCCAAAACTAGGTGAATGGAAAGGCTCAAAGACAGAAGGAAAACCAATAAATGTAAGGGGAGAAAGTTCAGGATATTCTGCAGTAGCCGGAAGTATTCTTCAGAAGACTCAACTTGATCGTGATTTATGGACGCTCTGAGAGACAGCGGCCAGAGGCTAATTGCTTGTATGCAATAAATCTTCTGTAAATTACTGCTGGCGTGTTGTTTTCTCAAGCCGGCAGCTGGCCAGCTCCTGACACCACTCTTACAAATACTGTAATAGGTTGAAATCTGGTGCAGTACAATAACAACTTTGTAAAGTATACAGTTTTTTGGGGGTGGTTTCCCCTGCCCCTTTTATTTTCCCTTATACACAGGTACTGTTCACCCCCCTCTTTTATTTACGTCTCATCGTGTTTAGTTGTACTTTTTGAACTTTTTGAAAATTAAACAAATAAATACAACCTTTGCTCCTTATTTCTAGGCACAAGTCCAGGCTTTTCAGGTCCAGATCCGAGACTCCTTTTTATTTTAATTTTTTTGCCCCAGTGCTTTCCCCATGAAAATCAGCTCTTTATGACTAAATTGGAGCAAACAGCAATCTGTGGAAAATCCAAGTTGCTGTTTCCTCCAGTTAAAAGAATCTCGTGAAAATTCATCAACCTTCATGTGCAAATTTCTCCTAATCAACATTCTTATTTGCGCTTTTGCCTAATATATACATTTCTGTATGATATTTGCACTAATATAGCCAGCTCCTTCAGCCGTTCCTCATAAGGCTTAGTTTCCAGACCCGTGATCATCTTAGCAGCCCTCCTCAGCACACATCCCAGCTGGTCAACGTCCTTCTTAAACCGTGATGCCCAGATTTGAACACAGAACTCCCAAGTGTGGTCTGACCAAGGCAGAAGAGCACTATTCCTTCCCTTGACCTGGACACTAGACTTCTGTTGATGCAGCCTAGAATAGCATTAGCTTTTTTTTGCTGCTGCATCACACTGTTGACTCATTTTAAGCTTGTGGTCCACCAAGACCCCTAGATCCCTTCCACATGTACAGCTAGTAAGCCAGGTGTCCCCATCCTATATTTGTGCATCTGTTCCTTCCTGTCTTAAGTTCAGAATCTGACATTTGTCCCTACTGAAATTTGTTGTGGCCCAGTTCTCTAGTCCAAGGGTAGGCAATCTAAGGCCCGGAGGCCAGATCCAGCCCAATTGCCTTCTCAATCCGGCCCACAGATGGTCCAGGAATCAGTGTGTTTTTACATGGGTAGAATGTGTCCTTTTATTTAAAATGCATCTCTGGGTTATTTATGGGGCCTGCCTGGTGTTTTAACATGAGTACAATGTGTCCTTTTATTTAAAATGCATCTCTGGGTTATTTGTGGGGCATAGGAATTTGTTCATATTTTCCCCCCAAAATATAGCCCGGCCCACCACATGGTCTGACGGACAGTGGCTGAAAAAGGTTGCTGACTCCTGCTCTAGTCTGTCAAAGTCCTTTTGAATGCCGATTCTGTCTTCTGCGCCATTAGCTACCCCTCCCAGTTGGGTGTCATCTGCAAATTCGATGACCGTCCCCACAATTCCTTCATCCAAGTCATTTATAAAGGCGTTGAAAAAAACAACGGGCCCAGGATAAAACCCTGCAACACCCCAATCCACAGAACTGCTTTGGAGCAGAGCAGAAAGTTAATTAACTATCGCAGATAGAAAAATAGGGAGCACCTGAGAAATGGGGCTTCATGGAAACCATGAAGAAATGTGGTGAGGTGGGGGGAGATGAAAAAATGAAAAAGTACAGAACTATCAAGGAAGCTAAAGCATTCTAGGGAAGGGAGAGAGAGAAAGAAAGGGGGCAGTGGGGTTCAAAAGAAACCTGTGGAGAGGGAAGTATATTTTGGGGTTATGAAGAATAAAGATGATTAATAGACAATGGCTTTAAAAGAAAACATGGGATTGAAAAATCAACAAAATATTTTACTATATTTTGACTGAGCCATCTTTTGAGTCAAAATATAAAACTGGTAAAGGTAAAGGGACCCCTGACCATTAGGTCCTGTCGTGGCCGACTCTGGGGTTGCAGTGCTCATCTCACTTTAATGGTCAAGGGAGCTGGTGTACAGCTTCCAGGTCATGTGGCCAGCATGACTAAGCCGCTTTTGGTGAACCAGAGCAGTGCATGGAAACGCCATTTACCTTCCCACCAGAGCAGTACCTATTTATCTACTTGAACTTTGATGTGCTTTTGAACTGCTAGGTTGGCAGGAGCAGGGACCGAGCAATGGGAGCTCACCCTGTTGCAGGGATTTGAACCACCGACCTTCTGATCGGCAAGCCCTAGGCTCAGTGGTTTAGACCATAGCACCACCCGTGTCCCTATAAAACTGGACCTCAGAGCAATTTCAGTTGAAAAGAGCTGAGTCCCCAATTCTAACCTCTAAGGAAGCTCACTGTGCCATATTTATGATGACATAATCATATCACGAGTTTCCCCATTTCTGCTGCACGTAATTACAACTTGGGGGGGGGGGGAGGGAGGGAGTAGCAATGTCACATCAAGCGATGAGTTGCACCAAATTACGGGAAGCAGACTGCCCTGTGTCTCCCAGATCTTTAGTTCTGCCCTAAGCTACTGCCCTATGCTGGTGGCACTGTGGGTTAAACCACAGAGCCCAGGGCTTGCCAATCAGAAGGTCGGCGGTTCGAATCCCCACAACGGGGTGGGCTCCCATTGCTCGGTCCCTGCTCCTGCCCACCTAGCAGTTCAAAACACGTCAAAGTGCGAGTAGATAAATAGGTACCACTCCGGTGGGAAGGTAAACGGCGTTTCCGTGTGTTGCTCTGGTTCTCCAGAAGCTGCTTAGTCATGCTGGCCAAATGACCCAGAAGCTGTACGCCGGCTCCCTCAGCCAGTAAAGTGAGATGAGCGCCACAACTCCAGAGTCATCCACGACTGGACCTAACGGTCAGGGGTACTTTTACCCTTTAAGCTACTTTGCACTCTTTGCAGAAAGGGTGGTGAAATGCAGTCAAGAAAAATGAACACTGAATCTGCCAAGATACAGCAGATATGGATTCACGCATGGCAAAAAGCCCTGCCTGTAAGCTCTCTATTTTCTGACTCTTAGTAGACAACCTCTGGTAGTCTTCTGATAGTGACAACTATCAGTGGGCTTCTTATTTAATCCCCTACATTATCTCTAAGCTAAGGGCTCTCAGGTGAACAGAGCTGAAAAAGACCCCCAGTCAGTGGCGTAGCGTGGGTTGTCAGCACCCGGGGCAAGGCAAGTAATTTGCGCCCCCTAACCCATGGATTTGCGCCCCCTAACCCTAACCCCCAGATGGTGCGGCCGGCCCCCCCTGCACCCTCCACGCTACGCCACTGCCCCCAGTTGATCAACTGGATATACAGTGGTACCTCGGTTTAAATACATAATTCATCCCGGAGGTCCATACTTAACCTGAAACTGTTCTTAACCTGAAGCACCACGTTAGCTAATGGGGCCTCCTGCTGCTGCCATGCCGCTGGAGCACGATTTCTGTTCTCATCCTGAAGCAAAGTTCTTAACCTGAAGCACTATTTCTGGGTTAGCAGAGTCTGTAACCTGAAGTCTATGTAACCTGAAGCGTATGTAAACCGAGGTACCACTGTAATAACAAATACCAGCCAACGCTTTTAGTACTGGGTAAGATGAACTATTACTCTGATTTCATATAAGAGAGATCCTTGGACCCTTAAAGCACCCCAGTCATAGCAGAATGCCAAAGAATATAGAAGTTCTTTTCATCAAACCTAAAGGACTCTTGCAAGCTGGGTCTCCCCTGAAGCTCTTCTAGAAAAGGAAGGGAAGGGAAGAATGATAAATGCATTGCTGCAGACATTATGGTTTCTTGTTAAGTAAGAAAAGGACTAAACCAAGACTAAACCAAGCATTCATTTGGATGTGTGTGTGTGTGTGTGTGTGTGTGTGTGTGTGTGTGTGTGTAAACATGGAAGCATCATATGGAGATTTTTCAGTCGTGAACTGTTAAATACGGTTGAGCCTACCTGTGCTAAGATTGCGTCTTGTGATTCTATTTTCCTTCCAGATGTCAGAAACAAGATTTTCTGAGGGAGGAAAAGAAAGCAAAGGAAGATGCATCTGATATAATAATAATAATAATAATAATAATAATAATAATAATTTTTTATTTATACCCCGCCCTCCCCAGCCAAGGCCGGGCTCAGAGCGGCTTACAAGCAATAATAAAAACAAGATGAATGATTACAACTTAAAAACAAAAATAAAATACAACATTAAAATAATGGAACATTAAAATATTAAAATGTAGCCTCATCGCAGGAGAAGGAAAAGAAAGAAAGGAGAAAAGAGAGAGAGAGAGAGAGAGAGAGAGGGAATCAAACTGGCTCCAAGCCAAAGGCCAGGCGGAACAACTCTGTCTTACAGGCCCTGCGGAAAGAAATCAGATCCTGCAGGGCCCTGGTCTCATGAGGCAGAGTGTTCCACCAGGCCGGAGCCAGAGTTGAAAAGGCCCTGGCTCTGGTTGAAGCCAATCTAACTTCCTTAGGGCCCGGGACCACTAGGGTGTTATTATTTATGGACCTTGAGGCTCTCCGTGGGGCATACCAGGAGAGGCGGTCCCGTAGGTACGAGGGTCCTAGGCCGTGAAGGGCTTTAAAGGTCAAAAGCAGCACCTTAAATCTGACCCTGTACTCCACCGGGAGCCAGTGCAGCTTGAAAAGCACTGGGTGAATATGCTCCCATGGCAGAGACCCCGTGAGGAGCCTCGCTGCAGCATTCTGTACCCGCTGGAGTTTCTGGGACAGCTTCAAGGGCAGCCCCGCGTAGAGCGAATTACAGTAGTCAAGCCTGGAGATGACCGTCGCATGGATCACTGTGGCCAAGTCAGGGCGGGAAAGGTAAGGGACCAACTGCTTGATGCGGCGAAGGTGGAAAAATGTCGCCTTGGCTGTTGCTGTAACCTGCGCCTCCATGGAAAGGGAGGCATCAAGGATTACACCCAAACTCTTAACGGAAGGCAATGGCACTAATTGGGCCCCCGCAAGAGAAGGGAGTTGGTCCCTCATCCCCATGCCATCCCGACCTAGCCATAGGACCTCTGTCTTCGAAGGATTTAGTTTCAATCGGCTCCCACGAAACCATCCAGCCACAGCTTCCAAGCATCTGGTCAGTGTGTTCGGGGCTGAGTCAGTGTGGCCATCCATCAGCAGATAGAGCTGAGTGTCATCAGCATATTGGTGACAGCCCAGCCCATAGCTCCGGATAATCTGGGCAAGGGGGCGCATAAAGATGTTAAAAAGCATCGGGGAGAGAATTGCGCCCTGCGGCACTCCACACACCAAGGAGTGGCGCGACGACATTTCCCTCCCTAATGCCACCCTCTGTCCCCGACCAGGGATAAAAGAGCACAACCAGTTACGGGCTATGCCCTGTATCCCTACGTCTGCAAGGCGGTGGTCCAGAAGATCATGATCGACCATGTCAAAGGCTGCTGACAAATCTAAAAGGATCAGCAGTCCTGACCTGCCTCGATCCAGTTGTCTACGGAGATCATCTGTTAGGGCAGCCAGAGCCGTCTCCGTCCCAAAACCAGGACGGAAACCGGACTGAAATGGATCTAATGCCGATGTTTCCTCCAGAAACCTACCAAGCTGTTCAGCAACCGCTCTCTCAATTACCTTACCCAGGTATGGAAGATTTGAAACTGGGCGGTAATTGGATAGGTCTAAGGGATCTAATGAAGTTTTTTTTAAGAGTGGACACACCACTGCTTCCTTCAATTCCCCTGGGAATGTCCCCGTGTCAAGGGACAAATTGATAATTTCAACCAGGGGGGTCCGCACAACATCTGGACACTCCCTAATCAGCCAAGACGGGCACGGATCAAGGAGGCAGGTGGTGGGCCTACCAACTTGGAGGAATCTATCCACATCAGTAGGGAGTATCCGATTGAAATGGTCCAACACTGGACCTGAAGTCAGTCGAGGGGCCTCCAGTTCAGTCACTGTATCTAAATTGGCAGGGAGGTCACGGCGGAGCAACAGGACTTTCTCCGCAAAAAAACTCGCGAATGCCTCACAGCTGTGGGTCGAATTTGTGCTTAAATTTGGTTGTCCTCCTAAGGACGTTATTGACCTAATTATTTTAAAAAGTTGTGCCGGGTGAGAGCTAGCGGATGCAATGGAAGCTGCAAAGTAAGATTTCTTAGCAGCTTTCATAGCCATCTCATAGGCTTTCATAAGCGTCCTATAAGATGTTCTTGAGGCTCCATCACGAGTCCGTCGCCATACTCGCTCTAGCCGTCTGAGATCCCGCTTCATTTTCCGGAGCTCCTCAGTAAACCAAGGGGCCCGGTTTTGACAGGGTCGCAGAGGGCGCTTAGGCGCGATCTCATCAATGGCTGCCAAGAGCCGGTTATTCCAGTCCTCAACAAGGTCATCTAATGAGTCGCCAGGAGGAGCAGGGTTCCGCAAGGCTTGTCGGAATCTATCAGGATCCATCAGTTTTCGCGGACGAGCCCAAATGGGTTCGCCACCCGAGCTGGGGAGGAGCGGGAAGTCTATCTTGGCTTTCAGAGCGTAGTGATCAGACCATGGCACTTCCATAGCAGGGAGCATGATCACATCTATGCCAGCCCCAAAGATCAGATCCAACGTGCTTGATGAGTGGGGCCCAAAACAACCTGGGAGAGCCCTAGTGTTGCCATGGAAGTCACTAAGTCCAGAGCCTGTGAGGAGGGAGCGGCATCGGCATGGACGCTGAAGTCTCCCAAAACCAGTAGGTTTGGGAACTCCAAGGCCCAGCCCGCCACCACCTCCAGCAGGTCTGACAGGGTGGCTGCAGGTGTGCTGCGTGGTCGGTACACCAGCCAGACAGCCAAGCTCTCCTTGGTGCCCCACACGAGACCAACACATTCAATGCCGGAGATCGCCGGTGATGGCAGAGCCCTGAAAGAGCAATCCTCCCGGAATAACAACGCTACTCCTCCCCCCCAACCCACAGTCCGCGATTGATGGAGGACAGAGAAACCTGGGGGTGTTATCTCATGTAGGGAGACTACTTCGCCTTCCCGTACCCAGGTCTCCGTCACGCAAGCCAGGTCAATCCCCTGCGAGACAAAAAAGTCACGCATGGTGGCGGTTTTGTTGCCTATGGACCTGGCATTGCACAGCACCAATGACGGAGGTGTGTAATCCTTGCTCTCCCTACCCTCATCCCTTGGGATGGGGCATAGATTGGAAGGGGTTCGAGGATCACTGCATCTCGAAACCCTTCGCCGATAGAGATATCTAGCCCCACCGCCATTCCTCCCTAGCCCTTCAATTGTGGAAATCCCAGATCCCATACTAGCCTCCCCAATAGATGGGTAACATCCCCTCAATAACAAGTCATCCTTGGGCCAGGACTCATGGGTCAAAATGGTATGGGAAAGAGGTGGAGGTCTGATAGGGTAAGTATCCCTAGAAGATAAAACCCAACCAACCGCACCCCAAGCGGGGGGGACAGTCCCATGGTGTTTCATTAACTGTCAATCCCCCTCTCCCTCCTGGGTTAATTGGAGGATTGTTGGTTCTATCTGTGGCTGTGGAAGTATTAATGAGGTATGTGTTATAAAATGTGGATCACTGGCCAACAAAGAGCCAGATTTGAATTCGGAAGATCCGTCCATCCTGTCTCGCCAGGAGTACAGTAGAGAAGGCTGATCATTCTGGTAAGTTTTTGATTTGATTTTGATATGATTCCATCATTCAAGAAAGCGGTTAATTGTGTACATCTGGGGTTTTGGTGAAATTGGTTTACCGTTACTTGATCCTAGAAAACGATCTGAAGCACAATGTTTAATGCTGGATAGGTATACTGTAAAACAAACAAAATTCAAGAATAAGTCCAGTGTTAAGCCTACTAGCACCTCTCAGTACCTGCATTAACATCACTGTTTCTTGGTTATGGGACACTGGTTTTCAATCAGTTTATTGTGCGTAACCAAAGGCCGCTACAATGCATAGCAGAGGGCAAGGCAAGGTTTCCCTCTGAAATTGCATGATAGATATACCCTATAAAACGTTTACAGCATAAAACTTTAAAATTAACATATCCAGAACAGAGCTTCTTAGGTGTCAGAGCAAATTTGGCTACCAGGTGCATAATCTGTAGGTCTTTATCAGCTAGGAGCTCAAGCATCTCCTCCTGGGGTATCATTCTGAGAGACAGTCAGTCAGTCAGTCAGTCAGTTTTATTGCACATAGCCAAAGGCTGCCGCAATGTACACAGAATTATTTGACAATTAAAAGAAAATATACTGAATTGATACAAAAGACTTAAGACATTTATATTATCAAAACATTACGTACTCTAAACAGAGCTATAAAAGTACCCCAATGTACAAATCAAGACATTAAACAATAAAATTCATAAGCTAAAATCATGACATGGCCACTAATGTTCAAAACAATGTCAATTAATACAGTGTGCAATTTATACTCAGAGTTTGGTGACAAAGATAGCGCATAGCCTGAAGTAGATAGATAGGATCAAATGAATTCACCCCCTTCACAGTTAATGGCCACCTTAGCTATATAATTTGCTCTAATTTTCCTAGCAGCAGTTGCAAAAAGTGCTACATGCCAAGTCAAATACTTATCTGTGTCTGCGAGGAGATATAAAATCATGTCAAAGGGGTTCTGGCCAGGGGACCTTGTCATTATAGGTACTAAAAATATTTTTCTTGCATCATTATATAAGGGACAGTGCAAGATAAAATGCATAAGGTCCGCTACTTCAGAACATCCCCTAATGCAAACACGTTCGTTTGTTGGTATGCCTCTGTGTTTCCTATCTCTATAAGCAGAGTTTATTGTATTTAGTCGTAATTCTGTAAAAGCTTTCCGAAGTTGTGCAAAAGTCAAGAGAGACAGTGAAGAACAGGGGATAAAAAAAAAATCTCTGGGGATTCAATATAAGGGGCATAGCAGCAGGTAATGCATGACACCCTTAACCTGATTGCATCCATAAATGCACTTGCGTTCCATATGGGCAATTCCGAGGTACCGTATTTTCCGCCCTATAGGACGCACCGTCCCATAAGGCGCACCTAGTTTTTTGTGGGGGGAAATAAAGGGGGGAATATTCCCCCCCCCCCCAGGCACAGGGCCCAGAACAGGCAGCTCTCTGCAAGCCGTGGGAGCCCAGCACCGGCTCCCGCTGCTTGCGGAGAGGTGCGCGAAGCCTGGAGAGCGAGAGGGGTCGGTGCACACCGACCCCTCTCGCTCTCCAGGCTTCAGCAAAAGCCTGCATTCGCCCCATAGGACGCACACACATTTCCCCTTCATTTTTGGAGGGGGAAAAGTGCATCCTATAAGGCGAAAAATACGGTATTTCCCCTCTAAATACACCGAGGGCATCTGTTGGAACCTTAGTTCAACAAACGCCCTACACAGCTGCAGGAAGTCAGTGTCTCAAGGTAATGAAGGTTTAAGTGGTTGATCTTGATTTGGGGGTACCAAGCAGAATAACGGGCATCCATAATGAATGTTCTATCTTGGTGGGCATCCTGATCAAAGATCCAATTTCGCATGGACTAAGGGCTAACTCAGGGCTATGCCAAATTACAGGGAGCCAGGCAGAGGGCCTTCTCGGTAGTGGCACCCGCCCTGTGGACTGCCCTCCCACCAGATGTCAAAGGGAATAACAACTACCAGACTTTTAGAAGATATCTGAAGGTAGCCCTGTTTAGGGAAGCTTGGTTCTCTGTAACTTAAAGCCTCATTACCTTGAGACACTGACTTACTGCAGCTGCGTGGGGCGTTTGTTGAACTAAGGTTCCAACAGATGCCCTCGGTGTATTTAGAGGTGTATAGCTGTCAACCTTCCCTTTTTTTGCGGGAAATTCCCTTATTCCAGTGCTGTTTCCCGCTGCTTCCCGCTGCTATCCCGGGTTGTTAGATATCCCGTAGACTGCCCCTGGGACAGGTGAGGCTGCTGACCCCTTGTTTTCGAGGCTGACGATCCCTTATTTTCAAATCTGAAAGTTGACAGCTATGAACAGAACAACATTCCACTGGATCCTGCCTCCATCCATTCTTCTCTGACAGATCATGGCCTTAGGGGACTCAGAGCCTCATGGGAAGTTGGGCAGCAAAAGCCAAACCCCAAATTTCTACATCATGCTATCCCATTCGTCCTCCAATCAATATAAAACTTCCAGAAGGAGTTTTACCTGTTTCTGATGTTGGAGAAGATCTTGCAGTGCTGCCTGAAGATTGCAGCGGAACAAACACTGAGGCATCTTCATTCAGACCTGCAGTTAAAGGGAGACAGGAGCTGATGTGAACACTTCTTGCATTTGTATTTAGCATCAGTACAAACTATGGGCTGCACTACAGAGGGATGGAGAAGCTTTTGCTCCTTGGGCGACCATGTCCCCATGAGGGGGCCGCATATCGGCGGTGGTGGGTGAAGCAGGGCCACAGCACAAAGCTAGTGGACCCAAAGCGCAGATAATAGGCATATATCTCACACAGCACATAGATATGTTTAACATATTAAAGGTAAAGGGACCCCTGACCAGTCATGGCCGACTCTGGGGTTGCGGCGCTCATCTCGCTTTACTGGCCAAGGGAGCCGGCGTACAGCTTCCAGGTCATGTGGCCAGCATGACTAAGCCGCTTCTGGCAAACCGGAGCAGCGCACAGAAATGCCGTTTACCTTCCCACCGGAGCGGTACCTATTTATCTACTTGCACTTTGACGTGCTTTCGAACTGCTAGGTTGGCAGGAACAGGGACCGAGCAACGGGAGCTCAACCCATCACGGGGATTCAAACCGCCGACCTTCTGATCGGTAAGTCCTAGGCTCTGTGGTTTAACCCACAGCGCCACCCGCATCCCTATTTAACATATTAAGCAGTTTATAAACAACATATCATAGTTAATGGAGTTGGACTAGATGCCTTTGAAGGCCATCCTATTTTCAGTTTTTGTTTCCATCTTTACCTTTCATCTACAGTTGTCAGGATTCTGTCAGCGGGCCACGGCTGGTTGCCCAGGAAAGTATAAAGACAAGGGAACGTTTCTTACCATCCTTTTTTATTTCAGTGTTACAGAGAGAGGCTATAGAACCCAACCTCTTGGATAATGGTGTTGTCCCGAGTGAATCTCCACACACACCCTGCCCCTGTCTCTCCCACTTCCTCGTTCCTCATTCTCATCCTGTCCTCTAGGGTTCCTGCTACGTGCCCTCTGCCTTTGAGCTTTTTGCTCTCTTACTTTTAAGGCTCGCCAGTTCTGGGAGATGGAGGGTCTGGGATGCTTTCTAATGACAACGTGTCAACTGGGTGTTTTCCCAGCTGCCCCATGATTTCCCAGCCTCCCCCCTCATCTGCCTCTGAGCTGAAACCTCCCTCAAACCCCTGTTGTAAATCTATACTGTCTTCTTCCTCTTCCTCCTCCCTGGGAGGGTCAGGATGGGGAGGCTGTCTCCACCATTCCTCCTCTGCCCGGTCCCTGACAACAGTGCTCTCAGAGACTTCAACTGATCCCTTGAGTTTGTTGGGATTCACAGAATGCTGTGTGAGATAGTAAGTCTGCAGGCTTGAGTTTGCTAGCTGATGCAACTGGCTGATGCAATCAGCCTGCAATAATTTCTATGGAAGTGCTGGGTCAGAATGACTCAGCAGTAATGTGCTGTCAGTTGATTGGCTGTCATCGGTTTAAAAGCCAAACCTGTCCAGCAGTAAGGACTTCCTATTTGCGTTAAGGTGCAGGCAGGTACTCTGTTTGACTGTATGAACTGCTTGTGCATTATAGCCTGTAGATAGATATGTGTATATACAAAGGTAAAGGACCCCTGACCATTAGGTCCAGTCGTGACCGACTCTGGGGTTGCAGAGCTCATCTCGATTTATTGGCCGAGGGAGCCGGCGTACAGCTTCCAGGTCATGTGGCCAGCATGACTAAGCTGCTTCTGGCGAACCAGAGCAGCGCACGGAAACGCTGTTTACCTTCCCGCCGGAGCGGTACCTATTTATCTACTTGCACTTTGACGTGCTTTCGAGCTGCTAGGTTGGCAGGAGCAGGGACCGAGCAACGGGAGCTCACCCCATCGTGGGGATTCGAACCGCCAACCTTCTGATTGGCAAGTCCTAGGCTCTGTGGTTTAACCCACTGCGCCACCTGCGTCCCTTATGTGTATATATAGCTCACAATAAATATACTGGAACCTGGAACTCTGAGCATTTCTGCTAAAGCGCCGCGGAGAATTCATGGCAGAGTTTCCGTCCATTACAGATTACTTCCTGCCCTCTGGGCTCTCTGCAAAGTGACGACGCTCGCACCCAAACACTCCCGTCCTTCACGCGTCACCAGAGTTTCGCACCTGCTAAGGTCATGGCTTTTACCTCCTTGATCTGTTTGCTCCAGTTTTTTCAGCGTTACAGAAACGATGATGGAGGCGGCCTCGTTCAGGATGCTTTCCTTGCTTCTGGTCGCTTTCGTTCCCTGCGGGTCTATGTTGTGCAGCATGCCATCCACGGCGTAGCGGTGGAAGGGGATGAAGTCTCCTCCTCCACAGCACAGGCATCGGTGAGCCTGGCTCTCCAGGTAACTGGCGCATTTGAGATGCAGGGCTCTCTTCTGGCTCTTAAGCCACAACTCGTAGGCTGCTTCTTGTAGCAGGGGTGTGCAAAATCCCATCACCTTACACTGCATCACGGACTCCTCTTGCTTCAGCCTGTTGGCAACGACCATTCCAAGATCTGAAAGCCAAGGCGGGGTTTGCTCTCAGCTCTATTATTATTATTATTATTATTATTATTATTATTATTATTATTATTAATAATAATATTTTATTAGTTGAATATAAGAACAACATATAATCAAATATAGTGGTATCTCAGGTTACATATGCTTCAGGTTACAGACTTCGGTAATGCAGAAATATTACCTTGAGTTAAGAACTTTGCTTCAGGATGAGAACAGAAATTGTGCAACGGTGGGTTGGTGGCAGCAGGAGGCCCCATTAGCTAAAGTGGTGCTCCAGGTTAAGAACAGTTTCAGGTTAAGAACGGACCTCCGGAACGAATTAAGTTCTTAACCCGAGGTACCACTGTACAGTCATACCTCATGTTACGTCCGCTTCATGTTATGTTCTTTCAGGTTACGTCCCGCGGCGACCCGGAAGTACCGGAAAGGGTTAGTTCCGGGTTTCGCCACTTGCGCATGTGCAGACACGCAAAATGACGTCATGTGCATGCACAGATGTGGCAGATCGCAACACACACATGCGCAGACGCGGGTTGCGTTCTGCTCATGTTGCGAACGGGACTCCAGAACGGATCCCGTTTGCAACCAGAGGTACCACTGTATTATTATTATTATTTTGAATATTTTATTAGTTGAATAGAAGAACAACATATAATCAAATACAAGCAATCAAATGCAGTTTCCCCCCCCCTAACCACCCCTCTCGCAAAACAGCCCCAACTACGTCCAGGTAATTACATTAGTAATATAATCAAAGAAAAAATTATTTCTACAGTTGCTGGTTTAAAAAATACCATTCCACATGCTCCCACATGTCTTAGGTGGTTTAAATGCATGCTCTTTCTTTGATGCATATGTAATAAAGGAGGACCACGTTATGTAAAAGTTATGTAGTTTCTCATGTTGCTTTCTTTCACGTACCCTTTCTGTTAACTTTTCCATCAAAATTAATTTTAATATTATTATAACATCTTTATTGAAAGTTCAAAGGTACATAATTATATGTGCACTAAACATTGTGAGACATTAATAGAAGACAGGAAAAGAGAAACAGAACCCATGTAGAAGAGGAAATAAAGGCGAGGGTTGGAAAAACCCAAAACTGTATATTTTACAAAGTTATTATTGTACTTTACCAGATCTTAACCTATTACAGTATTTGTAAGAATGGATTCCAAATATCATTGAATTTGTCCATGGCAAGTCTGCGTTTATATGCAAGTTGTTCATATGTTGCGAGTTTGTTTAAGTCTTCAATCCAATCGTAGAAGGGAGTCGCACTTTTATTTTCCCCATTCATCAGTATCAGTCTTTTTGCTCGTGGTAAGAGCAAGGAGAGTCCAATTGTATTGTCCTTTCGTAAGGTTCCATGTGCTCTCAGCTCTTATCAAAGCACAGAATCCCTCCCACACAAACTGCAGCGGCTAGAATTTCAGTGTGGTGTAGTGGTTAAGAGCAGTGGACTCGTAATCTGGTGAACTGGGTTTGATTCCCTGCTCCTCCATCTGCAGCTGCTGGGTGACCTTGGGCTAGTCATACTTCTTTGAAGTCTCTCAGCCCCACTCACCTCAGAGTGTTTGTTGTGGGGGAGGAAGGGAAAGGAGATTGTTAGCCACTTTGAGACTCCTGCGGGTAGTGATAAAGCGGGATATCAAATCCAAGCTCTTCTTAAACAGTAAAAGGTAAAGGGACCCCTGACTGCTAGGTCCAGTCACAGACAACTCTGGGGTTGCGGCGCTCATCTCACATTACTGGCCGAGGGAGCCGGCGTACAGTTTCTGGGTCATGTGGCCAGCATGACTAAGCCGCTTCTGGAGAACCAGAGCAGCGCACAAAAACGCCATTTACCTTCCCGCCGGAGTGGTACCTATTTACCGTATTTTTCGCTCTATAGGACGCATTTTCCCCCCTCCAAAAATTAATGGGAAATGTGTGTGCATCCTATGGAGCGAATACAGGCTCCTTGGCTTTAGCAATAGCAATGCGAAGCCTCCGGAGCGCAGTGGGACCTCCCACTGTGCTCCAGAGGTTTCAGGCAGCTATCCCTGAAGCCTTCGGAGCGCAATGCAAGTTCCCGCTGCACTCTGGAGGCTTCAGGTTCCTTTCGCTGAAGCCAGGAGAGTCTATCCCTGAAGCCTGGAGAGCGAGAGGGGTCGGTGCGCACCGACACCTCTCCTTCTCCAGGCTTCAGCGAAAGCAACGCAAAGCCTCCGAAGTGCGGAGGGAGTGCTCCCTCTGCGCTTCGGAGGCTTCACGTTGCTATTGCTGAAGCCAAGGAGCCTGCATTCGCTCTATAGGACACACACACATTTCCCCTTAATTTTTGGAGGGGGAAAGTACGTCCTATAGAGCGAAAAATACAGTACATATACATTACCAGTTTGACATGAAATGCACATATAGAAACACCCAAGATCTTGTGAAATCACCCTTTTCCTTTTGAGTAACCAACTTGGAATATTCTGAAAAGCATCAGTTTCCTAGGAATGTGCTTACCGGACTCTTGTCCCATTGATTTCACAGCTTTGGGGGAGAAGCAGAGCTCATTAGAAAGTTCATCCTGAATTTGGTTGGTGTTCATTTCTTTCCTTTCCCCAAAACACTTGAAGATGTGAGATTCCACCAGGGCTGCCAAGGTCTGGTTCATCTTCATCTTGGTCCATTCAGGGAGGATGTGAAACAGCAACTCTGTAGAGAAGGTCACACCAATAATAGCTGCACATTTCACCACCATCTGCTCAGAAGGGTTCATGTTGTCCAACTCAGCCAGAGCAATCCCTAGACAGGGGGGAAAAAATTAAGTCATGAAGTGAGAAAACAGGCCAACATTAAAAATGTCGCCGAAGGATGAATAGCACAATCAAATGTCAGCTTTATCAGAGAGGGTAGCTGGATATTCTGTCTAAAATCCTTGACTTCTATAATTTGTACAAAGATACTCAGCTGGCTAAAAACCCCTCTCAGGGAATTTCCTCCATATGTGGTGGACCTGTTCTAAAGTGAAAGCCTTCTGGGACACAATATATAACAAACTGAAAAAGGTTTTAAAAGATAACTTTAATAAAAAGCCAAACGTCCCATGCTGTACATACTTCAGGAGGAAGGATTTCACAGAGACGGGCCCAATGCCTCACCTTTTAATGTCGGAGGGAGCATTATGTTGTGCATCTTCACGTTCTGTGTGATGGTGCAAATGTATGAATCCGACTCACTGGAGGTCCTGGAGGTTTGAGTCTTGAGAGCAGTAACAGCTGCACGGAGAAAGAACAACGAGATAACAGGGTTTAAATACCGTGTTTTCAAGGGTTTGGGGAACAAATATCACAACTGGAGAGAGACCTGTTGGAATGTAATGTAAAAGTGCTGTCTAAAATGTGTAAAATATTATTGGAATGGGAGACAAAGGATGAGGAAGTAAAATCCTCAGTGAAACATTGGGCAATAGATATTGGTCATAATATAGACATGGAAGCGTAGGAACGATTGTGGAATAGGGATATAACATTTACAGCATATTATAATCAGAGAGAAAATGATATGAAAATGATATACCGATGGTATGTAACACCAAGTAAATTGTCAAAAATGTATAAATCTCAATCAAATAAGTGTTGGAAATGTAAAGAGAAAGAAGGTTCTTTTTATCATATGGGGTGGTCTTGTAGTAAGGTTAAAGCTTACCAGGAAATGATATATAATGAATTGGAAAGGATGTTTAAAATAACGTTTGTAAAAAAAAACCAGAAGCTTTTCTATTGGGAATTATAGGGACAGAACTACCAAAACTGTACAGAAACTTATTCATGTATGAGACTACAGCAGCAAGAATGTTACTCTCCCAGAAATGGAAAGAAGTCCCAGCAAAGGAAGAATGGATATAAAAGCTTAGTCACGACTAAGCAGGGTAATAATAATAATAACAATAACAATAATAATAATTTTATTATTTATACCCGCCCATCTGGCTGGGTTTCCCCAGCCACTCTGGGCAGCTCCCAACAGAATATTAAAAACACGATATAACATCAAACGTTAAAAACTTCCCTAAAATGGGAAGTTAGACCAGACTTCCGGTTGGCCGCACGATTAATGGCGGATGGGAGTTCTTTCGGTTGAAAGAACCCCAGCGCTTTGAAGATTGGGGTGACCACGAGAGTGTCGCGCAACCCCAAAAAACCCTCAGATTGAGCATTCTGAGGACCTGGTGTTCCTGCGGGTACCCCTTGTGACTCCCCTGCTCCCCAGTAAGCAGTGACTCCTCTTGGATTTCCCTGCAAAATCTGCTGGTCTGCGTCTTGTTGCACGGCCGGCTCCTGCTGCCGTTGCAGGCCAGCTGTGTGTTAATGAGCCTTTCCTAAAAGAGATGTTAGGATGCTGCCAAAATGGGAGAGCCATCGCTAGCACCAAGCGCCGGCCATTCTACAGGAGAATTGGCACAGAAATCCAGGCCAGTTAATAAGCGGCCGCTTACTGAAAAGGTTGTCCCACTCGTCTTCTCTCTCTTCGTCTTCCTCTAGCATGTGGAACTGAAGGACGTTGTTTAAGTGGAGGTTCCGCAGGAGTTCCTCGCAGTACAGTGGATTCCCATGGCTTCTTTGTATTAAGAACCTGGGGGCAGAGAGTCACAAGTGAGTTCTAGGATAAGGTTACCAGATTTTTTTCAATGAATCCGGGGACACTTTAATTATTATTTTTTAAATTTGCATTTTATTTATTTGTTAACTTTCTTATATTAAATCAGTAAATGTTGTCATATTACATTACAGGACTTACTATAATATAATTTCCAACATGTATACAAAAATTATATACAAATTTTATATACCTAGAAAGAAAATGAAAGAAAAAAGAAAGAAAGAACAAAGAGAAAAAACAAAAACAATTTCCCCCAAAAAATCATATACATACCAACACACTAGACTTCCTGTCTTTCCTGTTGTATATTCCTTTTTACAAATGAATGTACTCTTATTATTGTATATTTCTTTGCATATTATCTAATACATACCTATATCAATATGTGCTCTTAGTCTCAGGTTACATATGCTTCAGGTTACATACACTTCAGGTTACAGACTCCGCTAACCCAGAAATAGTGCTTCAGGTTAAGAACTTTGTTTCAGGATGAGAACAGAAATCGTGCTTTAGCGACATGGCGGCAGCAGGAGGCCCCATTAGCTAAAGTGGTGCTTCAGGTTAAGAACAGTTTTAGGTTAAGAACGGACCTCCGGAACGAATTAAGTACTTAACCCGAGGTACCACTGTAGTGATGTATGGAAGTGAGAGCTGGACCATAAAGAAGGCTGATCGCCAAAGAATTGATGCTTTTGAATTATGGTGCTGGAGGAGACTCTTGAGAGTCCCATGGACTGCAAGAAGGTCAAACCTATCCATTCTGAAGAAAATCAGCCCTGAGTGCTCACTGGAAGGACAGATCCTGAAGCTGAGGCTCCAATACTTTGGCCACCTCATGAGAAGAGAAGACTCCCTGGAAAAGACCCTGATGTTGGGAAAAATGGAGGGCACAAGGAGAAGGGGATGACAGAGGATGAGATGGTTGGACAGTGTTCTCAAAGCTACCAGCATGAGTTTGACCAAACTGCGGGTGGCAGTGGAAGACAGGAGTGCCTGGCGTGTTCTGGTCCATGGGGTCATGAAGAGTCGGACACGACTAAACGACTAAACAACAACAAAATGGTTCAAGAGAAAAATTTAAAAGATCCACTGGACAAGCACTTCCCACTTACGTCTCCAGCTCCCTGGCAATGCTGACCACCCCAAGATCTTGGCAGGCCTTCTGAACGATGACTGAAGGGGTCAACTCCCTTAGCTGAACGTAGGTGGTGTCTTCGCTGCTCATGAGCCGCGCTGCGGCAGCGCAAGGCAGTCTCCCCTTGCGGGGTGATGGAGACAATGACATGACCACAAAGATGCCGATATCGCTTAGCAGGTTCTCCAGGAAGTCCCACGACGCCGGATCCATGAACTGAGCTTCATCAATGACAAAAATGAGAACTTCTTTCATCACTGCCTAAAATGACAACAAACCCCACAAAAAATGAAGTGATAACTCCTGCAAGGAACAGTACTTTTTAACTGTTCCCTGGGTTACCAGGAGCTTTTATCTTAGGTGGTTCGTGTCTGGTACACATTTTAAATTGTTTCATTTCTTTCTTTACACTGCATGGAAGGCATTATAGAAGAGTTCTAATAAATAAACTCACTGTTTAGCCTTTGATTTAGTCACTACATATATTTTTTGTTGTTGTTCTTAATTTTATTACTTATCGAATTTATAGCCCACTCTTCCAAAGAATGTACCTAGAGGCAGAAAACTGAATTTTCTTAATCCAGTTTGCATGATGCTACTGGTGGTTTTTAAAAAAGTAACTGTAATATTTTCAAAACCACCCTGCAACCTGATGGTCCCCTCTCTTTCCTGTAGTTACTACTATTTTTCCTAATACTGTACTAGTCATTGTAAAACTAAAAAAAATCTTCTCCCCTCCTTACGGCTGAAACCATGACCAAAGCAGTTTCCACACCATGATTAAAATGTGTGTGGCTGTTAAGAGAGAATTACATGAAAATGATGTATAGATGGTATATTACACCAGTGAAAATGGCTAAAATGTTTAGGAAAGAAAATAATAGATGTTGGAGATGTAAGGAAAAGGAAGGAACTTTTTATCATATGTGGTGGGAGTGTAAATGTATTAAAAATATTGGGAAATGATATATAATGAATTGGGGAAAATGTTTAAAATGAATTTTGTTAAACATCCTGAAGCCTTCTTGTTGGGTATTTCAAATCAAGAGCTGCCAAAAGAAAAATGGACACTGTTTATGTATGCCACAACAGCGGCTAGAATGTTAATTGCACAACATTGGAAGACAGAAGAGATACCATCAAAGGAACAATGGCAAGAAAAACTGATGAATTATGCAGAATTGGCTAAGCTAACAGATAAACTACAAGAGAAGGACAAAACGGACTTTAAAAGAGTCTGGGAACCATTTACAGTCTGTTTGCAGAAACAACAAAACGGACTGGATTCATTGGCAGGTTTTGAATAAACGTTCACAACTTTATTACAGTAACATATACAGTGGTACCTCAGGTTACATATGCTTCAGGTTACATACACTTCAGCTTACAGACTCCGCTAACCCAGAAATATTTGCTCAGGTTAAGAACTTTGCTTCAGGATGAGAACAGAAATTGTGCAACAGCGGCACAGCGGCAGCAGGAGGCCCCATTAGCTAAAGTGGTGCTTCAGGTTAAGAACAGTTTCAGGTTAAGAACAGACCTCCAGAACGAATTAAGTTCTTAACCCGAGGTACCACTGTAATTTAGAGAAATGATAAGGGAAGTTACTTTTATATAAAAAATGCAGGAGACAATAAATAAAATCAGACAGAAGAGGGGGAGTTGAGGGAAGTACAGGGGGAAGGGAGGGAGAATAAATGTATATAATATGACTGAGATTTGTATTTTTATTTGTTATAAAATTCAATAAATATTCTTTTTTTAAAAAAATGTGTGGCTGTCAGGGGTGAGATAAAGATTGTATTGAGAAATGGATCCATGTCATAGGGACCCAGTTGATCAGCCATGTTTCAGTGGTTAGGATCTATGGGTTTGCCTAGAGATAGATTCCCATATACCATGGTCTGGTTCTACAAAATCAACTTCAAAACAGAAAGATTATGGCATCAACTGAATGCAGATGGTTCTGACATTGTCGTGGGGTAGTAAATGTGATAGAGATCAGTGGGTCAGTCTTTCCTTTTTATATATAATTTTATATATAATTTTTATTAAATTTTCTATTTTACAATTTCAAATACTCGTTTTACATCCTTAAGATATCAGTGACTTCCCTTCTTCTCTTTCCATGGTTCATTTCACATATCATAGAATCCCTGCATATTTTACAAAAACTAAACCATTCAGTATTCCATTATTACAGCCATCAAAACTTGTTCACACTGTTGAATTTATCTTAATGCTGCCAGTATTTTCAGCTGTACACAGTTATTTCCCATATATTCAATAAACGTTTTCCAATCTTCTTTAAACGTATGTTCTTCTTGTTCTCTTATTGTGTATGTTAAGTCTGCAAGTTGTGCATAGTCTGTCAACTTAAGTTGCCACTCTTCTTTGGTTGGGACTTCAGTCTCTCCTGAACTTGGGTCGCCAGGTGTTTTGGGACTACAACTCCCATGATCCCTAGCTAGCAGGACCAGTGGTCAGGGATGATGGGAATTGTAGTCCCAAAACAGCTGGATACCCAAGTTGGGGAAACCCTGCAATGGGTGTTAGCCATACTTGGAGCAGACCCAATGAAATCAATGGACATACTTAGGTCCATTGATTTCATTGAGCCTACTCTGAGTAGGACCTAGTTTATATCACCCAGCCAGTTTATTGGGAGCTGCCAAGAATATAATAACTACTGCCCACCTTGCAGTTCTGCATGATGAAAAGTATCACTTACATTCTTTAGAATATTGACGAGAATGTTCTCCAGCTTTTCATTCTTTGCTTCATTACTCATTTTGGAAACCTCTTCTGATGTGGGGAACTGACCAGAGAAACCAAACAAAGAAATCACACAGTGCTTTTGTTAGCAACAGAGAGTTCTACATTCCTTGTCAGAAGTGCATATGTTAAGAAGCAACCTCAAATCCATTTGAAGCCTCAAGGTATTGATTTCTCACCCTGTGAACTTGGGACTCAGCCAGACTGATAAGGAAAAAATTGTTTTATATGTGTTGTATATGCATTATAAAGGTAAAGGCACCGCTGACCGTTAGGTCCAGTCGTGGACGACTCTGGGGTTGCGGCACTCACCTCACTTTATTGGCTGAGGGAGCCAGCGTACAGCTTCCGGGTCATGTGGCCAGCATGACTAAGCCGCTTCTGGCGAACTAGAGCAGTGCACGAAAATGCCATTTACCTTCCCGCCGGAGTGGTACCTATCTATTTACTTGCACTTTGATGTGCTAGGTGGGCAGGCGCTGGGACCGAGTAATGGGAGCTCACCCCGTCACGGGGATTTGAACCGCCGACCTTCTGGTCGGCAAGTCCTAGGCTCTGTGGCTTAACCCACAGCACCACCTGTGTCCCTAGGATCGTAGAATGCAACAACTGATTGGCCTGCAGGAGAAGACCAATCAGGCTCCAGGAGGGAAGCAGAATCAGCCAATCAGATGGGACTCATTGTGTAAATAATGTATATAAAAGCCTGAAGTTTGGGGGGCAATTCAATCACTGTTTTACAAGCTGCAATAAAGAGCATGAAATCACTACAGGACTCCGAGTACATTTCACAAACCAACTACCAAGCACCCAGAAAATGAATTCAGAAGAGAAAGGTCTTGCCTGCTTGCATCTTTACCTTAACATGATAGAGATTGTTGAGAAGGCAGAAATACTCTTCCTGAACTACTCCTCGGATTCGGGTCACAAGGATATACTGTCTTGCATCGTAGGTCTTGCAAGTATCAATCCCCAGAAACATAGCCATGAGGGTCCGGATGACAAAGAAGTTCTGCCACACATTGATCTTTGTGAGCTCCATCGCCACCACCCTGCATGATGACAAGAACTATTGGTGAAAAGGTTTCACTGCCTCTTCCACGACCGATGGAGAAAAATTAGTTGCTGGGTGGGGGAAGATCAGACCCTTGAACTGGGTGGCTAGCCTCCTCTGCCTGAACGTACAAGGGCACAGGTGGCTGTTGCCCACCAGAAAGTAACAGCTGGGAAGGGCTTCTGGAACGGATCCTGTAGGGAAACTGTGTACGTGCAGCTACTCACACAGAGTCAATTAAGGTTTGGCAGACAGCCACAAGGCAATCTGAAGGAGTAAGTCTGCCTGGTGATAACAGAGGCATGGAGACAGCTCCCTGATTGGTCAAGCTCTTTCAAGGGAGTGATAATTAGAAGAGTTTGGATTCGATATCCCGCTTTATCACTACCCGAAGGAGTCTCAAAGCAGTTAACATTCTCCTTTCCCTTCCTCCCCCACCACAATCACTCTGTGAGGTGAGTGGGGATGAGAGACTTCAAAGAAGTGCGACTGATCCAAGGTCACCCAGCAGCTGCATGTGGAGGAGCGTAGACGCGAACATGGTTCTCCAGATTACGAGACTACCACTCTTAACCACTACACCACACTGGCTCTCAATTAATTTATGGCCTACTAACTGGAATGTGTTAGTTCAGTAGTTCAGTATTCAGAGGTTCAGAGTTCTGTGTGTCAGTGTAGGAGTTGTGAGTCGTGTCAGAGAGAGCTAGCAAAAGATCCGTGTTCTGTTCCTGTAAATAGTCCACTGTATATAATAAACACCTAACTACAAGTTCCTGGTTCCTGCTTCGTCTATCCTGTCTGCAGCCAAGTTGCCAATTGCTTCCGTGGATTCTGCATGTACTCTGCTAGGTCTGGCTAAGGTCCTGCAACTAGTCAGAAAGTTGTGAAACACCAAATAGGTTTTACCAATAGATCCTGCTTACACGGGGGACAGGGAAGTGTTTCTGGAGTTAAAGACTCTTGCTGCCCAGCCCTGAGTCAAGAGAGTTTGGAATACACAGCAAAGTACGGTTAAAAGCATTAACCTGTGGCCTGTGTCCTGTCCTAAGAAGGCAATCTCAGCCAACAGCTGGCTTTTACCATATCCCATGAGGCCTTCGTAGATGATAATGCGGCTTTTTCTGTCGGCTTTAAAATCACTCAGCAAGTTTTCAAAGAGGTCCGTCTCCTTCTTGCGGCCTAGGGGAAGCAAATAAAGCCAGTGGGACTTCTTCAAAAGAGGAAGCCTTGCACAACTCAAACAAATATTCATGAAATTGTTCATATTTTGAATTCAAAATTTACATTTGCATTCTGAATGCAAAAAACCTCCACCGGTGCTAACATTTCAGTGCTGTCCTACACCTGAATTTTTGAGTGCTTCTTTGTTTTTGTTTGTTTGTTTGTTTGTTTGTTAAACCCATACCCCACTTCTTGCGTGCTGTTAGCTGCAAGTCTACGCTTTAAGAAGCTTGTGTTGGGACAGACCCAGGAGTCGAGAAAGGAGGTGGGAGGATGGAGAACAAAGAGGTAGAGAAAAATATTCTCAGGATGTGGCATTATGAAGTGTGTTCTTTATGGACCATATCCTGGTTTTTCTGACGACGCACTATTTCTACATGCCTATCCCCAGAACGAAAGCCCTGCGTCAGATGCGAACATAGTGTATATAAATAAACGCTGCCAGATTTAAAAAATAAGCCATTTTACATGAAAGACATAATCAAGTCTAAGCTTAAGCATGCAGCAGCCCCTTTGCTCTCAGTGGGAGGGTTAAGCCTAGTGGGGTTTCAAAATCTTTTAACTCTCACTTGATTAAAATGTCACTGGTCTGGTCTGGCCTGGTTTTGTTTTGTTTCTACAGGTTAGCATGGCTCCCTTTCTGAAATCTGGCTGGATTGTATTCTTGATACTTAATGATATCATTTGATCCTCTAGGGCAGTGATGGCCAAACTTGGCCCTCCAGCTGTTTTGGGACTACAATTCCCATCATCCCTGACCACTGGTCCTGTTAGCTAGGGATAATGGGAGTTGTAGTCCCAAAACAGCTGGAGGGCCAAGTTTGGCCATCACTGCCCTAGGGCATTGCAGCTTTTGAAAGTTCCCCTCTTAAGATTCCTTTTGGGGAGGAGGGAGGGTGGGGGTTATGTCTGCAAACCTTGCCCCCCCCCACCCTACTGGTACCTCTTTCTGCATGGGTGGTGCTGTTTGGGCTACAAAGGCAACAGCAATTGCACCTGAACATCAATAACAGAGCTTATTATAATATGTAACCATTTGAATATCACAGATCCATAGCCTTTTCTCTCTCTTGCTCCAATAAATGATCATCATCAATGTCGCTGAATGAAGAATATGTCACCTACCCAGCAAAGGGTAATATTCGCATCTCTCTCTGCTCAGATATGCTTTGTAAATCATTCTAAAGGAATGAAGACAAGAAAAGGAAACCTCGTAAGTTCTTCAACTCAAATTGGGGGCTGCTTTCGTTCCCTGAGCCCATTCTTCATTCAAAAGTGTCCCACGCCAGGGTTTTAGTAACCCATCATGACAAAAAAAAACCCCACCCTTTTATTGCCCGGCTGTACACGAAGCTAATACTTACGTTTTCTCCGTGACCCCAAGGAATTTATAGACTGTCCCAGGGTTCAGAACACCTTTCATCTCAATTAACGGGAGCTCTTCAAAGAAATAGGATGGCAACTTGGATTTGACGCAAGTGACAGCATCACAGGTCACCACCCCGGGATAATACATCATCATTCGGGCCGCAAGGTTCACTTTCCGGCCGATGACTGTGTCATGGGAAAAACAACAAGGACAAGACATGCTTTGTCTTTCTTCTAGCTGGACTCTTAGCACAGAGAAACAGGAGCGGCGTTATGTCTGGGCCACCTCAAGCACCACCTTGCCCCAGACAACACTTCTGACAAGACAGAAGTACTGTTTTGGGGGGACAGGGAGCGGGCTGGTGTGGAGGACTCCCTGGTCCTGAATGGGGTAACTGTGCCCCTGAAGGACCAGGTGCAGAGCCTGGGAGTCATTTTGGACCCACAGCTGTCCATGGAGGTGCAGGTCAATTCTGTATCCAGGGCAGCTGTCTACCAGCTCCATCTGGTACGCAGGCTGAGACCCTACCTGCCCGCAGACTGTCTCACCAGAGTGGTGCATGCTCTAGTTATCTCCCGCTTGGACTACTGCAATGCGCTCTACATGGGGCTACCTTTGAAGGTTACCCAGAAACTACAACTAATCCAGAATGCGGCAGCTAGACTGGGGACTGGGAGCGGCCACCAAGACCACATAACACTGGTCTTGAAAGACCTACATTGGCTCCCAGTATGTTTCCGAGCACAATTCAAAGTGTTGGCGTTGACCTTTAAAGCCCTAAACGGCCTTGGTCATGTATACCTGAAGGAGCGTCTCCACCCCCATCGTTCAGCCCGAACGCTGAGGTCCAGCGCCGAGGGCCTTCTGGCGGTTCCCTCATTGCAAAAAGCAAAGCTACAGGGAACCAGGCAGAGGGCCTTCTCGGTAGTGGTGCCTGCCCTGTGGAACGCCCTCCCAAGCGATAAACAACTACCTGACATTCCAAATACATCTTAAGGCAGCCCTGTTCAGGGACGTTTTTAATGTGTGACATTTTAGTGTATTTTTGTTCACTGTGGAAGCCGCCCAGAGTGGCTGGGGAAACCCAGCCAGATGGGTGGGGTACAAATAATAAATTATTATTATTATTATTCTGCCAGACGAAAAGATCGAACTTCCTGTGGCACAGCAGCAGCCGGCAAATTAATGACAGAAGTGCCGCAGGCCCATCTCATGGAAACTTGCTTGATTCCCTCCCTTCACAACACTAGGTCTCAACAAGACCTGATGGAGGACTCTCTCTGGGAGGGAGCATCTGCAGCAGGGAGATTTAGAGGTGTGGTCTGGCTGTTAGGGCACCGAGTCTCTTTCCTTGTGGCCGCCTACTCTGGATGTCTCAGGGCTCGCCCAGACTTCTGTGTGTCCCTTGCTTAGAAAACACAGGGGCCAAGTGGTTTTCTGCTTTTCCAGTACAGTGGTACCTCAGGTTAAGTACTTAATTCGTTCCGGAGGTCCGTTCTTAACCTGAAACTGTTCTTAACCTGAAGCACCACTTTAACTAATGGGGCCTCCTGCTGCTGCTGTGCCGCCAGAGCACGATTTCTGTTCTCATTCTGAAGCAAAGTCTCATTCTGAAGCCCTATTTATGGGTTGGCGGAGTCTGTAACCTGAAGCGTATGTAACCCGAGGTACCGCTGTAGTGGTTTTGCCTTTGCTGCACAGCTTCCCCAGAGAAAACCCACCGCTCTTTAGCACTAAATCAGAGCAAATGGCAATTCATGTTTATAATAATAATAATAATAATAATAATAATTATAATTATTATTATTATTATTATTATTATTATTATTATTATTATTATTTATACCCCACCCATCTGGCTGAGTTTCCCCAGCCACTCTGGGCGGCTCCCAATCAAGTGTTGAAAACAATACAGCATTAAATATTAAAAACTTCCCTAAACAGGGCTGCCTTCAGATGTCTTTTAAAGATAGGATAGCTGCTTATTTCCTTCACTCTGAAGGGAGGGTGTTCCACAGGGAGGGCGCCACTACCGAGAAGGCCCTCTGCCTGGTTCCCTGCAACCTCACTTCTCGCAATGAGGGAACCACCAGAAGGCCCTCGGCTCTGTATCTCAGTGTCCGGGCTGAACAATGGGGGTGGAGATGCTTCTTCAGGTATACAGGACCGAGGCCGTTTAGGGCTTGAATTCAGTGCTAAACCACAGGAGTTTCCCAGGAGAAAGCAGCAGAGTGAACCGAAGAGTGGATCAGCACTGCATCTTGTTGTTTCTTTAATGTTGCTGTGCATTCTAACACTTTATTTGGGTTTTTTTTATTATTGAACTATTTTGTTGCTATGATATGTTTCTTTTAATGTAAGCTACTTTGGAGGCTTAAACATTTGCATAAATAGAGGACACAGGAAAATAAATAAATAGAGGACACGGGAAAAACCAATGCTATAAACCAAAAGGATTTCAGCAGCCAGATTTCTTTCCCCCCTTTTTTTGGTATATAATTTTTGCTTTTTAATTATTGTTATTATTTTTAATTTATTACATTATTTTGACAAAGTAATAATCATACATAAATAAGAATAAAATGTGCACCCCACTCCCGAGATCATTCCATTGTGACTATCCAACCTCCCAAAATTTCAACACCTCTTACAATGGTTTGACCCCTTTCCATTTTAACAGTACAAGTTCTCCAAATACCCTTCAAAATCATTTCTCCTGCATAATCAACGTTTTACCTTAATGGCACATGTTAATTTATCATTACTAACTATATCCCACCATATACCATTCTTTCATATACCATATACTATATCCCACTATATACCATTCTTTCATTTTATATTCTGCTTGCCCCTTCCAATTCCTAGCTATCATAATTCATGCAACTGTCAATAGATTTGTGAGCAATGCAAACTTTCCACCCCATTGTAAGCAGCAAGATTTCTGCCCAGTTGTGCAGTACGGGAGAATCCTTAGAAGCAACAACCTAGAGAAGGCAACCCACCAAGAGATGATGATGATGAAGAAGAGTTTAGATTTGATATCCCGCTTTATCACTACCCTAAGGAGTCTCAAAGCGGCTAACATTCTCCTTTCCCTTCCTCCCTCACAACAAACACTCTGTGAGGTGAGTGGGGCTGAGAGACTTCAGAGAAGTGTGACTGGCCCAAGGTCACCCAGCAGCTGCATGTGGAGGAGCGGTGAAGCGAACCCGGTTCACCAGATTACGAGTCCACCGCTCTTAACCACTACACCACACTGATGAAACACTAGTTGGGTTGAGCAGCAAGGCAAAGGCTCCAGGCAGCGGGAACAGGAGCAGGAGTCTGCAGGTGAAGGAAGCCGGTGCTGGGAGTTTGCCAAAGCACAGGCCATGAGGGGGCGAACAAGGAAGCAGTGCAGGGAAGCACTGAGGTGGGAGCAAATCTTTCACTTACTGCACGAACATTCGTAAAACTGGCCTTGAACACAGGGAAGGTACAACAGTCACGATACCTGTGTATTCATGTCTCAAACGATGGCCTACTACTCCACAGAAAACTGGCCCACTGGTGACCCCAATGGAGACAAGTCTGAAAGCACAAGAGAGGGCAAAGGTAAAGGTAAAGGACCCTTGGACGGTTAAGTCCATTCAAAGGCGACTATGGGGTTACGGCGTTCATCTCACTTTCAGGCTGAGGGAGCTGGCGTTTGTCCACAGACAGCTTTCCGGGTCATGTGGCCAGCAGGACTAAACTGCTTCTGGCGCAGCAGGACACCGTGACGGGAACCAGAGCCCACAGAAATGTTGTTTACCTTCCCACCACAGTGGTACCTATTTATCTACTTGCACTGGCGTGCTTTCAAACTGCTAGGTTGGCAGGAGCTGGGACAGAGCAACGGGAGCTCACCCCGTTGCGGGATTCGAACCACTGACCTTCTGATTGGCAAGCCCAAGAGGCTCAGTGGTTTAGACCACAGTGCCACCCACGTCCACCTGTGTTGATGTGCTCCCCAGCCCAGTTCTATAGCATCGTGTGAACTTTTTGTCTCTGGCGAGTGCTTTTCATTCCTGCGGTATGCAATATTGCACCTACAGGGAACTTGCAGCTTATGCGAGGGTTCAGTTCTGGGGGGTCCACACAGAAATGCAAAACTGCGTAAAGCCGGGAACCCCAAGAACCTCCCCCAATGAAACCATCTCTACCTGTCCAGAGCAGGTCTCACCCTCTGCCTTGCTATCTGGGCAAATGAATACAATTACGTAGATGAAACATTCGTAACAGTGTGATTTTGACTCCCACCTTTAGGTTTTTCAAATTCTAAGGACAGGATTAGAGTTGACCCTGCGGGCCAAGGTGTCAGATAGCCAACACCTTTCCTGGACTTCTGAGGCCCACTTTTTCTTAAACCATAATGGAAACTCAGTTTGGAACTGGTTCAGCAATTACAAGCATCATTGGGGTGGGCAGGGGGAATTGGAAAAAAATCAGTTTCAAGAGTTCTGGATCAACTGGCGATTTTGGCTGTATGCCTTACTGTTATGTACTGAGCTGAATCCTAGAACAATAGGATCCAGAATGTAGCAGCCTGATTGGTCCGCAGGAGCCACCCAATCCAGCTCCAGGTGGAGGTGGAAGTGAATCAGCGACCTGGTTGGCCTGCAGGAGCAGCCAATCAGGCTTCTGGAAGAGGCGAATCCGCAACCTGATTGGCCTACAGGAGCAGCCCGGAATTAGCCAATTGTGTAAATAATGTATATATAGCTAGACATTTTGGGGAAAGTTTCATTCACTGCTACTATGAGCTGAATAAAGAGCATGATATTCACAATCGACTCCGAGTATATTTCACTTATACTGGCTTCCTATTATATACAACTAAGCTTGCACCAGGATCCAGCAATGCTGTTGTGCTCTTTGTTGGAATGCCTTTTGGAAAACAGAAAACAGACAGTCTCCTCCCCTTTGAAGCAGAAAGAGACCAGCCAACCACACCCAACCGCCGAAACTCCTCAGGGCTGCTCAGCCATTCTGGTTTGCATTCCTTCCCCTAGCACAGTCCTTTCCCTTCAGCACTGAGTGATATGTCTGGGCTGAGGCCTCTCCTCCTCACCCACATCTACACTTCCACCTCTTTCCACTCGAAGCAAATAGTACTGCGATAGAGGAGTGGGAGACAAGGGCCACCCATTGCCCGCTGCATTCTAGGGCATGCCAGACACCTCCACAAAACTGGATGGGCCCTAGTTTCCCAGTACCTTGCTCTGTTGCATTGAACCTGTTATGAACTGAAGTTCTCACCCTGGGCCAGCAGGGGGATACTATAGATAGTTATGCAAATGAAGGATCGTGTGCTGGTCCCGGGGGGAAGGTACTGTTACCGTAGTCAGAGTTCACAAGATGTGGGGCGAGGTCCGATTTTTCCCTTTGACATCTGGTGGGAGGGCATTCCACAGGGCGGGTGCCACTACCGAGAAGGCCCTCTGCCTGGTTCCCTGTAATTTGGCTTAGCCCTGAGTTAGCCCTCGGTCCATGCGAAATTGGATCTTTGATCAGTATGCCCACCAAGATAGAACATTCATTATGGATGCCCGTTATTCTGTTTGGTACTGTGCTGGTCCCGGGGGGAAGGTACTGTTACCGTAGTCAGAGTTCACAAGATGAGAGGCGAGGTCCGAAACAGGGAGCCGGGCGGGGTCAGGAACACTCGAAGATCAGAAGCAGGAAGCCGGGCGGGAACAGGAACACTGGCAGTTCAGGTCTAGGTCTGGGTAAGAGCAGATACTCCACAATGACGTTGCTCCCGCAACCTGGGACCGGGCTGACCGACCTTTATCTTCTCTAAGGCCAGGGGCGGTCCCGGCCCCCAGGAGCCCCGCCTCTCCTGGCCTTAAGGCGAGCACTCCTCCTGGGAGCAACCAGTTCCCTTCGCCTCTCTGCCCTAAGCCTCTGCAGTTCAGGAGAGGCCAAAGGGTTACTGGGCCCCGGGGGAGGCTCACCTGTAGACACTGAGTCCTCAAGCACCTCTGGGGCCAGAATGGTTTCACCTGGTGCCTGCTCCTGAGGATCTGACACAGGTGCAGGCTCCTCAGAATCTAGGACTTGCCCTGGTTCAGCCGGCCCTGGAGGCGGGGACTCCTGTGCAGGCTGGGATTCCTCTGGTTCAGCCTCTGAATCGGAATCCCAGGCCATCACACCATCCCCCCTCCCAGGCCCCCCCCCTCAATCGAGGGTCTGGACCCGGCTTGCTGGGGTACGCCGCATGGAACTCTCGGAGGCAGGCAGGCGCGTGGACGTTGGCCGCTGGTTCCCAGGAACGGTCCTCCGGTCCATACCCCTTCCAGTCTATGAGATACTGCAGCTTTCCCTTGCGGTATTGGGAGTCCAGAATGCATTCCACCTCGTACTCAGGCTCTCCCTGAACCAAAACTGGCTGCGGTCGGGGACAGTTCGGGTGGAACTTATCGGGTGGTGCCACCGGACTCAGAAGGGACCTGTGGAAGACCGGGTGAACCTTCAGGGTTGCGGGCAACCGGAGACGGAATGCCACAGGTGAGACTTGGTCCACGATAGGAAACGGGCCGGTGAAACGGGCGTCCAACTTCCGCGAAGGTTGAGAGGGGTGGAGGTGGCGAGTGGAGAGCCATACCAGGTCACCAACGTGAAGTTCCGGCCCCACCTGGCGGTGGCGGTCGGCCTGGGCCTTGTACGCCTCCTTGGCCTGGTGCAGTTGCTCCATCAAAAGCTGTTGCTGGGACTGGAGCTCCTGAAGCCACTCCGTCACCGCAGGGACCGCGGATGCCGGCAGCACATCTGGAAACAGCCGTGGATGATAACCGTAACTGGCCTGGAACGGGGTCTGCTGGGTGGACGCATTCACCGCGTTGTTGTAGGCGAACTCCGCCAATGCTAGGTGGTCGACCCAGTCATCCTGCTGGTAGCTGCAGTAACACCGGAGGTACTGCTCCAGCACCGCGTTCGCCCGTTCCATCTGGCCATCGGTCTGTGGGTGGTAGGCTGACGAGAGACAGACCTCTGTCCCGAGGGTCTGGTGCAATGCTCGCCAGAACCGGGATGTGAACTGAACGCCCCAGTTGGACACCACACGCTCAGGTAGGCCATGCAGGCGGAAGACATGCTGAAGGTACAGCTGAGCGGTTTCCTTGGCTGTGGGTACAGATGGGCAGGGGGCACAGTGCACCATCTTAGTGAAATGGTCGGACAAAACTAGAAGGCAGGTACAGCCACGAGATGGGGGTAAGTTCACTACAAAGTCCAGCGAAACCGTGTGCCAAGGACGTGGTGGAACTGGCAATGGCTGCAGTAGGCCGGGGGGTCGCCCGGTAGGGCCCTTGGCCCGCCGGCAGACATCACAACCAGCAACGTAGCGAGCCACGTCAGCCTTCAGGCGGGGCCACCAAAACTCATGGCTTACCAGATGGGTGGTCCGATACCGCCCGAAGTGCCCCGCTGCTGGGGCATCATGGGTCATCCGGAGAACCTCAGTCCGTAGTGGCCCTGGTGGGATGTACAGGCGACCGTGGTGCAGCAGAAGGCCCTGATGCAAGACCAGCCCTGGATACTGAGGGCTGGACCCTTCAGCCAGCTCCCGGAGACGTTCCTGGGCCCAAGCATCGACCCGCTGCTGTTCCCGCACCCAAGCCTGCAGTGGCTCAGCCTCCTGGGTGGCCAGGAATGCGGCTGGTGGTAGGATCGTGGTGGGTACTGCTTGCTGTACCGTGTCTGCATTGTCTTCAGGTTTCCGGGACAGGGCATCCGCCTTCTGGTTTTGGGAGCTAGGGATATAGCGGATCCGGAACTGGAACCGGGAAAAGAACAACGCCCACCGGATCTGCCTTTGGTTTAGCTTGCGAGTGGTCTGGAGGTACTCCAGGTTCCGGTGGTCGGTTCTCACCTCCACCGGGTGTCGTGCCCCCTCAAGATGGTGGTGCCAGACCTCAAAGGCCACCTTGATGGCCAGTAGTTCCCGCTCCCACACGGTATAGTTACGCTCTGCTGGAAGGAGCTGGCGGGAATAGAAGGCACAGGGTAAGAGTGGCGCTTCAGGTCCATACTGCTGCGACAAGACAGCACCGAGAGCCGTACTGGAGGCGTCGGTCTCCACCACAAAGGGTCGAGAGGGGTCAGGATGTTGCAAGATCGGCGCCCTCTGGAAACAGGCCTTCAACCCCTGAAACGCCTCCTCTGCCTCCTTGTCCCAGGAAAATGGCATCTTAGGGCGCAGTAGCCGGGTCAACGGGGTGGTGCGATGAGCATAATCTGCAATGAAGGTCCGGTAATAGTTGACGAACCCCAGGAAACGCTGTAGGTCCTTGCGGTTCCGAGGTGCCGCCCAATCTCGAACCGCTGCCACCTTCCCAGGATCCATCTGCACCCCATCTGGAGAGAGCCGGTGACCAAGGAAGTCCACAGACCGCTGATGGAACTCGCACTTGCTGAGCTTTGCATATAAACAGTGCTCGCGCAAGCGCTGCAGTACGGTCCGGACATGACCCTCGTGGCGAGCCGGGTCACGGGAGTAAACCAGAATGTCATCCAAGTACACCACCACGTACTTGTCTAGCAAGTCCTGGAACACGTGGTTGATGTACCGTTGGAACACAGCAGGCGCGTTGCACAAACCGAAGGGCATAACCAGGTATTCGAACTGCCCGTACCGGGTCCCGAATGCTGTCTTCCACTCATCCCCTTCTCGGATCCAAATCAAATTGTAGGCCCCCCGGAGGTCTAGCTTGGTGAACACCTGCGCCCCTTGCACCCGCTCCAGGAACTCCGAAATAAGGGGCAAGGGGTACCGGTCTGGGATGGTAATTTTGTTCAGGGCCCGGTAATTATGGCAAAGGCGGAGCTCCCCACATTTCTTCTTAACAAAGAGCACTGGTGCAGCGGTGGGCGAGGTAGAAGGCCTAATGAAACCACGCTCCAGGTTCTTGCGCAAGAAGTCCTGCAAAGCCTCGCGCTCTGGCTCTGTTAGAGAGTATAAGCGACTCACCGGTAGGGGCACTCCGGGCTGGAGGTCTATGCCACAGTCAAAAGACCGATGCGGTGGCAGCTGGTCTGCCCCCCGTTCATCGAACACGTCTTGGTAGTCCCGGCTGGGAGCGTGGGTGCTGCCTCCTCCGTGGGTGCGGCTGCTAGCATCTCGGTCTGAGCATGGGAACATGGGTCTGAGAAGTGCACAGTCCGTTTGACCCAGTCAATCTGCACATTGTGAGCCTCCAGCCAGTACATCCCGAGCACCAGGGGGAACCGGGGCATGGAGGCAATGTCCAAGGTTCGCATCTCCCGGTGCTGCTGGAGACACAGGACCAAGGGCTGGGTCTCCTGAGTAACGGCACCCGAACGCAGGAGCCGTCCGTCGATTGCCTCCACCTGTACCGGTTCTGGCTTGTTCTGAAGTGGCACCCGATGATGGGCAGCAAAAGCAGCGTCCATATAGGAGCGGGTTGCCCCCGAATCCACCAGAGCATGGGTAAGAATCCAGGGCCCACCTGGAGGGTATAGACGTACCAGAACCATAAGGTGTTGCAATTCAATTGGTGCAGCCCCATTCTGTGCTGTTTGGGACCCCAGGTAGCCAGGGCCATCAGCTACTGGGGTTGGCGGTTTCCCCTATGGCTGGCGCTTCTCAGGACAGGACCGGGCGTAGTGTCCGCTTCCGCCACAATAGAGACATAGATTCCCCTCCCGACGCCGCGTCTTCTCTGCGGGGGAGAGGCGTGTCCGCGCTGCCCCAAGCTGCATAGGCCCCTCCGATGACTCGGCTGTGGCCGTGGAGTTGCTGGTAGAAGCTGGTACCGAGAACTGGAAATGCCGGCGGCCCCGGGCCTGACGACGGTCCTCTAGCCGATCGTCTATCTGTAGACTTCGTTGAATGAGGGTGTCTAGCGTGGTGGGGCGTTCCATTGTGGCCAGCTGGTCCAGTATCTCATCTGAAAGCCCCTCGAGATACTGGTCCCGAAGAGCAGAGTCATTCCAGGTCAAGTCCTGTGCCAGCAGCCGGAATTCTGTGGTGTATGCGGCCACAGTGGACTTGCCCTGTTTCAACCGCCTGATTGCCCGGTTGGCTTGACTCCCCTTCTGGGGGGTGCTGAACGCGGCCTCCAAATGATTGCAAAACCCCATATAGTCTGTCAGCAAGGGGGAGTCTTGCCTGAGCAGCGGCAACGCCCACTTGGCCACCTGGTCCTTTAACAAACTAATCAAGAAGTGCACCTTGGTGCGGTCGTCAGGGAAGTTCCGGGCTCGCCCCTGAATATACAACTTGGCCTGGGCAAGGAACATGGGGAAGCTGGCCGGGTCCCCATCAAATTTCTCTGGCAAAGCCACTGGGTACTTGCCAGGAGCCGGGGCGTCGGCCCCAGGAGCCGGTAGGGCATCCAACCGCTGCTGAAGTGCCGTAACCGCATTGCTGAGCTGCTGCACGGTGAGAGTCAAGGCCTGGTTCTCCTGGGCGATTGCCAACAGCGTAGCCGCTTGGTCGGCCATGGCTTCTGGCTCTTCCCGAACGCACCCCAACAAAGAGGGAGTGCGGGTGTGGCGGGAGCAAACTGTGCTGGTCCCGGGGGGAAGGTACTGTTACCGTAGTCAGAGTTCACAAAATGTGGGGTGAGGTCCGAAACAGGGAGCCGGGCAGGGAACAGGAACACTGGAAGGTCCGAAGCTGGAAGCCGGGCGGGAACAGGAATGCTGGAAGGTCAGAAGCAGGAAGCCGGGCGAGGAACAGGAACACTGGCAGTTCAGGTCTAGGTCCGGATAAGAGCAGATACTCTACAACGATGTTGCTCCCGCAACCTGGGACCGGGCTGACTGACCTTTATCTTCTCTAAGGCCAGGGGCGGTCCCGGCCCCCAGGAGCCCCGCCTCCCCTGGCCTTAAGGCGAGCACTCCTCCTGGGAGCAACCAGTTCCCTTCGCCTCTCTGCCCTAAGCCTCTGCAGTTCAGGAGAGGCCAAAGGGTTACTGGGCCCCGGGGGAGGCTCACCTGTAGACACTGAGTCTTCAAGCACCTCTGGGGCCAGAATGGTTTCACCTGGTGCCTGCTCCTGAGGATCTGACACAGGTGCAGGCTCCTCAGAATCTAGGCCTTGCCCCAGTTCAGCAGGCCCTGGAGGCGGGGACTCCTGTGCAGGCTGGGATTCCTCTGGTTCAGCCTCTGAATCAGAATCCCAGGCCATCACAGATCGAAAGTGACGTTCAGTAATTGGATAGTTTCAGAAAGTTGCTACAGTAACGTTGTACTGGAGCTCTATATAAGCATGCTGATTGAGCCCTTCAGTTCAGTTCTGTTCTGGCCTCTCAATAAACAAGAGCTGTTTGAAGAATCACTGTGTCGTCTGATATGTTCACCCACAACTTAACAGAACCCACATCCCAGCTGCCATGTTTCTTACGATGCTCAGCTAGGGCTGTGGCACAAGCATCGCCAGGAAGCAGTAAGAGGGTGGGACTGACAACAGCCCCGTTGGGTGGCAAGCCAGGGGTGGTGATTCTGGTGTGGGCGGCACCCGTAACCCTGCCAAAAATATATCCCCGGCCCACTCAGTCACTTACCTTACTTTCATGAGAGCCGTGGAACAGAAAGCATGGATTTTATTGGCACTGTCCAGAGCATTTGCACCCTCGTCAGACTGTTTATCCCCAGGGAGGCCAAAGATGCACAGCAACGTGCAACCCTTATGGGGACAGGAGCAAGAACATCGGAGAAGTTGTTATAAGAGCAGCTTATTGCCATTTGCAAAATGCAGATATTTACGCATGTAGGGTTTCTGTGTGCAGATTTCCAGGCTATGGTCTCCCGAAGCCGCCATATAAAATTCTAAAATAATTGTCCCATAAAATTAATACATGAAACAAAGCTAAGTACAGTGGTACCTTGGGTTACAAACGCTTCAGGTTACAGACTCCGCTAACCCAGAAATAGTACATTGGGTTAAGAACTTTGCTTCAGGATGAGAACAGAAATCACGCAGCAATGGCGCGGTGGCAGCGAGAGGCCACATTAGCTGAAGTGGTGCTTCAGGTTAAGAACAGTTTCAGGTTAAGAACAGACCTCCAGAACAAATTAAGTTCTTAACGCGAGGTACCACTGTAGTAAAGGTAAAGGGACCCTTGACCATTAGGTCCAGTCATGACCGACTCTGGGGTTGCGGCGCTCATCTCACTTTATTGGTCAAGGGAGCCAGCATACAGCTTCTGGGTCATGTGGCCAGCATGACTAAGCCGCTTCTGGCAAACCAGAGCAGCGCATGGAAACACCGTTTACCTTCCCGCTGGAGTGGTACCTATTTATCTACTTGCACTTTGACGTGCTTTCGAACTGCTAGGTGGGCAGGAGCAGGGACCGAGCAACGGGAGCTCACCCCATCACGGGGATTCGAACCGCCGACCTTCTGATCGGCAAGTCCTAGGCTCTGTGGTTTAACCCACAGTGCCACCCGCATCTCACCACTGTAGTAGGGAACCCTAATGTCAAGTAAACCATACAATAAAATAGAAGAACACTATGTTTTCAGCACTGGCGGGTAGTTCTGACAGAGAGTGTTTACAGTGAGGATGTCGTAACTCCAACTGGCCATTGACCAGCTCTGAGGGTGGTGTTGCCATGATTCAAATCCTGGCTCATTCGTGGCACTCACTGGGTGATGTTGGCCAATCACTGCCTCTAAGCCTACCTTGTAGACTTTTGGGGAGGGTAAACTGAGAGGGAGGAAGAAAGGTGATTCTTCTTTTCTTGGAAGAAAGGTGGGTTAGTAAACGTGTTAATTAATACTGCACTTTATTCATTCCTTTTGGGAATTATAGGAACAGAACTACCCAAACTGTATAGAAATTTATTCACGTATGTGACTACAGTGGCAAGAATGTTACTTGTCCAAAAATGAAAAGAAGAAGTCCCAGCAAAGGCAGAACGGATACAAAAACTTATGGAATATGCAGAAATGGCAAAAATTACCAGAAAAATAAGACATCAAGATAGCAAACTTTTTATTAAAATAATGATAATCGTTTATTGAATGTTTACAAACAAACTGTAAATAGATAAGAACATTGACGGGATTATTGTAATAACCTGCAGTTTTGTAATAATCTGCAGTTTCATCACCAGCTACTCATACCACATGACTGCAACAAAATTTCTGAAAGACCTACATTGGTTCTCAGTACGTTTCCGAGCACAATTCAAAGTGTTGGTGCTAACCTTGAAAGCCCTAAACGACCTCGGCCCAGTATACCTGAAAGCGTGTCTCCACCTCCATCATCCAGCCCGGACACTGAGGTCCAGCGCTGAGGGCCTTCTGCCATTCCCTCACTGCGAGAAGTGAGGTTACAGGGAACCAGGCAGAGGGCCTTCTCGGTAGTGGCACCCGCCCTGTGGAACATCATCCCATCAGATGTCAAGGAAATAGAGAACTATCGGACTTTTAGAAGACATATGAAGGCAGCCCTGTTTAGAGAAGTTGTTAATGTTTGGTGTTTTGTCGTGTTTTTAATATTCTATTGGGAGCTGCCCAGAGTGGCTGTGGAAAACCAGCCAGATGGGCGGGATATAAATAAATTATTATTATTATTATTATCTGAGGGCACAGTTCAAAAGTGCCCACAGCCACCCCAATGACATGAGTACATCATATAAAGAATGTCTGTAGGACCCTCCCTCCTACAGTGATCTGTGCCAACTCCAACTCTTGCCATGCTTTGCTGATAAGGACCATGCTTGCAGGTGACTCACTTTGTCAAACATGAAGACCTTGTTAATCTTGCCACTGAGCGGGTATATGATCGCCGCAATCTTCGTGTTGGCATCCTGGATGGCCTTACAGAGATGGTGAGTGTTGGCACTTTCGTCAAACTGCAGATTCACAAAGACGATCGTCACAGGTCGAAGCTCTGATAAATATTCCAGGGGCTGGTTGTCATCGATCTGAAAAACAGGACAGGAGAATGTACAGGATGAGTAGTAAGACATGTTGGAAATGCAAGGATAATAATCCTGCCAATGTTCTCATTCTTGATTTTTTATTCTTCCGGTAAGCTTCGCCATTTCTGCATATTCCATAGGTTTTTGCAGTTTTACGAGTATATATTTAAAGAAGATGAATAAATGAACAAATTCAGTTAATTTGGATATGCAAAAGAAGATATTAAAAAGAAATTTAAGGAACCGCAGAAAGAGGGGGAAGGAAGTCAAGTTATGAAATGTCAAAATGATTGTAAAATCAGTGAAATGTGTAAAATTAGTGAAATGTATAAACTTGAAAAGTATAAATAAAGAAAGAAAATATCAGAAGACACCCCCCAAAAAGAAGTGGCTCTGTGCCGGATGACAAATGAATGGGGGCCCATACCTCAACTGCCTATTAGTAAGACAAAAAGGCGGAGTTGGGGCTAGAAGTTAGAAGCTGGGCAGCTGAGTGACAGAGCCATGCTTGATTTCTTATGGAATGCAAGGCTATGGCTATGAGATAAGCAAGACCATCTTGCAGTGCTGGTGCTGTAAACTCCTCCATCGTAGGCTCAGGTTGTTGTTGTTGAGTCGTTTAGTCGTGTCCGACTCTTCGTGACCCCCTGGACCAGAGCACGCCAGGCACTCCTGTCTTCCACTGCCTCCTGCAGTTTGGTCAAACTCATGCTGGTAGCTTCAAGAACACTGTCCCACAATCTCGTTCTCTGCCGTCCCCTTCTCCTTGTGCCCTCCATCTTTCCCACCATCAGGGTCTTTTCCAGGGAGTCTTCTCTTCTCATGAGGTGGCCAAAGTATTGGAGCCTCAGCTTCAGGATCTGTCCTTCCAGTGAGCACTCAGGACTGATTTCCTTCAGAATGGAGAGGTTTGATCTTCTTGCAGTCCATGGGACTCTCAAGAGTCTCCTCCAGCACCAGAATTCAAAAGCATCAATTCTTCGGCGATCAGCCTTCTTTATGGTCCAGCTCTCACTTCCATACATCACTACTGGGAAAACCACAGCTTTAACTATACGGACCTTTGTTGGCAAGGTGATGTCTCTGCTTTTTAAGATGCTGTCTGGGTTTGTCATTGCTTTCCTCCCAAGAAGCAGGCATCTTTTTATTTCGTGACTGCTGTCACCATCTGCAGTGATCATGGAGCCCAAGAAAGTAAAATCTCTCACTGCCTCCATGTCTTCCACTTCTATTTGCCAGGAGGTGATGGGACCAATGGCCATGATCTTCGTTTTTTGGATGTTGAGTTTCAGACCATATTTTGCACTCTCCTCTTTCACTCTCATTAAAAGGCTCAGGTCGTGTATATGTGTAAATAAACCATGTATTCTGGAGACACCAAAGTGTGCCTCAGTCTGAGGAAACCCAACCCTGGGAAGCACAAAAAAACCCCTGGAATCTCACACAGCTCAGAGATCAGGGTGTTGTGGAACAATATATAAAATTGCCACAGCGATCATTCACTAACCAGGCTGAGGGTAACACAAACAACACAGAATTGATAAGCTGATGATAGACATTATCTCAATTCAGACCATTGGGATAGAAGTGGACTTATTGATGAGGTGCAATTTAGCGGTTTTATGTTAGAGACTCCTTTTGAAGTTCCTTTGTTCAAGAAAGGTAACTTTAAGGTCTGTGACTCAGGAGGCTTCATACATGGAAGAAATATGCACATTACCCTAATTTTAAAAATAATAATAATACACAGAGAATTGCAATAGCACTGCCTGTTTGCTACACGCCACGTAATAGTAAGAAAGCAACCGTCAAGCACTGAAGTACCTTCTTTAGGATATTCCTCATCACGTATTTTCTCAAACACTTCTCAAGTTTGTCATTTGGAGGCAACACAGACGCATTTCTCAAAATCTCTAGGGAGGAAAGGGGAGAGCATTTTCACGGAGGAAAGAAAGACGTGATTAGGAAAGTTTAGAACAGGATGGAAGCTTCTCCTGTTATAGCCCCACAAATTGCGAGTCGGTTATCCCTGCGCTAAGTAATTTTGGGGTGGTGGAGGGTCTGGTGCCATTTGCTTGAGCCACTATGATGTATATATGTCACTAGACATCACACATATTTATGTTAGGCAACTATTACACCTTCTGCCCAGACACTGAGGTCCAGTGCCGAGGGCCTTCTGGCGGTTCCCTCCCTGCAAGAAGCCAAGTTACAGGGAATCAGGCAGAGGGCCTTCTCGGTAGTGGCACCCACCCTGTGGAACACCCTCCCAAAAGATGTCAAAGAGAAAAACAACTACCAGACTTTTATAAGACTTCTGAAGGCAGCCCTGTTTAGGGAAGCTTTTAATGTTTAATAGATTATTGTATTTTAATATTCTGTTGGAAGCCGCTCAGAATGGCTGGGGAAACCCAGCCAGGTGGGCAGCGTATAAATAATATATTATTATTATTATTATTATTATTATTATTATTATTATTATTGAAATGCCCAACCAATGTTTAAAATGTAAAAAAGACTCAGGTGTTTTGGCTGCAACAGACTAACCCTCTGTAATATCTTGGACTAAATGAGTTGTTCTGTGAACACAGGGAATGAGTGAATGAGTTAAGAGTTTCTTGGTCTGTCTGAGTGTGTTTGAGGAGGAGATTTAATTTTTTAGGATAATGCCTTAGAGCTTCCTTATGGCGAGAGTCCCTTTCCTTTCCTTGACAAGGGCAAAAAATGATTGCATGAGCGCTGTCTGTGCACGTGAAAGAAACAGTCTCTCTGTGTCGCCACCTTTCAAGCACTGGTGCTTTGTGCCCCATCTCAAAACTGGGCATATGTTTCCTAGGAAATCTTCTACATTTGCAATTTATTGCATGAGGCATTTGATGTGTGGTATGACTTGAATCTGTGGCTTGGCTCCTTTCTTGAAAGTTCTGCTCTTTACAAAGGCAATTTGCTGCCTTTGATATTTGTAGTGCAGGCGCAGTGGGTTAAACCACAGAGCCTAGGACTTGCCAATCAGAAGGTCGGCGGTTCAAATCCCCGTGACGGGGTGAGCTCCCGTTGCTCAGTCCCTGCTCCTGCCAACCTAGCACTTCGAAAGTACATCAAAGTGCAAGTAGATAAATAGGTACCGCTCCGGCGGGAAGGTAAACGGCGTTTCCGTGCGCTGCTCTGGTTTGCCAGAAGAGGCTTAGTCATGCTGGCCACATGACCCGGAAGCTGTACGCCGGCTCCCTCGGCCAATAAAGCGAGATGAGCGCTGCAACCCCAGAGTCGGTCACGACTGGACCTAATGGTCAGGGGTCCCTTTACCCCTTTATATAGCCCGGTCTGAGTTTTACCATGTGTGAATAGTACTGTTTGATACTGCAGAGGACTTATGAACATATAGATAAGGAAGGCCTTACCCAGATCTGTGTAACAGACAGGGGAAAAAATTGTGCTGTCTTACAGCTCGTCTACATTTCCGCTTCTGTTTCCATGCCTAGAAAGCGCAGTTTCAAGCAGTTTTCAGCTTGGCCTGAATTTTCTAGGCATGAGTCCAAGGCAGTTTCCCCCTTACCCCTGGGAAAGCTCCACTCTGTAGCTTTAAATCAGAACAAACCCCAATCTGCAGAAAACCCGATTGCTATTTGCTTCGATTGAGCACTAAAAGAGCAGTTTTCCCTGGGGGAAAGAGGTGTGGATAATCCCAAAGGGTGGGTAAGCCCTTAGAAACGACGGGGTATAATGCAATCCCAAATATCCTAATATGTTTTTTGTGACGTATGCAGATTTTAAAAGTACTTAGCAATGATATGGCATGTGCTTTGTATGCATATAGTTTCAGGTTCACTCCGTAGCACTTATTTAATGTATTTTAGGGCTCTTCCCTATTATTGGTGCCTTTGCCTTCTGGTTCACACTGGGAGGCAGATTTCGCCTGCAGAAAATGAGAATGGGAGCCCCCACCATATGACTTGCTCCAGCCCAGCACCCCTTCAAGGGACATCTTTGCATTCTTTCTAGACATCTTAGAATAGCCAAAGAACTCACCAAAATTGTCACAGATGCGGTTTTGGTACAGGTACTGTGTACATCTATCAAAGAACTCCTCAGTGTCAAAATCCAGGGTATTTCTAATGTATCGAACCTGGCAAACAAGCACATTTCCTTGGATGCAAATTACCATCACATTCCCCCCTTATCTGTCTCCTCATTGAGGCATCTAATCATAAGCCTGCATTTTTATCAAAGCTTATATGTTTGATCAGGGCTTGTATTTTAAAATGAGCTTAAAGATTTTCAAATGTTTCATGCCAGGCAGAAGTCCAGCTGCCTAAGAACCTTGGCAATGTTTTTCCTCCTAGACAAGGGAGGCCCCTGATTTATATCAGAAAACAATTCTCAAAGTCGTAAAAAGGGAATTACAGGCTGAGAGCAGGACACTGACCTTGCATGTTACAGAGTACAATTAAGCTGTAAGAGTGGTCAAAATTAAGAGTGGGTAAATAGTAAAATAAAACCATTGTGCCTCCCATTAAACTTGAGCCATATTTTCCTAAGGTTGAAAGGTCAAGAGCAAATTGAAAAGCAACTGGTCTGGCTGGCAGAAAGGAAGGATTTTTGGAAGCCTTTTCTAAAGTTGTTTCTTTCTTAAACTGAGATCCTTTTAAGATTTCTTTTCCTTTTAAAAGGTTATTTATGTATTAAATATATTGGCTTAAATGTAATTATGCAAAGGATTTAAGAAACGCTAGATTCTTATTTCATATAGTTGTAAGAGTTGTAACTATCCTGAAATTAAGTCAGCCACCAGCCCAGCCCCCCTGCCAAGCAGGAAACATCATTAGATATATGGTTGTCAGGCCTTTTGTTTAGAGACCTCCAAATGAAGGAGATCTTTCAATGTTGATGTGAACTCAAGATCCTTGAAGATAAAAAGTTAAGATTAACCATCTGTTTTGGAAGGCAATAGGGCAAGGAGGGCAAGAGGTGAGCTGGTAATTAAGATTCCTTGTTGAGACACATGTAAGATATATTACTACTTATTTGTCATTTATAGATAGCAGAATATATAGCTTTTTGTGTCCCATAAAAGGGCGAAAGGAAATGGGTGTATCTTTTGTGATTGGTTCTAGCAAACAGCCAATAGGAATTTCAACCAGGCTGATTGGACAGAGGCAGCCACAGGAGGAGCAAGGGGGCTGGATTAAGGAAATATAAGTGCTGGCCAGAATGGCAGGAGGCCAGGCCAGAGCTTGGTAACCATATACCACTGTGCCTCTCATTTATTTGTCTGACAAATAAATTACTATTTTAATTTCTCTATTGCTGCGTTGAATATTTCATTCCAGCTAAGCGTTAACCACAAGCAGGGTCCTACATCATGTCCCTACCCTGTTCAGCACCAGTATGATTTTTAAGTCCAGCTACACATGTAATAGGAGGGACGTGGGTGGCACTGTGGGTTAAACCACAGAGCCTAGGGCTTGCCAATCAGAAGGTCGGCGGTTCGAATCCCCGCGATAGAGTGAGCTCCCAGCTCCTGCCAACCTAGCAGTTCGAAAGCACAAAGTGCAAGTAAATAAATAGGCACCACTCCGGCAGGAAGGTAAATGGCGTTTCTGAGTGCTGCTCTGGTTTTGCCAGAAGCAGCTTAGTCATGCTGGCCACATGACCCGGAAGCTGTCTGCGGACAAACGCCGGCTCCCTCGGCCTATAGAGCAAGATGAGTGTCACAACCCCAGAGTCATCCGCGACTGGACCTAATGATCAGGGGTACCTTTACCTTTACACATGTAATAGGCAGTATTTTTCTTACAGTTGCAAATCATAAATGCTTTTGGTTGTTTTTCCCCCACTGTAAACCCTGTATGTCACTGCAATGCATTGCTCTGAAGTCATTTCTGCACCACGTAATGTAATTTCAGCCCCCCAGTTTCCCCCACAGACCTGTCCCTGTCCCTGTCACTCTCCCTGTCCCGTATTTTGCCCAACCTGTCCTTTATCATGCCTGACCAAAGGTGGCAACCCTAGCTAAGGGAGGAATACTTCCCTTCTGAGTTAGTGGGGAAAGCCACAACCAGAACACCTGTGAGACTGAGCCCTGGGGAACAGAAAGAAGCTCTACCAGGAGGTGGTTGGGATCGGGAGAAGGACAACGCAATCCCTGTTCCTGTATGAAGCGCCCTCTATCACTCTCCTTGATCCCAGGGCTAGGAGGAGGAGCGGGTGGGGAATTGCAGAGCTTCAACAACACACCTGCGCCAGGGCCATCAACCCTCTGGGTGGGCTTGCAAGGCTGACTGTGGTGGTGCTATTAATCCCAACCTGATTCCATCCCTCCCTGGAGAATACATTCTGCTCCCCCAGTTGCACACAGAAGTAAAACACTACACTGTGATGGGAGGAATTGCTACTGCTAGTGAAAAATTCTCCTTCTGGTTCTGTGCGTGGAATCCTCCATTTTTCAAGAGTTGCCTTCAACAGAGAAGCCATTCCCCATATATGTAGAAGAGCACAATGCCCGGAATGCGGAAGGTTCCGGGTTCACTCTCCAGCTTCATTGGTGTAGGAAAGACCCTAGACGAAGGGCTTACTCACACTAACCTTTCCTCCGCTCTTTCCAGGCATGCTCTGTGATTTAAAGCTCTGTGTCTATTCGCCCTTTTTTCCGCTCTGGATCTTCCCCCGTGATAATCTGCTCTTTAAAGCACAATTGGAACAAACAGCAATCTGACTTTTGTTCCAATTAGCTTTAAAGAGTGGGCTTTTGCAGGGAAAGCTCAGGGCAAGCAGCAGCAGCAGCAACAACAACAACAACTGCTTGGTCACAGAGTATTAAAGTGTGGACCTCTACCTGGAAAGAATGGAGCCAAAAGTACGTGTGAATAAACCCTAACACCACAGAGTGTAGCTGCCTTTTCTAGCAAACAGCACTAACCTAGGAGGGCCAAGGATCTTGAACTCAGCCATGTTCTATTTCCTCCACCAGAAGTTTAAACTTTGTTTTTCTTTTTTTTCAATTTTTTTATTGATTTCCAAATTTATAAACAAGCAAACAAATATAAATCCTAGCTGTAATAATTCCTCTTTTGTTGACATTATTAAGTGACTTCCTCGAGTCCCCCTGGCTGAGTTTCAATGTATATCATTGTGACGGTTTTCCAAAACTAATTTCTTATAAAATTTACTTAATCAAGTAACATCTTTCTTTCTTTTCATAATAACTTTAAACATATTATTCTATAACATCACATATTTAAATCCTAAGCCAATCTGGTACTTGCAAGTATTTCTAATTACCGTTTTTTTCGCTCTATAGGACGCACCCGACCATAGGACACACCTTGTTTTAGAGGGGGAGAACAAGAAAAAAAAATTCTCCCCCTCTCTGCGCAGCACCCCTTCAGCGAAGCGGCAGGAGAAACGGAGCCCCTTCCATTTCTCCTCCCGCTTAGCTGAAGGGGCGCTGCGCCTTGGCTGAAGGGGCACCTACCCTTCAGCGAAAGGAACCCAAAGCCTCCGGAGGTTTCAGGCGGCTATCTTTGAAGCCTGGAGAGCAAGAGGGGTCGGTGCGCACCGGAGAGCACCGGAGCGCTCTGGAGGCTTCAGGTGGCTATCTGGAGAGTGAGAGGGGTTGGTACGCACCGACCCCTCTCGCTCTCCCAATAGCCCCGGGTTCCTTTCACTTGTGGGGCTGGCAGTGGGGAAAGCCGGGCTTCTCTCACCGCCAGCCCTGGGAAAGCCACTGACAACCACAAAGAGCAGGTCGAGGAGCGACGGAAAGGCTGCGCGCAGCCTTCCCACTACTCCCAGAGCTTGTCGGGGCTGGCGAGGGAAGTCCAGCCCCAGGGACCACACATTTGCTCCATAAGACGCACAGACATTTTCCCTTAGATATTAAGAGGGGGGAAATGCGTCTTATGGAGTGAAAAATACGGTAAGTTATTAGAAGTTTAAACTTTGGATAGAGAGAAAGGATGCCGCAACAGGCAGCGGCAAGTGTGTCGTTCACTGCCGGCACTCACCTACCTTGACAGCTCGCTCATCTTTGATTTTTTCCACCTCAATTAATTTCCGGTCACAGAGCTCCCAGCAATTTGGTGACAGGATAATTTCACTTGCTTTTGCCAAGTTCTGGGCCAACCGCACTTCATCCACTGCCCGGCCGATTACCAGGAAATACTGGTGCCTGTTGTCTCCGACCACAACTTTTGAGATGTGACCCGCAGATAGCCCTGGAGAAAGGTACAACATTGTAATCCATTTAAACACCTCACACAAATGGCTAGATTAACAATGGGGAGAATGCATGAATGAAAACATATAAACAAAACAAAATCTAAAGGGACAGCATACAACACTGACAAAAATCAGTAGTTAGGGATTGAAATAATATTTGCTGAAGCAAAAGATGTTTGTTAAGCATCCCAGGTATAACATGAAATCATACGTTGCAATGGAAATTAATTCAATAGTTCATTTTGCATGGATATAATTCCCACCATATCTAGGGACATAGCATATCCTCTTGTCAGTGGTGCAGTTGGGACTTAATGGTCTTTTTTTTTTAATTATCTTTATTAGTTTCAGTTAGAAAAGGAGAAGTCTATATATACAACAATATTCAATACAAAAGCTGGAACAAAGAAGAAAAAAGAAAAGAGAAAAGAGAAAGAGAAAAAAGTACATAATTTTATACAATTCTTCTGTATGAATATAATAACAAATTGTCTTTTATGTTCATACAAATACAATTTCGTAAAAAGAAAGCAAAAAGAAAAAAAGATTTCTATAAATAAACTTTAAAAAGACTTCCAAAAATTATCGTTTACTACGTCTATTCTTTCCTTTATAATGCACAGCCTCATATTACATTCAGTTATCTTCATATGTCCTAACATAATATTATTTACACTTTTTGTTTTGCAAAAATCAGTCTAGCTCTGCCAAGAGAATTTTATTCTTATAATGATTTTTAAAGTATTCTTTAAATATTCACCATTCCTTATAGACTCTCTATTTTGTGTCGTTTTTCACTCTTCCTGATAACTTTGCCAACTGAAAGTGTTCTTTCATTAGAGCTTGCCACTCTACTATTGTGGGAACAGTTTCGTTCTTCCAATTTCTCCATTAATGGTCTTAAGGGTGAGGGGGATTTAGGTCTATCAAACTATTGTCTGCTTTTCTGACTTGGCCCTTCCCTTAGGGTTGCCATATTTCAAAAAGTGAAAATCCAGAAATAAAAGTTGTTGAGCTACTTTAAGGACATTCACCCCAGAATCTACACTTCTGACATGGGAGTTTCCTAGACATTTCAGAGATTACTGCCCAGACACTGTTTCCGACGGCCAGTTCCCAGGTATGTCTGGGAAATTCCAAACAAATGGCAGCCTGACGTTTCCTCCTTATGGCTCCTTACAGTCTGGAGAACAAGGAGCTACTCAAATCTTAAAAAACGTAGCATAAACACTGACAACTGGGAAACACTGGCGTGTGAGCGCTCCAGTTGGAGAACAGCCTTTACCAAAGGTGTCATGGGCTTTGGACGCTCAAAGTCAGGATGAAAGGGAGAAATGTGCTAAGAGGAAGGCACGCTTGGCAAACCCTCACCGTGATCAACTCCCGCCCGGAAACCAATGTCCCCACTGTGGAAGGACGTGTGGATCCAGAATTGGCCTCCACAGTCACTTACAGACTCATTGTTAAAACCATGTTTATGGAAAACAATCTTACTCGGCTACGAGGGATCGCCAAAGAAAGTGTTATGTACTGACGCTCTCGCCCTGGGCTAGCAGGGGGATACTGAAGATAGATTTCACTCAGGTCCATATATGCAAATAAGGGATTGAAAGTGACATTCAGTTATTGGATAGTTACAGAAAATGGTTACTGTTGCGTTCTAGTGGAGCTCTATATAAGCAGGTTGGCTGAACCCTTCAGTTTAGTTCTGGCCTGTGAATAAACAAGAGCTATTTGAAGAATCGCTGTGTCGTCTGATATGTTCACCCACAACTTAACAGAAAGAAAAAAGACTCTGTGAAATGAACAGTTAAGTAAAGGCTCGTCGACACCTTACAGGGGTCCATGAGGTTTTCCACACGCCCCATGCTTTCTAGCGGTTTTGACTTTAACCTGCCTCTTTCCCCGGGGAAAGCCGCTCCTTATCACTGAATTGGAGCCCACGCCAATGTGTGGGAAACCTAACCGATGTGTGCTCTGATTCCGCAGTAAAGAGCTGGTTTTCCTGGGGGCAAGCAGCAGGACAAGTGGGACTATATTACTTCTGTGTAATACATGGCTGTTAAGTGAGAGGGATTGCCTGCTGGCTAGAACCAGGGGTTGATTCCATCAACATGTCTCCGAAAAAATTTACCCATCACTTGGGAAGTCAGGCACACTAATGCCAATGTACTGGAAGAAGCAAAGACCACCAGTGTCAAAGCAATGATTCTTCAACATCAACTCAGTTGGACTGGTCATGTTGTGTGGATGCTGGTTATCGTCTTCCAAAGCAGCTACTGTATTCCGAACTTTAAAATGGAAAGCGTAATGCTGGTGGTCCACAAGAGAGGTTTAAAAAAATGTAGTATAAACACCGACAACTGGGAAAGAAGAAGAAGAAGAAGAGTTTGGATTTGATATCCCGCCTTTCACTCCCTTTAAGGAGTCTCAAAGCGGCTAACATTCTCCTTTCCCTTCCTCCCCCATAACAAACACTGTGAGGTGAGTGGGGCTGAGAGACTTCAAAGAAGTGTGACTGGCCCAAGGTCACCCAGCAGCTGCATGTGGAGGAGCGGAGAAGCGAACCCGGTTCCCCAGATTAGAGACTACCGCTCGTAACCACTACACCACACTGGCTCTCTGGCCTGCGAGCACTCCAATTGGAGAAATCATGTCCTCCCTTAAAAACGGCACGTGTTGTGGTGAAACCTGGAGACTGACCAACTCTGTTGTGGGTGGCTAAGATTGGTCAGCCACAACACCCACTTGGTAGGTCCCTCAATGTTGGGTTCAATCTGGCCAATGGGGCGTACTCCAAACAGATTGAGGGACCTATATATGCCCATGCACGTGACCCAGAGCTTCCTCTTTCGGCTCATGCAGTTGGAACACCCGCCCACCTCTCCCTACTTTTAGGGCATTTTGCGCTTGACCTTGCTATGCCGTCATGTGTCGTCTGTCGTTGGGACAGGGGCATGGCAGGAATTTCCCCCACTTGGCTGATTGGCTGTTGCCATTTGGGTTTCACCTGCCACACAGCAAATTGTCGCAACTCGTAAGGTTGCGGATAGGCTCTGGTTCAGGTGGTAGGGATGGGAGAACACTCTCACCATCCCTATGTGAAGGGTATTCCATTAAAGGAATCCAGGGACTCAACTTGGTTTGGTCAACCTCTGAGAGGGGGTTGTGCCCATGCCTGAGTCCAGGGGGGCATCTGGGTGGTGAACGTAGTCTGTTCCCGGCTTTTCGCCTACCCAGGTGTTCACCCTTGGCTGACCTATGCTGGTGCCCTGGGTCAGTGCTGTCTGCAAGGGTGCAGGGAGCTAGTCGAACCAGAGCCTATGCAACCACTCACCTTCTGTAATCAATAAAGTTGTGGCCTAAATTCTGCCAAAAACCAAAACCAAAATTTGAGTCAAGTGTGAATTTATTTAGGGGGGAGGTCTCTGGGTCTGAACACGCAACAGCCTTTACCAAAGGTACCATGGGCTTTGAAGACGATTGAACTCAGGTCGAAAGAGTGCTAAGAGGAAGGCACATTTGGCAAACCCTCACCATGATCAACTCCCGCCCAGAAACCAATGTCCCCACTGTGGAAGGGCGTGTGGATCCACAGTCACTTACGGACTCACTGTTAAAACTGTGTTCATGGAAGGCGATCTTACTCGGCTACGAGTGATCGCTAAAGAAGAAGAAGAACCCGGGGGAAATTATAGCAAGGACCCCTGAGAGCTCCTGCCTTGCTGTGCCAGGCTGTGCTCCTGTCTCTCTCAGGCAGAGGCACACATTTTGACTTTCCAAGCATCACAGGCTCTGAGCTCCATGTAGGGGGGGGGGATGCAGTACCTATCTTAACACGCAGTTCCAGTCCCACCTCCGTATCGCGAACCCCGTATTCTTGCTGGATGCTGAAGCTACATTTCAGTGCCAGAGTGATGATGTCATTTATATGGCATCGTTCCACCTTCCAGAGTGCCAGCAATGCATCCCCTACAGAAGAGAATAACAATAACAATAATAATTATTATAATAATAATTTATTTATACCCCACCCATCTGGCTAGGTTTCCTCAGCTACTCTGGGTGGCTCCCAACAAAACATTAAGAAGAAGAAGAAGAAGAAGAAGAGGAGGAGGAGGAGGAGGAGGAGGAGGAAGAAGATGATGATGATGATGAACCATCAAACATTAAAAAATTTCTTAAACAGGGCTGCCTTCAGATGTCTTATAAAAGTCAGATAGTTTTTTATTTCCTTGACATCTGATGGGAGGGCGTTCCACAGGGTAGGCACCAATACTGAGAAGGCCCTCTGCCTGGTTCCCTGTGACCTCACTTCTCACAGTGAGGGAACCACCAGAAAGCCCTCAGCGTTGGACATCAGTGTCTGGGCTGAGCAATGAAGGTGGAGACCCTCCTTCAGAAAGACTTGGATTTGTGACTGAAATTCCCAGGGGTCAGGAAAGGTTATTTATGCATGCCACTGCTGCGGCCCGTGTTTCGTTAGCTCAAAAATGGAAAATGATTGAGGTCCCAAGCAACGAAGAAAGGCAACTTAGAATCATAGAATCATAGAGTTGGAAGAGACCACAAGGGCCATCGAGTCCAACCCCCTGCCAAGCAGGAAACACCTTCAGAGCACTCCTGACATGTGGTTATCAAGCCTCTGCTTAAAGACCTCCAAAGAAGGAGACTCCACCACACTCCTTGGCAGCAAATTCCACTGTCGAACAGCTCTTACTGTCAGGGAGTTCTTCCTAATGTTTAGGTGGAATCTTCTTTCTTGTAGTTTGGATCCATTGCTCCGTGTCCGCTTCTCTGGAGCAGCAGAAAACAACCTTTCTCCCTCCTCTATGTGACATCCTTTTATATATTTGAACATGGCTATCATATCACCCCTTAACCTCCTCTTCTCCAGGCTAAACATGCCCAGCTCCCTTAGCCGTTCCTCATAAGGCATCATTTCCAGGCCTTTGACCATTTTGGTTGCCCTCCTCTGGACACGTTCCAGTTTGTCAGTGTCCTTCTTGAACTCTGGTGCCCAGAACTGGACACAGTACTCCAGGTGAGGTTTGACCAGAGCAGAATACAGTGGCACTATTACTTCCCTTGATCTAGATGCTATACTCCTATTGATGCAGCCCAGAATTGCATTGGCTTTTTTAGTTGCCGCGTCACACTGTTGGCTCATGTCAAGTTTGTGGTCAACCAAGACTCCTAGATCCTTTTCACATGTACAGCTCTCAAGCCAGGTGTCACCCATCTTGTATTTGTGCCTCTCATTTTTTTTTGCACAAGTGCAATACTTTACATTTCTCCCTGTTAAAATTCATCTTGTTTGTTTTATATAAGCTTGCAGACTTATATAAAATAAGTGAACAAGAAGAACATACGTTTAGAGAAGACTGGAAAACATTTGTTGAATATATTGAATTGTCTACAGTTGAAAAAGCTAGCAGCACTAAGATGAATTCAACAGTGTAAATAAGTTTGGGTGGATGCAGTGATGGAATACCGAATGGTATCGTTTTTGTAAAATATGCAGGGTATTATGATATGTCAAACGAACCATGGAAAGAGAAGAAAGGAGGTTATTGATATCTTAAGGATGTATAAATGAGTACTTTAAATTGTAAAATATACAATTTAATAAAAATTATATACAAAAGAAGAAAGACTTGGATTTTATGGAACATACAATTGAAAGCACACACACACAGGTGTGACACCTGCCCACAGAAGGGTCCTACCTGCAAATTTCAAGACATCGCCTCCAAACACCAACACCTCTGCAAGGGAAAGAGAAAGGGAGAAGGGTTACAGAAGTAGCTTCCATTGCTTTCACAGTTCTTCTAACTCTCTGTGTGCTCTTAATACCTTAAGAAGACAGACAAGGGTATAAAGTTTTAAATTGGGGTTGTTTACTTCACCACCTCAGCCCCTAAGGTAAAGGTAAAGGGACCCCTGACCATTAGGTCCAGTCGTGACCAACTCTGGAGTTGTGGCACTCATCTCGCTTTATTGGCCGAGGGAGCCGGCGTACAGCTTCCGGGTCATGTGGCCAGCATGACTAAGCTGCTTCTGGCGAACCAGAACAGCGCATGGAAACACCGTTTACCTTCCCGCCAGAGCGGTACCTATTTATCTACTTGCACTTTGACGTGCTTTCGAAGTGCTAGGTTGGCAGGAGCTGAGACTGAGCAATGGGAGCTCACCCCGTCGTGGGGATTCGAATCACTGACTTTCTAATCGGCAAGTCCTAGGCTCTGTGGTTTAATCCACAGTGCCACCTGCGTCCCACCTCAGCCCCTACCAGGAGGAAAAAAGAAAGACAACTAAAGTTACAACCCAGAAAGGGCACTGCCACTTTCTGCTGCTTTTCCTCCCTGTGGGCATTAATTAGAGGCTGTTATTAGTCCACCAGTATCGATCGCCCTTATAGCAACTGTGGGTGCTGGTGGGCCACAATTCCCAGGTAAATTCCAGGCTCGAGCCCTCAGGAGAGCTCAATGATCCCAAGATGATCTGAGATTTGAACCTTGATCCAATCAAGAGTGTGTTCTGAACTTGGGCTCAGCCATGGGACAGTGCCAAAAGGGGGTGCCCTCCACTTGCTCCCCAATTTCTGGACTCATGGAGTCCAGGTTTTGGTCCATCTGGCCCTCGATTGCCTGTTGTGACTGGCAGTGGCAACAATAACGCCCCAACCTTTTCGGCTGGAGTCTCTCCTAGCCCTGATGTCAGAAATCCTTTGAACAAAGGTGGCAGCGACTGAAGCCCATTCCAACCTCTGATCTTTCACTTTCTACCTAGGGCTTAGGTCAGCTCAAAATTGGTCCTGGCCATATTTTAGCCCTTGCAAGATCGCCTGGCACTTCCCAACACTGTGTGAGTGCTGGGACGATAGAATATCTCTGGAACCAAAGTGAGGGTTCTGATATGAGGTTGTAGCCTCTACCTGCCCCTCCTCATAAGGGTATCCTGTTCAAGGGATCCGGAGGTGTGGATCCTGTCCGATGCTCAGACGTGGGCTTGGGACATGCCACAACTCCAGTAGGGACCCCTCGGGGTGCCCCTATATGATGGCCTGGGAATCCGATTCAGAGGCTGAACCGGAGGAATCCCAGCCTGCACAGGAGTCCCTGCCTCCAGGGCCGGCTGAGTTGGGGCAGGGCCTTGATTCTGAAGCGCCTGCACCTGTGCTGGATCCTCAGGAGCAGGCACCAGGTGAATCCACTCTGGCTTCGGAGGGGGTTGAGGACCCATTGCCTAAAGGTGCGCCTCTCCCAGCCCTGTCAGGGGAAGGTGAGTCTCCCCCTGGGTCCAGTAACCCTCTAGCCTCTCCTGAGCTGCAGAGGCTCAGGGCAGAGAGGCGGAGGGAACTGGGTTCTCCCAGGAGGAGTGCTCACCTTAAGGCCAGGAGAGGCGGGTCTCCTGGGGGCCGGGACCTCCCTTGGCCTCATAGAAGATAAAGGCCAGTCACCCCTGTCCCAGGTTGCGGGAGCAACGTCGTTGAAGAGCTGTTTCGGTCAGCACCCAGTCCTGTTCCCCCAGAGTTCCTTCCTTGCCCGGCTCTTGCTTTGGACCCTGCTTTGCCCATGGAGGACTGTCTGCCGACCCTCGACTCAGGTCCTGCACCTCGCCCCACGGTAACCTCCCCCCGGGACCAGCACACCCTATTTGATGTAAGTCATAGGTATTGGCAAAACCTATTTGGTGTTTCATAACTTTCCGACTAGTTGCAGGACCTTAGCCAGACCTAGCAGAGTCAACGCAGAATCCACGGAAGCAATTGGCGACTTGGCTGCAGACAGGATAGACGAAGCAGGAACCAGGAACTTGTAGTTAGGTGTTTATTATAAACAGTGGACTATTTACAGGAACAGAACACGGATCTTTAGCTTGCTCTCCTATACACGACTTACAACTCCTACACTGACACAGAACTCTGAACCTCTGAACTCCTGAACAAACACATTCCAGTTAGTAGGCCAATATTTATCACTCCCTTGAGAGAGCTTCACCAATCAGGGAGCTGTCTCCATGTCTCTGTTATCACCAGGCAGACTTACTCCTTCAGATTGCCTTCTGGCTGTCTTCCAAACCTTAATTGACTCTGTGTGAGTAGCTGCACATACACAGTTTCCCAACAATAGGGCTCTGTTGGTGGTTTACCCTTAGTTGGATGCCCTGCAGACGGGCAGGAGTCAAGATATAGCCTGGCTTCACCCCAATGCATAAGCCAAACCGCTTACATCTGTAACCAATAAAGTTGTGGCCTATTTGAACCCATAAACCAAAATGTGGAGTGATGGGAATGTACAGTCATATGTGGTGGGATTGTCCATTAGTTAATGAATTTTGGAAACAGATTGGTATAGAAATATCGAGAATTGTGGGAAGGAACGTGGAAATAACTAAATTAATGGTTCTCATTACCCTGAGTAGTACGGTTACCGAGTTAAAAACAAAAGAGGAATGCAAATAGGTAAAATTGATGGTAATTGCAGCCAGACAGGCTATAGTGAATAATTGGGGAAATGCCGAAGAGCTAGGGGTGAACCAATGGAGGAAAAAACTGAATAATATTATAATTTTAGAATGCCTAACTGCGAAGATACATAGAATGAAAGGGTTTGAGGTCAGTGAGAAAGAGGAGGATTAGTTTGAGAAGATATTGAATTATTTGAGTAGGTTTGAACAATTTGGGGCAATTAAAATAAACCTTGTGGAGGGAGGAGTGTTAAGGTATATGGAAGTGTACATATGGTTAATTTGAATATGTTATTATTGAACATTATTGAATATGTATATTACTGAATATTGTATACCCAATGTATCAGCCACCTGGGGGGGTTTCACTGTTTTTGTTTTGGTGGTGGGTAAAAATAAAAAATATATAAAAAACCAAAATACTTGTGTACGTGTGCTCATTATCTATTAGAGAACTGCGGGGTCACGGGGTCTTGGCATTCAGGTTGCTCTCCTTACCTTCCACGATGTCTCCCACATAGTTATTAAGGGCCAGCGTTAGCTCATCAGCACCGCGGTCGAGGTTGGTGGTCATGCTGAACTTTTCGGTCAGTGCCGTGAAACCTTTAAGATATGTAAGCACTTGCTATTAGTGAAACACAGCTTGAGTTACAGCCAAGAGGATGGAAGTGGGAAAGGCAGGCGGAAGGTTTCACATCACTTTGGGAGATGGTTTCTTTTCTTCCCTTCCCCCCACCCCCAATATTTTATTATTGGGGGCTGACTGCTTTTATGCATGGCTGGCTTCTGGTTTGGATCCAAGCCTATGAGAGAAGTGAGAGAGCCTCTCGGGGTGCAACGCTTTGAACTCCTCCCCATCAGGCTCAGGTTGTATATCTGTGTAAATAACCCATATGTCATAAAGACACCACAGTCTCCGCTTTGCTGCATTTCCAAACTCTGCGTAAGCACTGGGACCCCTGGATTCTCACCCTGCTGAGGAGTTTGGGGTGGCATGAAGCAATATGAACACCTGAGAAGCTGGGTTTATTTTCAGTATGGAGGGACTTGCGCATCCTTTATCCATCAGGACAACAATTTGAAGTCCCTCAACTCTCTTCCTTTCTTTCTTTGAGGTGCCTCCGAAATCTGCTCCCGTCCCTCCCTCCCAACGCCAATCTCCCCTTGCCTACCTGAAATGTCCACAAAGAGCAACACGCCATCGAAGCTCTCAATGAAAGGCACTTCCTGGGAGAAATCACCATAAACTATGAGGTCGGGGACATGAGCGGCTACTTTGCCGAGGTTCGAGATCTCAAACTGCTTCTTGTCCTCACTCGTCATTCCTGCTGAGCGTTTATGGAGACACTGTCTCAGAGCTGCCCGAGAGAGGCATTGGGACTTCTTACCTGGTGCCTAGGGACCGGGAGGGGAGGGCTCCTTCCCGCACCTGTGTCGGCAGCATCTCTTTTGTCAGCCCCATGTCACAATGAAGTGACAGAGGGCTCTTCTCCAATAGCAGTTACTTAAAGTTGTTTCCTCCCTAACAACGGTTGCTAGGCTAAACGTACTCGTTTTGCCAAGGGACCTACTGGGACGCGGGTGACACTGTGGGTTAAACCATAGAGCCTAGGACTTGCCACTCAGAAGGTTGGCGGTTCAAATCCCCGCAACGGGGTGAGCTCCCGTTGCTCGGTCCCTGCTCCTGCCAACATAGCAGTTCGAAAGCACATCAATGTGCAAGTAGATAAATAGGTACCGCTCCGGCGGGAAGGTAAATGGCATTTCTGTGTGCTGCTCTGGTTCACCAGAAGTGGCTTAGCCATGCTGACCAAATGACCTGGAAGCTGTATGCCGGTTCCCTCAGCCAATAAAGCGAGGTGAGCGCCACAACTCCAGAGTCGGCCACAACGGGACCTAATGGTCAGGGGTCCCTTTACCTTTTCAAAGCTGTTTCCTTCCTAACAACTGTTGCTAGGTTAAACGTACTCGTTTTGAACCTACTGGGCCAAGGGCCACTGCTGGGCCAAGGGCCACTGCAGGCCCCCATCCAACCCAAAGGGCAAGCTAAACTCAAATTCTTTTAGCCGCTGGCTGGTCCACTGTCCCTTGTGGTGGGCCAGGGTAGCGGCACTGGGGGGCAGAGCTGGAAGAAGAGGCGAAGGGGGCAAGTAGTACCACCCCCACCCCCCAGCCCCAGCCCCTGCTTAAAATGACGCTCAGCCAGCTCAGCCCAGCCCCCTTCCTCCTCTAGGCAGGGCAGGGAGAAGCCATTTTGCATCCTTAAGATATCAGTCACTTCCCTTCTTCTCTTTCCATGGTTCATTTTACATATCATAAATCCCTGCATATTTTACAGAAACTATACCCATTCAGTATTCCATCATTTTGTTGTTGTTTAGTCATTTAGTCGTATCCAACTCTTCGTGACCCCCTGGACCAGAGCACGCCAGGCACTCCTGTCTTCCACTGCCTCCCGCAGTTTGGTCAGACTCATGTTTGTAGCTTCGAGAACACTGTCCAGTCATCTCATCCTCTATCGTCCCCTTCTCCTTGTGCCCTCCGTCTTTCCCAACATCAGGGTCTTTCCCTAGGAGCCTTCTCATGAGAAGAGTATTGGCGTCTCAGCTTCATGATCAGTCCTTTCAGTGCGCACTCAGGGCTGATTTCCTTAAGAATGGATAGGTTTGAAATTCTTGCAGTTCATGGGACTCTCAAGAGTCTCCTCCAGCACCATAATTCAAAAGCATCAATTCTTCAGTGATCAGCCTTCTTTGTGGTTCAGCTCTCACTTCCATGCATCATTACATCCATCAGAACTGTTGAATTTATCTCAATGCTGCCAGTGTTTTCAGCTGTACACAGTTATTTCCCATTCAATAAAATCCCATTCTATTCAATAAACATTTTTCCAATCTTCTCTAAGCATATGTTCTCCTTGTTCTCTTATTCTGTATGTTAACTCTGCAAGCTGTGCATAGTCTGTCAACTTAAGTTGCCATTCTTCTTTAGTTGGGACCTCGCTCATTTTCCATTTTGGAGCAAACAAAACATGGGCCGCAGTAGTGGCATGCATAAATAACCTTTCCTGACCCCTGGGAATTTCAGTCCGAATTATCCCCAACAGAAAGGACTCTGGGGTTGTTGGGTTTTTTTTGGGGGGGGGAGTATTTTAAACATTTTTTTCAATTCATTATAGATCATTTCCCAATACTCTTCTACCCTTTTACCCTTCCAAGGGCAAATCTATAGCACAGACTTAAAGTAGCTTTACTCCCAGGGAACTTTGGGAACTGGCGCTCTGAAGGGATGCCTCATGCCCCCTCCCACCCCAGTTAGAATTCCTGGGATATTTGGTGAGAAGCCTTACTAGGTAAACTTGCATAAGACCAATATTGGCTTATGGTGTAGACATGTCCAAAGAGAAATAAAGCCAGTTTTACCCGTATCCTAGAGCCTTATCGGCACAAAGGTGAAGAACAAGTCTAGTACCCGCCAAGGAAGAATGGCAGTGTAAAATGTTCAAATATGCTGAACCGGCTGGTCTGGCGAATAGGATAAGAGAAAACGAAGATGAGAAATATAAGGAGGGATGAATAATGTTTATTGAATACTTCAAGAACCAGTATAGACAAATACAGTGGTACCCCAGGTTACAGACACTTCAGGTTACAGACGCTTCAGGTTACAGATTCCACTAACCCAGAAATAGTACCTCAGGTTAAGAACTTTGCTTCAGGATGAACATAGAAATTGTGCCACGGCGGCACAGTGGCAGCAGGAGGCCCAATTACCGGTAGCTAAAGTGATATCTCAGGTTAAGAACAGTTTCAGGTTAAGAACGGACCTCCAGAACAAATTAAGTTCTTAACTTGAGGTAACACTGTACATAGCTTAGCAGGTCTCGAGTAAATCCAGCAGATATATATATATATATATATATATATATATGCTTTCGTAACAAGAAGCCGAAAGCACCAGCCTGAAGATGACGAGTGAGACCTCGTCGAAACGTCGCCTAGACACCCCAACTTTTACACGGGAAGACACCCGAGGACACCAAAACCTGCATATATATATATATATATATATATATATATATACTAAGCTTGTTCTGGGTATATAAGCTTTCGTGTGCATGCACTGAAATACAGTGCATACACTGAAATGGAAGACACCAGACCCTTATATATAGTGGGAGGGTGAGGTGGGGTATTTCTCAGAAGGGTAGTAGGAAATGGATGATTGACTCAATGGGTATGGTAAACCTATTGACGACTGTTAATGAACACAATTAGTCCTATAGGAAAAAGCAAGGGATAGTATGCAGATGATTAGCATATGTAATAAGGCAGAAATCCAATATCTCTCTTAAGACCAGGTATCTCCATAGTTTTCAGTTTAGTAATAAACTGCAGTCATTAACAGTTGTCAACAGGTTTACCATACCCGTTGAGTCAATCACCCATCTCCTACTACACTCCTGAGAAAGAAGTGTGCATGCACATGAAAGCTTATACCCTGTGATGGCCTAGGATTCAGACTCAGAGGCTGAACCTGAGGAATCCCAGCCTGCACAGGAGTCCCCGCCTCCAGAACCAGCTGAGCCCGGGCTAGGGCTTGAGCCTGAAGGGTCCTCACCTGTGCTGGATCCTCAGGTGCAGGCACCAGCTGAGTCTGCTCTGGCCCCTGAGGTGATGGAGGACCCATTGCCTGCAGGTGCTCCACTCTCAGCCCCGTCAGGGGAAGCTGAGGTTGCCTCTGGGTCCGGTAACCCTCCAGCCTCTCCTGAGCTGCAGAGGCTCAGGGCAGAGAGGCGGAGGGAACTAAGTTCCTGCAGGAGGATTGCTCGCCTCTAGGCCAGGAGAGGCCATTCACCTGTGGACCGGGGCTGCCCTGTGCCTCGGGGTAGATAAAAGCCAGCCAGCCCCAGTCCCAGGTTGCGGGAGCAACGTTGTTGGTAGCCGGTTCCTGCCTGCACCCTGACCTGCTCTCCTGCTAGAGTTCCTGACCTCACCCGACTCCCTGCCTTGGACCCAGCTTCAGCCTTGACAGACAGCCTCCATACTGCACCATCGACCTCAGACTGGACTCGGACCTCACCTCTCGGGTAGCCTCTGGGACCAGCACATACCCAGAACAAACTTAGTTGGTCTCTAAGGTGCTACTGGACAATTTATTTATTTTTATATATATATTTCGACTGCGTCAGACCAACACGGCTATCTACCTGAATCCAGCAGATAGAGTTTTTAATAGATAACAAACTGGATGATTAAAAAGACGTGGATTACGTGGAGCAGTAGAAAAGCAAAAGGAACCAGGAAAAGGATGGAAGGGAAGTCATATGGTATATGTATACATGCTGTGTTTGGTATGAAGTTGTAAGTGGGACAGGGGGAGGAGGGGTTAAATATGCTCTTTGTTCCTGTTTTTGAAAACACAGTTTTTTAAAATTTAAAACAAACCCAGAATATATGACCTAGGCAGTAACTCCTTGATACATCATCACTCCAGATTTGTGGGCCAAACTGCTGATGTCATAAAGGCAACTGGTACCAACTGGGATGACATGGGAGCTGGTCCAGCAACAGGAAACACTTCTCCTTTAGCGCTGAAGGGAAACCCTTCTTCTTCCGTTTAAGGTGTATATTATGGGCTATCTTATTCCGCCCTCTTTCCGTACTTCCACACCCTTGTGGATAGCCATTCTCATTGTAATCAAATGGACAGGAAAGGGCCTTAGCTGTCCGTCAAAGTGCAGCTGTGAGCAAAAGGCAGTGAACTGCAGCATGAAGGCTTTAGACAAAGTTCCGGGCTCAATTCCGCTGACCACCAGGGAGTTGATTCTGTCCTACAACAAACTCGTCACGTTGCCAGTGTTAGAGATGAGCTATCTGAACGAACTGGTCTATCTGGACTGCAGCCACAACCTGTTAGAAATGGGCCTGGATTTCACCTTTCCCGGTATAGTCAAGTTGACGTACCTAGACCTCAGTTTCAATAGACTCACCTTTGTAACCCCTTACACTTTCTCGCAACTCAACAAGTTGCTGCTGCTGAATCTCTCAAGCAACCGGTTGTTGGTGGAAGTGAAGAACAAAGCCTTTGACAGCAACCCCCTTCTGAGATTTGTGGATATGAGCGACTGCGGTTTGACGTACGTTGGCGGCGACTTATTCAAAGATCTGCACAACCTTCATAGCTTGAGACTGAAGGGGAACCCCTGGAATTGTGACTGCAGTTTTTTGGAGTTTTGCAACTGGATAAAGAAAGCTGATGTTGTGTATCCAGGTGAGACCTTTTCCCAGGTGTGAATTCTGTGGGGCGTCTTCTCAGTGGCGTAGCGTGGGTTGTCAGCACCCGGGGCAAGGCAAGTAATTTGCACCCCCTAACCCGTGGATTTGCGCCCCCTAACCTTAACCCCCAGATGTTGTGCCCGGTGCGGCCGGCCCCCCCTGCACCCCCCACGCTACACCACTGCGTCTTCTCCTGTTCGCAGGCACTCGGGGACAGCCCACCAAGGACGCGGGATGAGCACCCGAGAAGTGGTACCAAGGAGGAAGAGGAAGATAAGCATGGGGAAATGGGAGACAAATCTTCAGTGATACATTGGACAATAGATATTGGTCATAATATAGACTTGGAAGCATGGGAACGATTGTGGAATGGGGATATAAAATTTACAGCATGTTATAATCTAAGAGAAAAATGATATGGAAATGATATATCGATGGTATCTAACACCGAGTAAATTGGCCAAAATGTGTAAATCCAAATCAAATAAGTGTTGGAAATGTAAAGAGAAAGAAGGTTCTTTTTATCATATGGGGTGGTCTTGTAGGAAGGTTAAAGCTTACCAGGAAATGATATATAATGAATTGGAAAGGATGCTTAAAATAATGTTTGTAAAAAAAACCACAAAAAACAAAAAACCCCGGATGCTTTTCTTTTGGGAATTATAGGGACAGAACTACCTAAACTGTATAGAAATTTATTAATGTATGCAACTACAGTGGCAAGAATGTTTCTCTCCCCAAAATGGAATGAAGCAGAAGTTCCAGCAAAGGAACAATGAATGCAAAACCTTATGGAACATGCAGAAATGGCAAAACTTACTGGAAGAATAAGAAATCAAGATAACAAACTTTTTTTATAAAAGAATGGAAATGGTTTATTGAAGATTTACAGCTAAATTGTAAACAGATAAGAACATTGGCAGGATTATTGTAATAACCTGCCGTTTCATAAGAGTATATATTTAAAGCAGATGAATAAATGAGCAAATTAAATTATTTGGGATATGCAGAAAATATTAAAAATAAATTTAAGGAACCGCATTATACATTTCACTGATTTTACAATCTTTTTGACATTTTAAAACTTGACTTCCTTCCCCCTCTGTCTGCAGTTCTATAAGTTTTTGTATCCTTCTTCCTTTGCTGGGACTTCTTCTTTCCATTTTAGGGCGAGTAACATTCTTGCCACAAATATTGCTCTATTTCCTTCACCGCCCCCTTTTGACACTTGAAGTGTAGATTTTTAAATATTGTGTTTTAATGTTGTAACTCATCTTAGGACCTTAGGGTGAAGGGCAGGTAAGTCACGATGGTGATATGCTGCTACTGATGATGAAGAAGGCAAAGAATACAGTGGTACCTTGGTTCTCAAACTTAAACCGTTCCGGAAGTCCGTTCCAAAACCAAAGCATTCCAAAACCAAGGCACTCTTTTCCATAGAAATGCAAAATGGATTAATCGGTTCCAGACTTTTATAAACAACCCCTAAAACAGCAATTTAATATGAACTTTACTATCTAATGAGACCATTGATCCATAAAATGAAAACAATAAACAATGTACTGCAGTCACACAATCAATCAGTAGCTGAACTGGGTTCCACACAGTCACACACAAAAAAGAGCCGCAAAAGCAAAAACGCAAAATAAATAGCAAAAACAGACAGCGTAACACTCAAAACAGAAGTGTGGCACTCAAATCGGAAGCGTAACACTCAAAATGGAGCACGTTCGGCTTCTGAAAAAAGTTCTCAAACCGGAGCACTTACTTCTGGGTTTGCAGTGTTTGGGTTCCAAGTTGTTTGAGTACCAAGGCGTTTGAGAACCAAGATACCACTGTATATTAAACTTTAAATCTAGCTTATGTGGAGGAAGGTCAGAGAAGGTGGAAATTGTTCATAATATACTGGTGGTGGTGAAAGAGGTCTGCTCTAGAGCATGAATATCTGACCCAACTGAAGATGCCCTGGACTTCTGTGAGCCAGAGAAATTTCCTCCCTTCCATGATCTCTCCAGGGTTCCTTACTCGCTTTTTGCTTGTCCTTGGTCTGTTAAGGTACATTCCTATTATAGATTTACCAGCCACGAATTAAAATGCCGACTGTAACTCCTCTTAAATTTGTTTTTCCCTCTCCCTCAGACTCTGAGGAAATGACTTGCAACAAACCGGAACTTCTCAAGGGTCTGACAGTCAATGTGGCCGAAACGAAGCTCCACTACCTCTGCCTTGTCCATTTAGACTTCCAAGATTTCATCTTCTTGGGTCTGATGGCCATCTGCATCTTTTTTGGAGGAACTCTGGTGGCCTGGCTGGTTGGCCTAGCCACAGTGATCTATTATCACCCCGTAATGAAGGTGGACGAGGAATTGGACGAGGAGGAATACAGAATGATTTAGACCTGCTGTTTTGGAGCTCTGAGGAGTGTCTATGGCTTGTAGCCCTTCTGTTTCATTGCAAAATCCATTTGCTGGCGTTTCCCCACCTTTTGAGGATGGTCTCACTGTGGTCCCTCCTGTGTGTGCACAAGTATAACCTTGCGGTATAGAACGGGGCCTGACTCTGCCAGGTGTCAGCTCCAGGGTAGAGGACATGGGAGACTGGGTGCATCCGGGTGTGCTGGGCCCAGGGGTTAACCTGAAGGAGCGTCTCCACCCCCATTGTTCAGCCTGGACACTGAGGTCCAGCTCCAAGGGCCTTCTGGTGGTTCCCTCATTCCGAGAAGTGAGGTTACAGGGAACCAGATAGAGGGCCTTCTCAGTAGTGGCACCCGCCCTGTGGAACACCCTTCCTTCAGATGTGAAGGAAATAAGCAGCTATCTTCTTTTTAAAAGACACCTGAAGGCAGCCCTGATTAGGGAAGTTTTTAATATTTAATGCTGTATTGTTTTTAACACTTGTTTGGAAGCCGCCCAGAGTTAATTTGTGCAAGTCCAAGTCTTGGCCCCCGAGACATCAAAGGAGGCAAGTGGGAAGGAGGTTCCTGGGGGGGCGAGTGTGATAGCCAATAACTGGTGCCCTACCTGCTCCGTAAGAGCTGAGGACATTTCTGAAAGTGCCCCCAAGCAAAGGACAATTGCGGCCATTGATTTAGAGGAGTGGGGTCAGATGTTGTATTTGTCTCTGGGAGCCTGTGTGCGCTTCACACATGACCTTCAAACATGCTTGCACAAAGGGAATCTTTTATGTGGGTCAGCAGTCCACCATGCTGGAAAAAAATGTTAAAAAGAGCTCCAAAGTCAGAATTTCATTCCCACAACAAGAGCACAAATTTACCGTATTTTTTGCTCTACAAAACTCACTTTTTCCCTCCTAAAAAGTAAGGGGAAATGTGTGTGTGTCTTATGGAGCGAATGCAGGCTGCACAGCTATCCCAGAAGCCAGAACAGCAAGAGGGATTGCTGCTTTCACTGCACAGCGATCCCTCTTGCTGTTCTGGCTTCTGAGATTCAGATTTTTTTTTTCTTGTTTTCCTCCTCCAAAAACTAGGTGCATCTTGTGGTCTGGTGCGTCTTATAGAGCGAAAAATACGGTAAATGGCGTTCCTTACAGGGGAGGGAGAGGGGAGAATTCTGTTAATCAATAGGGTCAGCATTGAAACCAAATCACGAGTGCCTTTCCCCTAACACCTACTACATTCACACTCCTAAACTAAACAATAAATTCCTAAAAGAGAGAGAGAGAGAGAGAGAGAGAGAGTACTCATACTAACAATAGCGGTGGAAAAGGGGTGGGAGCCTGTTCATTCAACAAGAAAACTCCCCAAAATAGAGAAAGATTGAAAGTTACCTATTTGGTGCTTAAGAAGAGCTCTTGCAGATATAAACAGGTTGCAAATCTCTCTCTCTGTGTGTGTGTGTGTTTGTGTGTGTTTTATTAAGTATTATTATTTTATTTTGACAAAGTCATAATCAGGGGAAAAAATGTGCTCCCCACCACTGAGACCATTCCATTGTGCACTAGTGGCCAAAATTGTGGAAACATTTTGGTGAAAGTGTATTTCCGAGGTTTGATGGCTCACAACACCACTTTTGGGGGCAGTAACACCATAAAATTATATATCAATGGAAAGATAATTTAATGAAGAACGTACAGTAATTGAAATACTTTATTGTCACTTGTACAACTTGTATACAGTGAGATTACACAAGCACCCCCCACTCAGCTTAGTCTTAATTCCCCTCGTTTACTGACGCACACCCACCAAACCCCAAAGTCAGTTGCCCTTCTTGTTATCTTTTCATTCAGCAGCCTAACAGCCCACGGACAGAAGCTGTTCTTTACCCTGTTGGTGCAACTAATCATCCTTCTATATCTTCTGCCTGAGGGCAGGAGATCAAGAAAGTGCTGGCCAGGGTGTGAATCATCCCTGAGAATTTTCCTCACTCTACTGAGGCAACGTTCTTCCGCTATTTCATCCAGCAGATTCATGGGACAGCCCATAATATCTTGTGCTGTATTCACCACCCTCTGTAGGCGCTTCTATCAAATGATGTCAAACCAGCGTACCACACCATGATGCACTAAGAAAGGACACTTTCTATTGTTGACCGGTAGAAGGAGATCATCAAATGTTGATTGACATCGTTCTTCCACAATACTCTGAGGAGATGGAGTCTCTGCTGGGCTTTCTTAACCACTTGGGCATAGCTGTCAACTTTTCCCTTTTCTTGCGAGGAATCCTATTCGGAATAAGGGAATTTCCCTTTTAAAAAGGGGAAAGTTGACAGCTATGCACCTGGGTTGTATTTATTTATGTAATGCACTCAAAAAAGATGGGGACGGGGTTAAAAAAGGTAAAGGTAAAGGTACCGCTGCCCATACGGGCCAGTCGTGTCCGACTCTAGGGTTGTGCGCCCATCTCACTTAAGAGGCCGGGGGCCAGCGCTGTCCGAAGACACTTCCGGGTCACGTGGCCAGCGTGACAAGCTGCATCTGGCGAGCCAGCGCAGCACACGGAAACACCGTTTACCTTCCCGCTAGTAAGCGGTCCCTATTTATCTACTTGCACCCAGGGGTGCTTTCGAACTGCTAGGTTGGCAGGCGCTGGGACTGAACGACTGGAGCGCACCCCGCCACGGGCATTCGAACCGCCGACCATGCGATCGGCAAGTCCTAGGCGCTTAATTAGATAGATAGATAGATTCTTTATTGTCATTACACAAGTGCAACATTGCACAAGTGCAACGAAATTGGATGCCATCCCTTAAAAACAACAAAAGCAACACAACAACAACAACCAAACAAACCACATTCCAGCCACACCCACACCCACACCCATCAAACTCCCAGGTCACACTATCGAGTTACTGCATTTAAGAAGGCCACAGCTCTTGGATAGAAACTATTTTTCAGTCTATTTGTCCTTGACTTGATGTTTCTGTATCTCCTGCCAGAAGGCAGTAGTACAAACAGACTGTGTCCCGGGTGAGATGCATCCTGCAGGATATTGTTTGCTTTCCTAAGACAACGGGAACCGTACAGTTCTTCCAAAGATGGGAGGGGATGACCAATAATCCTTTGGGCTGTGGTTATGACCTTCTGGAGCACCTTCCTCTTCCTAGCTGTACAGCTGGAGAACCAGGCACAAATACAGTATGTGAGAATGCTCTCTATGGAGCCTCGGTAGAAGGACACCAGCAGTCTCTCACTCAGATTGTTCTTCTTTAAAAGTCTGAGGAAATAAATTCTCTGCTGGGCCTTCTTCACCAGAGCAGTGGTATTTGCGCTCCAAGTCATGCCCTGATCGATAGTCACTCCCAAAAACCTGAATTCCGCCACCCTCTCCACCCGTTCCCCATTGATATACAAGGGCTGAATGTCCGCCTTTTTTTTCCTGTAATCCACCACCAATTCCTTGGTCTTAGTCGTATTAAGAGCCAGATTGTTCTCTCCACACCAAGCACAAAGCCGCTCCACCTCGTCCCGATAGGCGGACTCATCCCCTCCTGAAATGAGCCCCACCACCGTAGTGTCATCAGCAAACTTGATGATTTTGTTGCTGGAATAAATGGCTGTACAATCATACGTATAGAGAGTATAGAGCAGGGGACTCAACACACAACCCTGTGGTGAGCCGGTGTTAAGGCTAAGGGCTGTGGACATATGTGACCCTACTCTAACCCTCTGAGAACGTTCTGACAAAAAGTCCAAAACCCAGAGACAGGTGGAGTTGGAGAGTCCAATCGCCTCTAGCTTGGACACCAGTCTATGGGGGAGGATAGTGTTAAAAGCAGAGCTAAAATCCACAAACAGCAGCCTCACATAACTCCCCGGCTGCTCCAGATGGATTAAGTTAATTAAGTTAATTAAGTTCCATCACACAAGCCCTGCCTGCCTTCTCAGCCTTGGACTCTCTAAAATTTTCTTGGTGATTGTCAGGCACCTTAGTCTGCCTCAGGTACAGAAGACGTACACTTTCTTTCTTTTTTCCAATTTTTTTTATTGGTTTTCACAATATTATAAACAAACAAACACATAAGACAAACAAACATAAATCATAGCCTTATTGAAAATTACACTTATTAACATTGTTAAGTGACTTCCTTGCTTCCCCTTGGTTGAATTTCATTGCATATCCTTTTAACGGTTTTCCAAATCACAATTCTTATAAAATTTAACTTAAACATTAACATCCTTAAATCTTCACATTATGAAATTAAACATATTAATTCATCACTTAACATAAATAAAATCCTAAGCCAATTAAGTATCTGCAAGCTAATTTAACTTAACATATTTAACTAAATAATCATTAAATTTAATCCACTTTTCCTGATACTCCTCCTCCTTCGGGTCGGGGACTCTTCCGGTTAGGTTGGCTAGCTCCGAAAAATCCATCATCTTCATCTGCCAATGGCAGAAGACGTACACTTTCTCTTGTGTATACACACAAAGCATGCCCAAAACCTGTGTAGGGATGAACCTTGGATGACATAAAGGTGTCAACTGGCAGTCAACACGATACAGAGCAGCAAGTGGCCGTTTTGCACATTCAAGAAAGTGAGCTGTCTGCCCCAGGTGCTTCAGTTGGCAGTTTGCCCGAGATGTTGACGAGCAAAGAGTTTGCAGAAAGCAGAGCACCTTGAGCTCTCCACAGGATTTGCAGAGAAGAAATGGCTCCCCGCCCAGAATGGAGTGGAAAAGATCGGGGTGCAAAGGGAGCCGGGTGCTGGTTGTGGTGGGTGGTGTTGCTCCTAGGAATTGGCTGGATGGCAGAAGGTGTGTCGTGTCCCCAGGGGTGCACTTGCGAGTATCTGGCCGTGAACTGCACGGGGAAGAGGCTCTCAGAGTTCCCAGTGACCATCCCTCTGGACACCAGGCAGCTGATCCTGGCTCAAAACCAGCTCAGCTACTTGCCATCCGTGGAGCTGAACTTCCTCAGCGACTTGATCTATCTAGACTGCAGTGGCAATGCTTTGGGCCAGGACCTGGATTTCACCTTCGTGAGCATCATCAAGCTTGTCTACTTGGACCTCAGTTTCAACAACCTCACCTTGATCACGTTTGGGACCTTTTCCCAGCTCGGCAGCCTGGTTGTGCTCAAGCTCTCCGACAACCCCGGCCTGGTGGAGATTGAGAAGGACTCCTTTGCCAACAATACCTGGCTGAGGCACCTGGATGTGAGCCGCTGTAGCTTGACGTTCATTGATGCAATTACCCTCAGGGACCTGCCCAACCTGAGAAGCCTGGGCTTAAGCGGGAATCCCTGGTTCTGCAACTGCTCCTTCATGGAACTGTGCAGCTTCATAAAAGAGAGTGGCATAACTATCCCAGGTAAGTGGGAAATGCTGAACATCTAGGGCAGTGTTTCCCAAACTTGGGTCACCAGCTGTTTTCGGACTACAACTCCCATCACCTCTAGCTAGCAAGGCCAGTGGTCAGGGATGATGAGAATTGTAGTCCGCAAACAGCTTGAGAACTAAGTTTGGGAAACACTGATCTAGGGGACGGTTTCCCATCTCCAGGTGAGCTGTAGGGTGCTCACTCAGCTGCTGGTCTGAGAGGGTGAGCAGTCTGTGGACTCAGGACAACTATGGCGTTTAGCCTTTAAAAATAAGTCCTCTGCATTCCTATGCTTAGAGCAAAGGTATGTACCACTACTTCGCTCCTCTGCCTCAGAAGAGTCAAAGCCAAGGAGGGAAAGCAATAATATACTTTTCAATGAAGTGGCAGTACAGTGGTACCTCAGGTTACAGACATTTCAGGTTACATACGCTTCAGGTTACAGACTCCGCTAACCCAGAAATAGTACCCCGGTTTAATAACTTTGCTTCAGGATGAGAACAGAAATTGCGTGGCGGCAGCGGGAGGCCCCATTAGCTAAAGTGTTACCTCAGGTTAAGAACAGTTTCAGGTTAAGAACAGACCTCCAGAACAAATTAAGTTCTTAACCCGAGGTGCCACTGTATAACTATTGCACCAGGAAGGTACTTTCTTGCCGAAGTTAAGGGGAGAATAAGAAGCTCTTTGAAAATGTCAAGCAAACACACACAAATATTTTGTCTTGCCCCCTTCTCCCCTCATCAGCCATCAAGGCAACAGAGAGCCCTGGTGCTGTTTATCCTGAATTTCTTGTGATTCCAGAGTCAAAATATTGTGTGCAAACTTCTCCACTATTCTGAGCTGAGTGTTTCTTGCTTTATTATGTGCGGTTTTGCTGATGCCATTCTTTTCAGCTGTTGTTGCTTCTTATTGTTGAAGAGCAATCTAAAAGGTTTGCCGTATTATCATGGTAGTTTTTTGGGGGGGAGGGGGAACCCATGCAATTCACAAAGTTTCTTTTTTATGTTACAATATTATTATTATTATTATTATTATTATTATTATTATTATTATCAATTCTTTATTGATTAAAAGGTTTGCATGTCTATACAAACATTATGTACTATCTCTTAACAGGTTTTAAAAAAAGAAATTATATAAAATAGAAAATTTATAAAGAAATAAAGAAGTAACAAAGATCAGAAACAAAGAAATCAAATTTGAAAAAAGAAAAAAGAGACAGAGTTATTTACATAGTAAAAGTACTCATCAGCACAATCCTTTCCACCCTTCTCATCATACTGTTTGATATAACATTCTTTTTACACAGGTTTACACTGTATAATATCATTTCTTTCTGCTTTGTATATATTCCTTCGATCTTTTTCTTTACAAATATCACTCAATTTCTGCTAATACGGAGTTTCAATCCTACCCTCATGCGTTTACCAAAGCGGAGGCCCTTTCCCATTAATTCCAATACACAACTCCCTTTCTGGATCCTTCCCTCCCTTCCCATATTCTAAGCAGAGACAAAGCTATGCTCCCAGAAGAATATTTCTATTCCTGCGTCGTGACTCTCAGAGAAGGGGAAGAGGAAAGGAGAAGGAGGCTGCTTATATGTCAGGGGAGGCAGTTCTGTTTCCCACTTATGTCACACAACTCACCTTACAGCCTTGCCACGGCTGTTTCAAATAGCGAGCAACACTGTTGGTGTGTGAAACAGACACGTCCCTTTGTATTCCTCTGCGCCTTGTTTGAGAGCAGCGGTTAAACTTTAATGCTGGCTGCAAGCTTATCTGGAAACGAGAGCTCCTCTTTCCTTCTGGAAATGAAATAAGACACACCATGCTCCATGCCAGCCAGTGGCACAAGATGGCACATCATGATGACTTTGTGGCTCCACTTGACCGCTGTCTTCTACAGTATGAAAGTGAGTTCACGGCAGGCAACCTGTCTCCCTCCCAGTCTTTGAGAGCTGCACTAGGCGAATGGTGGAAGTCCAATAAAACTAGGCGGTTCTGGTGCCAGAGTTGGGTGGTCCAACACTGCATGAGTTCTGCCAATGGCATCACCACCGTTTGGGCAACTTAGGAAACGGCTGGCACTGTGCTCTAAACGACTGAGCCTCTTGGAGTTGCCAATAAGAAGGCTGGCGGTTCAAATCCCCACAACAGGGTGAGTTCCCGTTACTCTGTCCCGGCTCCTGCCAACGGCTCCGCAAAGATCTCTCCAAACTAGGAGATGGGTATCAAAATGGGCAAATGAGGTTCTGTGTAAGGAAGCACAGAGGGACCACACCGTCACAAAGATGGAGTTGGGCTACGTCATCTAGCCCAACTCCCAGCCAACCCAATGCTACAGCATCCTTGGTACATGGAGGATGCGGTGGTCTAAACCACTGGGACTCTTGGGCTTGCCAATCAGAAGGCTAGCGGTTTGAATCCCCATGATGGAGTGAGCTCCCGTTGCTTTGTCCCAGCTCCTGCTAACCTAGCAGTTCGAAAGCACGCCAGTGCAAGTAGATAAATAGGTACCGCTCTGGCGGGAAGGTAAATGCCGTTTCTGTGCGCTGTGGTTTCCGTCATGGTGTCCCGTTGCACCAGAAGTGGTTTAATCCTGCTGGCCACATGACCCAGAAAGCTATCTGTGGACAAACACCGGCTCCCTCGGCCTGAAAGCGCCCCATAGTCGCCTTTGACTGGACTTTACCGGACTTTACCAGGCCCATAGCCAGGTGAATGTGACCCATCTGCAGGGCTGGCCCAAGACATTTTGGCACCCGAGGCAAACCACAAAATGGGGGGCTTGCCACTGGCAGGGGAGAGGGAAATAATGCTTGCGCATGCACACAAGCTATTTCCAGTGCTGCTCCGACCCGGAAGTGGGCAGCTATGCAGCGCAGCACCAGTAAGAGCGGGCAGCGGCAGCAGGCGGTGGGGGTCGCCACCGGCCGGATAAACGAGTCCCTCGGGCATTATCTGGCCCACGGGCCTTAGTTTGGGGACCCCTGTCATAGCCAAATCACCCTTGGATTCGCTCACTATCATGGACTAATAATAGCTTTTCATTCAGTATTCACCAAGACAATTATTTCAGAAGGATTACCCAAAAAACAAACCTCAGCTGCAGAAATCTTTTCCCCCAAAGTGATGGAGTATTCTGCCTCCCCCTCCAAGAATATTTGGCCCCTGGGAATGGGTCCAGTAATCAGTCTATTGAGCAGTAAGCACTCCGGTAAGCCATTTTAGATGCTTAGTAGAAAGATAACAAACAAAAATGCTGATTTATTTTGTTTCCTGAAATATATATATACCACTTGACTGGAACAAACATGAAAGCAGGTTAGGTCTGAGTTTGAAGGGGAGGGTGTCTTACTGGGTCTGGAGAACATCAAAGCCACAGGCCTGTAGACATGTCCTTAATTTACATGTTTTTTATGCACAAGTCGAGACTTGTTGTCACCCTTGCATTTCCTCTGCAGACCCTGACAACGTCACCTGCTACAGCCCAGCTTTTGTGCATGACTTGAAGATGCTGGAAGAGGCACAGGAGCAACTGAATTATAAATGCTTCATCCATTTTGACGACCAAGACTATCTTTTCCTGGGTCTGGTTGGGTTCTGCATCTTCTCTGCCGGTACGGTGTTTGCCTGGCTCTTGGGAGTTTGCGCGGTTGTATACAAATTCTTAACTGCGACAGGAGATGATGAAGACAAAGAGGACTGGGACGAATGAGCCTAGTAGACTCTGAAAACGGACTTGGTGATATATTGAGAGCGTCGTCCTATGTATCTTTACTTGGAAGTAAGCCCAGCTGATCACAATGTGACTAAGACTGCAGGCCACCACGCATGTCTTAGGAAGCGATCTTTTTTGAAAACAGTGGGGCATACTTCAGAGTAAATAAGGGTAAAATGCCTGAAAATAAAGACATCCTCAGAATGGTATTTGAAACTCTATGACAGTAAATGCCAGCAAATTACCTTACTGGAATAGTTTGGCTTTGGAGAGTGATATTATTCTGTTAAGATGTTGCTGCTATGCCTGGCGCTAGATTGGAGTACAGCTTTCCTCATACTTGGTAATGGCTCAGAATTGCTTTTTACTTGCAATAGAAATATTATTAGCGAGATGCAATGCAATAGCAACCCTTTCAGATGCTTACTGAAAACATGAGATGTGAAGCGCATAAAATTCGCTCCTTTCCAGCACGAACACTACTGACTGCCAAGGAAAGACCACCCCCAATTAATTGAGTGTAACTACTGTATATCTCAGGTTGAAACAATTTTTCACTGGCTTTCCTCCTCAGCCTGATATGGCTGACCTTAGAAGCCGTAAATGGCTTTGGCTCAGTATACCTGAAGGAGCATCTCCACCCCCATCGTTCAGCCCGGACACTGAGGTCCAGCTCCGAGGGCCTTCTGGTGGTTCCCTCACTGCGAGAAGTGAGGTTACAAGGAACCAGGCAGAGGGCCTTCTCGGTAGTGGCGCCTGCCCTGTGGAACGCCCTCCCATCAGATGTCAAGGAAATAAACAACTACTTGACTTTCAGAAGACATCTGAAGGCAATCCTGTTTAAGGAAGTTTTTAATGTTTGATGTTTTATTGTGTTTTTAATATTCTGTTGGGAGCTGCCCAGAGTGGCTGGGGAAACCCAGCCAGATGGGTGGGGTATAAACAATATATTATTATTATTATTATTATTATTATTATTATTATTATTATTATTCACAAATTGACAAAGTGAAAGTTACTTTGGCATGCAATAAATCAGAGGTAGCTGTGAGTGGAGAAATTTCACAAATCAATGAAGTATTAACCTCTCTTACTTACCCTCTCTCAAACCCACTGCCATTCAGCTTCCTCCCTTTTTGAGGAGTTGCACAAACTTGATGTACCAATAAAGACTTGTGCTTGTACATAGCCTTGGTCGATGCATTGCCTTTTTCTTCAGAAACTGTGTGTCATAAAAGAATTGCCAAGTCTTTGGTGTTTTGGCCTCCCTAATCTGATATGTAAGTGTATGACATAACCTCCCACATTTTTTGCCATCTAGTCCACATGGCTGGGAGAAGATGGAAGACGCCACTTGCTCAGCCGAGCTGTCGGAGGTACCAGAAACAAGCAACACAGTGATTTTCTTCACAGGTACAACAGATAGTCAAGGCAGAAGATACAGATTCAAAGAAGAGAAATATAAGTGGTAATATAAGTACAGTGGAAAGACCCCGACTAGATCTGAAATCAGGTTCAGTAATAACTCTTCCAAATAGAGCCAACACTGGTATGGTAAAAGGTAAAGGTAAAGGGACCCCTGACCATTAGGTCCAGTTGTGGCCGACTCTGGGGTTGCGGCGCTCATCTCGCTTTACTGGCCGAGGGAGCCGGCGTACAGCTTCCGGGTTATGTGGCCAGCATGACTAAGCCGCTTCTGGTGAACCAGAGCAGCACACAGAATCGCTGTTTACCTTCCCGCTGGAGCAGTACCTATTTACCTACTTGCACTTTGACCTGCTTTCGAACTGCTAGGTAGGCAGGAGCAGGGACCGAGCAATGGGAGCTCACCCCGTCGCGGGGATTCAAACCACTGACCTTCTGATCGGCAAGCCCTAGGCTCTGTGGTTTAACCCACAGCACCACTCGTGTCCCTTACATTGGCATGGAGTGAATGGTATATTGAGTGTTTGTTCATATATGTTACAAAGGGCCTCTATTCTGCAGCAGATGCAGCCTTACCACTGGCAACGTTGAGTGTGTGGGTCAGTTTTTTCTAGGGCAGTGATACACAAAGTCTTTTTGAACCAATGTCCAGTGTGAAGGTCAGAGCATCTGCCCGGCCTTGAGGAATTGCTCGCCATGCCACAACCAGAATAAACTGGATCAGGGTTTTTAACAGAAATCCAGAATCTCCTCTTTTCTACCCATCTCCAAGCGATACAAAGGTCTTTACCCACAGGCTCTGTTATGTACTAATCTTGGATCCTAGACCTAGAACAATAGGCAGGTAGGATCCTAGAATGCAACAACCTGATTGGCCTGCAGGAGCAGCCCAATCAGACCACAGGAGGAAGTTAATCAGCCTATTAGGCTGGTAGGATACTAGGATGCAACAACTGATTGGCAGGCAGCAGCAGCCCAATCAGGCTCCGGGAGGGAAACATAATCAGCCAATCAGACGGGACTCATTATGTAAATAATGTATATAAAGCCTGAGGTTTGCGGGGTTGAATTCAATCACTGTTTCTATGAGCTGAAATAATGAGCATGAAATTATTACTCAACTCTTGAGTATATTTCAGGGTCGCTGCAAAGCATGTGAGGCCTCAGTATGGCCTTAGTACTTCTCAGAGCTTTGTTATGTGGAGTGTGTTGGTGCGTCTTTAGTGTGAGGGCTGGGGAAGGAGGGTATCACATTTTGGGCTTACTCCCTGTCCCTCCGCCCGTTCAACAAAGCAGTGTGCAGCCTGTAGGTTATGGTTACCAGATTTCCCCCCCCAATGAATCTGGGGCCATTTTTCTTTTTTCTTTTTGAAGCTGAGTAGCAACAGGGAGTCTGTAGTGGGGATGGTAAGGCAAAAGACCCTGGGCCCAAGCACACATGCATATTGTATAAAGGTGCAAAGCCCTTCTTTCACACCCTGTGAAAAATAAATGCACAGAGTTTTTTAAAAAACTGGGCAACGGCAGGCCGCCCGCAACTCCCGAGCCTCTCCCAATCAGTCAAAACAAAGGGGGAAGAAGGCAGGAGATTGCGTAAGATACATCATATGGGGACTTCTGGCGAGGAAAAATGGCGGGCGCCAGGACAGCAAGCAGCTCCTGAAGCCAGCCAGAGCCAACTGCGCTACCAGGCTGGCTCCGGGCTGCTGAGACTGCCGCTGCCACCTTTTCCGGGGATACATTTGCAAATCTGGGGACATTCCGGGGACTGAATTTGTCCGGGAACAAATTTGCAAATCCGAGGACATCTGGCAACCCTACTGTAGGTTGTGTGTTGAAATACTCTTGCAGCTCACTTTTTGGTATGAGACGTTGGGCCGCCTTGAAGTGCAGGATAGATAAGGGCTGCAGGTGGCGCTGTGGTCTAAAACCACTGAGCCTCTGGGTTTTGCCAATCGGAAGGTTGGCAGTTTGAGTGACAGAGTTCGGAAGAACGCCAGTGGAAGTCCCAGCAAAGGAAGAATGGATACAAAAACATATGGAATATGCAGAAATGGCGAAACTTACCGGAAGAATAAGAAATCAGGATATCAAACTTTTTATAAAAGAATGGAAACGGTTCCTCAATATTTACAAAATGTAAACAGATAAGAACATTGGCAGGATTATTGTAATAACCTGCAGTTTCATAACAGTATCTATTTAAAGTAGATGAATGAGCAAATTAAGTTACCGTAATTTGGATGTGCAAAAGAAGATACAGTCATATCTCATGTTACTTTTGCTTCAGGTTGCGTCCCATGGCGACCTGGAAGTAACGGAACAGGTTACTTCTGGGTTTTGCCACACGCGCAAAATGACGTCACACGCATGTGCAGAAGCAGCGAATCGTGACCCGCGCATGCACGGATCCCGTTCGCAACCAGAGGTACCACTGTAAATTTAAGGAACCGCAGAAAGAGGGGGAAGGAAGTTGAGTTTTAAATGTCAAAAGGATTGCATAGTTAGCATAGCTGTCAACCATCCCTTTTTTTTGCAGGAAATCCCCTTATTCCAGCGCTGTTTCCCGCTGCTTGCCGCAGCTATCCCAGATTGTTAGATATCCTGTAGACTGTCCCGGGACAGGTGAGGCTGCTGATCCCTTATTTTTGAGGCTGCTGATCCCTTATTTTCAAGGCTGTTGATCCCTTATTTTCAAATCTGAAAGTTAACAGCTATGTAAGTTAGTGAAACGAAGATCATGGCCACTGGGCCCATCACCTCCTGGGAAATAGATGGGGAAGAAATGGAGGCAGTGAGAGATTTTACTTTCTTGGGCTCCATAATCACTGCAGGTGGTGACAGCAGCCGCAAAATTAAAAGACGCCTGCTTCTTGGGAGAAAAGCAATGCCAAACCTAGACAGCATCTTAAAAAGCAGAGACATCACCTTGCCAATAAAATTCCGTATAGTAAAAGCTATGGTTTTCCCAATAGCGATGTGTGGAAGTGAGAGGTGGACCATATAGAATGCTGATTGCCGAAGAATTTATGCTTTTGAATCATGGTGCTGGAAAAGACTCTTGAGAGTCCCATGGACTGCAAGAAGATCAAATGTATCCATTCTTAAGGAAATCAGCCCTGAGTGCTCACTGGAAGGACAGATCCTGAAGCTGAGGCTCCAATACTTTGGCCACCTCATGAGAAGAGAAGACTCCTGGAAAAGACCCTGATGTTGGGAAAGATGGAGGGCACAAGGAGAAGGGGACGGCAGAGGACGAGCATGAGTTTGATCAAACCAGCATGAGTTTGATCAAACTGCGGGAGGCAGTGGAAGACAGGAGTGCCTGGCGTGCTCTGGTCCATGGGGTCACAAAGAGTCGGACACGACTAAACGACTACAACATAAACCTGGAAAGCATAATTTATTTTTTAAAAAGGCTAACTAGGCAATGCTTTTTAAAAAAACATTATTAAATTTTATTTATACTAGGCCTAACTAGACCTAACTAGGCAATGCTAATGTTCACACACACACAGAGAGAGAGAGAGAGAGAGAGAGAGAGAGAGAGAGAGAGAGATGTACTCAAACTTTCCTTTCTCCATTGGAGAGGGCGCTCTTGCGCGCTCTGCGTTTCGGAGCAGCCGCGCCCTCGGGTGGATCCGCCCCGACGTGGGCCGGGCTTCCCGGGCAACCCTTCGCTCTTGGCCCGGGGCGGCGCTGCGTTTCTCGGCGTGCACTTGCTGGGCGGCAGCGGCGACGGTGGTGGTGAGTCCGGGTCGACGGGGCGGGCGGGCGGACGGGAGGACGAGGGTCTTCGGAGCCGGGCAGAGCTTCCCGCAGCCGTGCGCCCTGCTCGGCCCTTTCCCCGGCTCTTGGGGCCCGGTGTCCCCTGGCTCAGCTCGGGCTTCGCGGGCCAAATTCCTCCCGCCCCGTCCGCCGGGGCGCTTTTGCCCTTCGCGGGCGGCTCCCTACCCCGGCGGCGGCGAAGCGGCTGCTGGCGGCTCCCGGATCTCGAGTGCGAATCCTGCCGGCTGCAAGCCGCTGCCATTCGGGCTGAGATTGTGGCGAGGCTTGACAGCGCGTCTGTGAAAACGGCAGGGCTTGTGATCAAATAGCATAGAGATCATAGGGGTGCAAGGGGGCCCTGGGCATCATCTAGTCCAGCCCCCCTGCAATGGCATTAATATGCAGCTGTCCCATGCGGGGATCGAACCTGCAACCTTGGCGTTCTCAGCGCCACGCTCTCACCAACTGAGCTCAACATGCCAGAAGATGGGGCTTTTGTCCAGGGCTGGCAGGATGCTGCCAGCCCCTTGCCCGGGCTGGGGGTGGGGGGGGGGGGCGTCCTTCAGCAGGGTGTGTCTTGACTTTCAGCCTTGTGGAATGAGCAAGGGCTGTTAGAGTTGTGCGTTGGCGGCAAGTCGGTTCCCTCGCATAATTTTGCCCCAAGCAACTGGTTTGCGATTTCCTAGTGCTGTTCCCATTCTCCGAAACCACATGCTAGGCTTTTCACACAAGCAGTTGACTCAGTGGAGGGGCTTTCTCCCCTTTGTGGCAAACGGACACCTCTGGAATGAAGTGTGGGCTTGACCTGATATGTTGTTGTTGCTGCTGTTTAGTCGTGTCCGCCTCTTTGTGACCCCCTGGACCAGAGCACGCAAGGCACTCCTGTCTTCCACTGCCTCCCGCAGTTTGGTCAAACTCATGCTGGTAGCTTCGAGAACACTGTCCAACCATCTCGTCCTCTGTTGTCCCCTTCTCCTTGTGCCCTCCATCTTTCCCAACATCAGGGTCTTTTCCAGGAGTCTTCTCTTCTCATGAGGTGGCCAAAGTATTGGAGCCTCAGCTTCAGGATCTGTCCTTCCAGTGAGCACTCAGGGCTGATTTCCTTCAGAATGGATGACCTGATATATCTGGGGCAAATCACGCCGGCTGCCACCTGCTCCGGAGGACTGAGCCTTGCAAGGGAGGTGGGCACGGCAGTTCTACAGTTTAACTTGCTGGGGTGAAAGGACATCAGGTTGCAGATAAGCCGCCCCTGTGTGTTTGGACTTTGCACCTTAACGCCTCTTGGTGGGGCAACTTTACACAAGGTGAACTCGCTCGCTGTTGCTTTTTCTTCCAGACCAGGCCTTCAAGTCCCTGGGCCCTCAACTTTGCCCAGACTTGGCTGCCTCACGAAGTGCAATTTCCTTTGTCACTGAGACATAGTAGAGGGAAAATCCTGCAAAAAGCCAATCTGTGCCCCAGAGCACTTTATAGCTGCCTCCTGGCATCCTTTGATCTTTGTCTTCCTCCTTTCCTGTACTTCAAGCTTAGGCGGTTCCTCTGGGTTCATCGCTGGGGTTTTCAGCCTAGGATTTTTGCTATTGTGGGAGGGGGGTGTTGCTTGCGAAAAGCCTCCCTTGAGTGTATTGATTTCAACATCATAGGCAAGTTTGGCAGATACCCGGAGATCTGGGGTGGTTGGTTAAGACAGAGTGGAGTATCTGGCATGTTTGATGTAGGCATTTGGAGATAGAGAATGCCAGGGGGAAACATGCCAGTAGTTTGAAACAGTGCTTGCACCCTGGCGCATGGATGTGCTTCAACAGCAGCTCTTCATTCTTCGATCCTGCAAGGACTTGTTGCAAAGGCATCAGCTGTCTGTCTGATCTGAACATGCGCAGATTGACACAATAATCTAGAGTCAGGGGCATTTTGGGGCACATTAATTTTATTAACAGCCACTAAAATCAGACATTGCCCTCATGGGGCTTGTTTATGGAGGAGAGATAAGATTGTTGGCCTCTGGAAAAATAGTGCTGGCTCTCATTTCTGACTCCTCAACAGTAATGTTGATGGCTCTAGCGATAATAGTAGAGAAATAAACATGTTTTTCATGGGGGTCAGAAAAATGGCCGACAGCAGAATCGATAAATCTCAGGAGGGAAGGAGCTCAGTGGCAGAGGCACCACCACAGAAAAAGCCCTGTTGTTACTTGCTGTTTCATTATGTTTGCATTGCTTGTTGCGTTGCTTTAATTATTCTTAAACTATAAGCCACATTTGCCATTTTACAGCTGAAAGAAGGAACTGAAATTACTACAAGAAAAAGGGGATAAAGAAATAGGTATAGGCCATTGCCCAAAATGAAGTGAACTGCCTGGGGCTACAACTCTACACAGTGGTACCTCGGGTTACATACGCTTCAGGTTACAGACTCTACTAAGCCAGAAATATTACCTTGGGTTAAGAACTTTGCTTCAGGGTAAGAACAGAAATCGTGCAGCAGTGGCAGCGGGAGGTCCCATTAGCTAAAGTGGTGCTTCAGGTTAAGAACAGTTTCAGGTTAAGAACAGACCTCTAGAACGAATTAAGTACGTAACCAGAGGTACCACTGTAGTTACTTACTGAGGGAAAATTCCACTGAATTTTGCAGGTCTTACTTCCCAGCAAACATGGAAGTCAAGCTGTGTAGGGAGAGCGAAAGAGCAGAATATGTCCTGGGAGGAACATGCAGCTGATCTGCACCAAAACTTTGTGCATTTTAATTGAGGAGGAAACAGAGAATGTGGGCTGCAATGCAGACTGTGCTCCCACTCTCCAGAATATCAGCAAGGCTCGTCCCTTAACCCCACTCCGTCCCTTAACCCCTTTGGTGGTTGCAACTCACCCCGGTTCTGAAATTAAGACTGGAGGTCAGCGAATTCGGGAGGAAGGCAGCAGAAATGCAGGTTGAGTAGAAGTTAATTAAAGGCACAGATAGTTCTGTTTACAATACAGTGGTACCTCGGGTTAAGAACTTAGAATCATAGAATCATAGAGTTGGAAGAGACCACAAGGGCCATCGAGTCCAACCCCCTGCCAAGCAGGAAACTTAATTCATTCCAGAGGTCCGTTCTTAACCTGAAACTGTTCTTAACCTGAAGCACCACTTTAGCTAATGGGGCCTCCCGCTGCTGCTGTGCCGCCGGAGCACGATTTCTGTTCTCATCCTGAAGCAAAGTTCTTAACCCGAGGTACTATTTCTGGGTTAGCGGAGTCTGTAACTTGAAGCATCTAACCTGAAGCATATGTAACCCGAGGTACCACTGTACATTTCAGTATGTTCTTCTGACCCCTTACACCCAGTGCCGATATATCAAGGGCTTTTGGCATCTTTTCTCTACTTGGAGTTAGGGTAGCAATGGAACTGGAAGCCGGCTTCTGCTGTGTTGTTGCTCTGCACCCTTGGTATTTCTCACGGATCCCTTTCCTATTGTGCTCAGGGCCAGGAGGCTTCTTGCTGTGACCTGTTGTCTGTCTCTTGCTACCAGAGTGATGGGTGCTTGCCCACTCTGTGTCTCTTGGGGAGCGGGGAGCAATTCTGATTCTTGGGCTTGAACTAACCTTCCCCTTTCGTCCTCTCCTCAGTGCCAAGATGGTGGTTCTCTCGAAGGAATACGGCTATGTGATTCTCACCGGTGCTGCCAGTTTCATCTTGGTAACACACCTTGCCATCAATGTGGGGAAAGCCCGCAAGAAATACAATGTTCAGGTGAGTTGCTGCATCACGACTCTGGGAAGACAAGAGTAAAGACACAGCTTATCCAATATAATCTGATCATTCTGCTTATTTCCTGTGGGGTCTGTTCTTCCTTTTTTCAAAGAACCATGTTTTTTCAGACCTCATGGCCAGTGGCATGGGATTTCCCCCCTTTGCTGGCTGGAAAGTGGGTGGGTTCCCTCCCTTTCCTTTGGTGCGCTCTTGAGTAAGCCATGTGGAAATGGAACAATGCAGGCAGCTATTGCTACTTTCTGCCAGGTGACATGCTGCCTCAGTGGAACCGCCATAGTCAAAGGCAGTGTACCGCTGAGATGGCTCCTCCCTTCATGTCCTGCTTGCAAACGCCCAAATAGCACTTGGATGGCCGTTGGTGGAAACGGCCTAGATAGACCTTGAATCTGTTCCAGTTCTGGTGTTTGCACGCATTATGTAGGCAGGCCTTAAATCCCCCACGGAGAGCCTCAAGGTCCATGAATAGTGACACCCTAGAGGTCCTGGGACCTAAGGAAGTCAGATTAGCCTCAACCAGAGCCAGGGCCTTTTCAACACTGGCTCCAGCCTGGTGGAACGCTCTGCCTCATGAGACCAGGGCCCTGCAGGATCTGATTTCTTCTTTCCACAGGGCCTGTAAGACAGAGTTGTTCTGCCTGGCCTTTGGCTTGGAGCCAATTTGATTCCCTCCCCCTCTTTCTTTTTTTCTTTTCCTTTCTCCTGTGATGCGGGAATTTTGTTTTTAAATTGTATTCATTCGACTTGTTTTTATTATTGGTTGTTAGCCGCCCTGAGCCCAGCCTTGGCTAGGGAGGGCGGGGTATAAAAAAAAATTATTATTATTATTATTATTATTATTATTATTATTATTAAAGGTGGCTCAGGGCATCCTTGACAATAGATTTGATCTTCACATCATAGCTCCCAACTCACTCTGGTTTTTCAATCTGTGAGGACTTGGGCAAGGAATTTGGGAGTTGGCTTTTGCAAACGCCCACAGCTGGCAGCGCTGCACAAATGTTTCTAGTCTGAAAGCTGCCGCAGGGGGAACGTGCAGTATCGCCGCTCTTGCTAGTGTGATTCTCAGCTGCTAGCATCGCTTGGGGAGAAGATGAGCCATTTTGCAGGGGTCTCCAAAACAGAGGAGTCTTGTTAGAGACCCTCCGCTCCAATTTGTGCACAGAAAAAACTTCCTCTCCTCTTCCTGGAAGGCTTTGGTTGGGAAGGAGGCCAGAGGGTGTGTCTGCTCTGCTCTGCGTTGGTGAGTCATAAGCCCCTCTAAAAACAACTGGAGCCGGGCTTTGTGAATGGTTTCTCGTGGCTCAGGGATGGGTGGGGGACTTCAGCCACAAGACTGGCAAGCCGTGTCCCTACCCCTCCTCTTCCTTGACACTCTCACTTCTGTGTTAGTTAACTCCTGCAAAGAGCCTTTGAAATGCACTTTGCAGGCAAACATAAAGGGAGAAGAAGCAACTTGGGAGGGGAGGGTTGCTGCTGTTGTGTTTGGGCTCTTATTCCCCCTTGTGGCGGATCACCTGGCTTGTCTCACCTGCTACTGTTTGCTGAACCTTTTGTTGACTTTTGCTTGAGATGCCATGGCTGCTTCTGGGTCTGGGGAAAAAGAGAGTTTCTTCCTCTGCTGCCATGGTGGGAAGACTTGTAGCAGAAGGCAAGGGAAAGATGGAAGGAAATAGCAGGAAAGTCTCGTACAGACACAAAGTTTTAATTCACCCACCTGACATGGTATGTCTATGAATGTGTTTCCGGCAAAGTGCAAAACAGAAGCCCAATCAGTCAGTTGCTACCATGGCTCCATTCTGTGTGTGCCCATTGGGTATGGGAATAGAGTAACACATTGATCACTAGGTAGCACGTGGAAAACGTAAATGGCTCAGGACCGCAATACCTCAAGGACTGCCTCTTTCCATATGAACCTACCCGGACCCTGAGATCATCTTCTGAGGCCCTCCTTCGTGTGCCTCCTCTTGGAGAGGTCCAGAGGGTGGCAACACGAGAACAGGGCCTTCTCAGCAGTGGCTCCCCGTCTGTGAAATGCTCTCCCCAGGGAAGTTCACCTGACACCTTCATTATACACCTTTAGGCACCAGGCACAAACATTCCTTTTTAACCAGGTCTTTGGTCAACCTGATTGACATCCTATGCCCTTTTAAAATGTGGGTTGCTTTTTTGTGGGGGGCTATTGGGTTGTTGTTTTTATTTTTATTATGTATTTTGTGGTTTTATATTTTGATTTTATTCTGTGAACCGCCCTGAGACCCCCGGGTATAGGGCGGTATATAAATTACAACAACAACACTACTTTTCTCCTCCAACTCCACAGTTGATGAGGTGTGGACATTTACTCTCTCTCTCTCTCTCTCTCTCTCTCTCTCTCTCTCTCTCCCCCTTCCCCCACTAACCTTCCTCAAAAGTACCCAAACATGTACAGCACAGACCCTGAAAATGGACATCTCTTCAACTGTATCCAGAGGGCACACCAGAACACGTGAGTAGCCCTCGGCACGAGGAGTTTAATTTTGGTTTCTTAAGTGTTTAATGCCTCGACTGGTGCAGCTGCTGCTGTTTTGGGAAACCATTCTCAGTTCAGCAGTCCCTGCCGTGCTGCCTGTAGCAGCTGTGATAAAAAACACTTGAGGAAATCCATATTCGAAACGCCTGTCTGGCCCCCTGCAATGCAGGAATCTCAGCAAAAGCATCCCTGAGAGATGGCCATCCAGCCTCTGCTTAAAAACCTCCAAGGAAGGAGAGTCCACCGTGTTCCTAGGGAGTCGAATGGCCCGTACCATCAGATACTTCTTCCTGGTGTTTAGCTGGAATCTCCTTTCTTGTAACCTGAAGCCCTGGGTTCGAGTCCTGCCCTCCAGAGCAGGAGAAAACAAGCCTGTTCCCTCTTCTGTGTGTCAGCCCTTGAGATTGCCTTTTGACTGTCGAGTGTCTTGCTACGGCCAGTGGCTTGTCAGCAAAAGGCTTGTCGGAGGCAGGTTGTTCAGAAGTCTGCATTGCTGGAGCACAGAGCTCATGCAACAGCCAGGAAGGTGGGTTACGGAATCCCGGGGAAATTTCCAGCTTGTGGAAGCGAAATTTTGCTGACCTTTCCTGCCGAGAGAGAGCATGCGATTCCTACATCAATATATGTTGGGAGTCCCTGTCTTTGGACCTTTGCACATCAACTGTGTACCTGCCTTGGCCTTCATCTCCTCCCCTTTATATACCAGTCCTTGATATTCTGCTCTGAACCTCCTCTTACTGTATTTTTCGCTCCATAAGACGCACCTGACCATAAGACACACCTAGTTTTTAGAGGAGGAAAAGAAGAAAAATAATACTCTGAATGAAACAGTGGATGTATAATTTTTGTGGTTTATGCTGTGGCAGCCTCCTTTATCGCTAGAGTCCCTTATCTCCCCTCCCGATCACTTGCTGCTCAGCGGCTTTATTTCAACACCCCCTTCCCTCTTTCTAAAAAAAAGAAGAAGCATGATCTGCTTTTCGCCCCTGGGCAATTTGGCTCCAGGTACCATGCATTCACTCCATAAGACGCACCATCATTTCCCCTTACTTTTTAGGAGGAAAAAAGTGTGTCTTATGGAGCGAAAAATACAGTAATTCATGTGTGCACATCCCAGAGGTTGAAATGGGGAAGATGCAATAAGGGATATACTGTGCAATAAGGGATACACTCCATGGTGCCCTGACAGAGCTGCAGAGGCCCGACTTTCCCGTAACAGGAAGGAATCATTGCAAGCGTGCAAATTATTCAGGGACAGCTGTGAAATCTGCTGCCTTCTTCCTTGCATTCTCTTGTGAGAATGATGTCCTGGTCTCTGACACCAACTGGTAAGAATGAGGGAGCTCATTCCAGGCCATTTAAAAACAGAAACAAAGCCACAACGCACACACCTGTCTCTGTCCTTGCAGGTTAGAAGTGTATTCCTCCTTCTTATTCTTTCTTGGAGTGAGCGGAGTCTACTTCCCGGTAAGTACCAAGATGAGAGACTTGGGGGTTTGTTTTTCCCCAGCCTGCTCAGTGGGAGCAAAGCCCGAGAGTGACTGCGAAGCCCAAAGTACTTGATTCCATGCTATAGTTTCTCTGGAGAAGAGCTCAGGAACACCCACACAGTGTGGTGTGGTGGTTAAGAGCAGTGGACTTGTAATCTGGTGAACCGGGTTCGATTCCCCGCTCCTCCACATGCAACTGCCGGGTTACCTTGGGCTAGTCACACTTCTCTCTGAAGATTTTAATGTTTAATAGGTTATTGTATTTTAGTCTTCTGTTGGAACCCAGCCAGATGGGTGGGGTATAAAGAATAAATTATTATTATATTATTATCTCTCTGCCTCACTCACCTCACAGAATGTTTGTTGTGGGGGAGGGAGGAAAAAGGAGATTGTTAGCTGCTTTGAGACTCCTTAGAGTAGTGATAAAGCAGGATATCAAATCCAAACTCTTCTTCTTCAAATCTGGTATGCCTCGAGGGGACAAATTCTACTTTGAATCTCAAAGTAAGAACAAAGGGCAGTCTTTACAAGAGGAAAACATATCTTACTGAATGTCTCCTTGTCTGTTCATCTGCCGTTCTCTTCTCCATAACTGCTGTTCTCTGAGACAGGACCCCCCCCCCTTCCCGGCCTTCTGCCAGTCTTCAGAACCACCTTAGTTTTTTCGTTTCCTCCATTCCTTTGGGGGGGGGGATCCTACAGAATGCAGGTATCAATTGTTACGCTGTTCCAATGTTAGAATCTTACAGAAACAGCTGCTGAATTCAGGAAATGAAGAAGGAGAAGAATTTATTATTTATATCCTGCCCATCCGGCTGGGTTTCCCCAGCCACTCTGGGTGACTCCCAACAGAGTATTAATAGTAATAATAAAAAATTAATAGTAATAATAACAAGTGATAAAACATCAAACATTAAAAACTTCCCTAAACAGGGCTGCCTTCAGACATCTTCTAAAAGTAAGGTAGTTGTTTATTTCCTTGACATCTGATGAGAGGGCGTTCCACAGGGTGGGCGCCACTACCGAGAAGGCCCTCTGCCTGGTTCCTTGTAACCTCACTTCTTGCAGGGAGGGAACCGCCAGAAGGCCCTCGGAGCTGGACCTCAGTGTCCAGGCAGAATGATGGGGGGGGGGGGGCGGGAGACGCTCCTTCAGGTATACTGGGCCGAGGCCATTTAGGGCTTTAAAGATCAGCACCAACGCTTTGATTTGTGCTCGGAAACGTACTGGGAGCTAGGTCTTTCAGGATCAGAATCTGGTGAACTGGGTTTGATTCCCCGCTCCTCCACATGCAGCTGCTGGGTGACCTTGGGCTAGTCACACTTCTCTGAAGTCTCTCAGCCCCACTCACCTCACAGAGTGTTTGTTGTGGGGGAGGAAGGGAAAGGAGACTGTTAGCCACCTTGAGACTCCTTAGGGTAGTGATAAAGCGGAATATCAAATCCAAGGAGGACCCCAAAACTCCTTTACAGGAGAGTGTAATCAAGTCCAGAAAAGGCAGTTGACCAATTTCCTGGACACGGGAACCACCGCTTAACTGGGTCTCTGCCTTCTCAGGAGTGAAACGCAGCTTATTGGTTCCCATTCTGCACTCCACTGTGTCCAGGCAGCTGCTCCTGATTCAAACGTTGCCATAGAATTGTTGCAAGGGACCCCAAGGGTCATCCAGTCCAACCCCTTGCAATGCAGGGATCTCAACTAAAGCATCCATGACAGATGGCCGTCCAGCCTCCGCTTAAATACCTCCAAGGAAGGAGAATCCACAGCCATCTGAGGGGAGTCCATTCCACTGTCAGAACAGCTCTCAGTGTTGTCATACTGATGACCACTCCCTCCAAAGCCTGTTTAATAATAATATTATTATTATTATTAATACCCCGCCCATCTGGCTGGGTTTCCCCAGGCACTCTGGGCGGCTTCCAACAAAATATTAAAATACAGTAATGTATCAAACATTAAAAGTTTCCCTAAACAGGGCTGCCTTCAGATGTCTTCTAAAAGTCATATAGATGTTAAAACCAAACTGGGGACAAAATGGAAGCTGATGTCCTCTTCCCTGTTGCACATTCATATCAGTACCAGTTCTCTCAGTGAGCAGTGACTATTTATGCTTTTCCCTCCCAGCGGGTCGCTACAGGACTCGGTGCATCTTGGATCATCGGAAGACTGCTTTATGCTTATGGCTACTACACAGGAGGTGGGTTTATGGGGCTGGTTAAACGCAGTCCATTCGGCGCCTGCAGAGCTGCTCCGATTGGACAGTTTTCCTTGGATTCCCAATTGGATCTGTTGCCAAACTCTTCCATGCAGCATGCAAGAGCTTGGAAACCAGAGCAAACAGTTGGTAATCAAGAGGAACGGTCTATCTTATGCTTCCCGCCCCCATAAGGGAAGCTATGTTTCGAATGAAAATAGTGGGATTTTATCCCATTATGCCATGGGTAGGCAAACTAAGGCCCAGGGGCCGGATCCGGCCCAATCGCCTTCCAAATCCAGCCTGCAGACTGTCCGTGAATCAGCGTGTTTTTACGTGAGTAGAATGTGCCCTTTTATTTAAAATGCATCTCTGGGTTATTTGTGGGGCATAGGAATTTGTTCATTTTTTTTTCTTTCCAAAATATAGTCCGGACCCCCCCCCCCAAGGTCTCAGGGACAGTGGACTGGCCCCCTGCTGGAAAAGTTTGCTGACCCCTGCTTATGCAATGCCTTAACTCCATCCTTCTTTGCCAGAAAAAGAGAAAGCCCTATATATTCTCTGGAGCACATACTGAAGTGTTGACTCAAGAGTAGAGAAGCACGCTGATAATTTCATTGCTTTTTTTTTTTTTTTGCAAACTGCTTTGGGGTGGTGGTGGTGGTTGTTTTACAATCAAGCAGAATATAAATTTTGGGAAATAAATAAAATAAATATATTCACATATGGAACGCTAGATGATGTACACAGGGGATCTCAAGGTTGCGCACACACGCATCCCCCCCCCCAAACACACCCCGAAATCTCAAAACTACCAGACTTCTCCCCGCTTAGAATCAGCAAGGCTGCTGGTTTTTGTTATCAAATTTATTTATTTGCAAAATGCTTATAGACCACCATCTCATGCATAACATCAAGGCAGTGTGCAGCAATATTTTACAAATACCGTATTTTTTGCTCTATAAAGATGCACTTTTTCCCTCCTAAAAAGTAAGGGGAAATGTGTGTGTGTCTTATGGAGCGAATGCAGGCTGCGCGGCTATCCCAGAAGCCAGAACAGCAAGAAGGATTGCAGCTTTTAGAATATTTTTTTCCTTGTTTTCTTCCTCCAAAAACTAGGTGCGTCTTGTGGTCTGGTGCGTCTTATAGAGCAAAAAATGCGGTACATTGTTGTTCTTGTCATCCATCTGTCTTGAGAGACAGTGGAGTGCACCTTCCAGGGTGAATTCAAACAGCTGGAGAATCACAGTGCCTGCTGTGGCTGCAGAAACTGGTAACTCGTAACTGCTGCCTCCTGCATTGTTTTTCCTGCGTTAGCAGTACCAAAGTGACCTCTCTGGGGTGCAAGCCTGGGCAATGTGCATGGAGGTCCTCTCTGGAAGGTGTGAGAAGGAGCAGTCTAGGAAAGCAGAAATAGTAGTTCATGAACGTGTGTCCTGCTGATATTTGGCCGCCAAAGCCTCTTTTTGTATTGAAGCCTGTGTATTGCCTTTGATAGGATATCTTGAAGGGGACGGTAAAAAATTAAAACCTCATGTTTTAGAGCAGGCATAGGCAAACTCGGCCCTCCAAATGCTTTGAGACTACAATTCCCATCATCCCTGACCACTGGTCCTGTTGGGTAGGGATGATGGGAGTTGTAGTCCCAGAACATCTGGCGGGCCAAGTTTGCCTGTGCCTGTTTGCCTGTACAAAAGTTTACCTGTGCAAAGTTTGCCTGTACAAAACAACCACTGAGAAGTTTATCCTAGGTAGATTGCAGTACAGTGGACGCTCGGGTTGCGAACGTGATCCGTGCAGGATGCACGTTCGCAACCCGCAGCATTCACAACTTGCGTCTGCGAATGCATGGGTTGCGATTTGGTGCTTCTGCGCATGCACAAAGTGCGATTTAGCACCTCTGCACATGCTTGACCAGCAAAACCCGGAAGTAATCCGTTCCAGTACTTCTGGGTTTCGGCAGTCCGCAACCCGCAAAAACCCAATCTGAAGTGGCTGTAACCTGAGGTATGACTGTATACTGTGCACGCCAAATGCCCTTTCTCCATCCTGCACGCTTTGAAAGTTTTGGCACTCTGGCTGGGTAGCTGAAAAGACAGGCTTCTTGCAACAAGTGAAGCTGGGATATCAGCTGCTCACCTTGCTTCCCATACCGAGAGTGAGTCGTGTGAACCTCACCTTTTCCTTACAGATCCCAAGAAACGAAACCGAGGAGTCCTCGGCTCTTTGGCGCTTCTCGGATTGGCAGGGACCACTGTTTACTCTGCTTTGGTGCATCTTGGCTGGGTGTGCGATCACTAGATGACACCTCTATGGCTTCCTGGGAAGCCTTTAAATCTTTCAATAATGCAATTATATTTTAATTATAAAAAAATCAAATAAAAGCCAACATTAACCATAACTGCTCTTTTTCCCTTCGTTCTTGGTATGATCTGTTTATAAGCCTTATTCCTCTCCACACCAGACACTGTCCTGTGGCCAAGAGATCTAGCCCTTCACAGGCAGCACATGGTAAAAACTGTGGTTCTTTTTTAATTATTATTATTTATTGAATTAATATACTGCCCTATACCCAGAGTTCTCAGGGCGGTTCACAGATAAGATCACAATATATAAATTCAAAATAAAAACAATAACCCAATAACACCCTCCCAAAAAACCGACCCACATTTTAAAAGGGCATAGGATCAGGTCAACCAAAGGCCTGGTTAAAAAGGACTGTTTTTGCCTGGCACCTAAAGGTGTATAATGAAGGCGCCAGGCGAGCTTCCCTGGGGAGAGCATTCCACAGACAGGGAGCCACTGCAGAGCAGGCCCCGTTTTTCTGCTGCCACCCTCCGGACCTCTCGAGTTTGTGGTGCTTGGCAGAGGGGTGTGGAAGACCTGCCAGGGTGACCATGCCCTGTGGAATTGTATGCTTAAGAACATAAGACGAGCAGATCTAGTCCAGCAATTCTGTTCTCAGAGTGGCCCACCTGATGCCTCTGAAAAGCCCACACGGAGCCCATGACTGGGTCAGCGCTCTCCCGCCAACTGGTTCTCGGACGTACGTTGCCTGGGCCATAGTTTTAGGTACTGCCGTGGCATCTGCCTACCTGAGTTTCCCCATAGCTGCTCTCACACAGCATAATCCAACTTGAAATTTTATGACGAATCTTGGAGAGCGATAAACATGGTTGCTGTTCTTCAGACATGTATCGGTGGACAGCAGACTCTGTCCATGTCTGCCCTGCCAAGCCAAAATGCAGGATGCCACTTGGAAAAGATGGCTCACGCACTGCCAGTTCATTTTTGCCCGCTGCTGGCATGAGACGGGGGACAGAGGGCTGGAGACTGCTTCCAGTGTCCCTGTGAGGAGCCCTTCCCTCCCGAAAGCGGGCCTTTGTCTCATAAACTGGCCCAAGCTGGTGGTTCCTCTAGACCTGTCCTCCTTGCCATTTGTTTTAGGGTTGCTGGATCTCCCGCATAGAAGCCACAGCATAGGAGCTAAAAGTGGGGTGTCTGGGAGATAAAAGGTGCAGCTGCTTTAACAGGGATGGAGCCAGGTAGTGACAGATGGTTTGGGCGAGGATTGGAGCCTGGTTACAGAGAACATCTTGGAGTTTGCAGCCTGTTAGTTCTGCAGTGGGGAAACAACTAGCGTATTTTTCACTCACTAAGACGCACTTTTCCCCTCCTAAAAAGCAAGGGGAACTGTGTGCGCGTCTCATGGAGCAAGTGCAGGCTGCGCAGCTTTCGCTAAAGCCAGGAGAGCAAGAGGGATCCGTGCGCACCGATCCCTCTTGCTCTCCTGGCTTCTGGGATAGCTGTGCAAAGCCTCCTGAGCGCAGCTTTAGCTATGATTCACTATGAGTGAATCATAGCTAAAGCCTAATTCAGATGGCACTCCCCTAAGTGCTAACTCCCACCACAATGGGAAATATGTAAAATAAAAAATAGTGCGGATGCCACTGTCAACAGTCCAGTGTTGCCTGCTGTGTTATAAAAGACACAGCCTCAATTCTATACCTTCTTGTCGAGTAGGGCCTTTTCGTGTTTCACTGAGCTTACTCTGAAGTATGTGTAGACTATTCACAAACACACACACACCCCGCCAAGCCTGAGCACGAGGAGGTTTTGGCCGGAGCAACCCAGATTTTGCAAAGCAAACCTGAGGCTCCAAAGTTACTACCCCCCCCCCCAATGCACAATTCTGCACACCGGCTGTACGTGGTGAATGTCAGATCACTAGGTCTGGGAACAGGGAAGCAGGCAGAGGGCCTTCTCGGCAGTGGCGCCCGCCCTGTGGAACGCCCTCCCATCAGATGTCAAAGCGATAAACAACTACCTGACATTCAGAAGGCATTCAGGGAAGTTTTTAATATGTGACATTTTAGTGTATTTTTCATCTTTGTTGGAAGCCGCCCAGATGGGCGGGGTACAAATAATAAATTATTATTATTATTATTATTATTATTATTATTATTAGTAGTAGTAGTAGTACCAGTGATCAGAAAAACACTGAAATTCCATGTTCAGGGCCCTCAACACAACGGAGGGGAGGAATGCAAGCTCCAAAAGGAAGCTTGAAAGGTTTTTCTACCATATTTTACGGTATTTTCTGGGCGCGCAAAGCCTCCTGAGCGCAGCGAGAGCACTAAGCCAAAGACCACCCCATAAATCATCATATACTGTATACAGTATACATATTTAGTAAATTTGTGTAGCGCCCTCCATCCGAAGAGCGCCCCCTGCAGGCCACTTTACTGGTCTCTCCGCGGCCCTAGCGCTGGTTAGCGTCGGAGGGCCTCCGCCGCGCATGCGCGTGCTCCCTGCCATGCGCAGTGAGCTTCGAGGCGCGAAGACGAGGAGTAAGGGAGAAGGCGGAAGGGCAGGTGTCGGGAGGGGCCCTGTCGCGCATGCGCCCGCCGTGGGCGCTCGCGCATCCTGTCATGCGCAGTGAGCTCTGCTCCTCGCTTTGAGTGACAGGCGCGAGGAGGAGGAAGGGAGGAGGGTAAAGGGGCGTCGGAGAAGGAGTCGGGAGGGTCCCTGCCGCGCATGCGTCCGCGCCTCCTTGCTCATGCGCAGTGAGCTCCGCGCCTCACTTTGAGCGAGAGGCGCGAAAGGGAAGCGGCGCTGAGGGCGATGGCTGCGCGGGCGGCGTCCGCGTCGCGTCTCCCGGCGGCCGTGGGGGCTCTCGGCGCCGCCTTGCCAGGGCCCCGCGTCCCCCCGGAGGCCTTCCGCCTCGCCAAGCTCGGCCGGCCCCATGCGGTGGGTGGAAGGCGCGCGGGCGGCCTGTCTATGAGGGCGGGCGGCCTGGCGGGATCTCTCAGCCTCACGCCTTTGTTTCGCGTAACACCCCCAGAAAAGCAGCAGGAACCTCGAAGCGGTTGCAGGGGGGGAAATAGGAGAGAGGTTTTAAAAAACCGTAATATTAAAAATTAGAAGTTACTTGAAAGTACCCAACAGGCCTAGGATTAAACCAAGAGTTAGTAAATAAATGAGATCTAGAATGTCAACAAAAGTTAAGAAATTTGATTACATATAGAATATTATTTTTGAATAATGATATTGGAAAACTTACATTCAGATACAAGGAAATTAGGATGGGAAGGATTAGAGGAAGTCAAATAGCATGTTTAAGAGATTGAAAGTTTAATTAATTTGTGGTGTTTATATGCTTCTTGTTATATTTTTTCTTTTTATTTGCTTTACTAGTTTTATTTCTTTTCTTTTTTTCATATTTGTTTTACAGTATGTGTTATATTTGGATGAAACTTAATAAAAATTATTGGAAAAAGATTTTTAAAAAGGCATTGCCTCACAAAAAGTTTTAAGTTCCCCATGGCGTTTCCGAGCGCCCGGGGTCATCCGTTACCCATCAGGTGCCGAAGCGAGCGCGGCCTGTTCTCAAGAGGCAGGGAGTTCCGCAGGGTGGGCGCCACCACGCTCCGTGGAGAAATAGGTGGGGGTTATTTCGAATCCCTGCGACGGGGTGAGGTCCCGTTGCTTGGTCCCTGCTCCTGCCCACCTAGCAGTTCAAAAGCACGTCAAAGTGCAAGTAGATAAATAAGTACCGCTCTGGCGGGAAGGTAAAGGTGTTTCCGTGCGCTGCTCTGGTTTGCCAGAAGCGGCTTAGTCATGATGGCCACATGACCCGGAAACTGTATGCCGGCTCCCTCGGCCAATAAAGCGAGATGAGCACCGCAACCCCAGAGTCAGCCACAACTGGACTTAATGATCAGGGGTCCCTTTACCTTATGTGGCACCTGTAGTCGGGTTGCTATTCCCCTGGTAGAAAGGGCCTGTCCGCGCCCCCCAAAGGCGATCTCGTGGGCAAAGTGGACCCGAGTTCGTTAAGAGCCTCATATGCTCCCTCAACTCGAACCCCCCAGCAGATCGGCAGTTGGGCATTAATAGAATTAAAACTTTAATTTTTTAAAAAAACTATATATAAAATGTAGGTAACTTAAGCAAAAGCAGCACTGTGCAGCCCTTTAGATGTCAGTTCATAAAAAGGAGGAGGGCCCAGCCCAAGTGTTTGCATAAAAGATATCCTCTCCTCCTCTTAGGATCCCCATTCTGCAAATCCACGAGAGGAAAGCTTTGCTCCTTTCATTTGTGGCTGAGCTAGATGTGGGGTGGGGGGAAGGCTTCCAGAGCTATTAAGGCCCATTGCTGTAAGGTTTGGCTTCAATCCTAAGCACATTTATAAGGGAGTGAAGTCCCACTGAATTGGTCACAACTGCACAGTTTCTATAGCAGAGCTTTCCAAACTGTGTATCGACACCTTAGTGTGCTGGCTGCAGTGTGTAGGTGTGATGTGAACGCTCCCCACGCTCCTCCCGGGGCTGGAAAGGGTTAGCGTTAGTTTAACAGGTCTGTAAAACCGAATTACTGTGTCACAAAATGATGCAAAACTGAATTACTGCGTCACAAAATGATGCATGTCTAAAAAGTGTGTCGCCAACATGAAAAGTTTGGGAAACTCTGTTCTAGAGCCATCTGCGTTTGTCTTGGCCCAAATGTTGTGATCCTTACATATGGTGGTTTGGGTTTTTTTGGGGGGGGAGGTTAACATTGGGGTAGATTTGCAGCTCAGGCCTGCCTGGATGTGACCTGGATGTGTTATCAGCTAAGGTTACTCTCTCATGAGAATTGCATTCTGTTGGTTTAATGTTTTATGAGTGGTTGGCATCTTTAAGGAAGGCAGCCTTGCTCCCCCCCCCCCCCCCCCGTTAGTGGGGACAGCAGAGCAGAACCTGCATTCTTCAAGTTCCACTGCAATTTGTAATCCCAATTTCTCTTGACACGTTCCTTTTTGAAAAATGAAACCACCTAAAATTGACTAAAAGCACTGAGTGGTTTTCAGCTGAGTGGTTTACTTAGAGCAGACCCATGGAAATTAATAAGTTAATGCCATTGCTTTCAGTGGGTTTAAATCTTAAGTTGAGTACCACGCACTGTGGTATTCTTTGCTCCCCTCTGAACCATCAGAGGGAAGCTTGGGTTTGGGTTTTTGTGTATGCGTGTTTTGCGGAAGGAGAACCCAATTGAATTGCATTGTAAACAATACAGCAAATGTTTTAGTGCTGTTGTCTTCCTTAAACAGACTGTAGTATTCTGGAAACTACTGTACTCTCTTCTGAAGCAATTCCAAGGTGGAGGATGGATGGAGCCTGCTGACACAGGTAGCAAATTACTATTAATCTGGGAACATATTAATTTTTTGGCAAAAATTAGTGATAAGTGTATGCATAATACAGACCTTTTTGTTTGTTTAATAGAGACTTCCATTTTAAAAAAACCCAAAGTAGAACAGCCACATAAGGAAAGAGCCACAATTAGTAAAACAGGAGAGTAAAAATATCTCATAGCTATAACCAAGTCTGCAATCTCCTCAGCTGTTGCAATGCCTTGGGAAATTATAGGCTTCTGGCCTGGCACCAAAAGGGCATTTACATGATCAACAGAAACTCCCTCAAAGAGAGTATTCCATGCTTTGAAAGCAGCCAGTGAACTTGCTGTAGGAAGTTAGAGGGGAAGGTTGCATTGCGGTTAGTTGCATAGCCCACCTGCAGTGTGAATTTGTTCTGGAGCTTTGTTCCCCCAGGACACAGTTGATTTTAAAATTGTGGAAAGTGACAACTGCTGCCTTATCTACCTTCCCTGTATAGGGAAGCTTTTTAATCCGCAAAGTTTTTAATAATGTTTTTATGTATGTTGGAAGGCACCCAGAGTGGCTGGGGCAAGCCAGTTATTAAATGGGCAGAATACTACAGTGGTACCTCAGGTTACATACGCTTCAGGTTACAGACTCCGCTAACCCAGAAATAGTACCTCAGGTTAAGAACTTTGCTTCAGGATGAGAACAGAAATTGCACAGCAGCGGCGTGGCAGCAGCAGGAGGCCCCATTAGCTAAAGTGGTGCTTCTGGTTAAGAACAGTTTCATGTCAAGAACGGGCCTCCGGAACAAATTAAGTACTTAACCCGCGGTACCACTGTACTATTAATAATAACCATCATCACCTGCTTTGTAGGTACCCAAGTCAGATTCGTCAGGAGTGTAGTGTTGAGCCTTGGCTATAGAAGACCAGAATTTTATCAGCTTCCCCCTGATGGTTCAGAGGGAAGCAGAGAACTACTATTGCTATTTTCCTGGCTTCTATGCAGAATCAGCTTAATGGAGCAGTTACTGGCCCGAAATAGAGTGAAACTTTGGGATGAAGCAACTGTTTGCATGGTGAGTACTTTTTCTGTTAATAATTTTCAGGTATCCTTTTTTTTAACTAGGAACAGGATATTGGAGGGTGGGGCTGGACTTGTTTTGTTTTGTTGCTGTTGCTTGTTTCGTGAAAATGGCAGTGCTGGTTTAAGAAAAGACTCTTATACAGTAGGTGTGGTTCCCAATGCATTTTGAGGAATATATTTAATTCCTGGGTTCAAGAATAATCTGATGTGTACCTTGTTGGATACATTACATTTTCGTCTGCTTAGGTGAGCTGAATTACAAAAGTGGTCTTGATCTATTTTTAACAAGAAGCATTAAGTATCTTTTTTTAAAAAAGATATTTATTGCGATTTTCAAACAATACAACAAACCTCACACTCAAAGCCGAAATAAAAAAGGACAAAAATAAAAGAAAAAAACACCATCACAATCAATCAATCAAGCAAAAACAGAAAAATGCAACACGAAACATAAAAAACAAAAAAAGAATAGACCTAAAAAAATTCATATATATCCAGTTTCTTACCCATTATTTTCATATCCTTCTTTCCTGACTTCCTCACATCTCCTTTTCCTGTGTTCCCTTTTTACACAATCATATTCAGCAATGCCTAACCTTTTTTCAGATCTTATTCTGTATTGTACCTTTCATCTATTATGTCTCCAATTTTTCCCCTTATAACCTCTTACTTAAGTTTGACATAATAATATTCTAACTTTTCAACCTTATTTCTCATAAAACATTTTTACATATTCCTTTCAACTATGTCACTAATGCCATATTGTCTTTATATCCTGCATCACTTTAACATTCAAATATTTTGCAATGTTTTTGCAGGTAATCTTTAAATTTCTTCCAATCCTCTTCCGTTTGCTCTTCTCCCATGTCTCGGATTCTGCCAGTCATTTCTGCCAATTCCATGTAGTCTATCAGTTGCATCTGCCATTCTTCCAGAGTGGGCAAATCTTGTGTCTTCCAGTACTTTGTGATAAGTATTCTTGCTGCTGTTGTTCAAGAAGCATTAAGTATCAAAGCTTTCCTGAAAGACATCAGGAAACATATTAGTTGTGTGCCGCAATTCTTTTCATTGTTGCATTTTCTGCAACTGTTGTCAATCTTCTCTGCATGCAATGTCAGTCCAGTAGTCCCTTCTGTGCCTTTGGGGTCACATTGTAGTGGAGGAGCTGACAGGTATGGTATGTGTTTGTGCTCTCTCTGTCTTCTGTAATTTATCGAACTTTGGGTTATTGGTAGGATAGATTTGCCAACAGACCGCCAGAGTAATGTTAAAGGAAACAGTTGTATTCATTGTGAACTGATACTGGATAAGTTAACTTATGCAAAAATCTAGTTTTATGAATAATTAGTATCCCACTATTTTTTTGAAACTTTATTCCGGACAGTCTGCCACTTAAAAATAAAACCAAAGTAGAAGCAGTTAAAAACATTACAGAAGAAACATATTTAATTTCAAAGTCTACTTGGACTTTGTGGGAGCTGGGGCCAGGCACATTTCCGTTTGCCATGGGGAAGCAGGTCTGAAGAGGGGAAGCCCAGGACCAGATCCAGAGGTTTGGGGGCCAGAGGTTCCCTACCCTTGTTTTAGAGGAAGCCCTCATGAGGCAGTTTACATGGGGGGGGGGACCATAAAACTGTAAAAATTAGACACCAGAGACCAAAGCTGGAGCTTGTTGTATAGTAATGCCTGGTTTTAAATATACTACTGCTGTAGTAGCCTCGGAATTGAGTCATTAATATATCTCTTGGTTGCCTGCAAAATGGGTTTCTTGAACTTTGTACCTTGTTCCACAAGCCACTTCTGTAAGTGCTGCTTAAATTGCCAATAGGTGGCAGCACAGTTATAGTGGAAAGTCTTTTCAATAGGAAAATTGTTCCATTGAGCAATGTTTTACACTTGTAGCAATGCAGAGGCATCTTGCACTTGCTTTTCCTTGCAGAACACATTTCCCCAGCTTGCTGGTTATGTTAAAAATGATTGAAATATAAATATTTGATGCTCCCCAAGATAGTGTAATTGTGCCACAAGTATGACTCCAATGGGCCTCTTTGAGAGTTTGCAGCATCATACAGAATCTACAGGCAATGTGTTCTGCAACACAATAGGGTTTGGAGTAGCTAAGAGAACAAGGGCACAGGTCCTTCCTCATTTTTACTGGCTCATTGCACCCTCAAGAATTCAGAATGATTTTTAAAAGGTTTGCAAAAGATTTATTAGCTTTTGTGCCAGCCTTGTTCATGTGATGTGCTGGTGGGTGATTCAGCTGGCTCCCCCCCCCCCCTGCTCCTCGTCTCCCATCTCTGCCTGAGTCCAATAACTTAGTTGTCCTGGTTGTGGACTTTATGGGGAGGACATTCATATTTCCTGCTTCTTTAAATGGATTCAAAATGCTCCCTAGCAATATGGCTTCTGTGAGAATTGCTTTGCTTTGTTGCGGTCACTATTCTCTGCCTTTTCTTCTGAGGTTTAGAAAGTTCTCTGAATCTCCTGAATCTTTTGTTTTATTTATTTACTGAAAACATTTTACTCCACTCTTGAGCAGAAAAAGGCTCCCACTTGCAATGATCAAGAATAATAATTCATTTTCATTTCATTGGTTTCTTTCTTATATCCTGATTGTTTCTCCTGAGGGACGCCTAAAGCGGCTCACAGAAAACAGCAACTTGATTAACACAAAATATCAGAATGAAAGTCAGTATAGCAGAAAAACATATTTGCCATTATAAAGCATTATCGGTTGTGTGAAAGCATGAACTTACTTTCAATAAATCTATTAAATCCATAAGAATTAATTCTGCATCTGTGTACAATGATGAGAGCTGCCTTGCATTCGTGGGGCTGCCTCGACCACCTTAGCACAAGCAGGCAGGCGCTAGAGGAGTGGCAGATTTGCCCTGTGCCTCCTGGGGCTGGGTCTCCTTCCTCTTGGTGCTAGAGGAGGCGGTGGCTTTGCCCACCCAGCCTCGACAGGAAGAAGCAGAAGCTGTGCGTGGTGATGCTAATTGTCTCTGTGGCTGTGTGTATGCATGTGAAAGCATTCATGTGAAAGTAGGTGGGGGGCCACACCAACTGCTGGTTTGCATCCCCCAGAAGAGTTGCAGTGGCAGACTGTGGCTCTTTGATCCCAAAAGCTTAGCCATTCCTAGTCTAAAGATAAACGTATTGGGGGAAAGTGTTTTTCAAGATTTTGTTCCTTTCTTCCAATTTTAGTGTGATACCCCTTTGAAAAGCCTGCAGGGTGGAGAAAGCCTGGCTCCAAAATCTCATATGAAAGACCAAAGGGATGTCCGATATCTGCAGTGGTTAAATGGCCGTCTGCAGTTCCAGTGGCGAAAATGCCACACTGAACAGCAAGAACAATGCAAGCTCCTAAATAAGGTAATGATTTGGCTTGTAGATATTTGATCTTTCTGCATTAAGCTTAAAGTAAAACTAGTTTTGGGTTGTAGATGTAACCCATCTAACATTGTTTTGCTGCAGACTACCTTTGCAGGAAAAAATAATAACAGCAAGCTGCCTTATTCAAATCCTGAAAATTTTTCTTTCTAATTTTGAAGACTATGGAGATCAAAACAGAATGAAAATTCATTCATAGTTTTCTTTAGAAATTGACATGCGTGCTCGTAATCTGTTAGCCTCAAGTGTACCAATAGTATTAATGTATTGATTATGTGATAGGTGGTGTGTGCATGTATACAGATAGATATAATTTCTAAACCCACATCTCTCTGTTCCAGGTACATTCATACACAATTGGTTCTCATACTGATCCTATTATTGGCCATTTCTCCATCACAGAAGCAGATGTTGTAAGGCAACCAGAGAATTACAAACAGGTAATCCTTTTGTGGCATAGTGCTATGTTAGAAACTATGGAGAATTCTCTGAATCAATATGTATGCCAGAATTGGAGGACTAGATTTTCAGCCCTCAAGCCATAATCCACCAGAAATGGAAGACTTCCTAGCTCCGTGATTCCCCAAGCGGACTGGCTGGTCTCTTGATGTTTCTGGGTACCTAGATGCAGGCTGATGCCATTGGACTGTGCCAGCACCTTGAGGCCTTCGCAAGAGAATTGTTACAAGTGCTTGTAATCCACCCTTCAAGGTCCCAGAGTGGGGAATACATATCTGTTAAAACCAAAAGTTGATAATATAAACTAAAAAAACCCACATCCGTATCATTAACAGTAAGCTTTAACAGTAACAGTTCGCAGTAAAATCCCAGTAAGAAAGCTGAAAAGCAGCAAAAATGAGGCAGAAGCACTCTCAGTCCTCAGTGCACCATAGCCCTCCCCAAAAGCCTGGACAAAGAGGTATGCCTTCATCTGTCTCCAAAAGGAGAGCAGTGCCAAGCATAATGCACCTTAAAGAGGAGGTCATTGCATAAGCATGGAGACACCACAGAGAGAATCTTCCCATAGTCACACACACACACACACACACACACACACACACACACACTGTGGACCTCACTTGACAGGGGAGCATGGAGAGCCAATTTGTGTGTTGTGTAGGTTGCATGCATTCCAAAGAGCATAGCACTCTCACATATGCCTAGATTCATAGGAAATTCCATTCTCTATAGTATGTACACTTAGAAAGGTCAGATTCCAGCCTCTAACTTCCTTGAGGCACAGGAAATAGAGCTTTGGGCTCTTCCCCTTCATGCTAATAGATTCCAGTATCTTTTTCCATAGAATCCTTTCGATCAGCTAGCAAGGATCTACATCTATTTTGCTTCTAATTGGTGGTATTAAGCATTTGTTGGCTTTGACTTTCCTTTATCTTTGTCCCTATACCTGTCCCAAGTTTTTAAGTCCTTTTTTGCTGATTGTCCAGTCTACTCAGGCCTTGGTGCCAGGATTTTGTTACGTTTTGGACTTCATAGCTTAATGTTTACTGCTCTTTGGACACAAAACAAGGAAAACAAAAACACCAGTGAGTGCTATCTACTACCTGAGGGTGGCTCTACGTTGGCTTGACAGTAGAGAAATATCCAAGTGTTTGGTGCTAAGCAGGAAAAAAAACATTTAAATAATTCACATACAGACATGTTTTTGAGAATCATCCAGCTAAAGCCTAAGTGGCCTTTTGCAAATTCAAACCATGCCACTCTGGCATAAGTCACTTTGTTTATTTAAAGGATTTTGCTTCAATTTTCAGCTTCCAAAGACCAGATGAAAAGGCAATCTCTGCCCTCTGGCTTACAGTCTAACAGGAAAGGGGATGAGAATGGAATAGGTAAAAAGCAAAGCCAGGCACCAGTTCTTAGTTACAAGGTTCTGCAGGCCATGCAGCACAGTGGGGGGGGGGGGGCTGCTGCTTCCTTTCCTTCTAGGAGCCTCAGTTGTGGCAGTCGGTAGCTGCAGGGAGCAGGGATCTCACCTGAAAGCCAGGTGAGATCCAGACATGATGGAAGGTAACAGGCGGCAGCTGCTACTGCTTTTCCTCTTCGGTGTCAGCATAGCTTGGCATAATAGGGAGACGGACCTTTCTCAAAACTGTATCACACTTCAGTTATAGTTTCTTTGAATAATTATACCACAGTTGAATGAAAAAGCCAGCATATTAGTATAAAAGGTAAAGGTACCCCTGACCGTTAGGTCCATTCGCGGATAACTTGGGGGTTGCGCGCTCATCTCGCTCTATAGGCCGAGGGAGCCGGTGTTTGTCCGTAAACAGTTTTTCTGGGTCATGTGGCCAGCATGACTAAGCTGCTTCTGGCGAACCAGAGCATGGAAATGCCGTTTACCTTCCCGCCGGAGCAGTACCTATTTATCTACTTGCACTTAACTTGCTTTCGAACTACTAGGTAGGCAGGAGCTGGGACTGAACAAGGGAAACTCACCCCGTCGCGGGGAGTCGAACTACCGACCTTCTTATCGGCAAGCCCTAGGTTTAGACCACTGCACCACCCGCATCCCCATATTAGTATAAAAGGTAGAGGGACCCCTGACCATTAGGTCCAGTCGTGGCCGACTCTGGGGTTGCGGCGCTCATCTCGCTTTATTGGCCGTGGGAGCTGGTGTACAGCTTCCGGGTCATGTGGCCAGCATGACTAAGCTGCTTCTAGCGAACCAGAGCAGCGCACGGAAACGCCGTTTACCTTCCCGCTAGAGCAGTACCTATTTATCTACTTGCACTTTGACGTGCTTTCAAACTGCTAGGTTGGCATATTAGTATATCTTACCTCAAATAGCCCCTTTTCTTTTTGATGGTGATGATGATACAAACTACTTTGTGTTCTAGCTTCCCCTCAAAGGATAGACCTATTCAGTGTTTGTGTCTGCCGCTAGCCATCCTAAAAGTGTTAGCCTGCTTTTAGTGAAGCATATAATTCATTTTCATTGAGAACTATCATAAAGTGAGCAATCTGGTTCTGACAGATAAGGTGTAATTTTTTTTTGGGGGGGGGAGAGGAATGACAGGACGTTTCCAATTAAAATACAGCTATTTCACCAGCTGTCAGACTTCAGCACCTGCTTTTAAATGTAAAGAAATTGCCTTTCAAAGTTTCTCTTCAGCATAGTTTTATCTGTGGATATTTCCAGTCACTATTTTTGTATTTAATTTAAAACTATCATCCATCCATATTCCAAAGGCTCAGATGACTAGCAACACTTTTAGTATTAACATAAACTGTTCAAACAGATTTGTATAATATATCAGAATGATGGTCACATCTTGAAATAACAAGTAATCTGGGTTTCCAATCTGAGAGGGTTCCAGGTAATCAGCTACTATGTAGAGATAGATCATAGATGTGCAAGCAGGTTGCCCTGAAATTCAAGTTCTTCTTCTCTGCAGTGTAGTTTGTGTGATCACTGAAGGCAGCCCTTTGCTTCTCTTCATGGTGCTCTCTGGCAGGTCACTGCTGCCTCTCCTGTTCTGTTTGTTGTTCTTTAGTCCCTCGACGTGTCACTGCTCCCTTTCTTGCTTGCCTGCTTCAGGTTTGCAAGGCAGTCACAATGGACAAAAATGCAAGCCTGAGCCAGGAGTGTCCTCAGGGAAGATGAATGTTCTTCATGCTTGACCTCTTGACAGGGTAGATGGCAGTTTCCTGGGATTGCCATTCAGTAGGTAATGAGACAAATGGGAAAACTGTCTGGCTTGCTGAGCAAATGATGAACATTGTGGTGACACTTTTGCCACGTGGCCAGTTGCAATACACATTCGTTCTCCTGAGATCACCGTGTGCAAATCATCCTATTCTGATGGAACTGTATTGCAATATTTTGTAATGTAACACAATTATTGTGCTGTAGAAATATTTGTAATAAGCTCTTATAGTAGTTTACAATTAAGATAACCAAACAACAGCAAATACTGTATATAATATGAGCTGAAAGCAACAATGCAGCAATCAAAACAAACAAGGCTGAGCCGTTGTTAATTCTCAAAGGCCAACTGAAGCAACAACATTTTTACTTGTCTGGAAAAAAAGGTTGTTCCCTACAAATGAAATTCCATTTATTTAAATCATTTTTACCATCCTCTTCAAACTAAAAAAAGGCCCCCAGAAGTACTATTAATAGAGATACAGTGGTACCTCGGGTTAGGTACTTAATTCGTTCCGGAAGTCCGTTCTTAACCTGTAACTGTTCTTAACCTGAAGCACCACTTTAGCTAATGGGGCCTCCTGCTATTGCTGTGCCGCCAGAGCACGATTTCTGTTCTCATCCTGAAGCAAAGTTCTTAACCTGAAGCACTATTTCTGGGTTAGAGGAGTCTGTAACCTGAAGTGTATGTAACCTGAGGTACCACTGTACTAGTAGTAAAACCATCTCTCCCCTCTGGCTCAGAGACTGAAACAAAAAAAGACTCAAAAGGTAAAGGGTTTGGATGTGCTTTCAAGAAATAGCCTGTCATCCTGAGCTTCCTTGAAGTGACTGTGGTTTAGGGTGTGGCCTTGCTTGAATCTGCCGGTAATCTCATTGCACATGCTGCAGCAGTAAAGGTTCAGGGGAGTCCAAGTGACACACCTACATGCCAGGGCAGAGGGTCCTGCTGCTCTTCCTCACATTGGTTCCAATTGCCTCTGGGAGGGGAAAGGCTCAGTCCACCAAAATGGACTGGCCTGTAGAAAAAGTGTTGTCCTTGCCTTTCCCATCGCCTCCACTAAGAATCTTTGGCAGGGCCTCATCTGCTGCTGCCCCAAGTTTGGTAGCCACTGAGACACCTGCATAAGCAGGCTGAAATATACCTTATCTCCACCACTGGCAGAATATGGCATCATCCTGGCTACAAGAGACGATGCTGTAATTTCTCTACTGGCAAATACAGATGATAGATGGATGGATGGATGGATGGATGGATGGATGGAAAAATAGATGATAGATAGCACTGCTGAGATACCAAGGAATACATTAATCTGCCCTTCACATTAGAACAAGTGTGATATTTGAGATCCAGAGTACCTGAAGCTCTGCTTGTGGGGGTGAATGCATCTGAGGTCCCCTGCAACATATTTCTTCAGGTATTATTTTTTTAGCTAGGCAATTAGTGCCCCACTGGGAAGCCCTGGCACCGTTCCAGTAATGTTTAATAATGTTCAAGCTGGTCATTTCTACTTGGCGGCATTATTGCCTTGAGCTAAAATTTTCCCTTGGCCATAATCTGTCACCTGTATGTGCCCTCAGTTGGAAATTTTCCACACCAGAAAGAGAATTAATAGAGCTGCAGTGCTATAGTTGCTGTCACCGTTTTAAAGGGAAGCTTCAGAAAAGAGTCATTGCTTGCCACGTTTTATTGGCTAAGCACGTGGAGTTATTGCTTCTTGAAAAATGATACTCTGGCTTATCAAGGCCTTTATAAATTACTGGACTGTGTAGCAAGCATACTTTTTTTCTGATGGTTACTGTATATGGTGCCCCTCCCCCCCCCCAAAAATGGAAGTCTGTGGCCACCCTTTCCAGAGATTTAACCTGTCCTGGGGCTTGATGGTTAAGGGCAGGTACTAAATTGAAATAATTATAATATGCTCCACTCTGAGAACACTTTGGTGGACATGAAAATGTGTTTCTGTGCAAAATTTTCTGTCTACTCTTGATTATTCTAGTTGGAAAGAAGCAGAACACTTTGCATAGCTTTAACCTATAAACTTGCCCCTATAATAAACTTGCTTATTATAATTATTTATAATTGAAATAATTATAATATGCTCCACTCTGAGAACACTTTGGTGGACATGAAAAGGTGTTTCTGTGCATAGCTTTAACCTATAAACTTGGCCCCCCTGTACCTTCAGTATCTCTGTCTTTCCTTTGTCCCTGCATGATCTCCCAACACTGACCTTGTAGCAGGTGGAACAACAAGATTGTAAAACAGTTAACCTATTAAAAAAAGATGTCAAGGATTAATCACTTGATATATCAAGCACAGATTTAAAATGTGGGTGTTAATGGAAGGTAACTGATGCAAACATTCAAAGAATTTCTGGTTGTCATATTCGTTCCTTTCTTAGGAGAACTGGAAAAGCAATATACAATATTGACAAACTCGAGTGATCATTCAAACAAATTAGGAAGGATGTGTGGTCTTCCCCTCTATACCTGTTGAGTTTTCCTAATCATTATTTGTTCAATTTTCTCACCCTGGCCCCAATCCCCGGACTTGATGCAGATTTCTTTTAGTCTTGCTACAGAGTTTTTTCTTAATAGATTCAGCAGCATTCTAACGAATGCATTAAAGCCAAAAATATTCAGATTCTGAATGGTCTGTGAGGCAAACTAGCAAAACCAGGCAAGTCCATAGCTGACATCTTTGGGGAGTCAAAAGAGGGAGAAACAAACTGCAGCTGGGCGCTGGAGGCAGTGGGACTCAGAAGTGACAGCAGTTTCACCAGCGATATACTGCTGAGTGAAACCACCATCATGGTCCACCTCTCATACCGGCAGAGGGGAAAACAATTGGAGAGGCACTGGTACAGCTTATTCCTCCCACCGATGCCCCAGGTCCCTCTGGCTTGCATGAGAGCAGGAGGGGCCTGGGGATTGCTCAGCTGGGGGGCGAGAGCCTTCTCACGGCCCGGCTGGCCTTCTTGCTCACAAGGAGGCAAACACACAGCCAGCCAGGCAGAGGGAGCCTCTCCCATCTTCCTGGCTGGCTGCTTGTTTGCCACCGGGGGAGCCAGCGGGATGGGCAGCTGGTCTTTTTCCTCCAGAGCGATCCACCGGGAGGAAAGAGATTGGATTGCACCTCCCAGCTGAACAGTCCTGATGCTTCTCGGGCTCATGTTCAAGCCGGAGAAGGATGGGGCTGCTCAGCTGGAAAGTGTGAAGCTGCTTCCTCCCTGGTGTGATGAGGCACTGGGGTGAAACTGCCTCAGCGATTTCACCTCCACGCCTAGCAGTGCTGTGGTGGGAAGCAGTGTTTTGAACATCACAGTAGATCACCAGATCACAATATTTGCCTGGCGATATATTGCGATGTGAACCTTGGGTGAGCCTAGACAGCATCTTAAAAAGCAGAGACATCACCTTGCCAACAAAGGTCCGTATAGTAAAAGCTATGGTTTTCCCAGTAGTGATGTATGGAAGTGAGAGCTGGACCATAAAGAAGGCTGGTCGCCAAAGAATTGATGCTATTGAATTATGGTGCTGGAGGAGACTCTTGAGAGTCCCATGGACTGCAAGAAGATCAAACCTCTCCATTCTGAAGGAAATCAGCCCTGAGTGCTCCCTGGAAGGACAGATCCTGAAGCTGAGACTTCAATACTTTGGCCACCTCATGAGAAGAGAAGATTCCCTGGAAAAGACCCTGATGTTGGGAAAGAGAAGGAGAAGGACAAGGAGAAGGGGACGGCAGAGGACGAGATTGTGGGACAGTGTTCTCGAAGCTACCAGCATGAGTTTGACCAAACTGCAGGAGGCAGTGCAAGACAGGAGTGCCTGGCGTGCTCTGGTCCAGGGGGTCACGAAGAGTCGGACACGACTAAACAACAACATATTGCAATGTTGAAAACCTGACATCGCCTAGCCCTAGTGTGAGGGACACCTCATGAAGAAGTGCCCAATATTTCTTCTTCCGTGTAAAATTGCTGGTTACTAAATCTGAGTAAGGCAGCATACCTCATTATAATAGTAAAGTACGCCTCTTTTATAGTGCAGATCTATTAGTAAATACCCTATTTCAGGTTTTGGCAATTCATAGTTCAGCATAATTTTATTTGCGTTCTGGTCTATTTTGAAAAGTTTGTTGAACGTTAACTAAAATCCTTCTTTTTTTTTTTCATTGTAATGCACTGAATTAATGTAATACATTGAGGCTGCATGCTAAATATTATATTAGTAGTCTTTGGAATTTTTATTTTGCATTTATATATTGCTTTACACTGTTCACACATAAACTACCACAGTCATTCTTACTACAGCCTTTTAAGGTATGTATTTTTTAATCACTATGATGCCTTTGGGTGGTTGAGGCAGAGAAATATGGGCTAGCCTCAGACCACAAGTACATTTGTGGCTGAGATAAGATTTGAAATGAACTTTGTCGCCACTATAATATGGAGGGAGAGTGAGGAACAGGAATTCGGGGGCAGCTGGGAAACCTCAGATGTACAGCCCTACAGAGACTCCTTTCTAGCTCTAGAAACCTACATCAGCAGTTTGCTTTTGTCGACAGATGGCTGCCAGAAGGCATCCTTGCCATTTTGCTTTGATGACTCCAGCATAGTATATTTTGATTTCAGTAAAGCCTTTGACAAGGTTCCTCATAATATTCTTTTTGGCAAGCTGCTAATATGTGGGCTAGACAATACTGTCATTAGCTGGATTTGTAGCTGGTTGATCAATCATACCAAAAAAAGTGCCAAGCAACAGTTCCTCATCAACCTGGACTGGAGTGGCTTGTGGGAACTACACGGCTCAACTTCTTTGTAAATGATTTGGACAAAGGAATAAACCATCATATTTTTTGCAGATGGCATCAAGCTGGGTGGGTTAGCTAGTGAATCAGAAGACAGGAACTGAATCCAATATGGTCTTGAGAGGGTGGAGAACTGGGCCAAACAAAATTAATTCTCTCAGAGATATATAAACTTTTAGGCAGAAAGAATCAGATGCACAACTGGCTCGACAACAATAGAACGCAAACTAACCAGCTCTGTGATGCAGCAAAAAAAAAAAAAAAAAAAAAGGCTAATGCAGTTCTCTGCTGCATCCACAGAAGTGCAGTGTCCAGATCACAAGAAGCCCAATTGTTCTGTTGGGCTTGGCCAGACCTTACTTGGAGTACTGTGTCCATTTCTGAGAACCACAGTTTAAGAACATTGGCAAATACCCAGTGGAGGGTGGCAGATGGCGCGTGGCATGAAGTCCAAGTGCTAGGAGGAAAGGATAAAGGAGTTGAGCAGTTTTGTCATGTGTGGCTCCAGACAGTAGGGCCCAAAAGCAGCAGCTTCCAGTTACAAAACAGGATTTCATTTAAACAGCAGGATGAGCTTCCTTTGCGTATGAGTTGTTTGACAGCAGAATAGACAGCCTTGGAAACGGCTAGGCTCTCTTTAGTTAGCCATTTTTAAGCAGAGGGCAGGATGGCCTCATCCTAGGGATGCTGTAGATGTAGATTTCTTGCATTTGCAGAACTGGGTGGCCTTAGAAGCCCCTTCCAGCTTTATTCTTATTTGCCTTGGAATGCAACTTTACTTTCAACAAAGCTAGGACTGTCACTGACTTTGGTTTTATCTTGGATACAATGAGGCCCAGCGTGCTTTGGAATAAGAGCTGAGATTGCCAATGAAAATTGAAATGAAACAGATGACTAGGAGGGCAGTGGAGGGGCTGGGTGCAGCCGCAAAATGAGGATGGCATGTGTTGCTTTGAGAAGATTGCCCAAGAGCTGCTCCTCCAACTTTCCCCTATGTTGCAGCTGATCATTTGACAGTGAGATAAGGTGTTTCATTGTTAGTTGTATACCGTATTTTTTGTACCATAGGACGCACTTTTCCCCTCCTAAAAAGCAAGGGAAAATGTGTGTGCGTCCTATGGAGCAAATGCAGGGGGGAGGCAGGTGGTAAAAGCCCCCAAGAGCTGCATACAAGCTCCGTGCGCTCTTGCAGGCTTTTCCACAGGAGGGAGAAGGGACTGACTGGCCGCATCAGTCCCTTCTCCCACCTCCCAGAAAAGCCAGGAGAAGCCGTGATCTCTTTAAAGGAGTTGTGCGGCTTCTGCCGGTTTTGCGGGAGGTGGGTGAATCCCCCCACCTCCCAGTAAAGCCAGGAAAGCCCTGCGCAGCGTCTCCCGGCAAGGAGAGGCGGCACGGGGCTATGGAGTCTTTAGCCCCACGTAGCCTCTCCCGGGAGGCTAAAGGGGAAGCCAAAACAGTGAGCGGGATCCATCCCGCTCGCTGCTTTGGCTTGCTCCATAGCTGCACGCAACCCCTCCGGCAAGGAGAGGCTGCACGAGGCTATGGAGTCTTTAGCCCCACGCAGCCTGTACGCTGCTCTTTGGGGCTGGGGGGGGGATTTTTTTTTCTTGATTCCCCCCCCCCCAAAAAAAACTGGGTGCGCCCTATGGTCCGGTGTGCCCTATGGTGCGAAAAATACAGTATATTATACAGTGGACCTTCCGGATACGAACTTAAATTCTCCTGGGGGTCCATACTTACCCCAAAAAGTCCATATCTGGAGGTTCCGCTTCAGCACGCAGCACGATAAAAGGCTTCTGCACGTGTGTGTGCAGCGAAACTTTTGCCACGTTCGTAACTTGAAATTACGTTACCCGAAGGTAACGTAACCCAAGGTACCACTGTATCTGTATTGTTCAGCTAGATATGTGAAGTTCCGGGGAGAAAAACTGGTGGGTTTCTCCCCCCAAAGACTTCTTTCTGTTTTTCCAACAGCAAAGGAAATTTTGGAGGACACGGAAAAGGACACTCCTGTGAAATACGTTCCCTTCGGAAGGAATGAAATGCTTTTGGGGACATTCAAAATGTCTAGTGTGAATTTTTTTATGCAAGGCAGTTTTCAGCATTAGTAAAGGTAAAGGTACCCCTGCCCGTACGGGCCAGTCTTGACAGACTCTGGGGTTGTGCGCCCATCTCACTTAAGAGGCCAGGGGCCAGCGCTGTCCGGAGACACTTCCGGGTCACGTGGCCAGCGTGACATTGCTGCTCTGGCGAGCCAGAACCGCACACGGAAACGCCGTTTACCTTCCCGCAGGTAAGCGGTCCCTATTTATCTACTTGCACCCGGAGGTGCTTTCGAACTGCTAGGTTGGCAGGCGCTGGGACCGAGCAGCGGGAGCGCACCCCGCCGCAGGGATTCGAACCGCCGACCTTTCGATCGGCAAGTCCTAGGCGCTGAGGCTTTAACCCACCAGCATTAGAGAATGGTAATTCCTGTGTGTTCTGTGGATCAGGGCTGGCTAACCTTTCTGGCCCAGGTGCCAACACTCTGGGGCTGCATCCCAGCCATGGGTATCACTGAAAATACACAAATGCACTTGCTGACTGACACAGGGATGCAGCTGCCATGCAGACCAGCCGAGGTAGGGTGAGTTCTCCCCACTCCTCAAACACCAGGGGAAGGTATGATTGGCATCCCCCTGCCTGCTCCACTGCTATGTCTTCTTCTTTCCCTTTCTGCTGCAGCTGCTGACATCAGTGGGGGCTTGAGGGACTGCATTGGGACCCTCTGGTTGTTGACTGTGAGAACAGGACGTTGGGCTGGATTGGCCATTGGCACATTGGCTCTTCTTACCTTCCTCCACCTCTGCATTAGGCGGATGTGATCTACCCCCCGTCCCCAATATACGTGAAGAATTGTAAAGTGATACATAAATGCAAGGGACGTGGGTGGCGCTGTGGGTTAAACCACAGAGCCTAGGACTTGCCGATCAGAAGGTTGGCGGTTCGAATCCCTGCGACGGGGTGAGCTCCCGTTGCTCGGTCCCTGCTCCTGACAACCTAGCAGTTCGAAAGCACATCAAGTGCAAGTAGATAAATAGGTACCGCTCCGGTGGGAAGGTAAACGGCATTTCTGTGCGCTGCTCTGGCTCGCCAGAAGCGGCTTAGTCATGCTGGCCACATGACCCGGAAGCTGTGCGCCGGCTTCCTCGGCCAGTAAAGCGAGATGAAGTGCCGCAATCCCAGAATTGGCCACAACTGGACCTAATGGTCAGGGGTCCCTTTACATAAATGTGAAACATTGATATTGATGGGAAGCAATTTTTAAAAATCTGGCTTCAAAACCTTGGTGGTTGGTGTGCAGAATTTGGATCAACCTGTTACAGAATCCTATCTGAGCTATGCTGAGTGGCTGTATTACTTTCAGTCTCCTAGTAATAGTGAAAAACCTTCCTCCCCCCCCCCTTTTTTGTTCAGTTGTTGCAGTTGGTTGAATCGGATAGCTCTCGACTGGAAGCCTTTCTCAAGTGGAAGCTGCTGGAACCAGTTTACTGGCATTGGATGGTATGATTAAATACTTGAGGGACAAGTTGTGTATTTTTTTCTGGGAGTGGGCAAAATGTTACACAGGTATATATTCCTCGCCTTTTGTTTCAGATGATCATAGCCAGCAAGAGTTCCTGCTTAAAAGGTGGAGAAGATTATCATTATGAATAGAAACCTCATTAAAAGCTAGGCAATGTACAATGCTTGCTTTAGATCTAAGACAGTATTTGTGGTGGGAGCTTACGTTGAGGCCTATGACAGTGCATGGCTGCCCTCTTTGCTGATGAGAATGTCAAAGCAGTAATGTAAACTTGGTTCTTGTAAGTCTTGCTCCACTCCAAAACATTCTCTGGCTCATTCGGCACCATGCCTGCTCTCCTTCCCTGCTATGAGAAACGTAACTCTCAAATTAGGAGATCTTGCTTCAAACCACATGTATTCCATTTTTTTTTTAAATTTTTTTGTGGATTTACGAGTACCAGTGAGAGAGCTTCCTAAGAACTCACTATGCTGCTTAATTTTATCTCAGTTGCAATGCTGGACTTTGGCCGACAGGAGCAAAGCGCCATGCCATACATCTGCAGAAATTGTAAATGAAAGAAATGTCTGTTCTTCTCCTTTTGTACTTTGTAAAATATGACAGTATAAACGTTGCTGTAAACAAAATGCCTTCATTACAAACTGCAGGGCACTAAATTTTGTGAGCCACTAGAATTGCAGTCAGGTAGCATTGTGGAATTGCAGATTTCCCTGGACAGTGTTGAATGATTTTAAGAATCAATAAAATCCTCTTTGCATCTGATGAAGGCTTCAAGAGCAAGTGCATATATAACCATTCAGCACATTTACAGCTGCGGAAAATATTCCTTAAAGACAATGAGTTGACAGAATGAGTATTTGGATTCTGTTCCCATGTAGCAAAGAGGTTAGGAATCTTTCTGTAAAGTAGTTCAAAACCCACGAATGCATTTGCATTGACTTGCATAGGAGCCAATAACACTTTTGCACACCAACTTGATCACTGGTGAAATTGTGCAACGTTTCCAGATATTCAGATGCACCAACAGCAAATAGCTCTTGGATTTGGAAAGCATTTTGAAGTCTTAAAGAGGGTGGTTTGTTTTGTTTTGTTTTTTAAAGGGACTAGCTCTACATAGAGGCAAGCACCCACTTTCTAGATTCCAGACCTGGAGCTCTTCCAGCTCTGCTCGAATCTTTTAAATATTTGCAGTAAATTCAGTTAGACAAGTTCTATAGCAAGCAGCTGTTTTTGCAATATGTTAATCAGCAATATAATCCCTTAATGCAGAAATGGTGTAATATTCTAAGGTTTTTCTCCCTCTTTTTAAATTTAGCAAGGTTAGGAATTTTAATTTTGGGCAATTCTTTTTAAAGTGATGTGTCTGTGTTTCCTTCCAACACAGCCATTAACAAAAGGCTCAGAAGGTGGTGTGGTTTTATTTGTTGTGACAGAGATTTAAGAAGTCTTGCATCTGCTTTTCTTGCAAAGTCTCTCCCGACACTCACAGTTTTTTGCTCTTATGAGGTACCAGTTTCCATTTGCAAGTGCCTAGACAAATCCTTTTGCTAGGAATAAGCAACTTTTCTGTATTCTCTGAGAATAGAATTATGTTGCTCAAGAACTGCATACCTTTTCACAAACAGAGGTTGGATATAAAGTTAACCTGGCTTGTTTATCTGTTGCACCAGTCTCTAGACAAATGTGGCAAGAAGTTCCTCATTAAGAAAAATTAATACAACTCCTTCCACCTTCCAGGAGACCCTTTTCAGTCCTGAACCAGAAGATGCAAAACCCCACAACACGTTTAACAAGGACACTATTTTGCCAGGTGCTGATCTGTATTGTTATGGCATTAAGAGAACAATTCAAGAACTGGACAGATACAGGAAAGATCTGTTGACTCTATATGATGGGCTGGGTGAGCTTATAGCCTTCAGGAAACTGAGCTGCTGTGGAACGGTAAGGGTTGATTTGGGGGCCTGTTAGAAATCTAGACAGATTGATTTCATAAAACTAGACTGATTGATTTCAGAACTCTGTATTTATGTTTTTGGCCTGTTAATAGAAAATGTAACAAGATGCCTGGGGTCCTGTTTATAAAGACAACAAGGTTTCATTGAGCTCTGTTAATTAACTAAGACTGACAAAATAAAACTCTATTCTCTCATTGCTCTTTTAGAGCACATATCAGCTGAGTTGTCCTTTCCTCTTCATAGGTCCGAACAAGAGAGCAGGAGGAGCTAGGAGAGAGCGAGTTTTGCACGGCTGTCCAAAAAACACAAGACGTCGTGGAGCTGAAGCTGTCTGATCTGAAATGCCACAGTAGTGGCAATAGAATCGGCGCGATGCATGGACCATACAGACTTGTATTTAAAGGCAAGTGTTTAAAGACCAGCAAAACGGTCAGGCCAGCAAAGCCCCAGAAATCCATCGCAGAAGGGTCAACAGCAACAGTTGTGATCAGGGATCTGAGAAAAAAAGAAGCAAGGCTGAAGGCAGAGCTGAAGCGGAGACAGGAAGAAGGCAGGCAGAAGGTTTATGAAGCTGCCCAAGGACTTGGCCAGGTGCTGTGCATCCCACCCATGAAAAGAGCACAAACCAGAGATGCCGACTGAATGTAGAAGTTGGTGCTGTTCATTATCTTTGAAGGGACAGTCTTGGGCCTTCCATGAGGCTGTTGTCCATGCCTGCTCCTATTTTCTAGGAGCAGCTATGTTGTCTATGATTACTGTGATTTTTTCACATCTTGGGTTTTGCTGTAGAGTGTGTGTGTTAGAGAGAGAGAGAATAAAATTAATACTACATTTGTGTGTGTGTGTGGTTTTTCAAATTACAGTTTTACAATCACATATCCAGCATAAATACAAGATTTCAAAGAATCTCCTGGACTTCCCTCATCCCCTTTGTGGATCTTCTTGTTAGTCATTTCCTCCTACATCTTTTATAATAATCCAAATCTTTTACAACTCCATTATACCCAAAATTCACCATTAAACTACAAGTGTTATTCCAACCCTACTAACGATTTTAACTGCTTACAATGGTTTTTAGTATAAATTTTCCCCATTCTTTATTTAAATGTTGGTCTTCCTGATTTCTGATTCTTCCGGTCATTTTTGCCATTTTGGCATAATCCATCAATTTAAACTTAAGCAGAAAATTAATATTACATTTAATTAACTACTTAATTGATATAATGACTGAATTAATGTTAGCAGCAGTCTGCAGGCAGGAGTTACAAGACTCCCTCCCCAATCCCTTTACTTTCTCGTGTGTGTATCTGTCATTCAGTGCTCGGTTTCAGTGGAGATAAAGCAGTCCTCAACCAGGCTGAGAGCACTAAATTGCCATGCTAAATATACAGACAAGAGGTGTTAGTTGTAAAAAGGGGGGGGGGGTACCATAAGCAGCTTTGCTTAAACTAATGTAAAGTTTTGTTGTCGTTTAGTCGTGTCCGACTCTGCGTGACCCCATGGACCAGAGTACACCAGGCGCTCCTGTCTTCCACTGCTTCTCGCAGTTTGGTCAAACTCATGCTGGTAGCTTCAAGAACACTGTCCAGCCATCTTGTCCTTTGTCGTCCCCTTCTCCTTGTGCCCTCCATGTCTCCCAATATCAGGGTCTTTTCCAGGGAATCTTCTCTTCTCATGAGGTGGCCAAAGTATTGGAGCCTCAGCTTCAGGATCTGTCCTTCCAGTGAGCACTCAGGGCTGTTTTCCTTCAGAATGGAGAGGTTTGATCTTCTTGCAGGCCATGGGACTCTCAAGAGTCTCCTCCAGCACCATAATTCAAAAGCATCAGTTCTTCGGTGATCAGCCTTCTTTATGGTCCAGCTGTCACCTCCGTACATCACTACTGGGAAAACCATATATTTAACTATATGGACCTTTATTGGCAAGGTGATGTCTCTGCTTTTTAAGATACTAATGTAAAGTACCCTTTGTGAAATCTGTTTAAAGGGTGTCACAAAATACAGCTTTTTCCTCCCTGTATTAGACAAAAGCTGGGCTTTCTTTCAGCTCTATCCTCTAGACTACAGTGGCACCTAAGAAACAGCATCACTGAAGCCCTTTGGAAGGGGCCACCCATGGAGATGGGAAGTACTGACTACAATGAGCATGGCTGTGATCCATTGGTTTCAGTGGATCTATTCTGAGTATGACTTGGTTGGATGCCATCCGTTGCTTTTAAGTTCAGGAAGAAGACCTTTATCCAACTGTGGAAGTGGCATGTCAGCCAGCAGAGTGTGATCGTGTTTAACATCATATAAATAGGCTTTTTTATTTGCGTTGGTTCTGTGGGTGTCCTCAAGATAGCACTTTCCTTGCAGTAGCACTGAATGTTGGGAAAATGTAGACTTTCTACTGGGAAGATGGAATTCATTCTCTTAGTAGTGCATCCAGTATTGTGAATGCTCTGCAAAACGTGGTCCCAAAATGTTCTGCACCCATACACAACAGTAATGAGATATTATGCTACTGTTTGTAGCCTGGAGCAGTTGCAAATATAACATTAAAATGCCTTAGAAGCGAACAAAGATAACATACAGTGGTACCTTGGTTCTCAAACTTAATCTGTTGCAGAAGTCCCTTTGACTCCCGAAACATTTGAAAATCAAGGCGTGGCTTCCGATTGGTGCCAGCGCCCCGGAAACAATAGCTGGCAGCCACATCAGACGTTCGGCTTCCGAAAAACGTTCTAAAACCAGAACACTTCCAGGTTTTCAGCGTTCAGGAGCCGATTAGTTTATCCTTAAGCCATTCGAGAACCAAGGTTCCACTGTACTTGTATTTGCAAAATGTGTTGCTTCAATATCCTGTTAATGTGGTATCATGAATGCCACACCAGAAAGCACCAGCCTCGTGGGATGAGGGTAAACATCTTAAGCACTCCAGAATCATCCATAAGACTGCACAAATCATGCTTGCCACTTCGCTTTGTACCAAGAATCAAGCATATGGTTCTATATTATCCTTGCAGCTCACAATAAGAATGAGGGGGAACAATGTCTACATCTGGACTCAGCAAAATTTATGGGACAGTCTTTTGTCATCAGCTTTCAGAGCCCATGTGGTGAAATCCAGCCCCCGGTGAGTGATAACTTAATCTCTAGTGTCTGCAATGAGACCGCCACCTCCATTTCTGGAAGAAGAAGATATATGTGATGTAATGTGATATAAATACCCTGCAAAAAACTTAATTAGTTTTAGTGGTGCTGTCTTGCCCTACTAAGGACTTCTGAACTTTCACCTGTATGGGAATTCCCCATCTCCTGGGACTGGTGAAATAGAAGAGCTCCACGACTGCCTCCCTTGGTTGAAGCTGACATAATTATTTGATTGTTTTAATGTTATGGAAAGATCTACATGCGAGGCTGCTCAGTCACCCAGCTCGTCGGGCAGAGCCCGTGGGTCCCTGCGGAATAAAGGAAGGAGTCCAGCCACCAGCCGGAGCAAATAGCTGTAGACCAAAGTTTATTGCGCAACAGGTTCAAAGAGGAATTTTGACCTCCGAGTCTGGGGTGAAAAGGACTTTTAAAAGTTTCTATCTTATCCCAGCACACAGTTCATTAAGCATCATCACTACATCATTCCTACATGAGAAAAGAGGAGGGTTATACATGATTAACATAGGAGGAATGTGTTGGGGCAAAAGGCGGATACAGGATATGTATTGGGAAGTACATTCTAAGTACCTACTACAAAGGGACAATAGAACTTTGGTTTTGCATAGTCTGCCACCTGGGTAAGTCTGGAGGACTGCCTTTGCCCAGCGATTGGCGGGAAGGTAAACGGCGTTTCCGTGTGCGGCTCTGGCTTGCCAGATGCAGCTTTGTCACGCTGGCCACGTGACCCGGAAGTGTCTCCGGACAGCGCTGGCCCCTGGCCTCTTGAGTGAGATGGGCGCACAACCCCAGAGTCTGTCAAGACTGGCCCGTACGGGCAGGGGTACCTTTACCTTTACCTTTAACTTCCCTGAGCTGTCAAGTCGAAAGGATACCTTTATGCATAATATTTGTAACATTTAACAACTTTAAAGATGTGCCCCCCCCATAATTTCCATAAGACGTTTTTATAGCCTTCAAGGTATCTTACAAAACCAGCAGTAAGTGCAGATAGATTTATAAAAATAAGTTGCTAAGTTCAAAATGGTGGGTGGAATAATACATGTTTTGGAATCTGATGCCCTCCACCCTAGTGCGAAAGAAAGAAAGAAAAATCTGATACTTTCTGTCTAAAAGGTGCTGTAAAAGGTCAAGCTGCACGTCTAACAACTGTTCACCCGCAAAAAGCAGTTCAGGGGGTGTTCTGTGTAGATTGGAACTGGTGTGAGGAGAAGGGGCGTTAATCCTTTCCTTCCTGAGCTGTATTCCTCCCTCCCGCAAAAAAAAAAATCACACTACTATTAGCATCCAAAGATGCTGTATCTGGCAAATAGCACCTTGGAGGCAAATTATGACGACAGGATGGTTTTCAGTGGGAAAATAGCGCAGAGATGAAAAAGTTAAATCTGCCTGTCCCTGTGCTTTGGTCCCTATCCAGGCAGGGATACTCTCCCTCCTGCTCCCAGACACACATTTATCCAATTTATGCCATCCCTTTAAAAGCTGCTTCCCAAGGCAAAAAAGTGGGAGACCATCTAAACCCTGGGTGCTTTTGGCACTGTCAGTCTCTTCTTTCAACACAGGGGTTCCGCCCTGTGGGACGCCCTCCCATCAAATGTCAAACAGATAAAACAACAATCTGACTTTTCAAAGATTTCTGGAGGCAGCCCTGTTCGGGGAAGTTTTTAATGGTTGATGTTTTAATATTCTGTCGGGAGCTACCCAGAGTGGCTGGGGCAGCCCAGTCAGATGGATGCCAAATACAGTGGTGCCCCGCAAGACGAATGCCTCGCAAGACGGAAAACTCGCTAGACGAAAGAGTTTTCCGTTTTGGAGGTGCTTCACAAAACAAATTTCCTATGGGCTTGCTTCGCAAGACGAAAATGTCTTGCGAGTTCCTGCGGGTTTTTTTCCCTCCCCCCCCCCCTTTTTCTAAGCCGCTAATAGCGCTAATCCGCTAATCCGTCAATGGCTTGCTTTGCAAGACAAAAAAACCGCTAGACGAAGAGACTCGCAGAATGGATTCTTTTCGTCTTGCGAGGCACCACTGTAAATAATAAAATTATTGTGGTTGCTGTTACAGGCAAAGTAAAGTCATCTGTCTGCCGTTTGGCATTTTAAACATTTAAACAACCTAGCTCCCAGAAGTATGACTCCAAAATAATGCAGCCATCTAAGTAGTGTACAACTGCTGGTATTTGGGGCAGAGAGAGAACTTTATGTTTCAATGACGTCCTGGTTTTTACTTTAAAGAGTAATGCACCCGTTTACGTTTGACAGTTCCCTGGCAAGCAATCGGCAGAGGCATCTGAACCTTGCCACCCTCAGCTTGGCAATTGGAACGTGGTGAGCCTGCCTTAGCCTGCATGTTACAGCCTTTGGTTTCCTTCCTTGGAGCTTCCAGTGGGTGAATTGTAGCTCTTCCTACACCCCCCCCCCAAAGCCACTACCAGCTGCGGAACCAAACAATAAGGTCAAACTATAATAATAAAAGGGACACGGGTGGCGCTGTGGGTTAGACCACAGAGCCTAGGACTTGCCGATCAGAAGGTCAGCAGTTCGAATCCCCGCGACGGGATGAGCTCCCGTTGCTTGGTCCCGGCTCCTGCCAACCAAGCAGTTCGAAAGCACGTCAAAGTGCAAGTAGATAAATAGCTACCGCTCCAGCGGGAAGGTAAACAGCATTTCCGTGTGCTGCTCTGGTTCGCCAGAAGTGGCTTAGTCATGCTGGCCACATGACCTGGAAGCTGTACGCCGGCTCCCTCGGCCAATAAAACGAGATGAGCGCTGCAACCCCAGAGTCGTCCACGACTGGACCTAATGGTCAGGGGTCCCTTTACCTTTACCTATAATAATAATATTTTTATTATTAAAAAGAAAAATTGAACAATTTTAACAAACAAATTATCAATCAATATAACCAATTACGTCCCCCCTTTTATTCCCTCCCATTCCTCCCTTTCCCACCCTCCAGAGACTTCCCTCCGCTCCCCTCTGATTTGTTTGCACATATTATTCTCTGCATGTTATATATGTTCTACCTTATCTATCCTATGTTCTACTAATAAATGTGTGAATGTTTATTAAATAATAATAGTAATAATAATAATAATAATAATAATAATAATAATAATAATAATAATAATAAAATAATTTATACCCTGGGCAAAACCGGGCTCAGGGCGTCTAACATCAAATATAAATACAGTAAAAACAAAAAAACCCAAACAGTTGATTAAAATATAAGTTAGAATACAGCTTAAAATGCAGCCTCGTTTTAGTGGTAGCCTATAGATCAAAGCCGTAAGGGGAGAAAACGTCAAATTTATATACAAAATCCCATATGAGGGGTTCCATCAAAAAATAAATGGGGGGCGGGTTAGACTGAGTGCAACCCAAAGGCCAGGCAGAACAGCTCCATCTTGTAGGCCCTGCAGAAAGATGTCAAATCAGATAAGAAGATGAGAAGTCAGCACTGGAGCTTGCAGTTAGGAGCTAGCATAGAAATAACAAGCAGTTTAGCAGGGAGGAAGAATATCCTATATTTGTGTTCAGTGTTTTGTTTTCAAGAAATTTGACAAGAACAGATACAGAACTCATGCTGCCTTTTCTATCATGGCACTCAAGCGGCAGCCTTGCCCAACCTGCTGACCATTTGATGTTTTAGACTGCCTGTGCTGACTGGGGCCAATAGGTGTTATAGTCCTAACCATCCCTAATGGGATGTGCTGGCACTGTGGTCTAAGCCACTGAGCCTCTTGGGCTTGCCGATCAGAAGGTTGGCGGTTCGAATCCCCGCAATGGGGTGATCTCCCTGTCCCAGCTCCTGCGAACCTAGCAGTTCAAAAGCATGCCAACGCAAGTAGATAAATAGGTACCACTGTGGCGGGAAGGTAAACCGTTTCTGTGCGCTCTAGTTTCCGTCACAGTATCCCATTGCACCAGATGCAGTTTAGCCAAGCTGGCCACATGACCCATAAAACTGGACAAATGCCAGCTCCCTCAGCCCGAAAGCAAGATGAGCAGCGCAACCCCATAGTCACCTTTGACTGGACTTAACCGAATGGAGTAGTTGTTTTGGAAGACTATAATCAGGCATCCACACAACATGACCTCAACTTTGTTGGACTGAGATATACAGTGGTACCTTGGGTTAAGTATTTAACTCATTCTGGAGGTCCGTTCTTAACCTGAAACTGTTCTTAACCTGAAGCACCACTTTAGCTAATGGGGCGTCCTGCTGCTGCCGCCGCGCCGCCAGAGCCTGATTTCTGTTCTCATCCTGAAGCAAAGTTCTTAAGCTAAAGCACTATATCTGGGTTAGCGGAGTCTGTAACCTGAAGAGTATGTAACCTGAAGTGAATGTAACCTGAGGTACCACTGTATTTGTTGCTAGAGAAAGCAATTAACGTATTTTTCGCTCTATAAGACTTACCAGACCACAAGTTTTTGGAGGAGGAAAACAAGATGAAAAAAAATTCTGAATCTCAGAAGCCAGAACAGCAAGAGGGATCTCTACGCAGTGAAAGCAGCAGTCCCTCTTGCTGTTCTGGCTTCTGGGATAGCTGCGCAGCCTGCATTTGCTCCATAAGACGCACACACATTTCCCCCTTACTTTTTAGGAGGGGAAAAGGGAGTCTTATAGAGCAAAAAATACGGTATTTAAAATCCAGTTTCTCACAAAGGAACGTCTTAAGATCTTGCAAGCCTCCCCCTGTCCTTTCTCCTCCCTTTCCTTCCTGTTGCCCCTTTCTTTGCTGGTCAGTGTGGCTCCCAGTGACCTGTGCAGACCAGCCAAGTGGCAGGGCAGGGGAGCAGGTGCTGGCAGCAGCCTTTGCTGGGAAACAGCAAAGATCAACAGCACCAATGCCCCAGTAGATGCAGAGCCAGTCCACCCCTTCGACAATAAATACTGAAAAGTGTGAAATGAGATTTTTTTTTAATAAAAAAAAAAATCCAGCTGCTTTTTATTTGTTGGATATAATAGTCTATTTTGGGCTTCTTGGGCATTTAGCCTGCCATTTAAAACCTAGAACAATTAGTCATTTATAAATGGCTGTAGCACATCTGCAACGTTATAGCCATCGCCATGGCAACAGCCTGCAGAAGCCGAGGAGAGGAAGTGCAGAGAGGAAAATGAGAGTCCTGAGCTTTTGAGCATCCCCAGAATGGGCTAGTAGATTGCGAGGCTGCCACACCCGCAAGAGTAGGCACATCCTCTGTTTGATAGTCATTTAGCCCTTTGAGTTCCAAACTGCTCTGCAGTCCTTTACTTATTTACCCGGACAGTGTCCCTGCTTGAAATTCGCTCTCACTTTGCAGCTGGAGAAGAGAGGGTGAGAGCAGCTACTCCGTTAAGGCCACAAGGAATCTCTGTTCGTGCAACAGATGCAAGGATACGTGAGACCATGACTTCTAGCCCTACCCTAACCTTAGCACAGGTTCCCCTGGGGCTCTGAATGCAGCCTAGGTGCATGCATATGAATGGAGGCTGGGGCAGAGGCCAGCAGGCAGAATCCTGCTTCCAAGAGTTCGTGCCCACACATACATTGTTGTTGTCGTTTAGTCGTGTCCAACTCTTCGTGACCCCCTGGACCAGAGCACCCCAGGCACTCCTATCTTCCACTACCTCCCACAGTTTGGTCAAACTCATGCTGGTGCTTTGAGAACACTACCCAACCATCTTGTCCTCTGTTGTCCCCTTCTCCTTGTGCCCTCCATCTTTCACAACATCAGGGTCTTTCCCAGGGAGTCTTCTCTTCTCATGGGGTGGCCAAAGTATTGGAGCCTCAGCTTCAGGATCTGTCCTTCCAGTGAGCACTCAGGGCTGATTTCCTTCTGAATGGAGAGGTTTGATCTTCTTGCAGTCCATGGGACTCTCAAGAGTCTCCTCCAGCACCATAATTCAAAAGAATCAATTCTTTGGTGACCAGCCTTCTTTGTGGTGCAGCTCTCACTTCCATACATCATTACTGGGAAAACCATGGCTTTAACTATACGGACCTTTGTATATGAGTGGAATTAGAAGCTGCAGCAAGCATAGTGGGAACCTGAATCTAAAACCCAGGATCAGCTCAAGGGAATGTCACCGCTCTGAACCACCTGTCTCAGAGCGCCTGTTGGCCGTGGTGTAAAAATTGGGATTTCGCTTTTGCTGCCCAACTCCCCATGGGCCTCTGCTAAGTCCATGACCAGTCAGAGAAGAATGGATGAAGGCAGGATCCGGCGGAAAGCAAGGCAGATCTTTATCTTTTTGTTGCAGCAGAGTTCCCTCCCCTCCTTGCAAGGAGGGAGAGACCCCGAACAAAAGTTTGCAGGAACCTTTAAAGACTTTGGACATTGCCCAACCCCCTTAGCCAAGGTAAGGTAAAGGGACCCCTGACCGTTAGGTCCAGTCATGTCCGACTCTGGGGTTGTGGCGCTCATCTCGCTTTATTGGTCAAGGGAGCCGGCGTACAGCTTCCGGGTCATGTGGCCAGCATGACTAAGCCGCTTCCTGCGAGCCAGAGCAACGCACGGAAATGCTGTTTACCTTCCCGCCGGAGCGGTACCTATTTATCTACTTGCACTTTGACATGCTTTTGAACTGCTAGGTTGGCAGGAGCAGGGACCAAGCAAGGGGAGCTCACCCTGTCGCTGGGATTCGAACCGTCGACCTTCTGATCAGCAAGTCCTAGGCTCTGTGGTTTAACCCACAGCGCCACCCGTGTCCTCCCTTAGCCAAAGACCACCCCAAAATCATCATACATACATTATTGGAGGCAGGTCTACAGCAGAAATCCTGTCTGTTAGGATACCTGATCATGGTCGCTGATTCCATTACCTGGGCAGCCTGGCCATTCTTTGGTGATGGTTAATACTTTAGTTCCTGAATCCAGGTCACAGGCTTACCCTATTCATACTCAAATATGCCATTAAAACAAATATGCCATTAAAATATGCCATTAGATAAATAGGTACCGCTCTGGCGGGAAGGTAAAAGGTGTTTCTGTGCACTGCTCTGGTTCACCAGAAGCGGCTTAGTCATGCTGGCCATATGACCCGGAAGCTGTACGCCGGCTCCCTCGGCCAATAAAGCGAGATGAGCACCGCAACCCCAGAGTCGGCCACAACTGGACCTAATGGTCAGGGGCCCCTTTACCTTTACCTTTACCTTTACCTGGTCTGTAGAAGAACCAATAGAGTCAATCCTGGCAGTATTACAACAGAGGGGAAAAAAAAAATTTGGGTGAGGTAGCAGGTCTTAAGATTCATAAAGCTAAAACCAAACTCTTGGTTAAAAATATGAATGATGAGAGTAAGAACAAATCACAAGATGTATCTGGATTAAAGATCGAAAGAAAGGTTAAGTATTTAGGTGTATGGGTAAAAACAAACAATATAAATTTGTATAAAGATAATTATTTAAAAACCTGGGAAGATATTAAAAGAAATTTGCAAATTTGGAACAGAACGGATCTTTAACTATTAGGCAAAGTGTCAACTATAAACATGAATGTATTACCTAGGATGTTATTTCTGTTTCAATTGATTCCGGTGATTGGCAAGACAGATTGTTTCAACACATGGCAGAAAGATATTTCTAAATATATTTGGCAAGGGGGAAAAACCGAGAATAAAATATAAAATATTGATAGATGCAAAAGAGAGTGAAGGTTTTTCCCTCCCTGATATGAGACTATACTATGAAGCATCTTGTCTTTGTTGGTTGAAGGAATGGATGGCATTAGAGAATTCACATATTCTAGACTTAAAAGGTCAGGGTAATATTTTCAGTTGGCATGCTTATTTATGGTATGAAAAGGTGAAAGTACACCAAGGACTTGCAAATCATATAATCAGGAAAAAATTGTATAGATTATGAGATAAATACAAAAATCTATTAGAGGTAAAAACACCACTTTGGCTCTCACCGTTTGAAGCTATAGTGGTAAAGATGTTGGCTGTGAGATTTCTCTTTCTTTGGCAATGTGTCCACAGTTCTTCCTTTTCTAAGGTTGAAACTGGTTAGAATAGAAATGTTACCCCAACTGGTCCTTACTGAGGCTGAATAGTCTTTGTTTAAAATGGGAGAAGCAGCTCATCTTTGCTGTCCTAAATGGGATGTCTCCGACATTCTGCATCTGGCTTAAGCAAATAACATAATGCTAAGTGAAGATTTAGTTAAGCTGCCTTATATTCATTTTGCTTTGCTTTCTGTCATTCTACAGTATTTTTAAAAGTTGATAACGCATTGTTTAAATTCCTTTTCATTCATTCGTTTTGCTGAGCTTCTCTGCGCGACTCCTGTCATTCATTCCCTTACTCACTTCTGGCATTTATGAATCATTCCTCCCCAACACAGAGTAGCAAACAAAATTCATAGAACATTAATGTGTAAAATTAACCCTTAAAAAAACCCCCAAAATTGAAAAGCCAGCTGGAGTTACAATTACAAAATATGCCAGTCAAAAGGAAACAGGTTTTGAAGAGCTTGCTGACAGAATGACAACAAAGATGGTGGTCAAGAGTTAGGGGTATATGCACATATGTGGTGGGAGTGTATTTGTGTAAAGGAACATTGGCAAAAGGTTATAAAGGTTATTTCTGATGTATTTCAGGTTAAGATAGAAGGCAATAGAGAAATGCTTATCTCAGGAATACTGGGGAATAGTAAAATAGAAAGAAAAGAGCAAGATTGGTATAAAATTATTATCTTAGCTGGTATGCTTGTTATTGCATCAGGATGGAAAGAAAAGGAAAAATGGAAGGACTATGTTTTTGAATATATACAATCTGATATATTTGAACAGGTAATGATGGAAGATACATGGGAAAACAAATGTCAAAAGATTTTGAATAAATGGACAAGTTATAGGAATTGGATAGCATGGGGGGGGGAGCCAACCCAAGCATCCAAATTAGAATGAATAATCTGTGCACATGGTTAAAATTTTGAAGAGAGAACTGGGTTAAAGGGGAGGGAGAAAGGGGGGGAAATTAGGATAAATGAGTAGGGACAAAAGAATATACTGTTATGCATAACTAATAGGAGGAGGATTTTGATGTATGTTATAGTTAGATTTTCGACCGAATGGTTTTTTTGTAAGTTATTCAACGTCCCTGGAGGAAAGTGTGATTATAAAGAATAATAATAATTAATAAAACAAAAAACAAAGATGGAGCCAAGTGACTTTCCGAGCGTGCATTGCCTAAAGTGAGCCCCACGACTGAAATAAGAAAACAGGGAGGAACAAATGACTCTCCAAATCCTACAGGAAGCGTGGAGGTCGGATGGAGAACATACTATTGCAAAAGAGGCAGGACCTGAAGTTCTTCTGAATTTAATTTGCACAAAATAAATAGTACCGTATTTTTCGCTCTATAGGACGCACCCGACCATAGGACACACCTTGTTTTAGAGGGGGAGAACAAGAAAAAAAAATTCTCCCCCTCTCTGCTCAGCGCCCCTTCAGCGAAGCAGCAGGAGAAACGGAGCCCCTTCCATTTTTCCTCCTGCTTCGCTGAAGGAGTGCTGCGCAGCTCTCCCTCCCTGCTGAAGCCAGGAAAGTCTTGCTCTCCCGGCTTCAGCAAAAGGAACCCAAAGCCTTTGGAGCGCAGCGCGAGGTCCCACTATGCTCCGGAAGCTTCAGGCAGCTATCCCTGAAGCCTGGAGAGCGAGAGGGATCGGTGCACAAAGACCCCTCTCGCTCTCCAGGCTTCAGGGAAAGCAACGCAAAGCCTCCGGAGCGTGGAGGGAGCGCTCCCTCTGCGCTTTGGAGGCTTCGCGTTGCCATCGCTGAAGCCAAGGAGCCTGCATTCGCTCCATAGGACGCACACACATTTCCCCTTAATTTTTGGAGGGGGAAAAGTGCGTCCTATAGAGCGAAAAATACGGTATTTTGCAGAGCTGGCATAATGGGAAACGGATCTCCGTATTGTGTTGGTTTTGATAAGCTATGTTTAACTAGCCTGCTCTGGTCCACCTTGTTGCTCAGACCTGCTGCTTCTGAGCCTGTTGGGGAAGATTTCATACTCGGGGGGGGGGGGGGGGTCATGGGCTTCAAGCATAATCTTTTGCTGGCTGGTACCAGTTCATATTTAGATTTAAACCTATTGGCTTGCATACAGACAAGGTAAAGGTACCATTTTAAGCTAAATTGGCAAGAAGGTATCTCAGTGGTCAGAGAGAGTTGCAAGGGGAAAAAAGAAAGAAGAAAGAAATTAAGTAGATTGATTTTCAGTGAAGAGCCTTTCATAAACACAAATCAAGAAGCCCACACTGGGATGAAGGTGGTCTCCCGTTAGGTTCAGATCTGGGCCTCCACATGTACCTCTGGGGCAAGAATCAGCTGGCAGGGTTGTTCCAAGTCTTGCCTTGTTGTTACGTGTTCCGCCTGGTAACGAATTACTTTCTTCTTGGGAAACTTCCCTAACTAGAGTTAAAGGACCCCTGGACGGTTAAGTCCAGACAAAGGTGACTATGGGGTTGCAGCGCTCATCTCGCTTTCAGGCTGAGGGAGCCGGTGTTTGTCCACAGACAGCTTTCCGGGCCATGTGGCCAGCAGGACTAAACGGCTTCTGTCGCAACGGGACACTGTGATGGAAGCCAGAGCGCACAGAAACAACATTTACCTTCCCACCGCAGCGGTACCTATTTATCTACTTGCACTGGTGTGCTTTCGAACTAGGTTGGCAGGAGCTGGGACCAAACAACGGGAGTTTATTCCACCACGGGATTTGAACCACCAAACTTCTGATTGGGAAGCCCAAGAGGCTCAGTGGTTTAGACCACAGCGCCACCAGCATCCCTTGCATACTAAGGTAAGTGAACTGAAAGAAGTTCATGGGAGGAAAGTTTCTCTCCCTAGTGCCTGAGCCTGCCTGAAAATCCTCTACAGGGAGTTGAGGACCCTCTGGAAGAGTTTGGGGTGGGTGGGTGGGGGGCTGCTGGAGGGAGCGGATTCACCCCTGATCAAGTGGTCCTTGGCTCAATTTTGACCAGTCTGCCACACTGTTCAGGATGATTCCTGACCCTTTGAGGCAAAGGATGGGAAACACCCTTCCATTCATTTAGCTTTGGATTCAAGCATGGAAAATGGAAATAATAATAATGTTATTACAGTGGTACCTGAGGTTACCTACGCTTCAGGTTACATATGCTTCAGGTTACAGACTCCACTAACCCAGAAATAGTGCTTCAGCTTAAGAACTTTGCTTCAGGATGAGAACAGAAATTGGGCTCTGGCGGCGCAGCAGCAGCAGGAGGCCCCATTAGCTAAAGTGGTGCTTCAGGTTAAGAACAGTTTCAGGTTAAGTACGGACCTCCGGAACAAATTAAGTACTTAACCTGAGGTACCACTGTATAGATGTTACTGAAACAAAGAATATAAAATAAACAAAAATAACAAACACCAATAAATATGAAAAAATAATAATTTCAATAAAAATCAAGCTAGCCGCAGAAAATAAGAAGCATGGGAACAGAGTACTCCCAAGGAAAGGCAAAACTCCACAACTGAGTACATGACAGGACAGTGCAGTTCAAAATGCCTGTAAAGTGGGGACTAATGGGGCTCTGGAGAGAGCAAGGGTCAGAATAACCGAAAAGGGCTTGTTCTGTGTCCCAGCCAGCCTCGCTTCTGGTGATTAGTGGGACCCAAAGCAGTGGGTGGGCAGCAGGTTAAGTGGGGAAAGAGTGTCTTAATCTCCATTTTACAAGAATTTGCCTTGTGGAGAATGCAGATGAAGTTGTCAGGGTGGCCTGGGACTCTCTGATAGATGATGACAAGCCTAGCCATGAGCGCCGGACTCGGAAGACATTGCTGGGCTCGGAAGATGTGAAACTCCCTGTGCCCAAAGTAGCTGCGCCAATCCATCTTCAACCTGACCTCCGCTTGCCTCTCCTTGCTTATAGCGTGCATAACACTGACCCACCTGACTGTTGTGTGCTGCATTGCAGAGTGACCGTGGCTGTGAACTCCTCCTGTTCAATTCTGCTATTCAACAGGGGTTACAGAATGACCGCTCCCCTCAATAAATGGGGGACGCCCTTTGCGTGGTCGTGCGCAGCCCCTGGACCCTATGCGGCACCAATAGCACAGGCTTGGCTTTGCCTTCCCCAGGTGGGATACCTGGAGGTCTCTGCCTCCCTCAGCCAGTTGCCCAATCCCGCCTAGGGAGGCGTTGCCAAGGTGATCAGGCCAGGTAGGGGGAGGGACCACCTGCCCACACAATAGGGGGAGGATCTCACCTGGGAATCATCAGTTGGCTCCAGAGCTTCTGCCACCCTCCTCTCCCTCAGTTAAGACTTCTTTTTCAGGTTAACCTTTTCTCCACAGGTACGCGGGCGCTGCTAAGTCAAGGTCGCTGTTGAAGGGCCGGAAAGGAATTCTCCTGCATTGGCAGATTTATCTTTCCCGTAGCAAAACGTCCCAACTTTGGCGGTATCAGGCCTTGGGCGGAATCCTTTAGTCTGTCTTCCCTAAATGGGGGTGGGCATGTAGCGGAGACCCACGCCCCCTCCTCTTTGTGGCGGTGATACCAGGGTTCCCTGTTAAAGGGGTTGTTTTGAGGGGAGGCTTTGGCCATATGCCAAGAGGTTGTTATTGCTCTCCCCTGCGACAGCGGCGTAACGGGGACGGGCTCTCTCTGCTTGAACAGACGTTCTCCAGGGCCAGCTCAGTCCCCACACATTCTGGATAACCCTGATGTTCCCCAGATCCCCGGCGGGGGACTGGGAGGGATAAACGCCCACTGCCTGAGCCAGGGTCTACCCACATCTGAAACATAATAAAGTTGTGGCCAAATTTAATCCCATAGCACGTTGTCTTGAGTCATTAGTCCACATGGGGCCACCCAGGGTTTGGGGGACTCAGCCTGTCCACGCAATATGGTTTGGGTCGTGGTTGGTATCAGCCAGGAGGTTGAACTAGTGGTCAACAGAAGAGGTTTAAAGACTGTCTCAAGGCAAAATTTTAAAAATGCAGTATAAACACCAACAATTGGGAAACACTTGCCTGCGAGCGCTCCATTTGGAGAACAGCCTTTACCAAAGGTGTCATGGACTTTGAAGACGCTTGAACTCAAGATGAAATGGAGAAACGCGCCAAGAGGAAGGCACGCTTGGCAAATCGACAGCGTGATCACCTCTCGCCCGGAAACCAATGTCCCCACTGTGGAAGGACGTGTGGATCCAGAAGTGGCCTCCACAGTCACTTACGGACTCATTGTTAAACCCGTGTTTATGGAAGACAATCTTACTTGGCTACGAGTGATCGTGAAAGAAGGAGGAGGAGGAGGAGGAACTAGTGAAGCAGAGGATCTATTACAAAACCTCACAGTTGTTATTCTAGTATTTATTTACTGCACCAGTTCCAAAATTTGGAGCAGATTTACACCAAGACCAAGCGAAACATTGAAGGTGGTGAGGAGAGTACTAAATCAATATAAATAATGGGAAAGGTAAGGAATGGGATAGGAGGCTGTATTTAGATTAATGTGCAGCCTTGTAGGTAATTATACCTTCTAGCTGTTGTGCATCTTTAGGAAAAGGGTGCCAGGAAACAAAGTTTTTCCATTAAAGTTCAAGTGACTGCACTTATTCGGATTCAATAGGCAAAAAATATAGGGGCCCGTCAAAATGAAAACAAAGGCAGCACACTGGCTGTGAGACGAAGGCCTGATTCATTGATGTCATCTTGTGGAAATTTTTGTTTCTGGCTTGACCCCTGTACTTACTTAACTAGGACTTACTTCTGAGTATAGGATTGCACTATGCCCACTTAAAAAAAAATGGCAACATTACAAAAATGCATTTAAATTATCAAAATCTAGCAAAACAGTAAAACACACACAATATATACAGCACTGATCCATTTGAATAAGTCCATAAGCACATCTAAAGATAGTGACCTATTTCCTTTATTATTTCAACCTTTATTGATGCAGTTGAACATATTTCTAAGGAAATTAACAGCCCAGCCCTATACGTGTCTCCTCAGAAGGAAGTTTCATTGAGTTCAATAGGGCTTGCTCCCAGGTAAGTGAGTAAAAGATTGCCACATTCTTTGATAGGTTGTAAGTGAACACTGTGGCGTTAAACCACAGAGCCTAGGACTTGCTGATCAGAAGGTCAGCGGTTCGAATCCCCGCAACGGGGTGAGCTCCCGTTGCTCGGTCCCTGCTCCTGCCAACCTAGCAGTTCAAAAGCATGTCAAGGTGCAAGTAGATAAATAGGTACCACTCTGGTGGGAAGGTAAACAGCATTTCCATGTGCTGCTCTGGTTAGTCAGAAGCGGCTTAGTCATGTTGGCCACATGACCCGAAAGCTGTACGCCGGCTCCCTCGGCCAATAAAGCGAGATGAGTGCCGCAACCCCAGAGTCAGTCTCGACTGGACCTAATGGTCAGGGGTCCCTTTACCCTTTACTTTTAAGTGAACATAAATAGCACAAATGTGTTTGTATTATTGTTTTTGCATATTTGAGTATTAGTGTTTTGCTCAACTCTGCCTCCCTCCCCACTTGCCCAGTTGTTGTTTCCACCAAGTCAGAATAGAAAACCCCAGGGCTCATTTGGGGTTACTCTATTCTGAATGCTTAGGACACATCTTGAGAACTGGTATTTACTAACATAGGGTTGCATGGTAATTGTCAAGAGGTTCTCAACTCAGCTGCAGCCACCCATCACTAAAATAATCAATGCAATCAGTGCACATGATCCGTCTCTGTGATAAGAAGAGGATGTTCACTACATGTCTTTAAAAAACTAGGCTAAGAAAGGCCTATAATGGTGCCCATGCCCCAAACAATCCCAGACAAGAGACCTTTAAGACAATGGTCCAGCTGGAGAAGACTTCTCTGTTGGTAAACGGTTCTCTCCCTGCAGTCTTAAGAGCAACTTCCAGGAATGGATCAGACTTTTCCTGATGGCTTCATTATTTTTGTAAGTGAAGAAGCCTTCAGACCATCAAGGTTTGGAAGAATTGGCTAAGTCCTTTGTTGGTTATACTCAGCATACCTGCCTGGGAATTCCATCACCTCCTGACTGCAGTTCCTTAAAAAAATTAAAAATAAAATAAAATATATATATTTGCTTTTTAATTATATTTTGCCGTCAACACTCATGCATCAAGTAGTAAAGAAATAATATAGATATATGGCACAAAAAAAGGATAACAACAGCAACAACAACAGATCTATATTGCTCCAAATTATTTAAATCCTATATATCTTAACTATTAAGTTTCCATGGTTTCCTATCTACTTTCCTTTAAACTGTGTTTTCTTAATCTACTAAATTGTTTTCGTTACCGTACGTATTCTCACATTACAACATCCCCTGCTGAGTATTTTTTTCCAAGCTGTTATGCTTATTTTCTTGTTATAATTTCCCCCCATATAATCTGTATGTAATGTCCAATCCTCTTTCAGCCTCTTGTCATCTTTATTTATTAATCTACCGGTATTTGTCATACTGGGTAGTTCTATATATTCTAATTATATTTTGAGAGGTCATTCTTCTCCTGATGGGACTGTATCTGTTCCCCATTTTTGTGCAATTAGGACATATACATCCATAAAGGAAATTGTTTTTTGGGGGGCAGATTTTGTCGTTATTATTCCCAGAAGAAAAGCCTCTGGATTTTTAGGAATGAGGAAGTTCCTACCTCAACCCGTAAAGGTAAAGGTACCCCTGCCCGTACGGGCCAGTCTTGACAGACTCTAGGGTTGTGTGCTCATCTCACTCTAGAGGCCGGGAGCCAGCGCTGTCCGCAGACACTTCCGCGTCACGTGGCCAGTGTGACAAGCTGCATCTGGCGAGCCAGCGCAGCACATGGAACGCCGTTTACCTTCCCGCTGGTAAGCGGTCCCTATTTATCTACTTGCACCCGGGGGTGCTTTTGAACTGCTAGGTTGGCAGGCGCTGGGACAGAACGACAGGAGCGCACCCCGCCACGGGGATTCGAACCGCCGACCATGCAAATCCTAGGCACTGAGATTTTACCCACAGCGCCACCCGCGTGCTCAACCCATTCTCACATTAACCCATGCTTTCCCCTTTTTGGGGAAATGCTCCTGGTTTCCAGAACATGGCTTCAAGCTGTGAGTTCCATGTTGAAGGTCCAAAGAACAGCCTCACATCCTACATGTGCTGGGCCTGGGGGTAACCCATGAAACGCGGTCCAGGATTGGTCCAGAATCCAAAGGTTCCACTGGGAGTCAGTCCAACAGGGCCAAGGCAGGACACGAGGCAGGAAACCAGGCAAGGACAGATACAGGATCTCAGGCAAGATCTAGCATACAGCAACATTGCTCCTGCAACCTGGGACAGGGTCCAACAGCCTTTTATCTTTGTCAGGGTAGCGGCCGGTCCTGATCCCCCAGCAACTCACCTCCCTGTTTCTCCCGAAGGTGAGCACTCCTCCTGCGAGTACTCAAGTCTCTCCTTCTCTCAGACCTTAGTCTCTGCAGCTCGGGAGACGTCGGTGGGTTACTAGACCCAGGGGCCACCTCAGCCTCTCCTGACCCAACCGGTAGTGGAGCAGCTGTAAGTGATGGCCCAGCTGAAGGCAACAAGGTAATCCCCGGATCTGGAGCCAGGGCAGGCTCAAGCCCCTGACTCAGCCCAGCTGGTGTTTGTTGCAGGGGAACCTGTGCGGACTGGGACTCTTCAGGATCAAGCCCCAGACTCTTGGGAAACTGTGTACATGCAGTTACTCACATAGAGTCAATTAAGGTTTGGAAGACAGCCAGAAGGCAATCTGAAGGAGTAAGTCTGCCTGGTGATAACAAAGACGTGGAGACCGCTCCCTGATTGGTCAAGCTCTTTCAAGGGAGTGATAATTAATGGCCTGCTAACTGGTAGTTCAGTGTTTGAGTTCAGAGTTCTGTGTCAGTGTGGGAGTTGAGAGTTGTGTCAGAGAGAACTAGCAAAAGATCCGTGTTCTGTTCCTGTAAATAGTCCACTGTATATAATAAACACCTAACTACAAGTTCCTGGTTCCTGCTTCGTCTATCCTATCTGCAGCCAAGTTGCCAATTGCTTCCGTGGATTCTGCGTTTACTCTGCTAGGTCTGGCTAAGGTCCTGCAACTAGTTGGAAAGTTGTGAAACACCAAATAGGTTTTGCCAATACAGACTTGGTTCAGATGATGGATCCAGTGCAAAGGATCCAGTGCAGACTGAGTCTCCTCTGGTTCTGAGTCCGAGCCCGAGTCCCAGGCCATCGCAGTACAGGGGGAAAACCACAAAGAGCCCTGTGTTTTCACTGTGGTTTAACAGCATCCTTTTCTGCGATGTTTGGAAAGGATTCACATAGCTCAGGAAGGATATGGCGAGTGCTTCTTACCACATGTTTTCAGACACTTCAAACCCTCCAGAAAAGACAGCCAACCCACAGCGGCAACCTGGCAATTGAGCTTTTACCGTGACAGGCAAAGCGATGCTTTGATGGTCACAGGAATACCCAGTCCAGGAGGTGATTTGTTTCCCACATACCCTGTGGAAAGGAGAATTAAACAATGAAAAATTGATTTTCCAATTACTATCAATTATCTTTCTCACTAGAATATTAAATTACTCTGAGGCCTTGGGGACCGATGTGGAATTCAGCAAGATCCCCACTTTATATGGGCAGACAATTAATTCCGAAATTCATTATGGCCCTTGTAGTAAATGAGAGTGCATGAAACCAGTAAACATCTTTAATTAGGGGTCCTGTGTTTGCTCTCAGGAGCTTCGGATACTCAAGGCACTGTTGACACTGGGTGGGCTTTCATGCCGGATAGCCTGACAAATTTAATTACTTCTTTATTACTTGGGGAAATTGACAGGAAACTAGAATGATGCAGGATGCTCCACAATGAATAGTTGATTTGCACTCCCAGCCTCAGCTAGCTGGGGACACTGCCACTTTTTTTTAAAAAAAAGTGCTTTTTACTGCCACTTGCACCAAGTACACAGGCATATTCAGAATGGTCATAGTTATAAAGAATAAAAGCAGAATTTCCTGAATGCCTAGATTCAGGTTTTAAGCAAGTACAGTACTGTGTTGGTGAGGGAGCCCCAGCAAACATTTTAAATCACAAAACAAAACGTGGAAATATGGGCTGTAAGAACTTTAATATATCCCCTTCTAAGTTGTTGTTGTTGTTTTTTACAAAGCTTCCTTTAGCATAGAAAGATACCACATGTTTGGTAAGTTAAAGATGATTTACTTACAAACTCTTCAAAGGTCAGATTCATGTGCTTCTCCATACAGCAACAAGAAAAGACAAGCAGTACAACTTAGTTTTCAAAACTGGTGTTTCTAAATATTTGTATAGAAACATGGAGGTGGCTTGTTAAAGCCACACAGTCTAAGCTTGGAGCATCCAGCTTAGACATCCTTGCTGGTCACATGGTGGAAAAAGAGGCAAGGAGTTTGGTAGCCCTTCCTCGCAAGGTGAGCGGTTGTGACCTAGCTAATCCTGGCAGACAGCTTAATCTATGGTAACGTTACTTATAAACATGGGCACAATTGCATGCTTTGGTGGTGGTGCCTGCACAATTCAAAATGATATCAAATACAGTAGTACCTTGTGTTATGAACTTAATTCGTTCTGGAGGTCTGTTCTTAACCTGAAACTGTTCTTAACCTGAATCACCACTTTAGCTAATGGGGCCTCCCGCTGCTGCAGTGCCACCACCGCACAATTTCTGTTCTCATCCTGAAGCAAAGTTCTTAACCCGAGGTACTATTTATGGGTTAGCGGAGTCTGTAACCTGAAACGTGTATATAACCTGAAACGTATGTAACCCAAGATACCACTGTACCGTATTTTTCCGTATGTAATATAAGGTTTTTAAAAATTAAAATAGCATGTTAAATTTTGGGGCTCGTTTTATACACGCGGGTGGCGCTGTGGTCTACACCACAGAGCCTAGGGCTTGCCAATCAGAAGGTCGGCAGTTCAGATCCCCGCAACGGGGTGAGCTCCCGTTGCTCAGTCCCAGCTCCTGCCAACCTAGCAGTTCGAAAGCACGCCAAAGTGCAAGTAGATAAATAGGTACCGCTCTGGCGGGAAGGTAAACGGCATTTCGATGTGCTGCTCTGGTTTCGTTCTGGCTTAGTCATGCTGGACACATGACCCGGAAGTTGTACACCGGCTCCCTCGGCCAATAAAGTGAGATGAGCGCCGCAACCCCAGAGTCGTCCGCCACTGGACCTAACGGTCAGGAGTCCCTTTACCCTTTACCCTTAGTGCACCAGGGGGACATGTTATATGTTGCTTTCGAGAGGCGGAGACTGTCCTTTGCTATTGGGCCTGTTATTGGTGGCTGCAGCAAGGGCTCAGCTTGATTGGCTGTTGGTGCAGCAGTAGGGTGGGCGATTGGAGGCATCTGCCAGTGAGGGGACAGTGGATTGGTGGCATTTGTGACGTGTGCGAGTGGCAGCGTAGGTCAGGCGGGTGAGCGATTTTCAGCTCAACAACTCTGGGCAATCTTCTCCCCCCCAAAAAAGCTCAACAACTGTGGACATTTCCCCCCATTTTCTTAATTTGGAGTCCCCAAAATAGGGGGCGTGTTCTAGACGGGAAAATACGGTATATACCGATTACTTGACTTTCTTAGGGGGAAGTACGGTATGTGAGATTTTAGAGTTACACCTAGTGCCTTGAATGAGAAATTTGATCTGCCAGCATTTCTGTATGAAATATAATGCTATAAGGTCAATTTCCACCTTGAATTGCTGACATTTATGTTAAAAACACTGCATGAGATAGATAATATGCTGTTGCTTTAATACAGGAATACAGTTCAGTATGCAAGTACAACTATGCAATTATATCTATCTATCTATCTATCATCTATCTATCTATCTATCATCTATCTATCTATCTATCTATCTATCTATCATCATTATCTATCTATCTATCTATCTATCTATCTATCTATCTATCTATCATCTATCTATCTATCTATCTATATATCATCTATCTATCTATCTATCTGATGTGAGGAGTCTGATTTACCGGTACTTGCATTCATGTTTTCTTTTTATCCATGTATTTTAATGTGCCAGGAGAGAGAGAGAGAGAGAGAGAGAGAGAGCGCGCGCTATCTGATGTGAGAAGTCTGATTTACTAGCATTCATGCTTTCTTTTTATTTGTGTATTTTAATGTGCCAGGAAGTCCTTTGGAAAGTGAGTTACCAGGTCATTTTCAAGGTCACACGTTATTGCATGCACTGGCGGAACAATTGTCACAGGACTGCATGAAATTCCTCCTTATTTATTTATTTATTTATTTATTTATTTCTATTATTATTTAGAAAACAATTTACTACACCAGAATTCAACTTGGACCACATCCACACCATAAAGCATTTTTATACCGCTTTAAACAGTTGTGGCTCCCGAGAATCCTGGGAGCTGTAGTTTGCTAAGGATCCTGGGAGTTGTTAGAAGGCCCTAATTCCTCTGGCAGAACTACAATTCCCAGAGTTCCCCAGGAAGAGGGATTAGATGCTAAACCACACTGGGAACTGTAACTCAGTGAGGGGAACAGGGAATCTCCTAAAATCTCCCAGCTCCCTTTGGAATTCTTTGGAGAAAGCCATGGTTGTTAAATTGGTTCAACTTTAAATGTGCTGCATGTGGAGCAATGTTTTGAAAAAAAATGTTAGCACAATTACAAGACACTCAAAGGATGCTATTTAGGGCTTGATGGAGGAAGGAAGAAAAATGAAAGTTCACTTCTTGAACACAAAATGACGGTGAGACAGAGATGAATGAAAACCTGTATACAGTACAGAACAATATTTGTGAATGAATTTTTCCGTTCAGCAGCATTGATCAGAAGTCATTTAAACTGGTATTTGAGTCCTTTAAAAATAAGTAAAACAAATAATTCTGGGAGGCATTTGGGTTGAAGACGTGTTGTATTATAAGCAGATGCTGTTTGCGTGTGGTAGGATTCTGTGGTTTTGGAAGGAGGTAGCTAAAACTAATAAGAGCCTGAGTTACCATAAACACCATTAAAGCTGCTATTTGCATATTTGCATGACTATATATATATAATTTATAATTTTTAGGTTTATACATTTCAATAATTTTACAGTCATTTTAACATTTCAGAACTTGACTTCCTTCCCCCTCTTTCTGCGCTTCCTTAAATTTATTTTAAATATTTCCTGCATATCCAAATGAACTTAATTTGTTCATTTATTCATCTACTTTATATTTGCATGACTTGATACCTCAACAGAAAAAGTACTAGTATTAGATTTAATCATGACTGTAGAAGTGATTCCATAAACAGAAGGATTCACAAATTCAAGAAATTTAATTATAATAACATTTTGAAAGCTGCTGCTGATGATACATCATAAAATCGAACCAAACAACCATTTGCTAAATAGAAAACAATTTCTAATCATAATTTATGGCAAAATTTAAGGGAATCCATTAACAATATCTAACTTAGAAATGTTCCAAACATTCTAATCTTAAAAGTGCAGCTGACACAAGGTTTTCCTGTACACAGTCAAGACCTAATATCTTATGATCTCAGAGCAGAGTACATAACTGTGTAAAGGAAAACTTTTGGCTTGTTAAATTTTCAAGATGAGCATGTTTAGGGTGGAAGACCCTAACAAAAAATAAATTTAAATCAGGGCTCCTTAGCTGCCAGATATATCACTTCAAATGTTGCCCCATATTTGAACATAGCTGTAGAAAAATGCCAATTTACCCATAAGGCCATGGGAGAACTCAGCAAGGTGTGAGTGTGTCTGCATGTTACGAGGTCCAAACATTTCTGGGCGCGAGGACAAGACCTGCCTTATCGATTGTGGTAACCATACATTTGTCCCTACTGAAATTCAAAACTAGAAGAATGTATTCCCTGGTCTTGAATGGGGCAACTGTGCCCCTGAAGGACCAGGTGCGCAGCCTGGGAGTCATTCTGGACCCACAGCTGTCCATGGAGGTGCAGGTCAATTCTGTGTCCAGGGCAGCTGTGTACCCGCTCCATCTGGTACGTAGGCTGAGACCCTATCTGCCTGCGGACTGTCTCGCCAGAGTGGTGCATGCTCTGGTTATCTCCCGCTTGGACTACTGCAATGCGCTCTATGTGGGGCTACCTTTGAAGGTGACCTGGAAACTGCAATTAATCCAGAATGCGGCAGCTAGACTGGTGACTGGGACTGGGCGCCGGGACCACATAACACCAGTCCTGAGAGATCTGCATTGGCTCCCAGTATGTTTCCAAGCACAATTCAAAGTGTTGGTGCTGACCTTTAAAGCCCTAAACAGCCTCAGTCCTGTATACCTGAAGGAGCGTCTCCACCCCCATCGTTCAGCCCGGACACTGAGGTCCAGCACCGAGGGCCTTCTGGTGGTTCCCTCATTGCAAGAAGTGAGGTTACAGGGAACCAGACAGAGGGCCTTCTTGGTAGTGGCGCCCGCCCTGTGGAACACCCTTCCATCAGATGTGAAGGAAATAAGCAGCTATCCTATCTTTAAAAGACATCTGAAGGCTCAGGGAAGTTTTTAATATTTAATGCTGTACTGTTTTTAACACTTGATTGGGAGCCACCCAGAGTGGCTGGGGAAACTCAGCCAGATGGGCAGGGTATAAATAAATTATTATTATTATTATTATTATTATTATTATTATTATTATTATTATTTCAGTAGAGACAAAATGTAAGGTTCTATACTTAAGCAGGAATAACTAGCTGCATCAATATAAGACAGGGGAAACCTGGCTTGCCAGAAGAGAGAGAGAGAGAGAGAGAGAGAGAGAGAGAGAGAGATTTAGAGGTCTTAGTAGATCACAAGCCTAACATGAGTCAACCGTGTGATGCAGCAACAAAAAAAGCTAATGCTATCCTAGGCTGCATCAACAGTGTCCAGGTCAATGGAAGTAACAGTACCATTCTATTCTGCCATGGTCAGACCACATCTGGAATCTTGTGTCCAGTTCTGGTTACCACAATTTAAGAAGGATGTTGACGAGCCAGAATGTGTGCCGAGGAGGGCAACCAAGATGATCAAGGGTCTGGAAACTAAGCCTTATGAGGAACGTTTGAAGGATCTGGGTACGTTTAGCCTGGAAAAGAGGAGACTGAGAGGAGATCGGATAGCCATCTTCACATATCAAAAGGGTTGCCACATGGAAGCTGGAGAAAGTTTATTTTCTCCTTCTCTGGAGGGTAGGTTCCAAACCAATGAATTCAAGTTGTGAGAAAGGAGATTCTGAATAAAGACTGAGGGAAACTTTCTGATAGTAAAAGCTGTTTGGCAGTGGAACGGACTCCTCTGGGAGGTGGTAGACCAGGCTTCCTCAACCTCGGCCCTCCAGATGTTTTTGGCCTACAACTCCCATGATCCCTAGCTAGGAGTACCAGTGGTGAGAGATGATGGGAATTGTAGTCTCAGAAGATCTGGAGGGCCGAGGTTGAAGAAACCTGTGGTAGACTCTCCTTCCTTGGAGGTTTTCAAGCAGCAGTTGGATGGATGGTCATACGACATGGTTGCTTTAGTTGAGATTCCTGCATTGCAGGGGGTTGGACTAGATGACCCCTGGGGTCCTTTCCAGCTGCACAATTATATTATTCTATGATTCTATGAATGCAGTGGAGGACTAGAGATAGAAAGTGAGCTGAAGCAGAAAGTGACCCAGTGAGCATGTCAATAGAGGACTAATAAATCTCCATGTAGTTGCCATGGAGATGCTCTATAAAGGGAAGGAAGGTTCACGATAATCTCTGTAGCATGTAGCGTGGAAACATTTGCAACCCTCTTAGCCTTGACTCCCAGGAGATAGTCGGAAGCCTGTGGGCACATGCCCTTCTCCTGGGATAATAATACTTGAACTCACAGAATCTTGCTATTTTTAAAAAGCTACTCTAAGAATATTTATGCCCCCCTTCAATCATATCCATAGACAGGTTACAAGAAATAACTTAAACGTAAGTACGAAAGAAAGCCCATAATAATTTCTAGATCATAAATTCACACAAGCAGCGTAAACACAGTAAGATTGGGGAAATTAAAAAATGTTCGCCTCAAACCCCAAAGACAATAAAATAGGCACTAGGCGAATCTCTCTGCAGAGACTAATTCCACAACCAGGATATTAACAAGAGCTCTTTCTCTGGTATCCTCAACAGATAACGACAGGAAACCCACAGAAGGCTCTCTAACTTAAACAATATGAAGACAGGTATCTTGACAAGTGTTAGGAAAGCTTGTCGCTTGGGTGAATTAGATTGAAACGATCTCTTACAGTTTCTGGAGTTCAAAGGCTTTATTCATGAAGGAACTAAGTACAGGGATGAGTGGGAATAAGAGAGAGTAAGCAGCAGACATCTTTTCTCAACCTGTTGGGAGAGAGAGAGAAACAAAAATGGCTCAACTTTTAGAGGTGGAATTAACTTAGAGCAAGTGCTCTCATGCGGTTTAAAGTTACATATGCATTGGTAGATGCTCAAGAGAAGGAAATGGATTTGCTTTTCAAAAACAGCAAGGTTCCCACTCCTAAGCTGTGGAGAGCCCTAAAAGTCACAAACAGAACTTGGTTGGGTCTGGAAATGAACTGGAAGCCAGCATGTTTTATTTTTTTTATTTTATAGAATGTTTAAAACACTTTTCACCAAAGGTGCACAATGACAGTAAAATAATATAATCTATAAGCTACAAGCAGTTGAAATCAGATTCATACATTACAATGTAAATATTGCAGCATCAAAACAACATAATACAGACAGCATGGACCTAAATGTAAAGGTAAAGGTACCCCTGACCGTTAGGTCCAGTCGTGGAGGACTCTGGGGTTGCGACGCTCATCTCGCTTTACTGGCCGAGTGAGCCAGAGTACAGCTTCCGGGTCATGTGGCCAGCATGACGAAGCCGCTTCTGGCGAACCAGAGCAGTGCACAGAAATGCCGTTTACCTTCCTGCTGGAGTGGTACCTATTTATCTACTTGTATTCTGACGTGCTTTCGAACTGCTAGGTTGGCATTCTGTACATAATACAACATAATACAATATAAATACACAAACACACAATATACATAGATTGGCATACATAAAACAACGTAATACAGACAGCATGGACCTAAGCCAGAATTAAAGCTCAACAACTTTCGGGGTGTCCTGGTTTTTACTTTTTGAAATATGGCGCACCCCCAAAAAAGCCAACACTTGCTGGCAATCCTCAGCCCAAGTACTCTCAGAGTCCAAGCAGCCATGTAAACAGAGAGGCAGTAAACACTGAATTGGGCCTGGTCACATACAGGCAGCCGCTGCAAGATGGAGGGACGATGGCTCCTCTGTGGCTACTAAAAGTCTTGTGAATGCACAAGCTAGCAAAAGACCAACATTTAATAGATGCCATTTTTTAGTGGCACAGAAATGGGGTGTTTCCTCTTTGTCTGTTGCTGCCCCATTGTGAGATGTCCTTAATGCATGCAATATTGTTTCTTATCTTGGAATTCTTGGAAGGAGACTCAAGACTAAAATTCCCGCAGAAATGTCTATTATTTGGCTAGGCTCAAATGCTTGCTTGCTTGTTGATTCACTGCCTTGACAGCACACGTTTTCTTCAAGGAGCTCCAGATTGTGTACGCCGTTCTCCCTCCCTTCATTAGATCCCAACAACAGCCCTGTAGGGTAGGGTAGGTTGAGAGGCAGTGATTGGTCTGAGGTCAGCTCCTTGGCTGAGTGGGCATTTGAACCCTGGTCTTCTAGGTCCTTGTCCAGAGCTCTAATCACTGCACCAGAAAACAGCACAAGATACAGATGTAGACAATAAACAGATTATGTACACACATTTGCAAATACTTTACAGTGGTACCTTGGGTTAAGGATTTAATTCGTTCTGGAGGTCCGTTCTTAACCTGAAACTGTTCTGAACCTGAAGCACCACTTTAGCTAATGGGGCCTCCCGCTGCTGCTGCGCCACCACTGCGCAATTTCTGTTCTCATCCTGAAGCAAAGTTCTTAACCCAAGGTACTATTTCTGGGTTAGCAGAGTCTGTAACCTGAAGCGTCTGTAACCTGAAGCGTCTGTAACCCAAGGTACCACTGTATTTGCTATGATATGCATAAGTTCTCTGATTTATTCTGGGAGTAGGAGAATGAAACGATAGCAAACTGCTGCATCTAGTTTTGCTCAAGAGAAAATGGGCAATGACAATTTGAGCCCTGGAAGTTGGCACATATACGGTAATTCTTCGGCACCCATAGAGTTTCAAGTGAACTAAATAATCTCAGAAAGAAAGAAAGAAAGAAAGAAAGAAAGAAAGAAAGAAAGAAAGAAAGAAAGAAAGAATTGCTGCTCAGCCATCTCTTCTTCCCCTCAAGGTTTTCCAAAAGCTGCCTTTGAAGAGCTAGGAACAGCTCCGTAGAATTTCAACACACTAAAATGGCACAGGCATAAAATAGCCCAACATGCCACTGGTTGGGTTAAAAGCAAACTTGTCAAACAGCTTTTTCTGCTCATGTGGGGGCACCTCTGAGATCTGTGATTCCTCCTCTGGTATGAAGTCTCTCTCCTGAAAAAGGAACTTCATGGGATTTATCTGCACAATTTTATTTTATTTTTAAATCTGAAAGCACTGTGGCAAGCTCGACCCACCTTGTGATCATCCACCAAGGTGAGCCCAAACCCACGGACGTTTTATGGACGCAAGGATACCTAGGTGGGGGCAAATGCAGAGTTCTGCCCATGGCCTGGCAGACAAAAGCCGGTCCAATAAAATGTGTGTGTGCAATACATATAGCCTCCTAAATTCTCACCCTCTCCAAAATCAACTCTGTCCTCCCAAAATGTGCCACCTGCGAAGGGTGGCAAATTTAGAGGACGCGTAACAAGTCCTTGTTGCACTCGGTGCTATGGGCTAGGATAAAGGTAACATCTGAACCAGGCCCCTATTTTGCCTTTTTGAGCAGGGTGGAAGACCCTGGCTACCTCTCCACCCCACCCCTGCTGGATGCAAGGTATAGTTGCTGGCACTTCTGGGAACCCTCCGGCTCACTGTGGCTTAGTCACAGCGCCACCTGCGTCCCATTTGTGCAAACCCTATACTGCCATATAACACTTCAGAGGGGAAATGGGTGTGTCATGTGCACAAGAACCTCTGTCTGGGTGCAAAGGTGCTTTCAGGAAATGAAATGCTCTGGGATAGCGAACAGACTGAACAATTTTCACTCTCAGAAACTGGTTTGATTCAAAAACGAAAAGCGGAGATTGTGCTCATGCTGCCTTGAGCACAGAAATTGTCCTACTCCCGTTAGCAAATGCAGGAGCAATGTGTTGCTCCAAAGCAGGCAGGCAAGGGGTGGAGAGAGAGAGGTTTGAGATAAATTTGTGAAGAGATGAGGGAGCAGCAGCCCCGATACACTGGGCTAAAGAGTTTGGATATAATATTCAATTAGGATCATGGGAAAGGTTACAGGAGGAAGGTATTACTTTTACTGCATGCAGTGCACTTAAAGAAAATGTTATGAAAATGATGTATAGATGGTAATTAACACCAGCTAAACTTGCCAAAATGTATAAAACGAGAACTAATGAGTGCTGGGAATGTAAAGAAAAGGAAGGTATCTTTTAGCACATGTGGTGGACTTTTAAAGAGGTAAAGGCTTTCTGGGAAATGATATATAATGAGTTAAAGAAAATGTTTAAAAATACTTTATTGGATATAGTGGGTGAAGAGATACCAAGGAAAGATAAAAGACTGTTTATGTATGCAACAATTGCGGCAAGAATTACTTTAGCCCAGAAATGGAAACAAGAAGAAGTACCAACAAAAGAAGAGTGGCAGATAAAGATGATGGACTTTGCAGAACTGGCGAAGCTGACAGGAAAAATCCGAAACCAGCACGATCAAGCATTCCAAAAGGACTGGAGTAAATTTATACGATATCTCAATGATTATTGTAAGCAATTAATATCACTAGCAGGGTTGGTTGGAGACTTGTAATGAGAAGCTTTCTACCTTTCTATATTTATTTAAATTTTGAGTTACTTTGTAATGTGTGTAACTAGAATTGGAATACGTGCAAAATGCTATTATATAAAGGTTAATTTTGAAATTTATGAGGCGGGAGGGAAGAAAGTTGAGTGTTATGATGTGAACGTATATTATAAAATAGAAAATAAATAGAGATGTTATACAGTGGTACCTCGGGTTAAGAACTTAATTAGTTCTGGAGGTCCGTTCTTAACCTGAAACTGTTCTTAACCTGAGGTACCACTTTAGCTAATGGGGCTTCCCGCTGCCGCCACACGATTTCTGTTCTCATCCTGAAGCAAAGTTCTTAACCCGAAGTACTATTTCTGGGTTAGCGGAGTCTGTAACCTGAAGCGTCTGTAACCAGAAGCGTCTGTAACCCAAGGTACCACTATATATATGGAGCAGCAGCCCCGTGGAATTTGCTGAAAGTATAGAATGCAAGACAGTAATTTACTTACACACACACACACACACAAATATATATTTGCTCCCCATAACCTTTAAAAGCAACAGCAAAACCCCACTCCCTTCCCACCCTCTGCTTTGGAAACTAGACACTAAATGAATACCTAGTGATTACAGCTGCTGCAAACCTTTACTTATAGCTGACAATGAGGCTCAAAATTAAGCAGGCACAAGTCAGCTGTGAGCAGGCCTCTAATTTCCTTTGTAATACTGCGGTCTGGGTGTGTCTGAGGCCTGCCAGATGACAGGCACAAAGGAGGGCAGCCCAGCTGTGGAACCACGGAAGAGGTAGGCAAATTACAGAGCCCATGGAAATTCCTGCCAACCTCCTGGCAGTCTGCAGCCTCCAAGTGTCACTCCACAGAACATATCCTGGAAAAACATTTGATGCTGCATCCCAGGGACAGACTAGATGTCACGAGGAGATCAGTGGTCCAGATCACCCATTTTCAAGCAGCTGCATAAATCTGCTAATTTGACCTGTGATGTTACACTGAGGGAGCGGGCTGTTCTTTCCCTTACAAATTAAATATATGTTCTCTGCTTGGGAAAAGCAAACAGCAGCCATTTGAATTACAGTCATACCTCGGGGTACAGATGCTTCATGTTGTTCTTTTTGGTTAACGGACCACCGAAACCCAGAAGTACTGGAACGGGTTACTTCCGGGTTTCAGTTGTCGCGCAGGTGCAGAAGCTCTAAATCGCGCTATGCACATGTGCAGAAGCGCCGAATCGCAACCCGCACGTGCGCAGACGCGCCGGTCCGGGTTGCGAACACTGTGGGTTTCGAATGTGCATCTTGCACGGATCACGTACGCAACCCAAGCGTCCACTGTATTATATGCTTTCCTCTGTAGGAAAAATAGCAGCTTTGGGGAGGGTGGGGAGGGAAAATAGCAGCCTGGGGGAGGATTGCCTTTTTCCAGCTCAAAGAAGAAGCCTCATGGGTCTAATTTTTCTTTTTTCTTTTTTAAAATAATATTTATTAAGGTTTTAAAGGTTACAAAAAGAAAAAGTAAAAACACCATATTAAACAAAAACAAAACAACACATCACAATAAGGGGAAAAAAGAAAGAAAAAGAAAAAGAAGAAAACAGAAAAATAAAATCCATTAAAAAACACAGCGAATCTTCCCATAACTTATCTTTCATTTGCTTGTTTCCTTGACCTCCTCACACCTCCCTTTTTTGTATTCTAGTTCGGTTAACTATTTCAGCAAATCTATTCCATCTTTTCCCATTTTTGTCCTGTAATTTATCTTAATATAGTATAACTTTACTTTCCCTCCTTTCACCAATGAATTTTTCAAAACAAGCGTGCACACACTCACACACACACACACACACACACACACACGAGATCCTGAACACAGCTATCCCATGATGGCATGTCTGGTTGAGCTATCCCATTGAGCAATGTAGGGGTTAATCCAGGGGTAGGCAACCTAAAGCCCAGGGGCCGGATGCGGCCCAATTGCCTTCTCAATCTGGCCCACGGACAGTCCGGGAATCAGCGTGTTTTTACATGAGTAGAATGTGTGCTTTTCTTTAAAATGCATCTCTGGGTTATTTGTGGGGCATAGGAATTTGTTCATTTCCTCCCCCCTCCCCCCCAAAAATATTCTGGCCCACCACATGGTCTGAGGGAAAGTGGGCCGGCCCACAGCTGGAAAAGGTTGCTGACCCCTGGCCTGGGCAAGTGGGCCCAGCTAAAGGTAAAGGTAAAGGGACCCCTGACCATTAGGTCCAGTCGTGGCCGACTCTGGGGTTGCAGCGCTCCTCTCACTTTATTGGCCGAGGGAGCCAGCGTACAGCTTCCGGGTCATGTGGCCAGCATGACTAAGCCGCTTCTGGAGAACCAGAGCAGCGCACGGAAACGCCGTTTACCTTCCTGCTGGAGAGGTACCTATTTATCTACTTGCACTTTGATGTGCTTTTGAACTGCTAGGCTGGCAGGAGCAGGGACCGAATGACGGGAGCTCACCCTGTTGCGGGGATTTGAACCGCCAACCTTCTGATCAGCAAGTCCTAAGCTCTGTGGTTTAACCCACAGCGCCACCCGCGTCCCACGTGTGCCCAGCTGCCCCTGCGCAATTCACAGGCCTGACTTTGTAAGGCAGTGGGACAGATAGACTGCCCTGGGAGGTGGGAGCTCTCTTTCACTGTAAGCATTTAAGCAGAGGCCAGGCAAGCAGCTGCCAGAGACACCGCAGTAGCTGATTCTGCCCTGCCGATCCTGCACTGAGCTGCAGGTTCGACTGGACAGCCTCCTCCAGCTCTGAGATTCTAGGGCTTTTCGGTGATTAAATGAAACAAAAGTAGGAACCTTCAGAAGGAACTGGAAGTAAGAGCAAAAAGTGACAAGGGTAGGCCAAGGAGATATTTATTGATCCAACGCATTTCAGATGCTTCAGGCCCTTTAGGGAGATTAAGGGAAGCCAACCTTCAACATTTAGATGGGCTCCTTATTTTCTTATGCTCAGGTGATGAAAAGTATTTCCCTTGGAAGGAACGCGAAAGGACACCCTTCGTTGTGTAAAGGCTCACCGGGCGTTATTTCCGTGGAATAAACCTGGCGAATGCAATTCTAGCTTTTTATAAACAAATTTTCTAAGGGCACCTAATTTATAATTTAGTGAAATAAATATGAACATGTGATGTAATAACTATGACATCATAAAGAACTTTATCATAACAAGTCTGAGTCCACAATAGGCCAATTGCCCTTCTGCCATTGGTTTTGGGACTTCCTTCCAGTTCTCAGTGGCTTTTTGCCTTAGTCTGGATTGAATGTGGAGGGGCTAAATCATGACCGTGACACAACTGGAGAGGGACCTGTTGGAATATAATGTAAAAGTGCTGTCTAAAATGTATAAAATATTATTGGAAAGGGAGACAAAGGATGAGCAAGTAAAATCCTCAATGATAAAAAGATATTGGGCAAAAGATATTGGTCATAATATAGACATGGAAGCATGGGAACGATTGTGGAATAGGGATATAAAATTCACAGCTTGCTATGGTTTAAGAGAAAATTACTGTAGGACCTTGCTTTTCGAACAGCTTAGTTCCCGAACTTTTTGGCTCCCGAACGTCGCAAACCTGTTCCAGTTTGCGAACTATTTTTGGAAGCCAAACATCTGATGGGGCTTCCGCGTATTCTGATTGGCTGCAGGAAGTTCCTGCAGCCAATCAGAAGCCTCAATTTGTGGTTCGAGGGCCCGAGCCCCGCGAAGTGAAATGAAGACACAAGGACACGTGATATAAGGTTAATGGGCTAGAAAAGGCCACAACTTTATTGATTACAGCAATGAAAAGGTATTGGCTTAGGCATTGGATCGAAACAAGTGGGTTTATTCACCAGGGGTTCATCACCTGTTGATGCTAATCCAACTATAGGCTCACCCCTGCTGTCACCGCGGGTCGTGCCATGGCCTCCCGCCAAGCAGGCATCGGACAGAATACACGACCGCCAGATTCCTTTAACGGAATACCCCTAAAAATTGAAGGCATAGGCGATGGCCACACCTAGCACTTCGACACACCACAACACATTATTCCAATGCCTAACTTACCCACCAATACCACAAAAGTTGTGACGATTGCTACGAGGTAGGTGAAAAAACCAAAAAGCCTATTGCCAAATGGGAAAACTCCTACCAGGCCCCCCGGGCAACCAGGGCGACCAACCTAAGGTCCATAGCAAGGCCAATGACCTAAGCCCTAACTAAAAGGTAGTGGAGGGTGGGTGTCTCGTGACGGGACGACGATGAGGAATGAGGCCAGGGAAAGGCTGGCACTGCAGCAAAAGGCTGCTGAACACGCCCCCACCGCGGCACCTGGTTGGGTGGCCACCGGGGGGGCGTGAATGCCAGCCAGGTGAGCTGGAGGCAGGGGGCAACGCCCCCTGCTGGGCGGTGCTCGGGCTCCCGCCCACAACCACTCCCCTCTCTTTCAGGGAGGAGAGTCTTTGGTTTTTGAATGTTTTGGAAGTTGAACGGACTTCCGGAACGGATTCCGTTCAACTTCCATGGTGTGACTGTACGTATACAGAAATGATATATCGATTGTACGTAACACCGAGTAAACTGGCAAAAATGTATAAATCTAAATCAAATAAGTGTTGGAAATGTAAAGAGAAAGAGAGTTCTTTTTATCATATGTGGCGGTCTTGTAGTAAGGTTGAAGCTTACTGGGAAATGATATATAATGAAATGGAAATGATGTTCAAAATAACCTTTGTAAAAAACAACAGCAACAACAACAACAATCTTTATTACAGTCCAGAGACCCAACAAATCATTACAAAGCAATACACAATTCATACAGCCTACCTCCAGGTTAAACAAGCATTTTGTTCAGAATATAGGGATCATTGGTTCTTGCAACCACCAATAAAAACTTTGCCACTGCTAATGTTCTAGCATTTGTCCGGTCTTCCAATAGGAACCTGACATAGTGAGCCTTTGATTTTCCCGGGAAAGGTACCAGCAAGGATAGTATCAGTTCAGCCCTGGCTTTCTCATATTTTGCATAGTGCAACAAAATATGTTTTATGGAATCAATGTCTTGAGTAAAAAACAAACAAACAAACAAACAAACAAACAAACAAACAAACCAACCCAGAATCTTTTCTTTTGGGAATTATAGGGACAGAACTACCAAAACTGTATAGAAATTTATTCATGTATGCCAATTATAGTGGCAAGAATGTTACTAGCTCCAAAATGGAATGAAGCAGCAAAGGAAGAATGGATACAAAAACTTAGGGAATATGTAGAAATGGCGAAACTTACTGGAAGAATAAGAAATCAAGATAACAAACATTTTATAAAAGAATGGAAATGATTTACTGAAGAGTTACAGCTTAATTGTAAACAGATAACATGTGCCGGATTATTGTAATAACCTGCAGTTTTATAAGAGTATATATTTAAAGTAGATGAATAAATGAGCAAATTAAGTTAATTAGGATATGCAGAAGATATTAAAAATAAGTTTGAGGAACCGCAGAAAGAGGGGGAAGGAAGTCAAGTTTTGAAATGTTAAAAGGATGGTAAAATTAGTGAAATGTATAAACCCAAAAAGCATAAATAAAATGTAATGTAATGAAATGAAATTAGGCACTTCTCCCTCCTGGCCACAACTTCACATCTAGCACAGGAAAACAAAAGGAGCAATTACTGAGTGAAAATAAGCCCTGGAATGGTCATCCTGGCCAATGCTAAACTGAAATGTGGCTACAGCTGCTCTGGGGAACTGGCATGCAGTCCTTAATTAACTGCAGAAAGGAGTTTATTGCTCAGGAAAAGGCCAGTGGAGCAGAGCTCTTATCCATCGCATCTCTGCCTGGCCAGGCGCACTTATGCGCAGCTTGAAATGGCACAGCCCTGGTCCAGCGACAAACCCGACTGCTTCTCAGATGGACGAGATGAAGTCTCCGAAGAGCTCGCTAATTAAGGAAAGTGATACTTGCGAACCAGACACTGATTGGCCAAGCGCAAAACACTCAGCAGTGCCAATCTGTTAGGGTTTTTTTTCCTCCCCTCGTAGCTAAGCATCATGAAAGGCAACTAGGCAATTTTAATTAACATGCAAATAAGCGGTGACATGAGCATAGCACATGACTTGAGGAACCAAAAGAGCCTGCGAGGCGATACAGTAAAACATTTTCAGCTATAAGCGTGAGGGAAAAGATGCCCTTTGTAACTGAAAGGTCGCACCGCCAACTGCTCTCTTTATGGCGATTGTCAGTTGTGCCGTGTTTTTCAGGGCGTGAGGGTGCACAATCTGGCTGGCACTCCAAGCACAACCTCGGGCGTCTTCAGGTTCCCTCTGCAAAGATGTGTGCAAGCACAGCAGAGAAAGCAAAAATTGGGGCCTAGTTGAACTGTGCAGTGATGGTGAACCTTTTAGAACCTTTTAGACACCGAGTGCCCAAACCGCAACCCAAAACCCACTTATTCATCACAAAGTGCCAACACGGCAATTTGACCAGTATATCTCATGTTTTCTGTGTGTTTCACATTTCTTCTTTATGATTGCTGTTGTAAAAAATAATGCTTCATAAAAGTTATTGCATTACATTCTTGATTAAGTTATCTTTCCATTGATATATAATTTTATGGTATAACTCAGTGGTTTTTCCCTAAAGAAATATTGAGGGGTACTCTCATTTTGACACAAGGGATTCACCACCGGAGAAAAATAAATACAGTTCAAATCAGGAAAAATAAATACAGTGAATTTCTTCTCCCATTAAATTCACGAAATGTTTAGGGGTATGCATCCCCCTGGGTCCCCACAGGAAAAAAGCACTGGTATTACTCCAAAACAAAGTGGTGTTATGAGCCATCAAACCTCGGAAATAGTACATTTTCCCCAGAAAGTTCCACAATTTTGGCCACTAGTGTACACTGGAGGGCTGTACTAAGAGCCACCCTCTTCCAATTTTTAATAAGAGATAATAAAGATTGTCTGCATGCACACATACAGATAAATATATATGTTAAGTTGTGGGTTGACATAACAGACGGCACAGCGATTTCTCCAAGTAGCTCTTTATTTTGTAAGCTGGAATAGAACTGACTGCAAACAGCTCAGCCGGCCTGCTTTTATAGGCAGCCGGCTGTCAACATTGTAGCAACAACAGCCCAGAGTTTCCCGCCTAAAATAACTGACGCGGACCTGAGTGAAAACTATCTACAGACCTGAGTGAAAACTATATACAGTATCCCCCTGCTGGCCCAGGGTGAAACTTCACTACATAACAATATATATATTTATTTTTATTGGAAATTTTATTTACAACATAACATAAACCCCCCACCCCCCAATACAGAAATCCACCCTCCTTAAATGTACAGATAAATATAAATAAATAAATAAACCCAGCCAGATAGGTGGTGTATAAATAATATATTATTATATTTTGCCATTTCGTCGGCTGCCGTCAGATCACAGCCTCCACGGAATAAATTTCTCTGTTGGCTTCTGCAGGGAAGCCCAGTGAACATGTAAAACCAGCAGCCCCTTCTTAGGTTGCCATCTTTATATGCTTACTGACCTGGGAGTTAAGCCCTGCTGAATTCAAGGCAGAAGGCTCTGGAGCATCAAAAGTCAATGCCCGCTCAGCCCCTCACTCGCTCGCCAGGCCCTGATGCCGCAGACTTTGGACGGCGCGAGCCCTCCTCCTCTTCCTCACCCACCCTTGGCACGGAACTACGGCCCTGCTGGGGCGACAGCGCATGTGCCCACAGAGAGGGCTCTGAGTGCCCTCTCTGGCACGTGGGCCATAGGTTCGCCACCACTGCACTAGTGGGGCAAAGATGCGTTGATAAGCCCATTTATGGTATCTGAACTAGACTTGGCGAAAGTCCTTAAGCTACCCAAAGAGAGCAAGCTGAGGAGAGTGGGGGCTTTCATCTCCCTCCCACACTTGCTTATTTTGCTTTGTAAAGGAGAATACCACCCTGGCCCCGTTTTTTCAGCAAATGGACAAGTGCACATTTCACAGGCAAGCCTACATTTACAGTGTCCCTCAGGATATTGTGGACTCTCCTTCCATGGAGGTATGTATGTACAGTGGTACCTCAGGTTACATACGCTTCAGGTTACAGACTCCGCTAACCCAGAAATAGTACCTCAGGTTAAGAACTCTGCTTCAGGATGAGAACAGAAATTGTGCTCCGGCGGCGCAGCGGCAGCAGAAGGCCCCATTAGCTAAAGTGGTGCTTCAGGTTAAGCATAGTTTCAGGTTAAGAACGGACCTCCGGAACGAATTAAGTACTTAACCCGAGGTACCACTATGTATAATATATTTTTTATTAAATTTTCCATTTTACAATTCCAGATAAACCTTTTACATACTTAAAATATCAGCGACTTCCCTTCTTCTTTTTCCATGGTTCGTTTTGCGTATCTTATATCTCTGCATATTTTACCCAAAAAAACCTATACCAATCGGTTTTCCGTTATTACATCAATCAAAGGTTATTTACCCTGTTGGATTTATCTTAATGCTGCCAGCATTTTCCGCTGTACACTGTTATTTCCCATATATTCAATAAACGTTTTCCAATCTTCTTTAACCCTATGTTCTTCTTGTCCTCTTATTCTATATGTTAAGTCTGCAAGCTGTGCATATTCCGTCAACTTAAGTTGCCAATCTTCGTTAGTTGGGACCTTGCTCATTTTCCATTTTGGGGCAAATGGAACACAGGCCGCAGTTGTTGCATACCAAAATAACCGTTTTTGACACCTGGGAATTTCAGTCTGAATTATCCCCAACAATAAAACCACTTTAGCTAATGGGGCTTCCTGCTGTTGCCGCGCCGCCGGAGCACGATTTCTGTTCTCATCCTGAAGCAAAGTTCTTAACCTGAAGCACTATTTCTGAGTTAGCGGAGTCTGTAACCTGAAGCATATGTAACCTGAAGCATATGTAACCTGAAGCATATGTAACCCAAGGTACCACTGTAGTGATGTATGGAAGTGAGAGCTGGACCATAAAGAAGGCTGATCGCCGAAGAATCGATGCTTTTGAATTATGGTGCTGGAGGAGACTCTTGAGAGTCCCATGGACTGCAAGAAGATCAAACCTCTCCATTCTGAAAGAAATCAGCCCTGAGTGCTTACTGGAAGGACAGATCCTGAAGCTGAGGCTCCAATACTTTGGCCACCTCATGAGAAGAGAAGATTCCCTGGAAAAGACCCTGATGTTGGGAAAGATGGAGGGCACAAGGAGAAGGGGACGACAGAGGACGAGGTGGTTGGACAGTGTTCTCGAAGCTGCCAGCATGAGTCTGACCAAACTGTGGGAGGCAGTGGAAGACAGGAGGGCCTGGCGTGCTCTGGTCCATGGGGTCACGAAGAGTCAGACACGAATAAACGACTAAACAACAACAACAAATCTTCCTGGGACCTGGAAGGCACTTGGTCTTCCTGCATTATTGCAATGTGGCCAAAGTCATATCGGCGGCTCTGTGCTGGCTATTCTGAACAACTGTAGAAAAATAAACTCTACAAGCGATTGGCAATGGAATTAATTGGACGTGAGCATAATCTGCCTAAACGATGATCGAGGGCAAGTAAAATGCAGTGGTACCTTGGGTTAAGAACTTAATTCGTTGTGGAGGTCCATTCTTAACCTGAAACTCCGCTAACCCAGAAATAGTACCTCAGGTTGAGAACTTTGCTTCAGGATGAGAACAGAAATCACGCGGCGGCAGTGGGAGGCCCCATTAGCTAAAGTGGTACTTCAGGTCAAGAACAGTTTCAGGTTAAGAATGGACCTCCAGAACGAATTAAGTTCTTAACCTGAGGTACCACTGTATTGCTCCTCTCCTGTCGCATGGCCACACTTTCCAATGTTTCTGTAAAGGCGTTTCCTTCAATGATTTTTTAAAAAATTCTTCCAGTAGCACCTTAGAGGCCAATTCAGTTGATCTCTAAGGTGCTACTGGAAGAAGAAAATTGTTTTGTTTCAACTACGGCAGACCAACACGGCTACCTACCCGTTCCTTCAATGATGAGCAGCATGATTAGTGATAGCATCATGTGGTATGCTCCCTACTCGGTGAGGCTGAGCATATGGTTGTTAATTAGAGCCTCTTTAAAATGATTAATTAACAGGGGAGCTTCTCGTTTTTTTCCACAGGAGAACCTTAAGGATGCGCAAAATTCTCACATTTGTGCTCTATCTCAGGAGCTCTCTCCTAGGGCACAGTCACTAGGTGACCTGCTTATTTTTTTCTTCCATTCCAGTGCTGCTGCCACTGTTGAGATGCTTCCATCTCTCATGATCTCAACTGATTTTATTATTATTATTTTATGCTCAGCCCCATAGTTCCCGGGTGTCTGCAGAAATACTTCACCTTTCCTCTCCGTGCTTGACAAGCAGTGCAGAACAGAGAGCTCGCCGTTCGGTTTATCAGAAGCGGAGGATTACACAATCCAAACCTAGGTCTGTTTGTTTTGAAATAAGCCTCACCAAATTTAGAGGGTCAGAGAGGATGAAAAAGCAAGCAGAGTTTCAACCCGGAAAGGTCTGTTTGGGGGGGGGGGGTTCAGAAGGAAAATGAATTATTATTGATCTATATAAATTAGTAACTTTGTATTAAAGTAACATTTTTATACGTAACTTGTGTGGAAATGGGTTTTTGTTACTGCATTTGAAACTGGGATGCTGTGCCTCTATTTTTGGCCTTTGCATCTGATTTGGCTTGGTCGGGGGGTGCATGTTTTCTTTTTGGGGGGAGGAGGCTTAATCTTGCCAGCAAACCAGTCTTGCTAGCCATTAGGTAAAGGTAAAGGGACCCCTGACCATTAGGTCCAGTCGTGGCCGACTCTGGGGTTGCGGCGCTCATCTCGCTTTATTGGCCGAGGGAGCCGGCGTACAGCTTCCGGGTCATGTGGCCAGCATGACTAAGCGGCTTCTGGCGAACCAGAGCAGCGCACGGAAACGCCGTTTACCTTCCCGCCGGAGTGGTACCTATTTATCTACTTGCACTTTGATGTGCTTTCGAACTGCTAAGTTGGCAGGAGCAGGGACCGAGCAACGGGAGCTCACCCCATCACGGGGATTCGAACCACCGACCTTCTGATCAGCAAGTCCTAGGCTCTGTGGTTTAACCCACAGCACCACCCACGTCCCTAGCCATTAGGACTCAACCTTAAATGAGTCCCTTTTGTTTACTCATGAGGAGTGTGTGTTGCTGGGAAGCGTCATTCCACTGACTGTGGCCACAGGGAACTCAGAAGGGAATTCTGTCCCTGAAGGATCGCTGGTGAAAAGAAATCCTTTGGGACGCCTAAGCCCATGCATAAGACCCAGGTGTTCCGGAGAATTATGTATTCCATACAGCTGAAAACGCTGGCAGCATTAAGATAAATTCAACAGTGTAAACAAGTTATGATGGATGTAATAATGGAATACTGAATGGTTTAGTTTCTGCAAAATATGCAGGGATTTATGATACGTAAAATGAACCACAAAAAGAGAGGAAGGGAAGTTGTTGATATTTTAAGGATGTAAAAATGAGTACTTTAAATTGTAAAATAGAAAAATTAATAAAAATTATACAGTCATACCTTGGGTTACAGACGCTTCCAGTTACTTCCAGATTTTGGCGGTTGCGCATGTGCTAAATCGCGCTTTGCGCATGTGCAGAAGCACCAAATCACAACCTGTGCATGCACAGATGCACTGCTGCGGGTTGCGGACGCTGCGGGTTGCAAACGTGCATCCCGTATAGATTACGTTCGCAACCTGAGTGTCCACTGTATTTAAAGAAGAGAATTATGTATTCCAGACTCCCTGCTGTATTCAAAGATATACAGGCCCCCCAGTATGAAAGCTCCACATAGTGACTGTGGGGCTAGGATGGGCTTTCGTGGGGAGAGCTGGATGGGATGTCCTGGGTGATCTTGCAAAACAGAAAGGCCGTATGCAAATTAAAAGTGAAATGAACTAGTCGGTGGGAGAGCTCTGAGTTAAGGACATTGTTATGGGGGTCTAAGACCCGGATCTTTTCAACCAGGGCTTGAATCCACACACACACATGCATGCCTTTGCTGAAGGAGCTGTGGGCCACATTGCAAAGCATGGGAAGACACCAGGCAGCCACCATCTCAATTTGCACAGCCGTCTCAATGCACACGTGCCTGTTTGTGTAGTACACCCGGTTCCGCCCGAGCCCTGAAGGTAAGTGAGGAGGGGCAGCACGTTGGGGAAGCAACCTGCCAGCATTCGCTTGTGGATAACAGATACACCAAGCTTACTGGGAGATGATATATAATGAATCGAAAAGGATGTGTAAAATAACGTTTGTAAAAACAACCACCACTACAACCACCAAACCCAGAAGCTTTCCTTTTGGGAATTATAGGTACAGAACTACCTAAATTGTATAGAAACTTATTCATGTCTGCAGCTACAGGGATGTTCCTTGCCCCAAAGTGGAAAGAAGAAGTCCCGGCAAAGGAAGAATGGATACAAAAACTTACGGGATATGAAGAACTAGAGAAACTTACCGGAAGAATAAGGAATAAAGATAACAAGCTTTATATAAAAGAATGGAAATGGTTCCTCGAATATTTGCAAATAAACTGTAAGCAGATAAGAACATGGGCAGGATTATTGTAATAACCTGCAGTTTTACAAGAGTATATACAGTGGTACCTCTGGTTACGTACTTAATTCGTTCTGGAGGTCCGTTCTTAACCTGAAACTGTTCTTAACCTGAAGCACCACTTTAGCTAATGGGGCCTCCTGCTGCTGCTGCGCCGCCAGAGCACGATTTCTGTTCTCATCCTGAAGCAAAGTTCTTAACCCGAGGTACTATTTCTGGGTTAGCGGAGTCTGTAACCTGAATCGTATGTAACCCGTGGTAGCACTGTATTCAAAGTAGATGAATAAATGAGCAAATTAAGTTAATTTGGATATGCAGAAGATATTAAAAATAAATTTACGGAACCGCAGAAAGAGGGGGAAGTCAAGTTAAAATGTTAAAATGACTGCAAAATTAGTGAAATGTATGAACCTGAAAAGCATAAATATTTTTTTCTTTAAAAGGGAAACACCAAAGGGGGGTGGGGGTGGGACGCAAGTGGCTCCGCCACTTGGGGCATCCTATGGCGCGTCCAACCCCGGGGCAAGGAGGGCACCGTGCAGCGGCAGCCAGGCGCTCGGGGTCCTTTGGGCGCCCCCATATCTGCGCCCGCGGGCGCCCCGTCCAGCTGTGCTGCATCCTCCTGCCAGATGGGCACCTGCGCCTGGCTCCGCCACCCGGGGCATCCTATGGCGCGTCCATCCCCGGGGAAAGGAGGGCGTCCCCATATCTGCATCCTCCTGCCAGATGGGCGCCTGGCGCAGAGGCGGCGAGGCGCCCCTCGGGGGATTCCGGCGAGGCTCCTCTGGGGCGCCGAAGCCGGGCATCCCCCCCCCCCCGCGCGCGCGCCCCATCGGAGGCAGCTGGCTGGCTGGCTGGCGGCGGGGACGGGGGTCCTCCTGCGACGGGGGGGGGGGGGGCAGGCCGATCCGCGGAGCCGCGCCCCCGGCCGCGTCATCGCAAGCGGCGCGCCCGCGCGCGCTCCCGCCGCCGCCGCCGCGCCGCTCGCCCCGTCGCGCAGCAGCCCCGCCGGCCAAGCTCGCCTCGGCCAGCCCGGCGCCCGCGCCGAGAGGCGGGTCGGCGGCCGGGGACGCGCCCGGCCACGACGGGGGCTGGAAGCGGCCGTCGGAGCCCGCTCAGCCGATGCCAGGTAAGGAGAGCGCAGAGCCAGCCGGGCGCCCCCCATCCGGGGGATCTTTCGTGCCTCGTGGGCCGGGATCGGGGCCAGGTGCCCCGGGGGAGGAGGGCATCTCGGCGCCCCCCGCCCCGCCCAGGAAGTCGAGGATGCCGGGGCGCGTGCACGCCAGGGGGTGTTGGTGGCGGGTAGGGGTCGCCCCTCGCCCTCCCCCTCGGCGATGCTCTCTTCCTCCGGGCATCCCCGGGCCTGCCGGGCCCCATCCGCAGTCCCGCAGCCCGTCGGAGAGCGCGCAAGGTGGGCCAGGCGTCGCAGCTGGATGCTCTTCCGACCGAGCGCCCCGGATTCCTCCCTCCCCAGGGCCCTAGGGATGGGGGGCGGCTTTGGGGTGGGGGACCTCTCTGCTGGGCCGCCCCCGATGAGAGGGAAGGGGAGCAGCCTGCCCTGGAGGGGGGGGGCTTGAGCACACACGCCATGCCCTCCACCAGCCCCACGACTCGGAGGGCAAGCGCAGGGGAGCCAGGGGTGTGGGGGGCTAGGGGACCGGGGATTGCAAAGCTTCTCCAGGCGACTCTTGGCTCTCGGCTGTTCCGAGGAGGTGGAGCCGGAGAGGAACAGTGTGCATGCAAAGGGAGCGGATTCCCCCTGCTGCTACTCCCAGATGCAGAGACAAGGCTCGCATCCTCGCGAATTTTGCATCTTCCCAACTCTTGGACAAAGTCCCACTTCATCTTGACAAAGTAGGGCTCGCCAGGCTGGTGTTGCTGGGCGGATGTGGATTTGGGGCAGCGGTGGGGAGGGATTATGGCTGTCCTAAGAATCGGGAGCTGTTCTCCAAATGCTCCACTACTTGTAGCATGCAAGAGAGAATCCCAGCCCCAGCAGCCAAAGGCGGTGCAAATGCTCTCCAGTCGCTCTCCATGGTGCCTGGGTCAGGGAGGCCCTGGAACAGAAGAACCCTCTGGTTCTCAGGGCCAGCCTGCTTCCAAGATCCCTTGGCTAAGATGGCTGAGACTCGGCCGGTCGTGAGAGGAAAGGGAGCTTCTTTTCCACACATTGCATCCTCGCCGTTGTGCATGCAGACGGTGTCGGCATGATATTTACTGCTGCCGTTCCGAGTGTGGAGAACGTTGCTTTTCTGTGTGTTTTTAAATTGAGACGTCGTAGGGGCTTGTTAGCCACAAATGGATTTTCATTCTCCTTCGGAAAGGCTGGGGCTTTCCTGGTAAGCTGTTCAATATGCTCACTGAATAACCAGTTTACACCCCCCCCCAAAAAAAGAACCTGTGAATGAGAGGGTTGGGGTGAGCCTTTAGGAAAAGGACTGGCCTCCAGGCAGCCTGCAGCAGTACTCATTTGAGAAATGTACTGGGTGGGGTGTGAAGGTTTGTCCGTGTAAACCAGACAGCCCTAGAAACTCCTATCATCTATCTATCTATCTATCTATCTATCTATCTATCTATCTATCTATCTATCTATGTATCTATCATCTATCTATCTATCTATCTATCTATCTATCTATCATCTATCTACAGATAGGTAGCCGTGTTGGTCTGCAATAGTCAAAACAAAAAAAATTCCTTCCAGTAGCACCTTAAAGACCAACTAAGTCAGTTCTTGGTATGAGCTTTTGTGTGCATACACACTTCTTCAGATACACGGAATGTGTATCTGTGTATCTGAAGAAGTGTGCATGCACACGAAAGCTCATACCAAGAACTGACTTAGTTGGTCTTTAAGGTGCTACTGGAAGGAATTTTTTTTGTTCTATCATCTATCTATCTATCTATCTATCTATCTATCTATCTATCTATCTATCTATCTATCATCTATCTATCTATCATCTATCTATCTATCTATCTATCTATCTATCTATCATCTATGTATCCATCCATCCATCCATCCATCCATCCATCCATCCATCCATCTGTGACTCTCTCTCTCTGTGTTCCTGCTGGAGCTTTTTCTATGTGCTTATGAGCACTCTGTGCATTGCCTCTCTTTGGATCAAACATTGCTAGGGCATCGACTGACTTGGAGGTTTCTAATGCCGCTAATCTGAAACAGATGTGCTATAGAAGCACAGAACTGGAAGGGATCCAAAGGTCATCCTGTCCAACTCATGGCCAATGCAGGAAATCCATCACGACAGCATCCCTGATAGTTGGCCACCCGGCCTCAGGTTAGAAGGAGAGTCCCCGGTCTGTTTCGCTGTCAAACAGCTCATGCAGTCAACAAGTTTTCTGTCATACTAGTTCGACATGCTTTTTCTTCCAATTTGAACCCATGGCTACAGGTCCTTCCCTCTGAAATAGCAAGATGAATCTGTTCCATCATCTCTGTGATAGCCCTTCAGCTATCTGACGGTGCCTCTAGGCTATGCTTCTCCTTCAACCTTTCCTCCCAGGACTTGGTCAATGGCCCTCACTGCTTTTGTCAACCTTCTGTGGGCATTTTCTAGTTTGGCAGTTTCCTTCTTAAACTGCAGTGCTCAGAACTGAACCAGTGGTGTAGTGTGGGGGGTGCAGGGGGGGCCGGCCGCACCGGGCGCAACATCTGGGGGTTAGGGTTAGGGGGCGCAAATTACTTGCCTTGCCCCGGGCGCTGACAACCCACGCTACGCCACTGAACTGAACATCAGAACTGAGCTGACAAAGTAGAGTAGAGCAGCGCCGTTACACCTTACTAAAATGTCAATTTCCTTTTCATACTATAGCATTGAGATAGCCTGTGGAAACATTAAGCTTGTTTGCTTATCCAGTATTTAAGTGCTGGCATCTGTGAGTGCATTAAATGAGGCAGTGGCGAAATGAATATTACATTCATCTGCCAAGCGAGGTATCCTAAGTGGCCTGTACATTTTTAGAGACCGTGAACATAGCAAGCTGCCTCAAACCAAGGGAGTCCCTCTAGCCCAGTATTGTCCAGGCAGCACCTCTTCGGGCATTCAGGCAGGGGTCTTTCCCAGTCATGCCAGAGACTGAAACTGGGAGCTTTCCCATGCAAAGCAGGAGATCTGCCATGGAGCTATAGGCTGCTGCTTAATCCACAATTCAAGCTGATTCTTGCCTGCGCTACAGCATGCTTGTTAACACATTTCTAGGAGAAGATGCTTGATTACTACAAATTAGCGCTGATATGAAATCTGTGTATCTTTTCCTTTCCACTCTTGCAACATAGAAAGAAGCAGCTTTGTAGTTTCATTTGTTCATAGGGCTATCCAGTTGTTGGCCAATGGTCAGGGACAGAGGCATTGCGTCCTTTGCTGGTGCCCGGGGCGTGCACACCAAGCAGGACCAAGGGCTGGGGGGTGGAGGGTAAACAAAACCCACACCAGCCCAACCCTCACCACCACCACCAGGCGGGTATGGGGCACAGAGGCTGGCTGATGTGGCCCTTGGCAGGTGCATCCACACCAACACTGGCCAGGCGGACATTCAGCGAGGACCGGAGGCAAGGCCAGGCAAGGCTCTGGAGCCCAGAGAACCCCAGCGGCAAGCAGGGCAGGGATCCCTGTATGGGGGTGCCTGGCTTGCACCCCCTCAGAATCATGTGCCCAGGGCTATGGCCCTCCTGGCCCACCCCATGCTACACCCCAGTTCAGGGGTGAGGGACGTTGGGCTGCCACAGGTTCCCCACCTTTAGGTTTGGGTAGGAACAGCACAAAATGCATATTTTATTTACTCAGAAGTAAGTGCCACTCAGGGACGCAGGTGGCGCTGTGGTCTAAACCACAGAGCCTGGGACTTGCTGATCAGAAGGTTGTGGTTCGAATCCCCGCGACTTGGTGAGCTCCCGTTGCTCGGTCCCTGCTCCTGCCAACCTAGCAGTTCGAAAGCACGTCACAGTGCAAGTAGATAAATAGGTACCACTCTGGTGGGAAGGTAAACGGCGTTTCCGTGCGCTGCTCTGGTTCGCCAGAAGCGGCTTAGTCATGCTGGCCACATGACCCAGAAGCTGTATGCCGGCTCCCTCGGCCAATAAAGTGAGATGAGTGCCGCAACCCCAGAGTCGGCCACGACTGGACCTAATGGTCAGGGGTCCCTTTACCTTTACCTAAGTGCCACTCAGGGACATGGGTGGTGTGGTGGTCTAAACTGCAGAGCCTAGGGCTTGCCGATCAGAAGGTCGGCAGTTCGACTCCCTGTGACGGGGTGAGTTTCCATTCTTCAGTCCCAGCTCCTGCCCACCTAGCAGTTCAAAAGCATGTCAAGTGCAAGTAGATAAATAGGTACCACTCTGGTGGGAAGGTAAACGGCGTTTCCGTGTGCTGCTCTGGTTTGCCAGAAGCAGCTTAGTCATGCTGGCCATATGACCCGGAAGCTGTCTGCGGACAAACATGGGCTCCCTCGGCCTATAGAGCGAGATGAGAGTGCAACCCCAGAGTCATCCGTGACTGGACCTAATGGTCAGGGGTCCCTTTACCTTTATAAGTGCCACTCAAGGTGGTTGGGGGCCCTGTTGCAGTCCCCAAATAGGGGCTGATTCCCACTCTGCAAAAGGAACACATGGGACAGTTATTAAGCCTTGTGGTGGTATCTTAAAGACTTAAGAAATTTACCATAGCACAAGTCCTTGGGAACTGCAAAAAATTTACTGAACGTGTGGTGTTTCACAGCATCAAAAACATTTCGGAAACCTTGATAATCATAAAGAAAGTACTCTGAGCATTTTAAGTTCAGTTAACTCGTCCTTGCCTTTGCTGACTTCCTGTCTTGGGCCTGTCACCTATTCTCAACCTAAGCGACCTGACGCAACTCTAATGAATATAGACAATGGCAGCGAAAGGGGGTGAGTGCTTTTTTCAGAGATATCAAGTCTGGATTGCTTTAACCAGGTGATGTGTTTTTGTATGTAAAAGTTCCAATTTCTCTGGGTATGTTACCCCCACAAATTAGAACAGTTCCAAGGCTGCAAAGCAATCTTAACCTGGCCTGATTATTACATGTTTTAGATGGAGAGTCCACTACTCTCAGTTTTGGGTGCTGATGTACAAAAATGGGGTTTGGCTTTTGCTGCCCAGCTCCCCATGGGACACTGAGCCCCCTAAGTCTATGATGTGTCAGAGAAGAATGGATGGAGGCAGGATCCAGTAGAAAGCAAGGCAGATATTTATTTGTTCTGTTGCAACAGAGTTCCCTCCCCTCCTTGCAAGGAGGGAGAGACCCCGAACAAAAGTGTGCAGGAACCTTTAAAGACTTTGGACGTTGCCCAACCCCCTTAGCCAAAGACCACGTCAAAATCATCATACATACAGCATAGGAGACTGGTCTACAGCAGAAATCCTGTCTGCCAAGATACCTGATAATGGTCACTGATCGCAATACCTGGGCAGCCTGGCCATTCTTTGGTGATGGTTAATACTTTAGTTCCTGAATCCAGGTCACAGGGGCACCCTATTCATACACAAATTGGGCACCAGCTTGGCTGCAAGAGTTTCCAGAAGGAGGTGAACAAGGTGCCCTCTAACTGCCTTAGGAACTCCACTCTCAATTTGTGTAGGGTTGAGCCTGTTCTTCTCCTGAAGATGTCCTGCAAGACTGGGGACTTGCCTACAAATCACAGATATGACTTCCATCATTTGGTAAGAACACTGAGAAGTATGAGCAGCTCATCTCATAACAATCATTTAGAAAGTTGCCTTCATGTTTTGGTCTAGAACTTTGCTTCCAGGAGGGATTAAAACTTTGGGACAGATTCAGTCCTCACCCCCCTCTTCTGCTATCAGAAGCCAGCACAAGGATGGCTGCTAGTGTAACACAGCTCTCGTTCCTCTCCTCCCCACTAAATCCCAGATCTGCTCTGGAGAAGCGGGAGAAGGAGAGAGGGCAGTCTGTGCAACACTGAATTCTGCCGTTTTAAAAAATGAAAGCTTAGAACCTGAGGCCCTTGTTCCTGGTGCAATTGCTCCAATTGCACCATTATAATCTATCCCTGGTCCCACTGCATTCAGTCAGGCACTTCCAGATAAGTGTGCACAGGATTGCAACGCAATGATTCTCAATAAACAAAATCGATACTGTAAAATAATACCAAAAAATAAGACAGTGAAGCTGGCAATATTTCACAATAAAACATAGTTAACGTTAACATATCTAAAAAAGTGCTAGGCTAATAAAATGGATTTGACTTGACCCTGAAAGGAAATCAGCGCCAATTTGTGGTGAAAGCATTTCAAAGCAAGGGCACAGCTAGGAATTGTTCTTCTTTATTCCCAGTACTTTCCGATGCATTTTTCAAGGGAAAGGAATCAGTAAATTCAAGTCAAAATACAAAAGTCATAAACAACTGGAACAATTTATTCAGTATGGTATTCTGACATCAAGGGACGCAGGTGGCACTGTGAGTTAAACCACAGAGCCTAGGATTTGCCAATCAGAAGGTTGGCGATTCGAATCCCTGCCACCAGGTGAGCTCCCGTTGTTCGGTCCCTGCTCCTGCCCACCTAGCAGTTCGAAAGCACGTCAAAGTGTAAATAGATCAATAGGTACCACTCCAGTGGGAAGGTAAACAGCGTTTCCTTGCGCTGCTCTGGTTCACCAGAAGTGGCTTAGTTATGCTGGCCACATGACCCGGAATCTGTACGCCGGCTCCCTTGGCCAATAAAGCAAGATGAGCGCCGCAATCCCAGAGTCGGTCACGACTGGACCTAATGGTCAGGGGTCCCCTTTAAAGGTAAAGGTAAAGGTACCCCTGCCCGTACGGGCCAGTCTTGCCAGACTCTGGGGTTGTGCGCCCATCTCACTCAAGAGGCCAGGGGCCAGCGCTGTCCGGAGACACTTCCGGGTCACGTGGCCAGTGTGACATCGCTGCTCTGGCGAGCCAGAGCTGCACACGGAAACGCCGTTTACCTTCCCGCTAGAAAGCGGTCCCTATTTATCTACTTGCACCCGAGGGTGCTTTCGAACTGCTAGGTTGGCAGGCGCTGGGACCGAGCAACGGGAGCGCACCCTGCCGTGGGGATTCGAACCGCTGACCTTTCGATCGGCAAGCCCTAGGCGCTGAGGCTTTTACCCACAGCGCCACCCGCGTCCCGGGGTCCCCTTTACCTTTACCTTATTCTGACATCATACCGGACTGGTGCCCTCTTTAGGCATTCGGCTTGAGTGCGCAAAGAGGCAAGCAGCCACCCAGGGGAGGGCCTCACCCTCTCAACAGCTCAGCATCCTCCAGGCACCCCCCACCCCACCCCACCAATGCATGCCGGCTGCGCGTGAGTCTTAAGGGGGCTTAAGGAGAGCAGGGTTTCCAACATGGGGGCAGTGGCGGAGGGGCAAACATGATGTGCACCCAGGGGTGGAGTGAGCTGCCCATGGGGGCGCGCCAATCCTCCTGGGGGTGCCAGCGCCACCCGCCGGTCACGCAAATATGCCCGGCCTGTGTTTACTACTTTAACAACAAACAAACAGAGTGCATAGGTATACAGTGGTACCTTGGGTTACATACGCTTCAGGTTACACACTCCACTAAGCCAGAAATAGTGCTTCATGTTAATAACTTTGCTTCAGGATGAGAACAGAAATTGTGCTCCGGTGGCGCGGCGGCAGCGGGAGGCCCCGTTGGCTAAAGTGGTGCTTCAGGTTAAGAACAGTTTCAGGTTAAGAACAGATCTCTGGAACGAACTAAGTACTTAACCCGAGGTACCACTGTATTGGTCTGTTTAAATATGAATTTTAAAACAAATAAAACTACTTCAAGGTAAGGACATAATGTATGGCCATCTAATATATTGGATGCTAGTCGACTTGTGACGTGGCCCAGGGCACATTTTTAAGTTGCCCCTTGTCTCTGGAACTTGCTCCTTCCAGATAGTGCTATTAAGACTTCCAGTTAGCAAGAATTTTAGCACATTATTATTTTTAAAGAAACACATGCTATTATTACAAAAATCCACCAGACATGAAATGAAGCGTGCAAGTAAATGCACATGAGAGTTTTTAACCCTGCTGAAAAGGCTCCTCTCTGTTTCCCCCTTCTGACTCTCAAAAACAGGGTTAAAAACTCTCGTGTGCATGTACTTCCAGTTGGCAAGAATTTTGGCAACACCTCTTTCGAGAACGGCTTCCCTGGTACCCGCTTGAGATAATCTTTTCTGTGGCAAGCAAATGCCTTTCTTTTCTCCCAGGACTTTCAGTGGCTTGCAGCCATTTTTAACAATCTTGGCGTCTTTTATCAACCATCCTTTTAATATTGTTTATTGGGGCTGTTTAATCTGAGGTAGATTTGTGTGTCTGTGCTTGCAGAGGCGATTCTGTTGCGGTTGGCTTCTGTAGTTAAGCCATGGTACATTATGCTTTGCTCTTGAGAGCATGAGGCTCTTAATCGCAGGGCCATGGGTTCAAGCCCACGGTTGGGCAAAAGATTCCTGCAATGCAGGGAGTTGACTCGTGTGGTTCCTTCCAGCCCTACAATTCTATGATATATTGTATGCTGTTGATCTGCTTTAAATTGTCTACAGTAGGGTTGCCACATTTCAAACTATCTCAAGCTATTTCAAGGGGAAATCGGCACTGCCAACATGGGCTTCCATATGTCTGGATTTTTCTGGCCATTTAGCCTATTTCCGCCCAGACGCCACTGACAAATGTGGTATTCCTTATGTGTCCAGGAAAATCCGATTGTATGGCAGCCCTACTCTAGAGGCCATACATGTATGGAACAAATTTCCATGTACATAATCTTCTTCTTCTTTGGCGATCCCTCGTAGCCGATTAAAGATGGTCTTCCATGAACACGGTTTTAACAGTGAGACCGTAAGTGACTGTGGAGGCCAATTCTGGATCCACACATCCTTCCACAGTGAGGACATAGGTTTCCGAGCAGGAGTTGATCACAGAGTTTGCCAAGTATGTCTTTCTCTTAGCGCTTTTCTCTCTTTCATCCTGAGTTCAAGCGTCTTCAAAGCCCATGACACCTTTGGCAAAGGCTGTTCTCCAACTGGAGCGCTCGCAGGCCAGTGTTTCCCAGTTGTCGGTGTTTATACTACATTTTTTAAGATTTCCCTTGAGAGAGTCTTTGAACCTCTTTTGTTGATTACCAGCATTACACTTTCCATTTTAAAGTTCAGAATAGAGTACTTGCTTTGGAAGGCAACAATCAGGCATCCGCACAACCTGACCATTCCAACGAAGTTGATGTTGAAGAATCATTGCTTCGAAACTGGGGATCTTTGCTTCTTCCAGTAGACTGGCATTAGTTTGCCTGTATATGTATGTAATCACTATGTACATGATCCATGTACATATTCACTAGGCGGCTGAAATAGGGTTACATGTAACTTGGCAGAGTGTTGGTGCTGACCTTTAAAGCCCTAAACGGCCTCGGCCCAGTATACCTGAAGGAGCGTCTCCACCCCCATCGTTCACTAAGGTCCAGCTCTAAGGGCCTTCCGGCAGTTCCCTCACTGCGAGAAGTGAGGTTACAGGGAACCAGGCAGAGGGCCTTCTCGGTTGTGGCGCCCGCCCTGTGGAACGCCCTCCCGTCAGATGTCAAGGAAATAAACGACTATCTGACTTTTAGAAGGCATCTGAAGGAAACCCTATTTAGGGAAGTTTTCAATGCTTGGTGTTTTTAAAATTGTGTTGGGATCCGCCCAGAGTGTCTGCGGAAAACCAGCCAGATGGGCAGGGTATAAATAATAAATTACGGTATTATTATTATTATTTTAGCTCAAATGGGCACAGTGCTGCAAAAAGAGCTGTCCTTCGCTCAAGTGACTCTATAGAATCAACATCTTGTGTCTCCTAAGAATCCTCATACATCAGCACTCTTCCAGAACCGTTTCAATATTGGTCTGGCATGGCAGAAACAACAGAGAATCCTGTGTTTCTTAAATGCATAGTGGAATGTTCTCTCAGATGCACCAGTAAAGGTCAGGGTCTCATCTCTTATGTCTTGTATCATTTCATTTGTTGCACAATTGGAGGGTTTGATATTTGCTTTGTAAATGGTGCTATCCTGCCTTGCACACAACTCCCACCGGCCGAAGGCACCACCCTCCTTCGTAACACCAGGTCCCAAATGAGATACTGCTACATTTATTGTGGGTGAGCTTCATGAGGCTGGAGCCGAACTTTCTCATAGGCTGTGTGAGCCATGAAGATAGCAGGGAAGCTGTTGTGCATACAGAGTGAGATTACAAGACAACACCGACTATTCTGAAAGCAAAACAACATCTGTATATCAAATTGTACGTATATCAGACCTTCCTCAATACGATTTTGGCTCTCCGACAGTTGCAAGACAAGCAGAATTATAACACATGTTCAATGTGTAATGGTTGGGTAGATGTTATAGGAAGCTGTAGACAAGTAGGTTGTCTTCCAAGTCCTGCACAAATTGAACTTGATCACAGTTTATAGAACCCGATATAGAAACATATGTAGGGGCTTTCCCACAGTTCCGAGTGTGCAGCACACTGACATTCTCAATATAGCAAGTATACATTCAGTCTGAAAAGTCTGAATGTGATCAAGATGGTGAGAAGATCTGGTTGCCTCCCTTTTATAGTGCTTTGCCAGGGACATTACACTCAAGGTGATTTGTGGTAAAGCATGAAAAACCGAATCAATATAAATACATCAAAATAACATTCTTATGCCTAGCATGTTAACAAGAGAACTCAGAATGGTAAATCTCGGTGATGAAAACCAATGCATACTATGAAGAGCTCTACAAAGATCTCTCCAAACTAGGAGATGAGGAGCAAAACAGGCAAAAGAGCTTCTGTGTAAGGAAGCACTGAGTGACCACACTGCCACAAAGGTGGAGTTGGGCTATGTCATCTCGCCCAACTCCCAGACAACCCAATACTGCAGCATTCTTGGTACATGGGGGATACAGGTGGCACTGCTGTCTAAACCACTGAGCCTCTTGGGCCTGCCGATCAGAAGGTTGGTGGTTTGAATCCTCATGATGGGGTGAACTCCCGTTTCTCTGTCCCAGCTCCTGCCAACCTAGCAGTTCAAAAGCACACTAGTGCAAGTAGATAAATAGATACCACTGTGGCGGGAAGGTAAATGGCGTTTCCGTGTGCTCTGGTTTTTGTCATGGTTACCTGTTGCACCAGAAGCGGTTTAGTCCTGCTGGCTACATGACCCGGAAAGCTGTCTGTGGACAAACGCCAGCTCCCTCAGCCTGAAAGCGAGATGAGTGCTGCAAGCCCATAGTTGCCTTTGACTGGACTTAACCACTCAGGGGTCCTTTACCTTTCTTTTCTTTTACCTTTACATGGTCAACACTTACAATTTATTAGCTAAAGAGAGTCTACCACCTTCTGAGGCAACCTGTTCCATGCCCAACAACAGCTCTTATAATCAGGAAAAGCTTCCTAATGTTTAGTCTAAACCTGTTTTCTTGTAATGTGAATCTATTGCATCCGTAGGGGGAACGGAAAACAAATCTGGTTGTGTGACAGCCTTTCATATCTTTGACGATGGCTCTCCTCTCACCTATCAATGGTCCCACTTCCAGACCAAACACACCCTAACTCTTTCAACCTTCATAGGAGTTGGATTTCCAGGCCCTTCATCATCTTTGTCACCTTCTTCTGGACTTGTTCCACCTTCTTCTGCTGAGGTTCCGAGAAATAGGCACAGTATTCCTCATGAGGGCCGATCAAAGCAGACTAGAACAGTACCATTATTTCTAATGATCTGAACTCCCTACTTCTCTTGATCCAGCTTAGAATTGTGTTAGCCTTTTTTTAGCTTGTCACCTAGGTATTTATCACATGTTATCCATCCTCTGTTTGTGGATCCAATTTTCCCTACCTGTAAAAAGAGCTTTATATTTATCTGTTGACATGCATGTTGTTTGTTTGGGTCCATCCTATTCTCTTGGATCCTGTTTCTGTCTCCTAAGGCATTGGCTATCCCTCTCATCTTGGTGTCATCTGAGAATTTGATGAACATCCCTGCTTTTCCTTTCCACGAGTCATTTATAAATGTGTGGAACAGCTCTGCACCCGGAACAGAGCCCTTCAGCCGTTTGCTTGTCACTTCTTCTCAGAATGACAAGGAGCTATTGATGAGCCTGGTTTGGTCCAGCAAGCACCCCCCCCCCCCGCCATCAGCATTGTCTAGCCCACATTCTGACAATAGCATCACGGCACACTTTGTGGAAAGCCTTGCTAAAATGAAGGTATACTAAATCCACAAAAATCCCCCGATCTATCAGGCTAGTAGAGCTATCAAAAAGGGAGATAAGTTTAGTCTGGCATGACTTCTTGGTTTATGGGTTGCAGGTGTTTGCTGTGGTGGCAGCCGGTGAAAGCTTGAACCCCCACCCACCCCATAGGCAACTTTTTAAAAAACAGGGGGGAAAGTTTCTGTCACACCAGATAAGAAACAAAGCAGAAGCAGACCATGAGAAAACTATACAAACCCCTAGGATTTTTTAAAAACTGCCACCTAGTTTAACTAGATGCAAAATATCACCTGAACTGAGATATTATATTTAAATTTTAAAAGACAGTTGAATACAGTGGTACCTTGGGTTACAGACGCTTCAGGTTACAGATGCTTCAGGTTACAGACTCCGCTAACCCAGAAATAGTATCTCAGGTTAAGAAATTTGCTTCAGGATGAGAACAGAAATCGTGCAACAGCAGCAGCGGGAGGCCCCATTAGCTAAAGTGGTACCTCAGGTTAAGAACAGCTTCAGGTTAAGAACAGACCTCCAGAACAAATTAAGTTCTTAACCCAAGGTACCACTGTACTTTAAATAATTGGTTGTTAATTAACTTAGACCGCAATCCTACACCAGGTCTATGGCTACTGGAGGAGAGAGACTGCTGGAAAGATCCAGAAAATGTGCCAGGGTTATCCACCAACGCTGGATATTAATGGGAGGAGAAATGAAGGGAAACCCCTCAAAACAAAAGGGGGTGAGGACGACGACCCAGAAAAGCCCCTCTTCCTACTTGGTCAAAAGGGCTCTGTCATGGACCCTCCTCACCGCCTTGAAGATTGCTCAATAATAATTCTGAACCAGAAATCACAGGCACAGGATTTTAAGAGCTCTTCTGCAATAACTGTGAGAACCCAAAATCTGATGAGAACAAGAAACCGGAAACCTTACGGAAGCAGCTTTGCAAAATGAATGACCTTGGTCTCAGGGGGAGGTAATTGTGAATCCATGTCCCTTCTTTTGAAAACATTACCGCACTGTTTGTCCTGTATTAATGAATCCAAACAAAAATGAATCTGAAAGTGTGCCCGTTTTGTGAATTGGCATGAATTAATCTATACATACATACATAATGCACATCTTGCATTAAGACAAGCCGGGGGCAAGTGGGTACATTCCAGTCCTGTGATTCCATCATTCATCTAAATCATTCATGAAATGAAATTACCATGGTTAGTTTGATATGATTTGTTCTTAATAAATCCATGTTGATTGCAAATATATCATTCCTGTTTCTTCTAGATGTTAAAGTGAATCCCCCCCCCTTTTTTTTTATGTTGCTGCAATTACTTTCCAGGGATGTGACTTGCACTCAAGGCTTTGTTTGCAATTCTCCAGCCTTCTGGAAACTCGTCTCTGTTTCAATCACTTTCGGTGGTGCAATTTGTCAGGTCTTTCTGACTTGTAGTTAAAGACGCTGTTTGTGGAAGTCTTCTGCCATCCTGTCTTTCTGCCATATTTTTCCTCGGTTGCTACTTTCCCCTCATTGAAATGAAGCAGAGGGTGATAAATAGGGCAGTGCTGTGTTGGGGGGAGAGAGAGCTAAATATGGACAGAAAGGGTGTGCGGAACGGAAGGCATTGCAGCTTTTAATGCTCTCAAACCGGTAGCATAGCTGGGAGAGCGTTTGAATGTTTGGAGATACAGAAAGGTAACTCCTTGCTGCAGCTTGGTTTGGAATTGGGCTCAGCAAAACTGAGAGCCTTCTCTCTCAATAGATTATACCTTGGTTTATTATGAATAAGCTCCATTCTGAAATTCAGTCCCCATCACACCTTGAAAACATGATTAGAAGCAGTGGCATAGCATGGGTTGTCAGCACCCAGGGCAAGGCAAGTAATTTGCACCCCCTAACCCATGGATTTGCGCCCCCTAACCCGTGGATTTGCGCCCCTAACCCTAACCCCCAGATGTTGCGCCCGGTGCGGCCGCCCCCCCCCGCCCACGCTACGCCACTGATTAGAAGCATGAATGAATGAATGAATGAATGAATCTTTATTTGCATCAGCCATCAGCCATAGCAATAAAACAACAATACGATATACAAAGAACAGAAATAAAAAGTCAATTACCGGTATGTACAGTGGTACCTCCGGTTAATTCGTTCCAGAAGTCCGTTCTTATCCTGAAACTGTTCTTAACATAAGGCACCATTAGCAAAAGCATGCCTCCCTCTTCATGCGCACCTCTAGCGCATGATTTCCGCTCGCATCCCGGGGCAAAGTTCACATTGGGAGCAACTGCTTCTGGGTTAGCGCAGCTTGTAACGTGATGTGTGCACAACCAGAAGCGTTCGTATCCAGAGGTACCACTGTAAAATACATTTTAGGGTTTCGAATCAATAGTCAAATGTGGGTCTTATTCTGATTGCCCCAACTAAAAACAGGGCCGTCTTTAGCAGATGTGGCGCAAGGGGTGCAAATATCCACCCAGCGCCCCAAATTACCATGGATAGTGTTGGGGTGGCCATAGCTGTGCACTGCCAGCCATCGGGGGGGGGGGCAACTCTTCCCCATGCCGCTGCAGGAGAGCTATCCCCACAGAGGCTTGGGAGTGAAGTTGCGCCCCTCCCAAGCCTCCTCAGGAGAAGAAGAGTTTGGATTTGATATCCCGCTTTATCACTACCCTATGGAGTCTCAAAGCGGCTAACATTCTCCTTTCCCTTCCTCCCCCACAACAAACACTCTGTGAGGTGAGTGGGGCTGAGAGACTTCAGAGAAGTGTGACAGGCCCAAGGTCACCCAGCAGCTGCATGTGGAGGAGCGGAGACGCGAACCCGGTTCCCCAGATTACGAGTCCACCACTCTTAACCACTACACCACACTGGAGAAGAGCAATCCCAACAGAGGCTTGGGAGGGAAGCTGCACGCCCGCTAGCCTTATGGTTGGCGGGCGCAGCTGGCGGGCATGCAGGGAAAGGGGAGGCCACTGGCAAAGCTGCGCAGCTCCCCCACTTGCTGGGGCGCCCCTGAGAGGCCAGCGCCCTGGCGTGATGCACCACTAAGCCCTATGAGAAAAACGGCTCTGGCTAAAAACCTTAATGATCAGAAGCATAAAAGGACCTTAGTGCCTTCCCGATCTTCCTACAAAATCTTGCAGCCTGCTCCCTAGACCTATTTAAGGTGTTGTTGATATTGACATATACAACCCTAGCTATCTGAATAAATGTCTCATTCGTCTTCAACCTGCCTAGATCAAGAAGGGAGGCTCTTTTAGTGACAGGGCTGCCTTCCAGTGGCATAGCGTTGGGGGTGCAGGGGGGCCACCGGCCGCACCGGGCGCAACATCTGGGGGTTAGGGTTAGGGGGTGCAAATCCATGGGTTAGGGGGCGCAAATCCACGGGTTAGGGGGCACAAATTACTTGCCTTGCCCCGGGTGCTGACAACCCACGCTACGCCACTGCTGCCTTCACCTCCTGTTGCATTGTTGCATGCCTGGTGTGCTGCTCCTTTGATTTTGTGTTGTTTTGTGGTTTTAATTTAATATTTTCAATGAATTTTATGTAACTGTGTGGTGAAGGGAGGTCTGCAAGCAGTGCTTTTTTCTGGGGGTACGCAGGGGTACATATACCCCTAAACATTTTGTGAATCTGTGTATTTTTTTCCATTTGCTGTATTTATTTTTCCTGATTTGAACTATAAAATGGTGATTTTCTTGAGTCAAAACGAGAGTACCCCTAAACATTTTTTTAAGGAAAAAAGAAGCGCTGGCTACAAACCATTCCTCTACCCGTGGATACCAAATTGCAGTCCTCTTTCAAATCCCACCTACTCCATCTTGCCTTGTCACTCAAATTTTCTGCAATGCAGACTCTCTATTTCCCTTCTCTTGCTGTCCAGGCTGCTAATATTCTAAAGTATCTTTCAGCTGGAAACGTGGCAGCCACTGCCTAACTGTTTAGAGAGATTGCTCTCCCAGTCTGAGCTGAAGGGGAATCTGGCAGGGGGAATGAGAGGAGATGCTCAGAGCTCTCACAGGAGGAAACTCCCAGAGACCAAATGGCAGGAGGATTCTGGCTCTGTGTGTGCATGGGGAGGGCAGGGGCAGAAGGATTTCCTGTCTTTTATATTTAAAAGCTTATTGATCAGCAACTTGTGCACATGGTGTGAAATGAGGTGCTGTGTAGAGATGCTTAGATTCTTACACACACACACAAATACACACACACACACACAGAGAGACATATATATTAAAATTTTCTGTTTTACAATTTAGAATATTCATTTAAGCAACCTTAAAATTTCAGTGACTTCCCTTCTGCTCTTTCCATGGTTCATTTTGTGTAACATGAATCCCTGCATATTTTATATAAACTAAACCATTCAGTATTGCATTATTACAGTGGTACCTCGGGTTAAGTACTTAATTCGTTCCGGAGGTCCGTGCTTAACCTGAAACTGTTCTTAACCTGAAGCACCACTTTAGCTAATGGGGCCTCCTGCTGCCGCCGCACCACCGGAGCCCGATTTCTGTTCTTATCCTGAAGCAAAGTTCTTAACCTGAAGCACTATTTCTGGGTTAGCGGAGTGTGTAGCCTGAAGTGTATGTAACCTGAAGCGTATGTAACCCAAGGTACCACTGTACATCCATCAAAACTTATTTACACTGTAGAATTTATCTTAATGCTGCCCATGTTTTCAAGTGCACACAATTCCCCACCCCCATATATTCAATAAACATTTTCCAATCTTCTCTAAATGTAGGTTCTTCTTGTTCTCTTATTCTATATGTTAAGTCCACAAGCTGCGGATATTCCATCCGTTTAAGTTGACATTCTTCTTTTGTTGGGACCTCACTCGTTTTCCATTTTGGGGCTTACAAAACATGGGCTGCAGTGCTGGGACACATAAATAACCTTTTTTGACACCTGGGAATTTCCATCTGAATTATCCCCAACAAAAAGGACTCTGGGATTTTGTTTTTTGTTTCGGAAAAGTGCTTTAAAACATTTTTTCCAATACATTATAAATCATTTCCCAGTACTCTTTTACCCTTTTACAAGTCCAGCCCATATGAAAGAACGTCCCCTCAACCTCATTGCATCTGCAGCACTTATCTGATTCAGTCTGACACATCTTAGCAAGCCTACCCAGAGTTAGGTACCATCTGTAAACCATTTTCAAGTAGTTCTCCTTCAAGGAATAACATATAGAGTTGCCTAGATTCTCAAGACCCCATCTTCAACTTCCCTAAATTGTCAGTGAAGTCCACAGTCCCCGCCATCACTCCATGTCTTCTGCAGCACTTGGGATGGATCTAAGAGAGCAGTGACTCTCCTCCATTCTCCTCCTTGCTCTCTCACACCACTGTTGTTATTCTCACAATTACCATGAATTAATGGTAATTCTGGTCCTGAATGGGGTAACTGCGCCCCTGAAGGACCAGGTGCGCAGCCTGGGAGTCATTCTGGACTCACAGCTGTCCATGGAGGTGTAGGTCAATTCTGTGTCCAGAGCAGCTTTCTACCAACTCCACCTGGTAAGCAGGCTGAGACCCTACCTGCCCGTGGACTGTCTCGCCAGAGTGGTGCATGCTCTGGTTATCTCCCGCTTGGACTACTGCAATGAGCTCTACGCGGGGCTACCTTTGAATGTGACCTGGAAACTACAACTAATCCAGAATGCGGCAGCTAGACTGGTGACTGGGAGCGGCCGAGACCATATAACACCGGTCTTGAAAGACCTACATTGGCTCCCAGTACGTTTCCGACCTCAATTCAAAGGGTTGGTGCTGACCTTTAAAGCCCTAAATGGCCTCGGTCCAGTATATCTGAAGGAGCGTCTCCACCCCCATCGTTCTACCCAGACACTGAGGTCCAGCACCAAGGGCCTTCTGGCGGTTCCCTCACTGCGAGAAGCCAAGTTACAGGGAACCAGACAGAGGGCCTTCTCGGTAGTGGCGCCCTCCCTGTGGAACGCCCTCCCACCAGATGTCAAAGAGAACAACAACTACCAGACTTTTAGAAGACATCTGAAGGCAGCCCTGTTGCGGGAGGCTTTTAATGTTTGATGTAGTACAGTATTTTAATAATTTTTTGGGAAGCCGCCCAGAGTGGCTGGGGAAGCCCAGCCAGATGGGCGGGGTATAAATAATAAATTATTATTATTATTATTATTATTATTATTATTATTATTATTATTAATGTTACTCGCTTACTACAGTTTTAGCTACTTGGCATGTGTCATATCAGTGCCCTGATCTCACCATGTGATTTTTTTTCTCTCTCTCTCCTCACCTCACTGGCAATTCTGTCTGATCCATCCTGGAATTAGTAGCTGAGATTTTAAATGAAAATAAAGGCCAGTCTTTGCTCATGGATAATGCCTAGAAATTGGATTTGATTAACATTATTGACACTATATATTGTTTAATTAAGCACATGCCCACACAGTGCAGGATGATGGCATTTGCACGCAAGCAGAGAAGGCAAATTCAGGATTGGGATGAAGAAGTCCTCTCTAGAGTGTGAATCAGGTGCTCAGATATGAGTTATGGAAAAAGAGACCGCAGGTGGGCTTGCAGCCTGGCAGGCAGCAAAGAAGATGGACGAACCTCCTCAGCAGCAAATAGCTGAATGTTAGTGCAGCAGGCAGTGAGACAGGATTGGATCCCCGGCACCAGGTCATTCCCATGAGCAGAAGGAGTGTGCTTTGTGCTGCGAGAGCCCCAGCTTGAGCTGTCTGTGGGTCTTTCTCCTGACCAGAGGTCAGAGGCTAGAGAATCGGGGCCTTCCTTACAGCCCACCTTCCCCCTCACAATGAACTGAGGGCCAAATGATGTATCTTCTGTTCCTTCTTACATTAGGTTTGAAAAACAGTATTTCATATTTATGAGCTGCACAACTATGTCTAGAGTTCCTCAGAATTGTGATGGGAGACAAGAGTGGTCCTCTGGAACCGTTACCAGAATGTCTATATGAGCATTTTTATTTTATTTTTAAGTTGCAAAGTCACCAGTTTCAAGAAGAGTAATGCTAGATTTATGACAGATTTTACTTCCTATTCCCCCCCGCCACCTTTCTACCTTCATTTTCTGTTGCTAACTCAACTAGAGATTTTGCAGCTGGGATCAGCCTGGGACGTAAGAACATCAAACATTGCTAATTCTGGCTGAACTCAGACTGGAGCTCATTTTATAGCTTACTTGAGCAAGGAAGGGATACTTTTATGCCATGATACTGTTAGCACAACTGTCATCCAGTGAAAGCGCTATGGAGTAATTAACAGTGGCTTCCAGGTTGCTTATAGGAGAACCCAGGGCTGTCTATTCTTTGCAAATCTCTTGCAACTTGGCCTCCCATACACCCACCCCTCCTTAGCTTAGAATATCAATAATAATACAGCCGTACCTCGGATCTCAAATGCCTTGGCTCCCAAACAAATCGGCTCCCAAACAATCAAAACTCGGAAGTGAGTGTTCCGGTTTTTGAATGTTCTTTTGGAAGCCAAACATCCAATGGGGCCAGGGGCGCCGACTTATAAAAAATATTGGGGGGGCCCATACCGACTTATAAAAATATTGGGGGGGGGCCCAAGACCTCCAAACCGCTGCTGCTGGGGGAACAAAAGGGGCGAGCCCCGGGCTGCCCCGACCTTAAGTGAACCTGTGAGGGCCTGCCCTTTGCGGCAGCCGATTGGCTGCCGCCGTGGGCGGTGAATATTAATGAGCTAGGGGGAATCCCCGCTTCTCGCAGGGCTGACGCCAGCCCTGCGAGATTGTTGATGGGTTGAGAGCCCGCAACCCCACCCCCTCTCTAGATCGGGAGTGGCTTTGTTTTAACTCATTATTGAATGTATTTTAAAAGGTAACTATCGTCAAACAAGGAAAATAAAAAATACCAACATAATTTTGTGATTTTACAAAGCATAATATAACTAATAATTTTCTTAAATTATTGGGGGGGGCAGAGCCCCCCCAAACGAATTTTTGAGGGGGCTTGGGCCCCCTCAGGCCCCATGGAGTCGGCGCCTATGAATGGGGCTTCCGATTGGCTGCAGGAGTTTCCTGCAGCCAATTAGAAGCCGTGCTTTGGAAGTCGAATGTTTTAGAAGTCGAACGGACTTCCAGAACAGATTCCTTTCAGCATGAAAAAGCTTCCCCATACAGGGCTATATCCAGATGTCTTCTTCTTTTTTTAAAAATATTTTTATTAACCCATTTTAACAAAACAATTATCAATCAAAATAACCAATTACATTTCCCCCTTTTCCCCCTCCCCCCCTCTCCCACCCCCTAAGGACTTACCTCAGCTCCCTCCTCTGATTTGTTTGCACATATTATTCTCTGCATGTTAAAAATTGTACATATCATTACCTTATCTGTCATATATTCTACTAATAAATTTGTGGATGTTTATTCAAAACCTGCCAAGGAGTCCAAATCATTTTGTTGTTGTTTTTAGACAGTTTGTTAAGTTCCCATTCTTCCTTGAAGTCACGGTTGTCCTTATATGTCAGCTTTGCCAACTCCGCATAGCTCATCAGTTTTTCTTGCCATTGTTCTAAAGGTTGTCTTCTAAAGGTTGTATAGTTACTTATCTCTTTAACCTGGGGAGGCATCAGTTTATTCCCCCCCACCCCTCTTTAGGCAGCTTTTCAGACTTTCTCCTTTCCCCAAGGCAGTGTTCCTTATTCAAAAACCAATCTCCATCTATCTCTACAAGTGCACCTTTTCCTTTTCAGACAAATGTGGGGAAGGAGAAAGGGAGGCTAGGTGTGGATCTCTCATCCGACAGAAGCTGCTGTGTCTGCTGTGGCTGCCTGCCTGGTACAATTTTCCTCTAGAGAAGAGAATTGGGGAGCATGCAAGCAGGACTGGGAAAGGTGCCCACTTAAGGCTGACCCAGATTTTTGTTGCAGAAATCAAGCAGGGGTGCTCACCTAAGTGGGTAAAAGGTAAAGGTAAAGGGACCCCTGACCATTAGGTCCAGTCGTGGCCGACTCTGGGGTTGCAGCGCTCATTTTGCTTTATTGGCTGAGGCGTACAGCTTCCAGGTCATGTGGCCAGCATGACTAAGCCGCTTCTGGCAAACCAGAGCAGCGCACAGAAACGCCGTTTACCTTCCCGTCAAAGCGGTACCTATTTATCTACTTGCACTTTGATGTGCTTTCGAACTGCTAGGTTGGCAGGAGCAGGGACTGAGCAACGGGAGCTCACCCCATCGCAGGGATTCGAACTGCCGACCTTCTGATCGGCAAGTCCTAGGCTCTGTGGTTTAACCCACAGCACCACCCGCATCCCACCCATATATGCAGATATGGAATGGGGACGGGGACAGGGAAATAAACATTGACGTCATTCATTATCTATTTTTTTTAAAATAATATTTATTGAAATTTCCAGAAAAATACAAAATATAAAAGGAAAAAAAGAAAAAAAAGAAAAAGAAAACATTTGTATTTAGGCCTTTTTTTCATTAACATCTTCCCAGGACTTCCCTTCCCCACCCCACTCCCTCTTGTATTCCATTTCCATCAAATTAGTTCCACAAGTTCTTACCCCAAATTTTAAGCTTATTATCGTTATTATCATTGACCCAATGTTCAATTTAATTCATCTTATATAACCACTTTCCCTATATATTCCACCGTCCTTCCACTTAAAAATATTTTTTCCCCTAAGATCGACCCCTGTTCCCTTCCACGAATTCCCCTCTTTAATACACAGAACAGAATAAAATAACAAAATAAAGAACAAAATATAATTTTACACCCTTTGGATTCCGAATTTCCCTCCCCCCTTTCCCGGTTTCGATCCCCAATGTCCATCAATCTATCTGTTGTCAGCCTGGAGACCCCACATCCATGTCCAAATCTCGCTCAGCTCCACTTTGCCGTCTTTAGTAGTCTTTGCCATCTTTTTAGTACTTTAGTTTCAAACACCCAGTCTTGGAAAAGCTCTATCTCAAGAAGGTCCATTTTTTCTTACATCCAGATCTCTATATTTAAGAGTAAAGTTCAAATTTTGTTTCTTAGTCCTTTTTAAATCTGAATGTCCCAAATGCTCCCAGTTCCAGCTTTATCCAATTCTTGTTGTTTTTTTCCCTAACTTTCCTCAGGTTTCTTTTCCTGTTCCGCTGCAAAAACATTCTAGTTCCAAAAACTTCTAGTTCCACTACAGAGGCTATATTTATTCAGGAACAAAAACTTACGTCCAGTCCCTTCCGTTCTTCAATAGATATGTCTATTGTCTCCTTTAGTGTAGAGACCTCTGTAGACAAAATAGTGTTTCATTTTTGCAGCTTTCCCAGGAGAGAAAAAGTCCTGTTCAAATCCATGAGTATTTTTCCACTTACAGCGATTCTTGTAGTGTCCCAAAGCCCCCTCTAGAGGGATTATGGTAACTTTGTTTCCTTCCAGATCACACCCAAAAGTCAGACTAAGTTGTTATCCCTTGTTTTCAACAATTTATATCCAAATTGTAACGAATCTAACCGGCAAAGTCATCGTAGCAAAGTTCTTTTTTTGTTCTCTAACTTTGACAGCTACTTTGACAGCTGTCAAAATCTTTACATCTCCTCACCAGGCTCTCTCTCGGATCACTCCCGGTTCCCGGGGGGGGGGGGGTTGTACTTTATCTCACACGATCCACTTTTCTCCTCCAGCACTATCTTGTAATTTTCCATCGTGAAATTAATAACTTTTATCAATAAAAAACAGACCCTTCTCTCGATCTTAGTTGTCAGATCCTTGCTTTAAATCCTCTACAACAGGGGGGAGACGGACTTCCTTTTTGCACCTCCCCCGCTCGTTCCGATTTTTTTTTAAAAAAATTCCCTTTTAAATCCAGTTTCCCAATTACTCACGGGTTGTTGTTTTTAGTCCAAATTTTCAATGGAAGAAGTCAGCACTCTCCGCCAAATGGCATGCGGCTTCGCTCGGCAGGGGAAGCGGAGGACTCATAGCACCACGCCACCCCCCATCCCCCGCTCCGAAGCCTTTAAAAAGGCTCCTTTGTGGGTCGGGGGGGGGGGCGCAAACGGTGCCCGTCGAGTCACCAGGTCCATAGGCATCTGCGCCCATGGTTTTTGAGGGTCCCCGCGTCGCCGGCGCGGCGGGACCCAGCCCCTGCCGAGCAGGCTCCCTCCAGAGCTCGGAGGGAGTCCGCCATTCGGCGATGGCACCAACCCGGAAGTCCCATGACGTCATTCATTATCTAAGGTAAGGGTAGGCAACCTAAGCCCCGGGGGCCGGATGTGGCCCAATTGCCTTCTAAATCTGGCCCACGGATGGTCCCGGAATCAGCGTGTTTTCACATGAGTAGAATGTGTCATTTTATTTCAAATGCATCCCTGGGTTATTTGTGGGGCATAGGAATTCGTTCACCCCCCCAAAAAAAAATATAGTCCAGCCCACCACATGGTCTGAGGGACGGTGGACCGGGCCACGGCTGAAAAAGGTGACCTTGTTGCAGTCAACTAGCATGGCCACTCTGTAGACTCAGGCTGGCAGTGGATCCCAAGCAGAGGTGGATCCCAGTGCTTGATAAGCAGACATGCCAGGGTTCCACTCCCTCAGCCTTCTCCCAAATGAACAGTAGCAACCACTACCACCACCAGTGCCAGATTTACGAATAAGCTAAACAAGCTATAGCTTAGGACCCCAAAAAATTTAAAGGGAAAAAAACCCTGAATGTATATTTCCAATATGTAAGATAAAAAACAAATAAAATAAAACCTACAAACAGCAACAGCATTTTGTGTTGTGTAGGCTCCTATAGCCTGCTCCCTAAAATATCACTGGTTTGCTCATATCTATATATAGCAGGCATGTCAAAAATCCAGTCCGAGGGCCAAATCCGGCCCCCTGGTCGATTTAATCTGGCCCCCCAAACAATTCTGAGAAGTGAATCTGTTGCGGCCCCCGAGTGCCTTGTGGTCGGCTTCTTCTGCACAGAAACCAATGCATCTACGGAGAGCTGCAACTCTCCAGCGTCAACCCTTGGAACCACTTTGGCCAGGCCTCACGCATGTTCACTTCATCAAATCTGTCCCTCTTTGAAAAAAGTTTGGACACCACTGATATATAGGGTGCCTACATTCTGCATGTGCAAATGGCTTTACATTCCTATTAGGTCCATAAATCACCATATAGCATATATTCAACACAAAAAACACTGACCATTTGTTGTTGACAAAGGACAGCTGGACATATAAAGGGCCACATTAGCTTCAGTAGCACAGGGCCTCATCAAACATAAATCCGGCCCTGACCACCACCAAAACCACTTTGAAGGGCTTGGGTCTGCCTGCGTACTAGGGCTTGAGTTCAATGCTCCCCAATGTTTGGGTTTCCCTAGTCCAAAGTGCATGGAGCTGCCTAAGACGGATGACGGACAAGCTTTGCCTTGAGAGACATGTATTACCGTATTTTTCACTCTATAAGATGCACCGGACCACAAGACACACCTAGTTTTTGGAGGAGGAAAACAAGAAAAAAAATATTCTGAATCTCAGAGGCCAGAACAGCAAGAGGGATCGCTGCACAGTGAAAGCAGCAATCCCTCTTGCTCTTCTGGCTTCTGGGATAGCTGCGCAGCCTGCATTCGCTCCATAAGACGCGCACACATTTCCCCTTACTTTTTAGGAGGGAAAAAGTGAGTCTTATAGAGCAAAAAATACAGTATATTGAGGAGAAGAACTGCTTTTTACGGTATGTAGGAAGAGCCACGTTTTTCTTCAGTGCGTGGCTGCAGGCAATTCAGAACAACTCACAGAAAGGCAGAGACGATTTAATTAAATATTGAAAAGTAAGGTCAAGTTATTAAAATAATTCTGCCATTTTTAGGAATAAACTTGCCTTTGGTACCTTGCCGCAGGCTGTTCTGCTGCGTTAATGCTGGGAGTTCCACTTTTGCCGGCCCATGTCTTGCTCTTGCCAGGCAAATTCATGAGGGAAGCAAATATGCAAATTGGGTGTCTTTGCGGACTCATCTGGGATTCGAATCAACAAACAAACACTTTCATGCAAAACCAGAATGGAACCCCTGAAGTCATGAGCCCGACTGCCTTTGAATCTCCATTCCTTTGATCGCAACAATTGCTGATTGCCACGGCTCTGATTTCCATAGAGATCGTTGCTTGCTGCTGGGAAATGAATGAGAGCACAGGGACTGCACACAGAGAAAGGAATGGCTCAGCATTCTGACAGCGGCTGGCCAGATGCCACAGGGAAAGTCTCAGGCATGAAAAGGTGGCAGTATCCAGACCTTCCTGTTTGCTGGTCCCCACATCTGACTGCTCATCATCTCTGCCCTGGAAGTGCCAAGCAGTCTCCCCCAATATGATACCCCCCAGATATTTTAAACCAGCTGCCCTCCAGAGCTGTGCTTGCTGGGAAAGATGGAGGTTATAGTCCAAAACATCTGGAGGGCATCAAGTTGGAGAAGGCTGGTTTGGAGACTCTGATGCATCTGTGATCCAAGACTCATTGAATCTAGATTCAGGTAGGTAGCTGTGTTGGTCTGACGCAGTCGAAATAAATTAAAAAAAATAAAAAATTGTCCAGTAACACCTTAGAGACCAACTAAGTTTGTTCTGTGTATATGGAAATGTACAGAAAAAGAAGGAACATTTTATCACATGTGGTGGGAATGTAAAAAGTGAAAAGCTTCTGGGAAATGATATATAATGAGATGAAAAAAATGTTGAAATATACATTTATAAAAAAACCAGAAGCATTTTTACTGGGCATTGTAGGAGGTGATATAAATAGAAAAGAATGTAAGTTGTTTTTATATGCAACGACGGCAGCAAGAATAATATTGGCACTAAAATGGAAGCAAGAAGAATTACCGACGAAAGAAGAATGGAGGATGAAATTAATGGACTATGCAGAACTAGATAAACTAACAGGAAGGATTCGAAACCTGCGGGACCAGAAATTCACAGAAGACTGGTGTAAATTTACAGACTATTTGAAAAGTAATTGTGATGATCAGACTACGTTTGTAGGTTTGCAAGAAGTTTTGTGAGGTGAATTATTGGAACTATTGCAAAAATGGATAAAGGGGAGGATGGTTAGTTAACATAATTAAAGGCAATATGAATTTAAGAAATGCATAAGAAGTGGTTAAAACAGTGGATCATCAGAGGTGCTGATGGAGGTCCAAAAAAAGATTGTATAAGTGGTGAAGTTTTGTGGTACGTATTATAATTTATATGTTAAAATTAATAAAAATTATTATTTAAAAAAAAGTTTGTTCTGTGTATAAGCTTTCGTGTGCATGGTATCTGAAGAAGTGAGCATGCACACAAAAGCTTATACCCAGAACAAATTTAGCTGGTCTCTAAGGTGCTACTGGACAATTTTTTAATTTTTTTCATTGGATCTAGTAAACCCCACCAAGTGATTCTCTTTTGTGATCTCCCAGCTTTGCCTAAATGAATGAAAAATGTGATGTTTACTGGTGAGGGATTAGCTCAGATCCCGACCGGATAGGATGTAGGTTCTTGATACATCCTCTCATGTCTTTTCTTTGGTTTATTTCAGATCTGAATGGATGTCTCCCGGAAAGCGATGGCCGAGCAGAACCCTTGCTTGGAAATGCAAGTCTTGTTCACCATGGATCCTGCTCCAAATAGGTTTGGGTCAGGAGGAGCAGAACAAGTCACAGGAGAAAGGATACCCTGGGAAATGTCTGTGCTGGTCCTGTCTGCGGCTCTGGAAGAGTCTGAACCAGCTGAGGAGTAACATATTCCCCTTTTACACTGATACGGCTGTCCGATAGTTTCTCTAATTGTTGAGGAGCTGAACAAGTTGCTGCCAGGAGGTCCATAATAAAGATTGCCCTCTGGCCAGTGCGGGACTCCTCTTACCTCTAAGAAGGAAATTAGTACTGAAAAGTCGGAGAGAATTGAGAGTGGGAAGGGACGGAAGGGAGAGGAAGGGAAAGGTTGGTGCTTTCAGGGGTACTGAGAATAGTTTTGGGCAGAAGGCAACTCCAGTAGGAGGCAGCGAAGGATTTGCTTGAGGTCATTCCATGAAGGAACCTCCATCCATACGTTGCAAAGCCTCCAGGAGCAATGATTGTGTCGAGGGTGCGGTGTTTCTGGGCTACTGCAGCCTGAGGACATCACATGAAGTCTCTGGGCCATCTGCCATTGCTTTGCTGGAACTTCTTCTGCGGCAGAGGACTTCTGCTGCCCGCCTTGTGACACTACATCAGAGATGAGCGCAGGCCTGCCTTTGTAGCAAGGAGGCCCGAGGGAAGAGTGGGCGCCTCCATCGTCTCACCATGGTGCTTCCACCCCCGGACAAGCGGCATGTGTGTCTCACCACTATTGTTATAATGACCAGCATGGCATTCATGGATGCTTATCTAGTGGAGCAGAATCAGGGGCCCCGTAAGATTGGCGTCTGCATCATCGTCCTGGTAGGAGACATCTGCTTTCTGATTGTGCTGCGCTACGTGGCTGTCTGGGTGGGGGCTGAGGTCAAAACGGCCAAGCGTGGCTATGCTATGATTCTGTGGTTCCTCTACATCTTTGTACTGGAAATCAAACTCTACTTTATATTCCAGAACTACAAGGCTGATAAGAGAAACCTGGAGACAGTGGCCAGGAAGGCACTGACCTTGCTGCTCTCCATCTGCGTGCCAGGACTATACTTGGTGCTCGTGGCTCTGGACAGCATGGAATACATCCGCACTTTTCGGAAGAAAGAGGACTTGCGAGGAAGGCTCTTCTGGGTAGCCTTAGACCTCCTGGATATCTTGGACATTCAAGCCAATCTATGGGAGCCACACAAGACGGGGCTGCCCATCTGGGCAGAAGGTCTCATGTTCTTCTACTGCTACATTCTTCTCCTGATCCTCCCTTGCGTATCGCTCAGCGAGATCAGCATGCAAGGCGAGCACATTGCTCCGCAGAAAATGATGCTCTACCCTGTCCTGAGCCTGGTGACCATCAACGTCGTCACCATCTTCATCCGCGCCATCAACATGGTGTTGTTCCAAGACAGCAGAGTCTCCACCATCTTCATCGGCAAGAACATCATCGCCATCGCCACCAAGGCCTGCACGTTCCTCGAGTACAAGAAGCAGGTGAAGGAGTTTCCCCAAAACGCCATTGCGCTTGAGCTGCAGCAGAACTCGGTGCCCCACAACCAGACGGTCCACAGTTCGCAGGGCATTGCCCACGAGCAGTCGCCCACCAGGGAGATCTTGGACACATGACAGGGCTCCTCGGGCGTTGGCGCTCGCTCACCTTCCCTTGGCGGAGTGGGAGAGGGGGATTGTGCTCTCACCCCAGCACCCAGAGCTGCCCCCACCCCCGGCACAAGGTTCTGATCAAAGCAGTGGGACACCCCATGCATCTCAGGTATTTCCTTGGGGCCCTCTAGAAAGGAAACAAAACCAAATGGACCTCCGGAGAAGAACTCTGCCCCAGTCAGCATCTGATCTTTTCTATCTGTTTGTTACCTGTGCATCACAACATGACGGGAATGAGGATTTTTGTTATCACAGTCTTTTCTAAGGAAGGGGAGGGGAGGGCGGGGAGAATCGGGCCTTGCACTTTTACCAGTGTCCCTGTAAACATGGGTGTCTTATTTAAAATGGCTGTGTTTACAGTTTCTTATTTTTAAGACGAAAAAGCCACACCCGTTTGATCATTGCTGGGAACTCCAGCAGAGTCCGGACAGTTTTATAACATCCGGCAGCAGCTCCTGGTTCTGTTCAGCTGCTCACAGCAGCCATGCCGTTCTCTTCAGGCGTAGGTGCAAAAGTTGAGGCGTGGCAACTCTCTGGGAAAAGAGAACCTCCAACATGGCCAAAGTGCTAAGGCAGCCGCGCCAGGAACAGTGTTTGACAGCCAACGGAATGCTTTGTAAGGGTCATTCTGATGCTTTGTCAAATAATTCAGCACAAGGTTCCTGGGTTTGTTTTTATTTTGGGGGTGGGGGTGTAGGACGGTTTTCTCATTTTCCAACTCTCAGTCCTGGTGGCTTGATTTTTCCGGGGGGGGGGGGGGTCGCCAGAGGGGGTCAGGGTGAGGAGAGCTGCCAGATGGGGCTACAAGTGGAAGCTGCAACCATAAGGATGATGCAGGTTCATTTTTATTCTAGCAGCAGCGGCGGCAGCTGAATTTAAAACAGGGCTGCTTTTGTATAAACCACACAGTCTTTCTCTAGGTGAGAGCAGGAGCCGATCCCTCTGTGCAGGTCAGAGGAGCAGCAGTCAGATCCAGCAGAGGATGGGCAGCAGTCGGATCCAAGCACCATGAAAATGCTACCAAGAATGGAAGCCCCATCCAAGCCGAAATAAGGTCTTGCAGTGTCTGTGTCCTGCTTTGAAGCTGCTAGCAGCAAATAAGGCCGACACCCAAGCAGAGCCATGTCCCAGTGGCCCCTTCCTTATCGCTGATCTTTTCTCCAATTTCCACACCAACCTCTGGCTTCTCCTGGGCAGCCTCGCAGTGTCTGAGGGCAGCTGCTCCCATTGCATGTGTCATGCACCATGTGCCGTACACCTCCCTGCCCCCTTCAGCCATGAGGTCCATTGCTCACTTGCCCCGTTCAGCTGCACAGGAGAAGGAGTCCCATTTGGTGGCCTGCTGCCATAGCCCAAGCAGTCAAGTTCCCAATTGTGCTGAGGTTGCCACCGGCCCGTGTTTTCATTGTACATTTTGATCCCTCGGCCTGGGTGTCAGAACAGAATACATCAGTTCCCTTATGCAAACCAACAATGGGGTGCCTCTCTGAGGAGGTGGGCCTTGGTGCAAAAGGAAGGGGGCTGGCAAACCCCATGGGCTGCCATTTCTTCCTCTAACCTGCCCCCCTCAACTAGGCAAGCGATTCCCAGCCATTGTGTTCCATGCCACCATGCGGATGGCAGAGGAAGGAGAGGGACCCTGAGGCTCAGCGGCAGAGGAAAGGTTTGAGCTTTCTGACCCATGGAATTGTCGCTCCACCAAGTATGAGAGATATGAGGAGATGGAAACAGAGGGTGAGCAGAGGAGGGGTGTGTCCGGGAAAATGTGGGTGACTCAAGGGGGTCTGTGCTGCGGAGTCTTGCTTTGCAAAGTGTTGTGCTGGGAGCAGCAGCCTCTTGGGCCCTGAAACCATCCCTTCCCTCCAGGGGGGCCTTCATTGCATATCCACCACTCCTACGAATCCGCTACTCTCAGGCCATAACAGCAGGGTGTGTGTTTTGGAGTCATCCAGCTATAGCCGTCCCAAAAAGGAAGTAAGAAAGATGCCCAACAAGAGGGCACTCTCAGATCATGTTGTCATTTGCCTGGGAAGCGACACAGTTCCGAGGGAGAGTTTGGTCCCTGCACAGAACTCTGTTTTTATTTTGTTTGAAGACAGTTCTGTTTTTATGTAATAAAGGGTTCTGGACACCCAGCGGGCAGCTGCTTTCACTATCTGTGTGTCTTATTTGCCAACACTTCAATTTCATCCCTGCTCTTCTCCAGAAGTCCGCACAACATCTGCAAACAGCTGTACAGGAAGTCCATCTCTGTAGGATCCTCCTCCCGGTCTTTCTCAGGAGGCCAGCTAACCAGTTTCATGCAGCCAAGTTATGGCAGAGAACCCCTCCAGCTGATATTCTTCCCCAAACCCATCCTACTACCTTGCAGCCCCCGTTGCAGAACTAGGACCAGCTGGTTTTGTACCTCTGCATGCAGGAAGGTAAGGTTAAGGAGACAAGGAGCCCACTTCCTAGGAGCGGACCAGCACACCCCCAGGCAGTCCACCAGGAAGGCTGACAGCCGCTCTTGCCATCACCTGATGGGTTTTTGCTTTTGGGACTGGACATGGATCATTATTTTGTAGTGGTTGCTTGTTATAGGGATGCAAGTGGCGCTGTGGTCTAAACCACAGAGCCTAGGGCTTGCTGATCGGAAGGTCAGCGGATCGAATCCCCATGACGGGGTGAGCTCCCGTTGCTCAGTCCCAGCTCCTGCCAACCTAGCAGTTTGAAAGCACAGCAGTGCAAGTAGATAAAAAGCTACCGCTGTGGTGGGAAGGTAAATGGCGTTTCCATGCGCTCTAGTTTCCATCATGGTTTCCCGTTGTGCCAGAAGCAGTTTAGTCCTGCTGGCCATATGACCTTGAAAGCTGTCTGCGGACAAACACCAGCTCCCTCGGCCTGAAAGCAAGATGAGCGCCGCCACCCCATAGTCACCTTGGACTAGACTTAACTGTCCAGGGGTCCTTTACGTTTACCTTTAGTGGTTGTTTGTAAAAGAATATTCTGGTGTACTGGTTCACTTCCCCTTCTCTTGGATGGTGGGGATATCAGAGCAGCTTTTATGAAGCCAATAACATCCTCTGGAGAAGAAAGCAACACAAACCAAAGTCACAGACAGGTGCATTGTTGTCCCACTGTGCTGGTCCAGGGGGGAGGTTACCGTGGGGCGAGGTCCAGGACCTGAGTTGAGGGTCGGCAGACAGTCCTCCTCGGGCGAAGCGGGGTCCACAGCGGGAAGCCGGGCAAGGACAGGAACTCTGGGGAAAACAGGACTGGATGCTGGCCGAAACAGCTCATCAACAACATTGCTCCCACAACCTGGGACCGGGCTGACTGGCCTTTATCTTCTCTGAGGCCAGGGGCAGTCCCGGCCCCCAGGAGACCCGCCTCTCCTGGCCTTAAGGTGAGCACTCCTCCTGGGAGAAACCAGTTCTCTTCGCCTCTCTGCCCTGAGCCTCTGCAGTTCAGGAGAGGCTGAAGGGTTACTGGGCCCAGGGGGAGACTCACCTGTAGGCACTGAGTCCTCAACCACCTCTGGAGCCAGAGTGGATTCACCTGGTGCCTGCTCCTGAGGATCCGGCACAGGTGCAGGCGCTTCAGAATCAAGGCCCTGCCCCAGTTCAGCCGGCCCTGGAGGCGGGGACTCCTGTGCAGGCTGGGATTCCTCTGGTTCAGCCTCTGAATTGGATTCCCAGGCCATCACACCCACTCCAAATCATACTGGGAATGTGTGGAGTCTCTGCTGAGCTGTTAGCTAGGAGATGTTCAGTTCATTGGAGTGGAGGCTCTTTGGATAGTTCTCAATCATGGCAGGGACAGGCATTTAGTGTTGCTTTTTTCCCCCTTAGCACCCCACAATCCACTTAATCAAAAAGGTAAAAGGTAAAGGACCCCTGGACGGTTAAGTCCAGTCAAAGGTGACTATGGGGTTGTGGTGCTCATCTCGCTTTCAGGCCGAGGGAGCCGGCGTTTGTCCACAGACAGTTTTCCAGGTCCTGTGGCCAGCAACACTAAACCGCTTCTGTGACGGAAACCAGAGCTCATCTCCTGGCCAGGAAGTTTAGGGCTGTGCCAGAACATTGCCCTGAATTTGGCAGCTCCTTTTAAATTGCAACATCAGGACCCCTTGGGCCGGTTTTCCCAGATGGAGCTTCCTTGGAGGGCTACAGTGGTAGCAACATGGCCTGCCGTCCCCTGGCTTGCCCAGCAGGCAGAGGTGCAAAGGAACCTAGATGAAGGCAAGTTCCAGGGAGGACTCCAGGGGGCCGCCCCGAATTCAAAGGATACTGCGACTCACCTCTTAGCTAGGTGCTGTTGCTGCAGCTCTTCCCCTCCACTGCCCCAGGTACAGAGTGTCAGCATTTAATGGCTGTATTGTAGCACCCTGCTTGTGGTTAACGCTTAGCTGGAATGAAATATTCAACGCAGCAATAGACAAATTAAAATAATAATTTATTTGTCAGACAAATAAATGAGAGACACAGTGGTATATGGTTACCAAAGCTCTGCCCACTCCAGCCCTGATGGTCAGCACTTATATTTCCTCAGCTCAGCCCCCTTGCTCCTCCTTTGGCTGCCTCTGTCCAATCAGCCTGGTTGAAATTCCTATTGGCTGTTTGCTAGAACCAATCATAAAAGATACACCCATTTCCTATTGCCTTTTATGGGAGACAAAGAGCTATATTTCCTTCTATCTATAAATGGCAAATAAGTAGTCATATAACTTACATTTACGACCAGGCACCTTAATTACCAGATACCCTTTGGCACCTGTTGCCCTATTCACTGCACAACAGATGGCTAATGGTTTTAAATTTTTATTTTAAACAGATGTCAGAGATCTTGGGTTCACATTCTCACGCATCATCAATGAAAGATTTGCTTCTTTGGAGGTCTTTAAGCAAAGGCCTGACAACCATATGTCAGGAGTGCTCTGATGGTGTTTCCTGCCTGGCAGGGGGCTGGGCTTGATGGCCCCTGTGGTCTCTTCCAACTATATGATTCTATGAAATAAGAATCTAACATTTCTTACTTTCTAAATCCTTTGCATAATTACATTTAAGCCAATATATTTCATACATTAACATATATAGCTTTTTAGAAGGAAAGGAAAGGCCTTTTCAAAGTAAAAAGGGAACAAACTTAGTAAAAGCTAAATTCTCTAAGTTCTCTGAAGCTTCAAAGCAGTTTCAGAGAGCTGCTTTGCCTAGTTCAGCTTCTGTTTCTATTTGCCCTTTTCACCTTATGAAAATGTGGCTCAAGTCTCTAACGGGAGGCACAATAATTCTTACTATTTACCAACTCTTAATTGCAGCTTGATTGTATTCTGTAATTTGTATGGTCAGTGTGACCTTTTGTTCCCAGCCTGTAATTTCCTTTTACAACCCTGAGGCACTGCTATAGATCAGGGGGGCCCTTGATCAAGAAGATAAACAGCTGCCAGTCTTTTAGACAGCTGGTCTTCTGTCTGGCATTAAAACACACAAGCACCTGCAAATATATTTTTAAGCTCATTTTAAAATACAGGCCTTGATCAATAATACAGATCTTGATCAGATGCCTCAGTATGAGAGTCAATGATTCAGTCCCAGACTCGGAGCATCATGCTAAGCTTTCTGCACGCTGGGCATGGTCTATGCCATTAGAAAAGATGCTGCCGCCGAAGGGAGCAGTGGGGCAGGCATGGAGAGGGAGGCTTCTTTTGGGTGAAAGCCAGAAGGAAGGGGAGATGACCCATTTTCTTTCAAAGAATAAGCAATCCATTCGGAAGTGATGCTATGTGGTTCCTTGGCAGCAAATCCTTTCAAAGGACGAGGCTTATACTAAAGTAGGGAAGAGATCTCAGAGTCACAGTGGGAGGATAAGATTTTTATTTTGTGGGGGGAGCAGGGTGAGGAGTAACCGAAAGAGGCAGTTAAACAGCCACCAGCATGACTCGATGGAGGCTCCCTCCCCCATCATTTTAGGGACCATTCTCTGTCACTCCCTCTTATTTAGATGCTAATACTCAAGTTCCTGGTTGAACCAATCCTGCAACTCATAGGAGGCAGCTTAATGCAACCCCTGGCTCAGCCTGTGGCAGCTGTGAAAAGGGCAAATGTCATGTTAAGAGATCGTGGCACTGGCAGTCTTTTTTCGGATCCCTTTCCTAATGATCTTTTACCATTGTGGGAATGTTCAGGGAGGCAGGAGAGGATATATTGTTTAATGATATCCTTCCTAACTTGCATTAGCAAGCTCTATATGGTAGCAGAGTTTAAACATTCCCCTTTAAACGCACAGCGGTTTGCTTGTTGCAGGCTCATCTGAGCCTCTCTGTATAAGATTCCTGGTAAGATCCCTTCTTGTCCCTCTTAAAAAGAACAGACACGACAATCTTATTAAAGTCTGTATAAAAGCAATTTACTCACATTCATTCAGTTCACAGTTGGATCCCCGAAGGCAGACTTAGGTTACAAAAGTATACATACATGTGGAACTATCCCATAAGGGAGTTAGTCCCATGTGACTGCCGACAGTCACTTCTGCTAACACGTGAAGAAACAAAATGGAGAAAAGCAGCGAAAGAAGAACGTGTGCTCCCCTACCCAGATTAGACCACACCCACATCTAGTCACATGCAGAGGAAGTTTGTCCCAGCTCAGGAGGAAACAGGAAGTTTTCTCCTGGCTGGTACAAATCATCCCCTAGCATGACCATTCTAGGAATGTTGTACTTCACTGTTATGTGTTCCACATGCCACAAGCGTGGGGTTCACCTTGATCACAGCTGCCCTTTCTACAAATCTGTGGTGCAACCACAATTGGATCTTGTGTTCAGCTCTAGGCAGGCTTGTCTCCAAAGGGAAAAGGTTCAGGAGGAGGCTACTGAATGACCGGGCTGCCGAAGCAGGGGGAGAGGGAGGCTTAGCAATGATGGAGGAAGCATCATGGAGGAAGCAGGTTCTTTTCCCTCTCATAGTACAGTGGTACCTCGAGTTACATACGTTCAGGTTACATACGCTTCAGGTTACAGACTCCGCTAACCCAGAAATAGTGCTTCAGGTTAAAAACTTTGCTTCAGGATGAGAACAGAAATCGGGCTCCGGCAGTGTGGCAGCAGCAGGAGGCCCCATTAGCTAAAGTGGTGCTTCAGGTTAAGAACAGTTTCAGGTTAAGAACGGACCTCCGGAACAAATTAAGTACTTATCCTGAGGTACCACTGTACTAGAACTGAACTGGGAAGAGGGAAACTTCTCATGCCACCTTCAGCTCCTTGCATGGGACATGGGTAGCACTGTGGTCCAAATCACTGAGCCTCTTGGGCTTGCCAGTCAGAAGATTGGCGGTTTGAATCCCCAGAACAAGGTGAGCTCCCGTTACTCTGTCCCAGCTCCTGCCAACCTAGCAGTTTGAAAGCACAACAGTGCAAGTAGATAAATAGGTACTGCTGCAGCGGGAAGGTAAACGGTGTTTCTGTGCACTCTGGCACTCGTCACAGTGTTTGGTTATGCCAGAAACGGTTTAGTCCTGCTGGCCACATGACCCAGAAAGCTGTCTGTGGACAAACACCGGCTCCCTCAGCCTGAAAGTGACATGAGCGCCCAGGGGTCCTATACCTTTTACCTTTACCTTGGAGGAAAAGGGAGATCGGGGGCTGAAGTGAAAATGGTCGCCAGGGAGGGCCGGCTCGCTCATGAGACAGACTGAAGCAGCCACTTCAGGCGGCCAAATCCTGCGAGACAGTTCCCCGAAGCCGCCTCCCTTGGGCACACAGCTGCAGCAGTTTGTAGCTGGATCTTGTGGATCTCTTGCCGGAATCCACTGCTGCTGCAGAACCCTGGCAGGCAAGGCTTCCAGGATGGGGAAGGGAGCAGTGCCGGGGGGGGGGCACCTTTCCAATTTGCCAGGCTACCCCTGCCAGTAGGTGATGTACTGAGGGATGCTTCAGTGACAACAGTGACAACTCGTGCGTGGGGGGGGGGGAGCGGCAGTCTCATCACTGAAACTGTTTTGAATGTTTATTGTGGCAGCAGCTGTTCTTTCCTTCCCTTCTTAGGAGCTCCGCTGGACCTGACGAAAGGCTTATTTAATGCAGAATCCTCTTTCCCCCAGAGACCAACCATATGCCTCTGGGAAGGGGGGCAAAAGCTCCCTCCCTCCCCACGATTCCCCAAATCTGCCACCGTGAGGCTGCCTCTGGGCCTGAAGGCAGTATAAGCACCATCCGGATTAGTCGCCATTGGTGGTCTTCTACTCCATAATTCTGTCTGTGAACAGAATATTATAATTAATTATACCGCCCTATACCCAGAGGGTCTCAGGGCTCTTCACAGAACAAGATCAACATAAAACACCACAACAAATACAGTGGTACCTTGGGTTACAGACGCTTCAGGCTACATACGCTTCAGGTTACAGACTCCGCTAACCCATAAATTTTACCTCAGGTTAAGAAGTTTGCTTCTGGATGAGAACAGAAATCGCGCGGCGGCGGCAGCAGGAGGCCCCATTAGCTAAAGTGGTGCTTCAGGTTAAGAACAGCTTCAGGTTAAGAACGGACCTCCAGAACGAATTAAGTACTTACCACTGTTATCAAAACGGAAGCGACAACCCAATAACACTGCCCCCCTCCCCACCAAAAGACTCACGTTTTAAGAGGGTATAGGATGTCAATCAGGTCAACCAAAGGCCTGGTCAAAAAGGAACGTTTTTGCCTGGCGCCTAAAGGTGTATAATGAAGGCGTCAGGAGAACTTCCCCAGGGAGAGCATTCCACAGACAGGGAGCCACTACTGAGAAGGCCCCGTTCTCGTGTTGCCACCCTCCAGACCTCTCAAGGAGGAGGCACAGGAAGGAGGGCCTCAGAAGATGATCTCAGGGTCCAGGTAGGTTCATATGGAAAGAGGCAGTTCTTGAGGTGTTGCGGTCCTGAGCCATTTAAGGCTTGATAGCTCAAAGCCAGCAATTTGAACTGGGCCCGGAAACAAAGCTAGGAGAAGGAGGTGTTGGAAGCTGGAGAAGCAACAGGGTTTAGTGAGCAGGAAGCAGATGGGGCAGAGGGCAGTTCAGACTCAGAGGCAGGAGAAGAGGAGTACCAGGAGTCAGAAATCATACGGACTGCTGAAGAATCCAGGGAGTCTTCCCCTCCTGCTGCGACCAGTTCCCCTGCCCCTGGTTTCCCAGAACATGCAGATAAATGTAGAGGACAAAACAAAGGAGCCTTAAGCTGCTGGGGAAGGAGCCTTAGAGAGCGGTGGAAATGTGAGGACCTTCGGTCTTGTAACAGCTTCAGTGGGGCAAGACCTACTGGGAAGTCTGGCTGTGATCTCCAGGCATGAGCTGTTTTGGTGTGGGTTTTTTTTTAAAGAAAGAATTCACTGACAGCGGTTGTTTTATTGTTGATCTGCAACAGACTCCAGCTGCTGACACTCTCTCAAGGCATGAGAAGGCTAGGAATGTCCCACAAACAAAAATTTAAGTGCAGCTTAAATTTGCGACCTTACAAAAATTGGTTTTTATGATATCGTTGCTGAAACAGACATACGGTAAAATGGAACAGGTGTGAGGGCCATCAGAAAATTAAGGAAGTGTTTAAAAGCAATAAATATTACTTTTTTTAAAAAAAAGAAAATTAAGGAAGTGGCTTATATTTGGGTATTGTTTGTTTTTCTTTTCCCCCCTTTGAATTTTAAAGGTGCAGCTTATATTTGGGTGCAGCTTATATTCGGATCAATACGATATGTTGTGATCTTTTCTTCTTCTTTTATTAAATACTTTTATTTTGCTTTAAACAAATACATATAAATATAGACAACCAAAATTACAAAAGAAAATTCCTTAATAATAATAATAATGAAAAAAGCTTAAAAAACTACAAAAAAAAAATCAAAGTGCATGGCATAGAACATAAGCCATTATGGGAAAGAAAAAAGAAAAAGGAAAGGAGGAGGAGGAGGAAAAAAAGAGAAAAAGAGGAAGATGAGCCAAAACACAAGAAGGCTCATCTATTGTACGCTTCCGTCAAGGTCACAACAGATCATTATTCTTATCAATTCTATCTGCATTCCATAGATTTCCTCATCTTGGTATCAGGGAACATTTCCCTATGCGGTATCATTCTAAACATAACCAGGTCTTTCTTGATGAACCCTTATCCCCTAGATAATTATTTAAACATTCACATTCTTCTTTCACCATCTTTTTAGGTTTATCTCTTATTGCATCTGTCAGCTTTGCGAGCTCCAAGTACTCGCACAATTTGACTACCCATTCATCTTTAGTGGGTGTATTTTTATCTTTCCTGTGTTTTGCCACTATAACCCTTGCTGCTGACGTCGCATTCATAAATAACCTGTGAACCAACCTGAGACCTCCAGGTATAGGGCGGTATATAAAATATCATCATCATCTGCTCCCTCTTCTCCCTCTGACCATGCATCATTGTCCCATCACCAATCCCCTGGCTCTGAGCCTTCTTCCCCTGGGGGTTCCCAACTTGTTCCTCCCTCAGCATCCAGCCAGCCCAAGAAAGTGAATCTGGAAGCCTTAGGGCTTCATCTTGGTGTCACAGGTGGCTGTAGCAAAATACATGCAAATTGCACAGAATCCAGCTTTCGGGTGTAACTTTAAAGCAGTGGTACGGTAAAGGTGGAGTACTGTGTCACCTGGAGTACTGTGTTCACTGGAGTACTGTGTCCAGTTCTGGGCACCACAGTTCAAGAAGGACACTGACAAACTGGAACGTGTCCAGAGGAGGGCAACCAAAATGGTCAAAGGCCTGGAAACGATGCCTTATGAGGAACGGCTAAGGGAGCTGGGCATGTTTAGCCTGGAGAAGAGGAGGTTAAGGGGTGACAGGATAGCCATGTTCAAATATATAAAAGGATGTCACATGGAGGAGGGAGAAAGGTTGTTTTCTGCTGCTCCAGAGAAGCGGACACGGAGCAATGGATCCAAACTACAAGAAAGAAGATTCCACCTAAACATTAGGAAGAACTTCCTGACAGTAAGAGCTGTTCGACAGTGGAATTTACTGCCAAGGAGTGTGGTGGAGTCTCCTTCTTTGGAGGTCTTTAAGCAGAGGCTTGACAACCATATGTCAGGAGTGCTCTGATGGTGTTTCCTGCTTGGCAGGGGGTTGGACTCGATGGCCCTTGTGGTCTCTTCCAACTCTATGATTCTATGATTCTATGAAAGGTAAAGGGACCCCTGACCATTAGGTCCAGTCATGACCGACTCTGGGGTTGCAGCACTCATCTCGCTTTATTAGCCGAGGGAGCTGGCGTACAGCTTCTGCGTCATGTGGCCAGCATGACTAAGCCTCTTCTGGCAAATCAGAGCAGCTCACGGAAACACCATTTACCTTCCCGCTGGAGCAGTATCTATTTATCTACTTGCACTTTGATGTGCAACTGTTAGGTTGGCAGGAGCAGGGACTGAGCAACGGGAGCTCACCCCGTTGCGGGGATTTGAACCGCCCACCTTCTGATCGGCAAGTCCTAGGCTCTGTGGTTTAACCCACAGCGCCACCTGCGTCCCTTGCAGTGGTGCTTCGCAGTAAATCAGGTGGTACAAGTTCAACCACCTGAAAAGCAGGGCCTTGAGACATTGTGGGTGGAAGGGGGAGGGGAGAACCCTGCAAAACTTGTTCAGCCAGAGACCATGGAAACCCTGACAAACCCAGATGTGTCCTGCTGGCACCATGGGCTCCTCAGCCCTGCCTCCCGGTCTATGAAAAGCCTATGGATCTGTGCTATAAATAACATTGCTTGTTAGAGATCTGCGCTGCTCCCACACCTGCATTTTCATGTAAATTAATTCTTGAGGAGGAAACTGGAGCTCTCGGAGGAGTTTCCATGGCTACTGGTGCATGGAGGTCCAGTTGCACGCACTTAATGACTGCGCCTTCTCGCTGTTTATGGAAATAAAACAAATACCTCTGGTGAGCGTATTCTCAAAATGGGAGAAAATGTCAGAGTTCGGGACAGAAGCATAACAGACAGATGAACTGTGAGAATTGCAGCCTGTGATCAGCTACTCGGCCAGAGTAGCACATTAGTTAAATGCCCGTCTCCCCCCTTGGGAGCAGCCAGGAGTTGACGTTGGAGAGCATCCTTTGCAGCCACAGTCTCATCCCTTTTGGATAACGCTATGATTAATTGAAATTAAATTGAAATACTTTGTTGTCACTTGTACGACTTGTATACAGTGAGATTACACGAGCAACCCCCACTCAGCTCTCTTAGTCTTAATTCCCCTCGTTTACTGACGCACACCCACCAAACCCCAAAGTCAGTTGCCCTGTTGTTATCTTTTCATTCAGCAGCCTAACAGCCCACGGATAGAAGCTGTTCTTTACCCTGTTGGTGTGAGTAATCATGCTTCTGTATCTTCTGCCTGAGGGCAGGAGATCAAGAAAGTGCCGGCCAGGGTGTGAATCATCCCTGAGAATTTTCCTCACTCTTCAGGGTGTGAATCATCCCTGAGAATTTTCCTCACTCTCCTGAGGCAACTTTCTTCCGCTATTCACGGGACAGCCCATAATATCTTGTGCTGTATTCACCACCCTCTGTAGGCACTTCCTATCAGTTGATGTCAAACCAGCGTACCACACCATGATGCAGTATGAAAGGACATTTTCTATTGTGGACCGGTAGAAGGAGATCATCAAATGTTGATTCACATCGTTCTTTCGCAATACTCTGAGGAGATGGAGTCACTGTTGGGCTTTCTTAACCACCCGGGATGTATTGATTTTCCAAATAAGGTCTTCACTGAGATAAACTTGTAATCACTGAGCAATCTGCCCGCACGCAGTGAACCTGCAAGCTTTACCGTTCCTAACCTGGAAAAATGTGAGTAGGGGATTCAAGTGTAGAGTTAAGAGATGCCCAGAACATCTGGCCCAGCTCCCAATGTTCTTTCATATGTGGTGGACATGTAAAAGGCTAAAAGAATATTGGGAAATAATCCATGATGAATTGAAAAGCATGTTTAAAAGTACTTCCCCCGCCAAAAAACCAGAGTCCTTTCTGTTGGGGATAATTCGGACTGAAATTCCCAGGTATCAAAAAAAAAGAAAAGGTTATTTATGTACTCTACAACTGCGGCCTGTGTTTTGTTAGCCCCAAAATGGAAAACGAGTGAGGTCCCAACCAAAGAAGAATGGCAACTTAAGTTGACAGAATATGCACAACTTGCAGGGTTAACATATAGAAGAAGAGAAGAAGAAGAACATACGTTTGAAGAGGATTAGAAAAAGTTTATTGAATATATTGAATTGTGTACAACTTAAAACACTGGCGGCATTAAGATAAATGCAACAATGAAAATAAGTTTTGAGGGATGAAGTAATGGAAAACTGATTGGTATAGTTTTTGTAAAATATGCAGGGATTTATGATATGTAAAATGAACCATGAAAAGAGAAGAAGGGAAGTCATTGATATCTTAAGGATGTAAAATTATTTTAAATTATTATGCAGAATCATTATTTTTTAATCTTTTTTAAAAAATAACATTCCACATTCCAGCCTCTGTTGCAGATCTTACTGGTAACCATGACCATAATCATAGTTGTCATATACCAGTAATATGGCTAAAAAAGACAATGATTGTACAAAGAGGATCTGAGCTTAAAATAAGCAGAAAAACTACAGAACCAGGTGCTGACAAAAGACCAAAATTTAACAGCTGCCATTTTTCAGCGGCACAGAAATGGGGTGTGACACAATGGTTCCCTCTTTGTCTGTTGCTGCCCCATTGTAAGATTTCCTTAATGCATCCAATATTATTACTTATCTTGGAGTTATCATTGTCCAATTCACTCCAAAGCGGCGCCAAACTGTGGGAAAAGGCCCCCCCCCCCCACAACGTTTGGAAGTGAAAATAGATATATAAAAGTCAGTGCTTTATGTGATTCAGCCACATGGTGCAGCAATACACAAAGATTAAAGAAGCCATGATAGCCGGCTCTGAAAGGCTGGGATGGTTTGTGTTTTCAGAGACATGGCCACAAGGCTAGGGGTTAATGACTTTCAACACCTCACAGTCATGTTGACACCATGAACTGAAGGGTCCCAGTGTTACTCTGAGCCTCGGCCACAAGGAATGTGCAGCAGCAGAAAAATGCTAACGCTGCACCAACGGAAGTCCAGGGTCCTGATCAAGGGAAGTCATAGTCCTGCTCTCTCCTGCCTTGGTCAGACCACACCTGGAGTCCTGTGTCCAGTTCTGGGCACCACCATTTAAGAAGGATGTTGACAAGCTGGAATGTGTGCCGAGGAGGGCAACCAAGATGATCAAGGGTCTGGAAACTAAGCCTTATGAGGAACGCTTGAAGGAGCTGGGTATGTTTAGCCTGGAAAAGAAGAGACTGAGAAGAGATCTGATAGCCATCTTCAAAAATCTTAAGGGCTGTCACATGGAAGAGGGAACAAGCTTGTTTTCTCCTGCTCTGGAGGGTAGGACTCGAACCCATGGCTTCAAGTTACAAGAAAGGAGATTCTGACGAAATATTCGTAAAAACTTTCTGACAGTAAGGGCTGTTTGGCAGTGGAACAGACTCCCACGAGAGGTGGTGGACTCTTCTTCCATGGAGGTTTTTAAGCAGAGCTAGGATGGCCATCTGCCATGGATGCTTTTGCTGAGATTCCTGCATCGCAGGGGATTAGGCTAGATGACCCCTGGGTCCCTTCCAACGCTCAGATTCTATGATTCTATGAAAATGATCTGGATTAATGACTGCCACCCACCAATTTCATATTCAAAACTGCTTCCCACCCCGTTATTACTATATATAAAGAATACATTAAAGTAGACAAAAGACAACTTACAAAAAGGATCAATAAATGTGTCACCTTTATTATAATCACATGGCAGATTTTCTTTTGTGAATGAAATAAAATGGTTTCAATCAGTTTTTAATAACCAACAATCAAACGAAGAGCTTGGGGAGCATTCAGTGCTTTTTTTCTTTAAAAATGTTTAGGGGTACTCTCATTTTGACTTGATATAATCACCACTTTACAGTTCAAATCGAGGAAAATAAAAACAGTAAATAGACAAAAGTACAAAGAACATGCATTACCTCATATTACACAACACCTTTGTCCCATCTTTTGTTTTTACAGAGTCCTCATTAACTTTACACTTCTTTTCTGGCTGTGTTGATGAAAAATAGTTTGGAATTTTCCTACTCATATTAAAATACTGCCCCTCAGTGAGGCCAAACTTTCATCGCTAAAACACCACACATCCACATTTCACACATTAAACGCTCGCTTCCGTCTGAGACTCAGGAAACACCGGGAATGGAAATAAGGCTGCTATCGGGGGCAGCTTTGGAACTGACGATTCACCGTACTAGAGAAGAAACTAAGAAATTCTAAAATCTTTGTTTCTTCTCCTGTTAGATTCCCAAAATGTTTAGGGGTATATGTACCCCTGCATCCCCCCCCCCCCGAAAAAAGCACTGGGTAAATTTAAACATGGCTTAGATCAACTCCCTAGATGTTCAGTGTCCAGGGGTTCAGTGCCTGGCACCCACAAACTCATGGCAAAGGGGAGCCTGGCACCCACAAACTCATAACATTTCACTTCCTTGCAACCTAAGGAAAGCTGTTTATTGGCAGAACACACTGGGCAGAAACTGAAAGAAACAGGGGGATGAGGAGGTCTAAGGGTGAAGTCCTGCTCCTGTTCATCGTAATACTGGACAGAATACTATAGGGTGTTGAGAAGGGTTATTTTTAACTATTAAGTGAGAAACAGCATCCATAGTCTAGCCCAGAAGTGTTGTCCCTTGGTGACTCCGCCATGTTGAAAAGTGTGTGTTTGCAAGGTGTTTCTTTTTCCCCACTTTTTTTAAAAAAAAATAAAATATTTTTATTAAGTACAAATTAGAAAACATACATATTTACAACAAAAGAAAATACAAAAGAAAAAGAAAATACATATAACCAAGGGGAAAAAATTAGAGAATATTTTGTCTCTTTTCATATTTACAGTTATTTATACCTCTATAAAATGTTATTCACAATAAAGCAGTGAAATGAAAGATATCAGAAAAAAGGACAAAGAAAAATAAAGAAGTAAAAGAAAAAGATCATAGGTGAAAAATTTTAAAAATAGATAAGTACTCACAATACATAGTCATTTCCCATCTATATTTATATTCATTTGTATAATTTCATCTTGTCCTTATCTACCTTAAAAAAAGTGTGTGTGTTTTTTTAAAAAAAGACTTCCACCGTGTTTCCTGTCCTGTTCAGAAATGCACCGTGCCGGATGAAGCCAGCTCTAGTTCTTTTCTAAATTGAATAAAACCACTTAACCCACTGGAAGATATATCTGAAAAATAAATATTAAGGAGAGCAATGCCCATTGTTAAGGAAGGTAGCTAAAGTAACGGAGTCATGTTTTCCATTGTGACACGTCCCCTGCTGATTGGTTGGCTGAGAACTTTGGACGGAGCATCTATTAGAGAGAGCTTTCTGAGAGAAGGAAAGCAGGAGACGTAAATTTTGATTTGGAAAAAAAATGAAACCATCTCGTCTGTAAGTAGGATCTCTTATTCTTTCCCCTTTCTTTAGTTATTTCTTAAGATTTAGACACATAGGGTACCAGGTCATGGATAGATTAATTTTTAAAGATTGTCCTCAGGGGCCCCTTAGATGCTTTGAGGGAAATGACTTGCAGTGCAAGAATAGAGAGTATCGAGGAAATAACTAGAATCCATTTTGTGACCTTCTTCCTTTTGTTCCCTAGATGCTCCGGTCTGCGCAGGTTGAGAGAGCTGCTGGCCTCCAGTTGCCGCTCCATAAAAATCCATCCTCTGGACGAAGATACTGTGATGGTTGATGGAAGGAGGATTAAAGTGAGAACAATTTATGTGAGACCGAGAGACCAGGGGATGGATGCCACCAGTGCTTCCACCAGGGGTGAGTGTTGATCTTCATAAATGAAAATATTACGAATCCTTTTTCTTCTTTTCTCTTCCAGGCAGTGACAGCAGTGAGGCCAGAAGCTCCAGTACAGCTGCTCCCCTGCCTTGCCCAGTGTCCCTTCCCCAGAAATCCAGTTAGAAAAATAAATTGATAAATATTTCTATTGTTATTCCTTGGGGGTGCTTTTGTCCAACAGTTGTGGGCATGGGGGGGAAATCCCAGGTCACTTGACGCCTGGAGCAGAGCTTGATGGTTTCCCGTTTCTTTAGCTATTCCTAAATTTAGTGAGAGAGTGAATTTAGTGAGAGTGTGTTTGTGGACATAATGAAGGTTCCTTCATCTCGCTTGCAAGTAGGATCTCTTATTCTTTCCACAGTCTGTTTCTTTGGCTATCCCTTAAAGTTTAGACACATAGGGAACCAGGTCATGGTTTGATTAATTTTTTTAAGATTGTCCTCAGGGCCCCTTAGATGCTTTGAGGGAAATGGCTTGCAGTGCAGGGATAGAGAGTATCGAGGAAATAACTAGAATCCATTTCGTGACCTTCTTCCTTTTCTTCCCTAGATGCTCCGGTCTGCGCAGGCTGGGTGATCTGCTGGCCACCTGTTGCCGTTCCATCAAAATCCATCCCCTGGACTGTTTGAAGGAGGATACTGTGGTGGTTGATGGCAGAAAGATTAGAGTGCAAACGATTTATGAGAGACCAAGAGACCAGGGGATGGATGCCACCAGTGATTCCACCAGTGGTGAGTGTTGATCTTCATAAATGAAAATATTAGGAATCTTTTTTCTTCTTTTTTCTTCCAGGCAGTGACAGCAGTGAGGCAATGCCCATTGTTAAGCAAGGTAGCTAAAGTAACCGTGTCATGTCCTCCATTGTGACACGTCCCCTGCTGAGTGACTTGGCCGAGAACTTTGGACAGAGCATCTATTAGAGTGAGAGAGGGAAAGTGTGAGAAGTGAATTGTGGTTTGGGGGAAAATGAAACCATCATCTCGTCTGTAAGTAGGATCTCTTATTCTTTCCCGTTTTTTTAAGCTATTCCTTACGATTTAGACACATAGGGAACCAGGTCATGGTTAGATTAGTTTTTAAAGATTGTCCTCAGGGGCCCCTTAGATGCTTTGACGGAAATGGCTTGCAGTGCAGGGATAGAGAGTATCGAAGAAATAACTAGAATCCATTTCGTGACCTTCTTCCTTTTCTTCCCTAGATGTTCAGGTCTGCGCAGGATTCGAGAGCTGCTGGCCTCCTGTTGCCGTTCCATCAAAATCCATCCCCTGGACTGTTTGAAGGAGGAATGCGTGATAGAAATGGAAGAAAGATTAAAGTGCGAACAATTTATGTGAGACCGAGAGACCAGGGGATGGATGCCACCAGTGCTTCCACCAGTATTGAGTGTTGATCTTCATAAATGAAAATATTAAGAATCCTTTTTCTTCTTTTCTCTTCCAGGCAGTGACAGCAGTGAGGCCAGAAGCTCCAGCACAGCTCTCTCCCTGCCTTTGCCCCGTTCCCCTTCCCCAGAAATCCAGTTAAAAAAATAAATTAATAAATATTTCTATTGTTATTCTAATAAAGTCTTTGATCCTAGGGGGTGCTTTTGTCCAACAGTTGTGGGCATGGGTGGAAATCCCAGGTCACCTGATGCCTGGAGCAGAGAGCTGACCGCTGGTTGGTGGTTGCAAGGCTCCCAAATGTGGTGGGAGAGCAAACCAATGTTGCCTTCTTGCCTCCATCAGAAACACGTTTTGTGGAGGCACGCTTCCTAACCGAAAATTGCACCTCTTCTTAATCTTTTTAGCCATCTGCACAGCTTGGCTAGGAGCGCCCCTTGCCGTGCCCTTACGCGTGCCAGGTGGAGAAATGACCCCTTTTTGTTGGGTTGTGCTAGCAGGTGGCATGAACGGTGCTAATATTATTGTTACTATTACTATTATCAATGTTATTATTATCTCAATACGGAAAAGGACTGAAAAAAATAGGCCAGAAGGGAGTCTAGGCCAGAAGTGTTTTCCCTTGGTGACCCCCCATGTTGAAAAGTCTCTCTGTTTGCAATGTGTTTCCTATCCTGTCCAGAAATGCACCTTGCTGGATGAAGACAGCTCTAGATATTTTCTAAATAAATTGAATAAAACCGCTTAACCCACCGGAAGATATATTTGAAAAATAAATGTTAAAGGGAACAATGCCCATTCTTAAGCAAGGTAGCTAAAGTAACCATGTCATGTCCTCCATTGTGACTTGTCCCCCTGCTGAGTAACTTGGCTGAGAACTTTGGGAAGAGCAACTATTTGAGTTTAGTGAGTGAGAGAGGAGTTGGTTTCTGACTTGTGTTTTTGGACGAAATGAAGATTTCTTCATCTTGCTTGTAAGTAGGATCTCTTATTCTTTCCACTGTCTGTTTCTTTTGCTATCCCTTAAGATTTAGACACATAGGGAACCAGGTCGTGGTTAGGTTTATTTTTAAAGATTGTCCTCAGGGCCCCTTAGATGCTTTGAGGGAAATGGCTTGCAGTGTGCAGGGATAGAGAGTAGCGAAGAAATAATCAATTTCGTGACCTTCTTCCTTTTCTTCCCTAGATGTTCCGGTCTGCGCAGGCTGGGTGATCTGCTGGCCACCTGTTGCCGTTCCATCAAAATCCATCCCCTGGACTGTTTGAAGGAGGAAAGCGTGGTGGTAGATGGAAGAAATATAAAAGTGAGAACGATTTATGTGAGACTGAGAGACCAGGGGATGGATGCCACCAGTGATTCCACCAGTGGTGAGTGCTGATCTTCATAAATGAAAATATTAGGAATCTTTTTTCTTCTTTTCTCTTCCAGGCAGTAACGGCAGTGAGGATGCCCAATGTTAAGCAAGGTAGCTAAAGTAACCATGTCATGTCCTCCATTGTGACACGTCCCCTGCTGAGTGACTTGGCCGAGAACTTCGGGCAGAGCATCTATTAGAGTTGAGTGAGAGAGGGAAAGTGGTTTGGGAAAAAATGAAACCATCATCTCGTCTGTAAGTAGGATCTCTTATTCTTTCCCGTTTCTTTAGCTATTCCTTAAGATTTAGACACATAGGGAACCAGGTCATGGTTAGAATAGTTTTTAAAGATTGTCCTCAGGGGCCCTTTATATGCTTTGAAGGAAATGGCTTGCAGTGCAGGGATAGAATCGAGGAAATAACTAGAATCCATTTTGTGACCTTCTTCCTTTTCTTCCCTAGATGTTCCGGTCTGCGCAGGCTGGGTGATCTGCTGGCCTCCTGTTGCCGCTCCATCAAAATCCATCCCCTGGACTGTTTGAAGGAGGAATGCGTGATAGAAATGGAAGAAAGATTAAAGTGTGAACAATTTATGTGAGACCGAGACACCTTTTTCTTCTTTTCTCTTCCAGGCAGTGACAGCAGTGAGGCCAGAAGCTCCAGTACAGCTGCCCCCCTGCCTTTGCCCAGTTCCCCTTTCCAAGAAATCCAGTGAGAAAAATAAATTAATAAGTATTTCTATTGTTATTCTAATAAAGTCTTTGATCCTTGGGGGTGCTTTTGTCCAACAGTTGTGGGCATGGGTGGAAATCCCAGGTCACCTGACGCCTGGAGCAGAGCTTGATGGTGGTTGCAAGGCTCCCAGATGTGGTGGGAGAGCCAACCGCTGTTGCCTTCTTGCCTCCAACAAAACACGTTTTGTGGTTGTACCCTTCCTAACCAAAGAGTGTGCCCTCTTGACCTTCTTTCTTTTCTTCCTTAGATCTTCCTCTCTGCGCAGGATTTGAGAGCTGCTCACCTTCGGTTGCCGTTCCATCAAAATCCATTCCCTGGACTCTATGAGGGAAGAAAGTGTCATAGTAGATGGAAGGAGAATTAAAGTGAGAACCATCTATGTGAGACCGAAAGACCAGGGGATGGATGCCACCAGTGCTTCTACCAGTGGCGAGTGTTGATCTGTCTCCTGCTGTCGTGCCACTAAGTTCCATCCCTTGGACTGTTTGATGGAGGAAAGCATAGTGGTAGAAGGAAGGAGGATTAAAGTGAGAACCATCTATGTGAGACCGAGAGACCAGGGGATGGATGCCACCAGTGCTTCTACCAGTGGTGAGTGTTGATCTGTCTCCTGCTGTCGTGCCACTAAGATCCATCCCCTGGACTGTGAGGAGGAGGAGACTGTGAAGGTGATGGAGAAGGGAAAGGAAAGATAGAGAGTATCAAGGAAGCATCTAGAACCCATTCCCTGATTATTTTCCCTCTTCTTCCCTAGGTTTCAAAGTCTGAGAAGGCTCCATGGGCTGCTGGTCTCCTGCTGTCGCATGCCGAAGATCCATTCCCTGGTCTGTGAGAAGGATGAATGAGAGGAGGTGAACATCATAAAGAACGAGAAGGTGGAGAATGTGAAAATCCGAAGGATATATGTAAAACCATGGGACCAGGGGATGGATGCCACCGATACCAACATGGATGGTGAGTGCTGATCTTTGTTCATGAGGAACAGGGAGGCTGGAGAGAATCTGTCTCACTGAAGGGGGGTGGGGGAGAGGCAGCTCCCTTATTCAAGAAGAGTTCAGGAATGGGATGAAGACTTTGGGAAGAACAATTATTTGAGAGTCCATGTGAGAGGAGGACGTTTTTGAGGAAGCAAACATGTTTTCTAGTGCAAGGAAGAGACTTTCTTCATCTAAAGTGTAAGTAGGATTCCACATTCTTTCTGCATTCTGCTTCTTATGCTATCCCTCAAGATTTAGAAACATAGGGAACCAAATTCAGCACAGAGATAGAGAGTATCAAGGAAGTAACTAGAAGCAATTTCCTGACTATTTCCCCTCTTCTTCCCTAGATTCCGTAGTCTGCGTAGGCTGGGTGATCTGCTGGCCTCCTGTTGCCGTTCCATCAAAATCCATCCCCTGGACTGTTTGAAGGAGGAAAGCGTGGTGGTAGATGAAAGAAAGATTAAAGTGAGAACCATTTATGTAAGACCAAGAGACCAGGGGATGGATGTCACCAGTGCTTCCACCAGTGGTGAGTGTTGATCTTAATAATGAAAATATTAGGAATCTTTTTTCTTCTTTTCTCTTCCAGGCAATGACAGCAGTGAGGCCATAAGCTCCAGCACAGCTCTCCCCCTGCCTTTGCGCAGTTCCCCTTCCCCAGAAATCCAGTTAGAAAATAAATATAATAAATATTTCTATTGTTATTCTATTAAAGTCATTGATCATGACTTTATCCTTGGGGGTGCTTTTGTCCAACAATTCAAGATTGTCCAACAATTCAACGTTCAAGAAGACTTCCGGGACATCCCTTTTGAAGAAGAGAGAGAACAATTTCTCTTTAATTCTGTCCTTTTCTATTACGGTGTAGCGCTCACTGCAGTCTCTCAGGTTTGCAGGTGTGCCCATGGGTTCAAAGGGTTGGCAACCCAACTTAGACTGCTGAACTAGGACTTGGGGACCCAGGTTCAAATCCTGCCTCACCCATGGAACTTAATGGGTGGCCTTGGGTACTCACTGCCTCTTGATCTATCTCACAGAGCTGTTGTTGGGATGGGATGAGGAAGGGAGGCAGGGAGAATAGCGTTAGCCACCTGGAGATCATTGCAGGAAAGATGGGCTATCAACGTAATAATAAATGGGAAAATTAAAAATCTTTTCTTTTCTCCTCTAGGAAGCCACAACAGTGAGGCCAGCAGCTCCAGCACAGATCTCCCTCCCCCACCAAGACCCAGTTCCCCCTTCCCCACAAACCCAAATAGATAGATAGATAGATAGATAGATAGATAGATAGATAGATAGATATTATTATTCTAATAAAGTTTCCGTACGACCATGCTAGTCTGTGATCATCCTTTTGTCCTATGGGGTGCTTTTTCCTACATTTGCGAGCATGAGTGGAAATCCCGAGTTTCGCTGCAGGAGTCGACAGTTTGGCTCCTTCCCTTGTTGTTGCTCCTAGATGGAACTGCGCATGTGCAAAGACAAGGCAGAGACTTCCAAGCTGGATCAATAAACGTGTCACCTGTTGTCTGAAAACCACTGTCCTAATCACATGCCAGATTTTCTTTTGTGAATGAGATAAAATTCTTTCAAATAGTTTTTTAATGTTGGCATTTGTCTGTCTCGAGAAGCAATGGAGTGCGCCTCCGGGGGTGAGGTCAAAAGTCAAGCAAGGGTGTCAGCAGTCCCAAAGTGACCTCTCCAGGGAGCAAGACTGGGCAGTGTGTCTGGAGGTCCTGGGCTTCCTAGATGACAAGACTCCCTCTCTTGGCCTTGAAGATGTGTCTCCAAGGAAAGTAGAGTTAGGCACCAGTTGGGCTGCAGGAGTTGTCAGAAGGGGTTGTAAACAGCGCCATCCAACCGCCTGAGGGACTCCACTCCAGATTTGTGTAGGGTTTACTCCTTAGCCTTTTCAGCTCCCAAAGATATCCCACAAGGCAAATTAGGATCAGAGTTTTCCTTCTCAATGGGCTATCTTTCTAGGTGGATGAGCCCCATCTGCCCCTCACTTCCCTCCACAGCATTGCAGAAACCACCTTCTTGACCACTGGGCCCACGCTTGGTCTTGTCTGCTCAATCTGCCAGAGCCGGTCTTTGCACACAGGGGAAGTTCCTGAGCATTTGAGACTCCTTGGCTGCCCTCACCTGGTTTAGGTGGCCAATCAAAGCTGTTCCCAGGATGCGGCCTCTGTTGCATGCTGACCGTTTCTAGGAGCAAGAGAACAGACTTTTTATAAAAGAATGGAAATGGTTTATTGAATAATTGCAGACAAATTGTAAACAGATAAGAACCCTGGCGGGATTATTGTAATAATAACCCGCTCCCTGTTCACCAAAAAAATAATATAAATATTAAGGATTAGAATATTAATAAAGGTTAGTAAATGAAAGAAGTTAATATTATTAGAAATATGAATTTGGAGAACTGCTAAATAGGTGATATAATGAAATTCAGTTAGAGGGTATTCAAGGAAGTCAGGAAGTTAAAATTTATTTTTATGTGTTTTCCTTTGTTTTTTGTGTGTGGTAATGTTTTTCTTTTTTCTTGTTTTTCTTTGTTTTTTATGTGATAAGTGTGAAAACCAATACACATTTATTTTTTTTAATAAAATGTAGTTGTTTTGCTGCTGCTTTGTTCTGTTCTCAGGCATCCAAGTTAGCCTCCTGTTCCTGCCCCTCTAGTATACGACAGCAACTTCCCCCACTAGGAATCTCTGCTTGGGCTTTCACAGTGGCATAGTGTGGGGGGTGCAGGGGGTGCTGGGGGTTAGGGTTAGGGGGCGCAAATTACTTGCCTTGCCCCGGGTGCTGACAACCCACGCTACGCCACTGGGCTTTCATTGGTCATAAGCAATATCCCATCGAGCCAGGGGGCAACACTCCCTGGAGAGATATGCCCCATCTCACCCATCTTTGGTTAGACTTTGGCTTTGGTCTTGCCTTCAAGGGGTATAGCCTCTGTTCATGTACAGAGTTCATGATTCAGCAAATCAAAGGAAGAAAGCCAGGACTGGCTTTCCTCAGCAGGGACACAAGGTAGAGGAAGGTGTACGTTTAAGAAATCAAATTCCCCAAGGGCTGAAACTCTAATTGTTCAGCCAATTAAAAAACCCAAATTCTCTCAGGAGAGTGCTTCGTATCTGGCAGGCAGGGCTTGTGTGCTCTGCTCATGATTCCTTGGATGTCTTGAGGCTGTTAGAGCAGCAGCCGTAAGTATTGGGGCTCTGGGAGTGAGACATTATCCTCAGAAGGCAAAGAGTAACTGAGGTTCCCTTTTCTCTCCCTTGGAGACCCTGAAGAAAGAGCTGGCCAGCTTGTGATTGTCCGTTCAGAGTCTAGTGCAACCAGATGCGTTCTCTGGCCAGCCAAGAGTGGGGGGAGAGGTCAGAAAAAGGGGGACCAGCACTTGTGCTAAAATGAGCTTTTATACACGGTCAACCTACCCCACACTCAGATTCCAAAATATCTGCATGCTCACCTATCCAAGAGGTGGTTGGTGTTGGGCTGGGGGGTCCCAGAAGGCAGAATAAGTTGAGAAGCAAAGCCCAAGATGTTTGAGGCATCTTCCTCACATCCACCCAAACCCAATCTAAACAGCTTTGCTCCAGAACCAGCCCCTCCCTTCAGTTCTGTTCAGTTAAGAATGTCAGTTAAGAGGGACCAACTGTATTTTCTTGTTTCTTGCCTGAGGTCATAATGTTCATGCACACTGGTATCTGTTTACCTGTAAGCACACCCCTTTAGTTTATCTATTTTTTACATATTAATAATAATAATAATACCTTTATTGTCAATGTACAACCAGTGTACAATGAAATTAACTGAGTCTCCTCCCGCACAAACAATCTCATTGCACTCTGTGTGCGTGTTGCACAACACACCAACCCCAAAAGTCATTTGCACTATATTATTTTCCGTTCAGCAGCCTAACAGCCCACAGATAGAAACTGTTTTTTAGCCTGTTGGTACGACTGATTATATTTCTATATCTCCTGCCTGAGGGTAGAAGATTAAAGAGGTGCTGCCCGGGGTGTGAATTGTCCCTGAGAATTTTCCCGCTCTCCTTTTTAAAAAAAATAAAAATAACATCCCTCACAGCGGTTGGATTAGGTGAGCCGTGGGGAGTCCCTTCCACTTACATGTAATATTTTCATAATATTTATCTACAGCACCATTCTCATGATGGTATCTGTTCCAACATTTAAACATTTATTTCAGTTTTCACCATATATTCTGATATTATAGCTCTCCCCCTACTTTCCTGGAACTGCCTCAGACATGTAGTTTAACCATGTAAGTAAGATATATCCTAAATCATTTTAAACTTAACATCTTCCACTTCACAGGTCTTTCTATTCTTTCTCCTTTTACAAAAAAGTTACAGATCTGCACTGTGTATTGTGCAAACTACTCCGCCTTCCTTTTTTTTTAAAAAAAACACAACAACATTTATTAAGGTTTTGAAAGGTTACAAAGTTAAAGAAAAAGAAAAGAAACAAAAACACACAGAGAAAAAAACAATTAAGAAAAAAACAACAAATCAATCCTTCCATAACTTATCTTTCATTTGCTTGTTTCCTTGACCTCCTCACACCTCCCTTTTTGTATTCTAGTTCAATTAGCTATTTCAGCAAATCCTTTCCATCTTTGTTTTTATCCTAATAATTTATCTTAATATAATGTAACTTTACATTCTTACCAATTAACAATCTATGTTTACTTAATCTTTTATAACATTTCTGCTAAAACCACGTAACTTCATTCCAACATCCTTCTAACATTCCTTAATTTTACAACAAACTACTCCGCCTTCCTGACAGTGAGTCTAAAATTATATCCATGCGAAATTTATCTTCGAGGGGTTGCAAGCATTTTGTGGCCTATTTTACACGTTCTTCAGGCAGGAACAAAACAAATGACATGAGGGCTAGAGACATCCTGGGGATTTTGTTGAAGATAGTGACATTCATTATTTAAATGAAGGAAAGATTAATATTTACGAGGGACAGATATATTCCAAAATTTAATTACTCGTTCCGTGGCCACACCTGATTTCATCAAGGCTTCCCCATTCTAGCTGAAGGTGCTTCAACAAATTTCCACTTGTGACACATGGGAATTCAAATCTGCATAACAGACAACATTTTAATGTTCATTGGTGATTTTAAAGTTGTTTTCTTTTCCCATGATGGTCGTTAGTCTCCCTGGGCTCTGAGGAGAAGAAGGGCAGGATATGAGGAAAACAACTTCAATTAATTAATTAAACTAATCTCATCCAAAGCACTAGCTGCACTGACATTTCTGAGTCAAATCCTACAGTAATTATAGTGATATACATAACATCCAACACACCAAACCCTCTCCTGCAATCATCCCTCGACTGGTTTTTCCTAAGAGCAACCCCTCTGGGCTCCAGTGCTTTCATACTGCTTGGCATTTCGTAGCAGGAAAGGAATTATAGGACAGTAAGTCACATTTTCCTAACTTTCTAGCTACGGAGATAGCAGGGAATGCGGCCAAGGCTGAGGTGGAAGGAAAACTAGGTAGGTAAAAGTAAAAGGTAAAGGTAAAGGACCACTGGTTATGTCCAGTCAAAGGCGACTATGGGGTTGTGGCATTCATCTCGCTTTCAGGCCGAAGGAGCCGGCGTTTGTCCACAGACAGCTTTCCGGGTCATGTGACCAGCAGCACTAAACTGCTTCTGGGGCAACAGGACACTGTGATGGAATCCAGAGCGCACGGAAACGCCGCTTACCTTCCCGCTGCAGCAGTACCTATTTTTCTACTTGCACTGGTGTGCTTTCGAACTGCTGGGTTTATAGGAACTGAGACAGAGCAACAGAGAACCCGGTCACAGGGATTCAAACCGCCGACCTTCTGATCAGCAAGCCCAAGAGGCTCCGTGGTTTAGACCACAGCACCACCTACGTCATTCCTATACTATCCAGACACCATGGAGACATTGGGTGTCCTGCCCAGTGGTTCCAGTTCCAGCACATGGGTCCACATCCAGCACAAGCTGGTGCCCGGCCATGAATCTCTTCTCCCCATTTTTAATCCGATTTCCACAGCGGTTGTGGCTCAAGGGCTTTTGGTCCCTTTTGGTTGCCTTGTTCCTTCACTGCTTGAGCACACATGATTTTCACAGTGTGCAGTCAGGCTTCCCTTGCGTCTCTTCCAAGGGAGATTCTCCTATTCTTATACCCAAGGTGAGGGTTCCATAGGAACCCAGGGGAAGGACAGACTGGGATTGTGGTCAGCTATTGGGCTGAATGATAGGGACGCGGGTGGCGCTGTGGGTTAAACCACAGAGCCTAGGACTTGCTGATCAAAAGGTCGGCGGTTCAAATCCCCACAACGGGGTGAGCTCCCGTTGCTCGGTCCCTGCTCCTGCCAACCTAGCAGTTTGAAAGCATGTCAAAGTGCAAGTAGATAAATAGGTACCGCTCCCGTGGGAAGGTAAACGGCGTTTATGTGTGAGGCTCTGGTTCACCAGAAGCGGTTTAGTCGTGCTGGTAACAAGACCGGAAGATGTCTGCGGCCAAACGCCGGCTCCCTCGGCCTATAGAACGAGATGAGCGCACAACCCCAGAGTTGGTCACGACTGGACCTAATGATCTAGGGTCCCTTTACCTTTACCTATTGGGCTGAATGACCAGCTACCTCAGATGGTGTCATTTTGACAGGCGAGAAAATATTTGAACCTCTCCAAAACATCTCATCCTGCCACAGAGCACAGGCAAGATACTAAAGGAGGCCTTCAATAACAATGGCTGTTGCACCCTTCTTTCCGACCCCCAGCCTTCATGGCAGGTACAGTGTGCATTTCTGGTCCCGTCAATTTTTACATTGCAGAGTCCTGCAATCTTGCCCATTCCCCGCTCTCACGAGGTTAGTTTTCCTATCGCTTGACATACGAGCTTCTCCAGGAAATATCCCAAGTTAAGATGCTCGTATGCATAGCGAAAGGACAACAGCCACCATAGAAGGAATACATTAATTTTAGTCCGAGAGCTCTACTGGAGAAGAAGAAGTTAGGCCTCAAACACCACCGAAAGGTGCAAAAACACAGCACTGGAATATTTCCGCTTCTGCAAAAGAAACAAAAACAAAACAAAAAGGTGCAAAAACACAGCACTGGAATATTTCTGCTTCTCCAAAACTCTCAGGGGAACATTTGCAATCGTTTGGCACGATTTTTGATTGAATTGCCCAAAGTTAGATTTTTGATGAAATTGTGACCCCGGGGCTTAGGGATTTTTTCAAAAAAATCTTTCTCTGCCGGTTAAGTTGTCGAGGGCTGATTTCCTGTCCTGTGATAAAAGGTCTTCCGTTTCGACCGCCAAACCTCTCAGGGGAGCATTTGTAACCATTTGGCACCATTTTTCTGTGAATTGCAGAAAGTCACATTTTTTATGAAATTTTGACCCCGGGGCTTAGGGATTTTTTCAAAAAAATCCTTTTCTGCCGGTTAAGTTGTCGAGGGCTGATTTCTTGTCCTGTGATAAAAAGCCTTCTGATCCGAATGCCAAACCTCTCAGCGGAGCTTCTGCAACAGTCTGGCACCATTTTTGAGTGAATTGGAGAATGTCAGATTTTTGATGAAATTGTCACCCTTAGGGATTTTTTTCAAAAAAATCTTTTTCTCTTCGGTTAAGTTGTCGAGGGCTGATTTTTTGTCCTGTGATAAAAAGCCTTCTGTTTCGACCGCCAAACCTCTCAGGGGAGCATTGGGAATTGTTTGGCATCATTTTTGAGTGAATTGCTGAAAGTCAGATTTTTGATGAAATTGTGACCCTGGGGCTTAGGGATTTTTTTCAAAAAAATCTTTTTCTTCCGGTTAAGTTGTCGAGGTGCTGTGATAAAAAGCCTTCTGTTTCGACCGCCAAAACTCTGAGTGGACCTTCTGCAACCGTTTGGCACCATTTTTGAGTGAATTGCCGAAAGTCAGATTTTTGATGAAATTGTGACCCCGGGGCTTAGGGATTTTTTCAAAAAAATCTTTTTTTTCCGGTTAAGTTGTCGAGGGCTAGTTTCTTTTCCTGTGATAAAAAGCCTTCTTTTTCGACCGCTAAAACTCTCAGAGGAGCATTTGCAACCGTTTGGCAACATTTTTGAGTGAATTGGAGAACATCTGATTTTTGATGAAATTGTGACCCCGGGGCTTATGGATTTTTTCAAAAAAATCTTTTTCTGCCGCTTAAGTTGTCGATGGCTGATTTCTTTTCCTGTGATAAAAAGCCTTCTGTTTCGACCGCCAAACCTCTCAGGGGAGCATTGGCAACCGTTTGGCACCAGTTTTGAGTGAATTGCCAAAAGTCAGATTTTTTATGAAATTGTGCCCCCGGGGGTTAGGGATTTTTTTCAAAAAAATCTTTTTCTGCCGGTTAAGTTGTCGTGGGCTAGTTTCTTTTCCTGTGATAAAAAGCCTTCTTTTTCGACCGCCAAACCTCTCAGGGGAGCATTGGCAACCGTTTGGCACCAGTTTTGAGTGAATTGCCCTAAGTCAGATTTTTTATGAAATTGTGACTCCGGGGGTTAGGGATTTTTTCTAAAAAATCTTTTTCTGCCGGTTAAGTTGTCGAGGGCTGGTTTCTTTTCCTTTGATAAAAAAGCCTTCTGTTTCGACCGCCAAAACTCTCTGGGTAGCATTTGCAACCGTTTGGCACCAGTTTTGAGTGAATTGCCAAAAGTCAGATTTTTTATGAAATTGTGACCCCGGGGATTAGGGATTTTTTCAAAAATATCTTTTTCTGCCGGTTAAGTTGTTGAGGGCTGATTCTTTGCCCTATGATAAAAAGCCTTCTGTCTCGACCGCCAAAACTCTCAGGGGAGCATTTGCAACCGTTTGGCACCATTTTTGAGTGAATTGCCGAAAGTGAGAATTATTATGAAATTCTGACCCAAGGGGTTAGGGATTTTTTCAAAAAAATCTTTTTCTGCCAGTGAAGTTGTCGAGGGCTGGTTTCTTTTCCTGTGATAAAAAGCCTTCTGTTTTGACCGCCAAACCTCTTAGGGGAGCATTGGCAACCGTGTGGCACCATTTTTGAGTGAATTGCCGTAAGTCAGATTTTTTATGAAATTGTGCCCCCAGGGGTTAGGGATTTTTTCAAAAAAATCTTTTTCTGCCGCTTATTTTGTCGAGGGCTTGTTTCTTTTCCTGTGATAAAAAGACTTCTGTTTTGAACGCCAAAATTTTTAGGGGAGCTTTTGCAACCGTTTGGCACCATTTTTGAGTCAATTGCCCAAAGTCAGATTTTTTATGAAATTGTGACCCCGGGGCTTGGGGATTTTTCCAAAAAATTCTTTTTCTGCCAGTGAAGTTGTCGAGGGCTGATTTCTTGTCCTGTGATAAAAAGCCTTCTGTTTCGACCGCCAAACCTCTTAGGGGAGCATTGGGAATCGTTTGGCACCATTTTTGAGTGAATTGGAGAACGTCAGATCTTTGATGAAATTGTGACCCCGGGGTTAGGGATTTTTTCAAAAAAATCTTTTTTTTCCGGTGAAGTTGTCTAGGGCTGATTTCTTGTACTGTGATAAAAAGCCTTCTGTTTCGACCGCCAAACTTCTCAGGGGAGCATTGGCAACCGTTTGGTACCAGTTTTGAGTGAATCACCCAAAGGCAGATCTTTGATGAAATTGTGACCCCGGGGCTTAGGGATTTTTTCAAAAAAATCTTTTTCTGCCGGTTATGTTGTCGATGGCTGATTTCTTGTCCTGTGATAAAAAAATTTCTGTTTCGACTTCCAAACCTCTCAGGGGTGCATTGGCAACCGTTTGGAACCATTTTTGAGTGAATTGCCAACAGTCAGATTTTTGATGAAATTGTGGCACCGGGGGCTTGCGGATTTTTTCAAAAAAATCTTTTCCTGCCGCTTATGTTGTCGAGGGTTGATTCCTTGTCCTGTGATAAAAAGCTTTCTGTTTTGACAGCCAAACCTCTCAGGGGAGCATTGGCAACAGTTTGGAACAATTTTGGGGTGAATCGCCCAAAGGCAGATCTTTGATGAAATTGTGACTCTGGGGGTTAGGGATTTTTTCAAAAAAAAAATTTCTGCCGGTTAAGTTGTCGAGGGCTGGTTTATTTTCCTGTGATAAAAAGCCTTCTGTTTCGACCACCAAAACTCTCTGAGTAGCATTGGCAACCGTTTGGAACCAGTTTTGAGTGAATTGCCGTAAATCAGATTTTTTATGAAATTGTGACTCAGGGGCTTAGGGATTTTTTCAAAAAAATCTTTTTCTGCCGCTTATTTTGTCGAGGGCTTGTTTCTTTTCCTGTGATAAAAAGACTTCTGTTTCGACTGCCAAACCTCTCAGGGGAGGATTGGCAACCGTTTGGAACCATTTTTGAGTGAATTGCCCAAAGGCAGATTTTTGATGAAATTGTGACCCCGGGACTTAGGGATTTTTTCAAAAAAATCTTTTTCTGCCGGTTAAGTTGTCGAGGGCTGGTTTCTTTTCCTGTGATAAAAAGCCTTCTGTTTCGACCGCCAAAACTCTCTGAGTAGCATTTGCAACGGTTTGGCACCAGTTTTGAGTGAATTGCTGAAAGTCAGATTTTTTACGAAATTGTGACACCGGGGCTTAGGGATTTTTTCAAAGAAATCTTTTTCTGCCGGTTAAGTTGTCGAGGGCTGATTTCTTTTCCTGTGATAAAAAGACTTCTGTTTCGACTGCCAAACCTCTCAGGGGAGGATTGGCAACCGTTTAGAACCATTTTTGAGTGAATTGCCCATAGGCAGATTTTTGATGAAATTGTCACTCTGGGGGTTAGGGAATCTTTCAAAAAAATCTTTTTCTGCCGCTTAATTTGTCGAGGGCTTGTTTCTTTTCCTGTGATAAAAAGACTTCTGTTTCGAACTCCAAAATTTTCAGGGGAGCATTTACAACCGTTTCGCTCAATTTTTGAGTGAATTGCCGAAAGTGAGATTTTTTATGAAATTGTGACCCCGGGGCTTAGGGATTTTTTCATAAAAATCTTTTTCTGCTGGTTAAGTTGTCGAGGGGTGATTTCTTTTCCTGTGATAAAAAGCCTTCTGTTTCGACTGCCAAACCTCTCAGGGGAGCATTTGCAAACGTTTGGCACCATTTTTGATTGAATGGCCAAAAGTCAGATTTTTGATGAAATTCTGACCCCGGGGGTTAGGGATTTTTTCAAAAAAATCTTTTTCTGCCGGTTAAGTTGTCGAGTGCTGGTTTCTTTTCCTGTGATAAAAAGCCTTCTGTTTCTACTGCCAAACCTTTAAGGGGAGCATTTGAAACCGTTTGGAACCAGTTTAGGATCCTAGCCCTGCTCCACCTTTTCCGCTGCTCTCTCCTCCTCTGGGTCCTCCTGCCCGCTGGGGCATTCCCTTTTCTGGACTCTTCTGACGTTGAGTCGCTTAACTCCTCCCCCTGCCTCCGGCGGGCTTTAGGACCCGGTTCCCAATCCTCATTCTCTGCTGTCCCGCGCTCCTGTACATTTGAACTTGCCTCTCGCGCCAACCGAGTGACCTTCCTCCTGACCGTTACACTACTTCTGTCACTGCTTCCCTCTTCCGGGATACTGGCCGGATCTGACCTCCCCTCCATTGTCTGACTCTCCGATGGAGGTGTGGTCAGCCCTGCCTTATCTTCTCTCCCTGGTGGGGAATCCACTGGCCCCGATACCTGGGACTCTTCCCCCCCACTATGCTCTGGTGGGGAAGCTGGTCCTGATTTCCAACTGCTGCTCTGGGAGTCCCTGCTGCCCCCTTGCTCCTGGGGCGTTCCCCTTGGGAACCCCCTCCCCCTGGCGCCCCCTTCTGTGAATCTTCCGATTCACTGGAGAGGCTCATGGAATCCCTCGGGACACTGTCATATTCTCCTACGCTCCCCTCGGATTCTTCCCCTTCGCTCTCCATCTCCTCTCTTCCTGGTGCCTCTACTCCTGAGTCCCTGACAGGCAGATTTTTGATGAAATTGTGACTCGGGGGTTATGGATTTTTTCAAAAAAATCTTTTTCTGCCGGTTAAGTTGTCAAGGACTGGTTTCTTTTCCTGTGATAAAAAGCCTTCTGTTTTGACAACCAAACCTCTCAGGAGAGCATTGAAAACCGGTTGGAACAATTTTTGAGTGAATTGCCCATAGGCAGATTTTTGATGAAATTGTGACCCCGGGGGTTAGGGATTTTTTAGAATACATCTTTTTCTGCCGGTTAAGTTGTCGAGGGCTGATTTTTTGTCCTGTGATAAAAAGCCTTCCTTTTCGACCGCCAAAACTCTCAGGGGAGCATTTGCAACCGTTTGGCACCATTTTTGAGTGAGTTGCCGAAAGTCAGATTTTTTATGAAATTCTGACCCTGGGGCTTAGGGATTCTTTCAAAAAAAAATTTTTCTCCCGGTTGTTGTCGAGGGCTGGTTTGCTGTCCTGTGATAAAAAGCCTTTGTTTTAACCGCCAAACCTCTCAGAGGAGCATTGGCACCCGTTTGGAACCAGTTTTGAGTGAATTGCCGAAAGTCAGATTTTTTATGAAATTGTGACCCAGGAGCTTAGGGATTTTTTCAAAAAAATCTTTTTCTGCCGCTTATTTTGTCGAGGTGCTGTGATAATAAGCCTTCTGTTTCGACCGCTAAAACTCTGAGTGGACCTTCTGCAACCGTTTGGCACCATTTTTGAGTGAATTGCCGAAAGTCAGATTTTTGATGAAATTGTGACCCCGGGGCTTAGGGATTTTTTCAAAAAAATCTTTTTCTTCCAGTTAAGTTGTTGAGGGTTGATTTCTTTTCCTGTGATAGAAAGACTGGTGTTTCGACCGCCAAACTTTTCAGGGGAGCATTTGCAACCGTTTGGCACCAGTGTTGAGTGAGTTGCCGAAAGTCAGATTTTTAATGAAATTCTGACCCTTAGGGATTTTCTCAAAAAAATATTTTTCTGCCGGTTAAGTTGTCGAGGGCTGATTTCTTGTCCTGTTATTAAAAGCCTTCTGTTTTGACAGCCAAACCTCTCAAGGGAGCAGTGGCAACCGTTTGGAACAATTTTTGAGTGAATTGTTTGGAACAATTTTTGAGTGAATTGCCGAAAGTGAGATTTTTGATGAAATTGTGATTCCGGGGGTTTGGGATTTTTTCAAAAAAATCTTTTTCTGCCGGTTAAGTAGTCGAGGGCTGATTTTTTGTCCTGTGATAAAAAGACTTATGTTTCGACCGCCAAACCTCTCAGGGGAGCATTTGCAACCATTTGGCACCAGTTTTGAGTGAATTGCCGAAAGCCGCGCGGTCACAATTTCTTCAAAATTTCTCACGTTCTGCAGTTCACTCAAAAATGGTGCCAAACTGTTGCAAACGATAGCCTGAAAGGTTTTTCGGTGGAAACAGATGCATTTTTATCATCGGAAACAGAATTAGCCCTCAACGTCTGAACATTTTTTTGCAAAAATCCCTAAGCCGCGCAGTCACATTTTCAGCAAAAATCTGACGTTCTGCAATTCATTCAAAAATGGTGCTGAACTGTTGGAAAGGATCCCCTGAAAAGTTTTTCGGTGGAAAAAGGTGGGTTTTTATCATTGGAAACAGAATTAGCCCTCAACGTCTGAACAACTTTTCTTTGCAAAAATCCCTAAGCCGGGCGGTCACATTTACAGCAAAAATCTGATGTTCTGCAATTCATTAAAAAATGGTGCCAAACCGTTGCAAACCATCCCCTGAAATGTTTTTCGGTGGAAACAGATACGTTTTTATAATTGGAAACAGAATTAGCCCTCAACGTCTGAACAACTTTTTTTTTGCAAAGATCCCTAATCCGCGCGGTCACATTTTCAGCAAAAAATCTGACGGTCTGCAATTCAAATTTTTCACGTTCTGCAGTTCACTCAAAAATGGTGCCAAACTGTTGCAAACGATCCCCTGAAAGGTTTTTCGGTGGAAACAGATGCGTTTTTATCATCGGAAACAGAATTAGCCCTCAACGTCTGAAAAACTTTTTTTTGCAAAGATCCCTAAGCTGCGCGGTCGCAATTTTAGCAAAAATCTGACGTTCTGCAATTCACTCAAAAATGGTGCCAAACTGTTGCAAACGATCCCCTGAAAGGTTTTCGATGGAAACAGATGCGTTTTTATCATCGGAAACAGAATTAGCCCTCGACGTCTGAACAACATTTTTTTGCAAAAATCCCTAAGCTGCGCGGACACATTTTCATCAAAAATCTGACGTTCTACAGTTCACTCAAAAATGGTGCCAAAGTGTTGCAAACCATCCCCTGAAAGGTTTTTCGGTGGAAACAGATGCGTTTTTATCATCGGAAACAGAATTAGCCCTCGACGTCTGAACAAGTTTTTTTGAAAAATTCCCTAAGCTGCGCGGTTACAATTTCAGGAAAAATCTGACGTTCTGCAATTCACTCAGAAATGGTGCCAAACTGTTGCAAACTATCCCCTGAAAGGTTTTTCGGTGGAAACAGATGCGGTTTTATCATCAGAAACAGAATTAGCCCTCAGCGTCTGAACAACTTTTTTTTGCAAAAATCCGTAAACCGCGCAGTAACATTTTCAGCAAAGATCTGACGTTCTGCAATTCTCTCTAAAATGGTGCCAAACTATTGCAAACGATTCCCTGAAAGGTTTTTCGGTGGAAACAGAGGCGTTTTTATCATCGGAAACAGAATTAGCCCTCAACGTCTTAACAACTTTTTTTTTGCAAGAATCCCTAAGCGGTCACAATTTCAGCAAAAATCTGACGTTCTGCAATTCACTCAAAAATGGTGCCAATCTGTTGCAAACCATCCCCTGAAAGGTTTTTCGATTGAAACAGATGCGTTTTTATGATCGGAAACAGAATTAGCCCTCGACGTCTGAACAACTTTTTTTTGCAAAAATCCCTAAGCCGCACGGTCACAATTTCTTCAAAATTTCTGAATTTCTGCAATTCACTCAAAAATGGTGCCAAACTGTTGCAAACGATCCCCTGAAAGGTTTTTCGGTTGAAACAGATGCGTTTTTACCATCGGAAACAGAATTAGCCCTCGACGTCTGAACAACTTTTTTTTGAAAAAATCCCTAAGCCGCGCGGTCACAATTTCAGCAAAAATCTGACGTTCTGCAATTCACTCAAAAATGGTGCCAAACTGTTGCAAACGATCCCCTGAAAGGTTTTTCGGTGGAAACAGATGCGTTTTTATCATCGGAAACAGAATTAGCCCTCAACGTCTGAACAACATTTTTTTGCAAAAATCCCTAATCCGCGCGGTCACATTTTCAGCAAAAAATCTGACGTTCTGTAATTCAAATTTTTCACGTTCTGCAGTTCACTCAATAATGGTGCCAAACTGTTGCAAACGATCCCCTGAAAGGTTTTTCGGTGGAAACAGATGCGTTTTTATCATCGGAAACAGAATTAGCCCTCGACGTCTGAACAACTTTTTTTTGCAAAAATCCCTAAGCTGCGCGGTCACAATTTCAGCAAAAATCTGACGTTCTGCAATTCAATCAAAAATGGTGCCAAACTGTTGCAAACGATCCCCTGAAAGGTTTTCGATGGAAACAGATGCGTTTTTATCATCGGAATCAGAATTAGCCCTCGACGTCTGAACAATCTTTTTTTGCAAAAATCGCTAAGCTGCGCGGTCAGAATTTTCAGCAAAAATCTGACGTTCTGCAATTCATTCAAAAATGGTGCTGAACTGTTGCAAAGGATCCCGTGAAAGGTTTTTCGGTGGAAACAGGTGGGTTTTTATCATCGGAAACAGAATTAGCCCTCAACGTCTGAACAACTTTTTTTTGAAAAAATCCCTTAGTCGCGCGTTCACAATTTCTTCAAAATTTCTGAATTTCTGCAATTCACTCAAAAATGGTGCCAAACTGTTGCAAACGATCCCCTGAAAGGTTTTTTGGTTGAAACAGATCCGTTTTTATCATCGGAAACAGAATTAGCCCTCGACGTCTGAACAACTTTTTTTTGAAAAAATCCCTAAGCCGCGCGGTCACAATTTCAGCAAAAATCTGACGTTCTGCAATTCACTCAAAAATGGTGCCAAACTGTTGCAAACGATCCCCTGAAAGGTTTTTCGGTGGAAACAGATGCGTTTTTATCATCGGAAACAGAATTAGCCCTCAACGTCTGAACAACATTTTTTTTGCAAAAATCCCTAATCCGCGCGGTCACATTTTCAGCAAAAAATCTGACGTTCTGTAATTCAAATTTTTCACGTTCTGCAGTTCACTCAATAATGGTGCCAAACTGTTGCAAACGATCCCCTGAAAGGTTTTTCGGTGGAAACAGATGCGTTTTTATCATCGGAAACAGAATTAGCCCTCGACGTCTGAACAACTTTTTTGTGAAAAATCCCTAATCCGCACGGTCACATTTTCAGCAAAAAATCTGACGTTCTGTAATTCAAATTATTCACGTTCTGCAATTCACTGAAAAATTGTGCCAAACTGTTGCAAACCATCCCCTGAAAGGTTTTTCGGTGGAAACAGATGCGTTTTTATCATCGGAATCAGAATTAGCCCTCGACGTCTGAACAATCTTTTTTTGCAAAAATCGCTAAGCTTCGCGGTCAGAATTTTCAGCAAAAATCTGACGTTCTGCAATTCATTCAAAAATGGTGCTGAACTGTTGCAAAGGATCCCGTGAAAGGTTTTTCGGTGGAAACAGGTGGGTTTTTATCATCGGAAACAGAATTAGCCCTCAACGTCTGAACAACTTTTTTTTGAAAAAATCCCTTAGTCGCGCGTTCACAATTTCTTCAAAATTTCTGACGTTCTGCAATTCACTCAAAAATGGTGCCAAACTGTTACAAACGATCCCCTGAAGGTTTTTCGGTGGAAACAGATGCGTTTTTATCATCGGAAACAGAATTAGCCCTCAACGTCTGAACAACTTTTTTTTTGCAAGAATCCCTAAGCGGTCACAATTTGAGCAAAAATCTGACGTTCTGCAATTCATTCAAAAATGGTGATGAACTGTTGCAAACGTTCCCCTGAAAGGTTTTTCGGTGGAAACAGATGTGTTTTAATCATCGGAAACAGAATTCGGCCTCGACGTATGTACAACATTTTTTTGCAAAAATCCCTAAGCTGCGCGGACACATTTTCATCAAAAATCTGACGTTCTACAGTTCACTCAAAAATGGTGCCAAAGTGTTGCAAACCATCCCCTGAAAGGTTTTTCGGTGGAAACAGATGCGTTTTTATCATCGGAAACAGAATTAGCCCTCGACGTCTGAACAAGTTTTTTGGAAAAATTCCCTAAGCTGCGCGGTTAGAATTTCAGGAAAAATCTGACGTTCTGCAATTCACTCAAAAATGGTGCCAAACTGTTGCAAACTATCCCCTGAAAGGTTTTTCGGTGGAAACAGATGCGGTTTTATCATCAGAAACAGAATTAGCCCTCAGCGTCTGAACAACTTTTTTTTGCAAAAATCCGTAAACCGCGCAGTAACATTTTCAGCAAAGATCTGACGTTCTGCAATTCTCTCTAAAATGGTGCCAAACTATTGCAAACGATTCCCTGAAAGGTTTTTCGGTGGAAACAGAGGCGTTTTTATCATCGGAAACAGAATTAGCCCTCAACGTCTGAACAACTTTTTTTTTGCAATAATCCCTAAGCGGTCACAATTTCAGCAAAAATCTGACGTTCTGCAATTCATTCAAAAATTGTGCTGAACTGTTGCAAACGCTGCCCTCAAAGGTTTTTCGGTGGAAACTGAGGCGTTTTTATCATCGGAAACAGAATTAGCCCTCAACGTCTGAAGAGCTTTTTTTTAAAAAAATCCCTAAGCCACGCGGTCACAATTTCTTCAAAATTTCTGAATTTCTGCAATTCACTCAAAAATGGTGCCAAACTGTTGCAAACGATCCCCTGAAAGGTTTTTTGGTTGAAACAGATGCGTTTTTATCATCGGAATCAGAATTAGCCCTCGACGTCTGAACAACTTTTTTTTGAAAAAATCCCTAAGCCGCGCGGTCACAATTTCAGCAAAAATCTGACGTTCTGCAATTCACTCAAAAATGGTGCCAAACCGTTGCAAACCATCCCCTGAAAGGTTTTTCGGTGGAAACAGATGCGTTTTTATCATCGGAAACAGAATTAGCCCTCAACGTCTGAACAACTTTTTTTTTGCAAAAATCCCTAATCCGCGCGGCCACATTTTCAGCAAAAAATCTTACGGTCTGCAATTCAAATTTTTCACGTTCTGCAGTTCACTCAAAAATGGTGCCAAACTGTTGCAAACCATCCCCTGAAAGGTTTTTCGGTGGAAACAGAGGCGTTTTTATCATCGGAAACAGAATTAGCCCTCAACGTCTGAACAACTTTTTTTTGCAAAAATCCCTAAGCCGCACGGTCACAATTTCTTCAAAATTTCTGAATTTCTGCAGTTCACTCAAAAATGGTGCCAAACTGTTGCAAACGATCCCCTGAAAGGTTTTTCGGTTGAAACAGATGCGTTTTTATCATCGGAAACAGAATTAGCCCTCGACGTCTGAACAACTTTTTTTTGAAAAAATCCCTAAGCCGCGCGGTCACAATTTCAGCAAAAATCTGACGTTCTGCAATTCACTCAAAAATGGTGCCAAACTGTTGCAAACGATCCCCTGAAAGGTTTTTCGGTGGAAACAGATGCGTTTTTATCATCGGAAACAGAATTAGCCCTCAACGTCTGAACAACATTTTTTTGCAAAAATCCCTAATCCGCGCGGTCACATTTTCAGCAAAAAATCTGACGTTCTGTAATTCAAATTTTTCACGTTCTGCAGTTCACTCAATAATGGTGACAACTGTTGCAAACGATCCCCTGAAAGGTTTTTCGGTGGAAACAGATGCGTTTTTATCATCGGAAACAGAATTAGCCCTCGACGTCTGAACAACTTTTTTTTGCAAAAATCCCTAAGCTGCGCGGTCACAATTTCAGCAAAAATCTGACGTTCTGCAATTCAATCAAAAATGGTGCCAAACTGTTGCAAATGATCCCCTGAAAGGTTTTCGATGGAAACAGATGCGTTTTTATCATCGGAATCAGAATTAGCCCTCGACGTCTGAACAATCTTTTTTTGCAAAAATCGCTAAGCTGCGCGGTCAGAATTTTCAGCAAAAATCTGACGCTCTGCAATTCATTCAAAAATGGTGCTGAACTGTTGCAAAGGATCCCGTGAAAGGTTTTTCGGTGGAAACAGGTGGGTTTTTATCATCGGAAACAGAATTAGCCCTCAACATCTGAACAACTTTTTTTTGAAAAAATCCCTTAGTCGCGCGTTCACAATTTCTTCAAAATTTCTGACGTTCTGCAATTTACTCAAAAATGGTGCCAAACTGTTACAATCGATCCCCTGAAGGTTTTTCGGTGGAAACAGATGCGTTTTTATCATCGGAAAAAGAATTAGCCCTCAACGTCTGAAGAACTTTTTTTTTGCAAAAATCCCTAAGCCGCACGGTCACAATTTCTTCAAAATTTCTGAATTTCTGCAATTCACTCAAAAATGGTGCCAAACTGTTGCAAATGATCCCCTGAAAGGTTTTTTGGTTGAAACAGATGCGTTTTTATCATCGGAAACAGAATTAGCCCTCGACGTCTGAACAACTTTTTTTTGAAAAAATCCCTAAGCCGCGCGGTCACAATTTCAGCAAAAATCTGACGTTCTGCAATTCACTCAAAAATGGTGCCAAACTGTTGCAAACGATCCCCTGAAAGGTTTTTCGGTGGAAACAGATGCGTTTTTATCATCGGAAACAGAATTAGCCCTCAACGTCTGAACAACATTTTTTTGCAAAAATCCCTAATCCGCGCGGTCACATTTTCAGCAAAAAATCTGACGTTCTGTAATTCAAATTTTTCACGTTCTGCAGTTCACTCAATAATGGTGCCAAACTGTTGCAAACGATCCCCTGAAAGGTTTTTCGGTGGAAACAGATGCGTTTTTATCATCGGAAACAGAATTAGCCCTCGACGTCTGAACAACTTTTTTTTGCAAAAATCCCTAAGCTGCGCGGTCACAATTTCAGCAAAAATCTGACGTTCTGCAATTCAATCAAAAATGGTGCCAAACCGTTGCAAAGCATCCCCTGAAAGGTTTTTCGGTGGAAACAGATGCGTTTTTATCATCGGAAACAGAATTAGCCCTCGACGTCTGAACAACTTTTTTTTGAAAAAATCCCTAAGCCGCGCGGTCACAATTTCAGCAAAAATCTGACGTTCTGCAATTCACTCAAAAATGGTGCCAAACCGTTGCAAACCATCCCCTGAAAGGTTTTTCGGTGGAAACAGATGCGTTTTTATCATCGGAAACAGAATTAGCCCTCAACGTCTGAACAACTTTTTTTTGCAAAAATCCCTAATCCGCGCGGTCACATTTTCAGCAAAAAATTTTACGGTCTGCAATTCAAATTTTTCACGTTCTGCAGTTCACTCAAAAATGGTGCCAAACTGTTGCAAACCATCCCCTGAAAGGTTTTTCGGTGGAAACAGAGGCGTTTTTATCATCGGAAACAGAATTAGCCCTCAACGTCTGAACAACTTTTTTTTTGCAAGAATCCCTAAGCGGTCACAATTTCAGCAAAAATCTGACGTTCTGCAATTCATTCAAAAATTGTGCTGAACTGTTGCAAACGCTGCCCTCAAAGGTTTTTCGGTGGAAACTGATGCGTTTTAATCATCGGAAACAGAATTCGGCCTCGACGTCTGTACAACTGTTTTTTAAAAAAATCCCTAAGCCACGCGGTCACAATTTCTTCAAAATTTCTGACGTTCTGCAATTCACTCAAAAATGGTGCCAATCTGTTGCAAACCATCCCCTGAAAGGTTTTTCGATTGAAACAGATGCGTTTTTATGATCGGAAACAGAATTAGCCCTCGACGTCTGAAGAACTTTTTTTTGCAAAAATCCCTAAGCCGCACGGTCACAATTTCTTCAAAATTTCTGAATTTCTGCAATTCACTCAAAAATGGTGCCAAACTGTTGCAAACGATCCCCTGAAAGGTTTTTTGGTTGAAACAGATGCGTTTTTATCATCGGAAACAGAATTAGCCCTCGACGTCTGAACAACTTTTTTTTGAAAAAATCCCTAAGCCGCGCGGTCACAATTTCTTCAAAATTTCTGACGTTCTGCAATTTACTCAAAAATGGTGCCAAACTGTTACAATCGATCCCCTGAAGGTTTTTCGGTGGAAACAGATGCGTTTTTATCATCGGAAACAGAATTAGCCCTCAACGTCTGAAGAACTTTTTTTTGCAAAAATCCCTAAGCCGCACGGTCACAATTTCTTCAAAATTTCTGAATTTCTGCAATTCACTCAAAAATGGTGCCAAACTGTTGCAAATGATCCCCTGAAAGGTTTTTTGGTTGAAACAGATGCGTTTTTATCATCGGAAACAGAATTAGCCCTCGACGTCTGAACAACTTTTTTTTGAAAAAATCCCTAAGCCGCGCGGTCACAATTTCAGCAAAAATCTGACGTTCTGCAATTCACTCAAAAATGGTGCCAAACTGTTGCAAACGATCCCCTGAAAGGTTTTTCGGTGGAAACAAATGCGTTTTTATCATCGGAAACAGAATTAGCCCTCAACGTCTGAACAACATTTTTTTGCAAAAATCCCTAATCCGCGCGGTCACATTTTCAGCAAAAAATCTGACGTTCTGTAATTCAAATTTTTCACGTTCTGCAGTTCACTCAATAATGGTGCCAAACTGTTGCAAACGATCCCCTGAAAGGTTTTTCGGTGGAAACAGATGCGTTTTTATCATCGGAAACAGAATTAGCCCTCGACGTCTGAACAACTTTTTTTTGCAAAAATCCCTAAGCTGCGCGGTCACAATTTCAGCAAAAATCTGACGTTCTGCAATTCAATCAAAAATGGTGCCAAACTGTTGGAAACGATCCCCTGAAAGGTTTTCGATGGAAACAGATGCATTTTTATCATCGGAATCAGAATTAGCCCTCGACGTCTGAACAATCTTTTTTTGCAAAAATCGCTAAGCTGCGCGGTCAGAATTTTCAGCAAAAATCTGAAGTTCTGCAATTCATTCAAAAATGGTGCCAAACTGTTGGAAACCATCCCCTGAAAGGTTTTTCGATTGAAACCGATGCGTTTTTATGATCGGAAACAGAATTAGCCCTCGACGTCTGAAGAACTTTCTTCAAAATTTCTGAATTCCTGCAATTCACTCAAAAATGGTGCCAAACTGTTGCAAACGATCCCCTGAAAGGTTTTTCGATTGAAACAGATGCGTTTTTATGATCGGAAACAGAATTAGCCCTCAACCTCTGAACAACTTTTTTAAAAAAAAATCCCTAAGCCACGCGGTCACAATTTCAGCAAAAATCTGACGTTCCGCAATTCAATCAAAAATGGTGCCAAACTGTTGCAAACGATCCCCTGAAAGTTTTTTCGGTGGAAACAGATGTGTTTTTATCATCGGAAACAGAATTAGCCCTCGACGTCGATACAACTTTTTTTTCCAAAAAACCCTAAGCCGCGCGGTCACAATTTCTTCAAAATTTCTCACGTACTGCAGTTCACTCAAAAATGGTTCCAAAGTGTTGCAAACCACCCCCTGAAAGGTTTTTCGGTGGAAACAGATGCGTTTTTATCATCGGAAACAGAATTAGCCCTCAAAGTCTGAACAACTTTTTTTTGCAAAGATCCCTAAGCTGCGCGGTCACAATATCAGCAAAAATCTGACGTTCTGCAGTTCACTCTAAAATGATGCCAAAGTGTTGCAAACCATCCCCTGAAAGGTTTTTCGGTGGAAACAGAGGCGTTTTTATCATCGGAAACAGAATTAGCCCTCAACGTCTGAACAACTTTTTTTTTGCAAGAATCCCTAAGCGGTCACAATTTCAGCAAAAATCTGACGTTCTGCAATTCATTCAAAAATGGTGATGAAATGTTGCAAACGCTCCCCTCAAAGGTTTTTCGGTGGAAACAGATGCGTTTTTAAAATCGGAAACAGAATTAGCCCTCAACCTCTGAACAACTTTTTTTTGCAAAAATCCCTAAGCTGCGCGGTCACAATTTCAGCAAAAATCTGACGTTCTGCAATTCAATCAAAAATGGTGCCAAACTGTTGCAAACGATCCCCTGAAAGGTTTTCGATGGAAACAAATGCGTTTTTATCATCGGAATCAGAATTAGCCCTCGATGTCTGATCAACTTTTTTTCCAAAAATCCCTAAGCTGCGCGGTCAAATTTTCAGCAAAAATCTGACGTTCTGCAATTCACTCAAAAATGGTGCCAAACTGTTGCAAACCATCCCCTGAAAGGTTTTTCGGTGGAAACAGATGTGGTTTTATCATCGGAAACAGAATTAGCCCTCAGCGTCTGAACAACTTTTTTTTGCAAAAATCCGTAAACCGCGCAGTCACATTTTCAGCAAAGATCTGACGTTCTGCAATTCACTCAAAAATGGTGCCAAACTATTGCAAACGATCCCCTGAAAGGTTTTTCGGTGGAAAAAGAGGCGTTTTTATCATCGGAAACAGATTTAGCCCTCAACGTCTGAACAACGTTTTTTTTGCAAGAATCCCTAAGCGGTCACAATTTCAGCAAAAATCTGACGTTCTGCAATTCATTCAAAAATTGTGCTGAACTGTTGCAAACGCTCCCCTCAAAGGTTTTTCGGTGGAAACAGATGCGTTTTTAAAATCGGAAACAGAATTAGCCCTCAACCTCTGAACAACTTTTTTTTGCAAAAATCCCTAAGCTGCGCGGTCACAATTTCAGCAAAAATCTGACGTTCTGCAATTCAATCAAAAATGGTGCCAAACTGTTGCAAACGATCCCCTGAAAGGTTTTTCGGTGGAAACAGATGCGTTTTAATCATCGGAAACAGAATTCGGCCTCGACGTCTGTACAACTGTATTTTTAAAAAATCCCTAAGCCACGCGGTCACAATTTCTTCAAAATTTCTGACTTTCTGCAATTCACTCAAAAATGGTGCCAAACTGTTGCAAACCATCCCCTGAAAGGTTTTTCGATTGAAACAGAGGCGTTTTTATCATCGGAAACAGAATTAGCCCTCGACGTCTGAACAAGTTTTTTTTGAAAAAATCCCTAAGCCGTGCGGTCACAATTTCAGCAAAAATCTGACGTTCTGCAATTCACTCAAAAATGGTGCCAAACTGTTGCAAACGATCCCCTGAAAGGTTTTTCGGTGGAAACAGATGTGGTTTTATCATCGGAAACAGAATTAGCCCTCAGCGTCTGAACAACTTTTTTTTTGCAAAAATCCCTAATCCGCGCGGTCACATTTTCAGCAAAAAATCTGACGGTCTGCAATTCAAATTTTTCACGTTCTGCAGTCCACTCAAAAATGGTGCCAAACTGTTGCAAACGATCCCCTGAAAGGTTTTTCGGTGGAAACTGATGCGTTTTAATCATCGGAAACAGAATTAGCCCTCGACGTCTGAACAACTTTTTTTTGCAAAAATCCCTAAGCCGCGCGGTGACAATTTCTTCAAAATTTCTGACTTTCTGCAATTCACTCAAAAATGGTGCCAAACTGTTGCAAACCATCCCCTGAAAGGTTTTTCGATTGAAACAGATGCGTTTTTATGATCGGAAAGAGAATTAGCCCTCGACGTCTGAACAACTTTTTTTTGCAAAAATCCCTAAGCCGCGCGGTGACAATTTCTTCAAAATTTCTGACTTTCTGCAATTCACTCAAAAATGGTGCCAAACTGTTGCAAACCATCCCCTGAAAGGTTTTTCGATTGAAACAGATGCGTTTTTATCATCGGAAACAGAATTAGCCCTCGATGTCTGAACAAGTTTTTTTTGAAAAAATCCCTAAGCGGTCACAATTTCAGCAAAAATCTGACGTTCTGCAATTCATTCAAAAATTGTGCTGAACTGTTGCAAACGCTCCCCTCAAAGGTTTTTCGGTGGAAACAGATGCGTTTTTAAAATCGGAAACAGAATTAGCCCTCAACCTCTGAACAACTTTTTTTTGCAAAAATCCCTAAGCTGCGCGGTCACAATTTCAGCAAAAATCTGACGTTCTGCAATTCAATCAAAAATGGTGCCAAACTGTTGCAAACGATCCCCTGAAAGGTTTTTCGGTGGAAACAGATGCGTTTTAATCATCGGAAACAGAATTCGGCCTCGACGTCTGAAGAACTTTTTTTTGCAAAAATCCGTAAACCGCGCAGTCACATTTTCAGCAAAGACCTGACGTTCTGCAATTCACTCAAAAATGGTGCCAAACTATTGCAAACAATCCCCTGAAAGGTTTTTCGGTGGAAAAAGAGGCGTTTTTATCATCGGAAACAGAATTAGCCCTCAACGTCTGAAAAACCTTCTTTTTGCAAGAATCCCTAAGCAGTCACAATTTCAGCAAAAATCTGCCGTTCTGCAAATCATTCAGAAATTGTGCTGAACTGTTGCAAACGCTCCCCTCAAAGGTGTTTCGGTGGAAACAGATGCGTTTTTATCATCGGAAACAGAATTATCCCTCGACGTTGGTACAACTTTTTTTTCCAAAAATCCCTAAGCCGCGCGGTCACAATTTCTTCAAAATTTCTCACGTTCCGCAGTTCACTCAAAAATGGTGCCAAAGTGTTTCAAACCATCCCCTGAAAGGTTTTTCGGTGGAAACAGAGGCGTTTTTATCATCGGAAACAGAATTAGCCCTCAACGTCTGAACAACTTTTTTTTTTGCAATAATCCCTAAGCGGTCACAATTTCAGCAAAAATCTGACGTTCTGCAATTCATTCAAAAATGGTGCCAAACTGTTGCAAACCATCCCCTGAAAGGTTTTTCGGTGGAAACAGATGCGTTTTTATCATCGGAAACAGAATTAAGCCTCGACGTCTGAACAACTTTTTTTTTCAAAAAATCCCTAAGCTGCGCGGTCACAATTTCAGCAAAAATCTGACGTTCTGCAATTCATTCAAAAATGGTGCAGAACTGTTGCAAACGCTCCCCTGAAAGGTTTTTCGGTGGAAACAGATGCGTTTTTTTCATCGGAAACCGAATTAGCCCTCACCGCCTGAACAACTTTTTTTGCAAAAATCCCTAAGCCGCGCGGTCACATTTTCAGCAAAAATCTGACGTTCTGCTACTCACTCAAAAATGGTGCCAAACTGTTGCAAACCATCCCCTGAAAGGTTTTCGATGGAAACAGATGCGTTTTTATCTTCGGAAATAGAATTCGGCCTCAACGTCTGAACAACTTTTTTTTGCAAAAACCCCTAAGCTGCGCGGTCACAATTTCAGCAAAAATCTGACGTTCTGCAATTCACTCAAAAATAGTGCCAAACTGTTGCAAACCATCCCCTGAAAGGTTTTTCGATTGAAACAGATGCGTTTTTATGATCGGAAGCAGAATTAGCCCTCGACGTCTGAAGAACTTTCTTCAAAATTTCTGAAT